>NC_090449.1:178880422-179516672 GCF_031143425.1 Pleurodeles waltl
TTCTTGCAGTAAATTCATTTTCCTTGAATGATAGATTCATGATACACATTTTTATAGCTAAAACCAAAGACTTACAAAAATATGGGTGCAATTTACAATCTGTGCACAAGTATTTCTTAAACCAAAACAAGTACGCCGTGAACATTTTTTAATGTAACCACAAACAGATGTGACAACATTCTGTAATCGAAGTTCACCCCACTTCCTGCCTCATATGTTCAATGAATGAAATCACAAAAAACTCCTTTTCTAATAGAAATGATTATCCCACCCAAATAATGATGCACTACCGGTAAATGACAGTCAAGAAAAAACAATGGACTTTACTTTAAATGGCTGCATTGCGTTCCTGGGACACAACACCCTATTTTCCTTTTCTTTTAACATTTAATATTTTTGCTGATGCTGGGATAAATATGTACACTGCACCTTGTTCCAGAACATTGTGCTTAAGGCTTTTAATGGCCGAGCCATCAATTTTATTCTGTTCCAAATGAAAATCCTTATTGACCCAATCAAAATAGGCTTGAAGTTGAGGTATTGCTGATTTAAGATAGTATTTTAAATATAACTTTTTAAGTCCAATCGGAATTACACTATAGTCTGCTTACTGCTGCAAACTTACTCTGAAATAGTTTAACCGGTTTGTAATACATATTTCTTAGAATACTGATAAACTATTCATTTAAAGAATGTAAAAGTTTGAAGATGAGCCATCGCTGGCATGCTCACTCCCTTTGAGAGAAATGTTAAGCAAATCAATTGTACATCCATTACTACAGAGTACAAAACCATGCAATTGTTGAAACACAATCAACCAATTATATACATGTATGGTGATTCATATACTAATGCACTTGCAATCCTAATAACTGAATCTACATAAAATATACTTGCGGCCAAGCATTTAAGTTTATCAATGGCTTAACTTCAGCTGGTAAAGGGACATAAAGAATCACGAGCAATAAATAAATACAACTGTTATATATCAGCAAATTACCAAATACTATTAACAGTCAAAGAAACTGCTCCAGAATTGAATTCCTGTTCTCCTGCAGGACGGTGAAGACTGCGTAATGCATGTAACATAATGGCCAACCATCTATAGTTTGTGCAAGGTCCACACCCACTTAGTGTCTGGTTTCATTACTGAATTACAGTATTTGTGCCAATTAGTGCTTTATTTGATGGTGGAAAAAGTGAGAAGATTCACGAGTGCTAGGAACAGGACTACATGTATTTCACACAAGCCAATGGACACATGCTTCTCTTAGGATTTTGCTAAAAAGCAGGATTTTAGTGGTTTTTAGACAAAGATTAAATAGTATGGTAAAATTTAGTGAGTGACTCATAAGCCTATTGGAGCTAGAAGGTAACCGGGAGTAAGGTACAGCTATAAAAAGAACCATGCAGTCTTTCAGAAACATGGTGAGTGGTTAACATTACAGCAGGGTCATCACGATTATAAAAACAAGAGAGGTCAGCATACACAAGGGCCGATTGTAAAAGTGGACACACTCTAAATATCAACTACAAAGATCAAACCTTTTTCACTGCCCAGATTCCACTTACTGGAAACTGGACATGTAAACCAACTAGGAGAAAAACATTCTACAACATGGGCAAGTAAAATCTGAGAACGATGCTATTGACACATAGGCATCATGCAACGTCAATATAAATGAAGTACACTACTAGGCTGCTGGTGAACTTTAATGTCCTATCCACTTCATCTAGGACGCAAATGAACAAATGAAGCCTAAAAGTGCCTTGAGGTCAAATAGGACAAAAGACCAAAACAAAAACCAAGTCATATTTAAGATTACAAGGCGTAATTTACAGACAAAATTGAAGTGGCCCTCAAGTCTGCCAGAAGATTGGCATTACAAGGAAAAGTCCCATAAATCAGAAAATTGTGTCTTCCAGGTTGGATCTATGTTCCTAGTGTTTTCAAATTAGCTTATATAAACAAGGTCCAACACTACAATGCCCTTAAATGGTGCTCAATGTAAACAACAAGCTACTTAAGGAAGTGGGGCTGTGGAATCTCTTTCAAACTAGACCATGACGGTGCAGGTGAACTAATAACTAAACAAAAAAAGTATGCATGGCAAATTCTATGGACAAAAAACAATTAGCTCCCATAGGTGGAAGACCAGTGTGCTTTCTAGGCACAACTATCAGATTAGTTGATTTTTGTGTCACCTGCCATTTCTTAAAAGACAAATCTCAAGCACTGATGCACATCAAATCTCATTTCGACATTAAGCTTAGAGCACAGTTCCAGACGTCACATTCTTTTGGGAAAAAAGCACATTTCTTTTGATTCATCTTTTGCATGATTGGCAGATCCTCCTTGGTTCCAAATTCGGACGCATGTGCACACAAATAATCAAACATGCATGCTAAGGTCACAAGAAAATAAACATTAACTTATTTATGCAACACATCAGATGCTGTTGTCTAGACTCAAACACCAAATTAATCTGGCAGATCAAGTCTAAGCCTTTCATAAATCCTTCAAAATAAACGCCAGGCATACATATATATACAGGAAGATATTTACAGCTTGATTTCTTGTATATGTAAACACACCCAGCTGCATATTATGTGGTCAGCAGCTGGCAGTGTGCGATTTCTTTTTACTTTTTCAGACTTGCAATATGCCATGACATTCACACAAAGAACATACAAGACATTGGGTTTTAATTGTATGCCTGTTTCGATTTCAAAACTATTTCAGTGCACCTACACAGGCCTAATTCATAGTGCAATGATAAGATACTCGTGACAACTATGCTTTAGTGGAGTGTGCTTTGTCACTTTGTATCAACAGGTGCAACTACAAACTAATGGCCAATCTTACACAAATTTCAAACAAACAACCCCTTGTTGTAAAGATGTAGTGAAATACAAATACAAGCAAGTCAAATAAATCATGTACGAAGTCAAACAAATAAGAAAATGATTACACATTCCCAAACTAAGCAACAAAATATCCAGTTCATAAAAACAAATATCTGAAGATGTAGTACTTCAAGTATTTGGGAGCATAGCTGCTGATTTATATTTTCAAACGACAAGCAAATTGCACTGATTTTAACAGCATATTAGACAAGTTCATTGAACAACCTATTGATTTCAATAGGACACCATTCAGTGTTCACTTCCATGCTACATTTCCTATCGTATCTTCATGTTCATGTGATAACTTCCATTGCTTTCTGCGCAAGTGAGCTGCAGATGAGTTCTTTATTGAAAATCCAAAAATATGTAATTCCTGCACAAAAAGCTGGTTCATTAATCCTTTTCTCCATCTTCACTGCTTCCTATAAAAAAATTAAAAAAAGAGTAAGAAAAAACATTGGAAATATATAAGAATTTCGGAGGCACTGAAGTAGTAACCAAGAATTTACTATGTATACCAGTGTCCTATGTTGCACATCATTCAGTGAAACAAAAACCTGAGATGCCCACGGCAGCTGCACTGCTGGATTACATTTCTGCTCTTCAATTTGTTAAAAATAACCAACTGCAGCTTTCAACACCTGCTCCGGTCTCATACATCTGGTTACTTCACACATTAGCTCAATGTCACATTAAGAATCAAGAGTGAATGCTGAACGAATGTTTTCACTGCAACCACCTATCAATCACTAAGCAGTGAATGATATCTCACCCCTTATCAGTGAATATAATGCCAGGGCAAATACAACTTTTCACATTCATTGTTCAACCTCCTCTTATTTTTATCAGTTTGATAAAGAATTTATATTTGTATTTCTATTTTGAAACCCTGTTTTATGTCCTCTGCTGTATTTTCCCTGCCACATCTCTATGATTATTTTTTGTAACCAATTCCTACTGGTAGACAGGTCAATACTTAGCTTTTACTCTTCAGGGGTTATTTCAACCAGTCCAACAAAAGCTGGTAATTAGTATTACAAGTAGCAAACCATGGATGGCTTCAAAAATCTGCCCTAAATGTTTAGTCCGAATGATCCAATTCCATATAGTTAAACAAAATCTCTTGAATCTATGATAGAGACCACCCATTTTGGAATGAAATGATCATGGGTCAGTTCCCAGGATCTTGCCATCAACAATCAAACAAACACAACCAACAATAAATAGAACAAACACGACCAACAATAAGGGTAGTGTCCTCTTTACACAATATGCACATCTCACTTTATTTGCTAACCTAGGATTTGTTTATATTGTTAAGCTTTATTGTTAATAGGATGCGTGAAGCAGCTACCGCATGAAGGGGAACAGTTCAGGAGCAGAGGGCTGAGGCGTAAGGTAGGCCCCTCCTTCTTAAAGGACCAAACCCATTCAACTAAAGGCATATATTATAATTGTCATGGAGGATTTTTACCATCATCCCAAACCACTCTGATAAACGTTACCATTGTCAGGGCCAGCAGAATGATGCCGCAATGGAGGATCAAATAATGAGGCAGAACTATCTAAATTATGGGTCAAGAAAAGACAAATTATGTAGCACGTTCACTGGCAACATTAATGTGATCAATTGAGCTAGAAACTATTTTTCTGTGAAAATACACATATTGTGCAGTAAATAGAGCAGCTACAAATCACCTGTTTGCTTGGCCTGACCACCATTTTCTCAATCTTTTTATGAAGGGCAAACAAAAGCTAAATATTCAAATTCTAATCATCGCTCACTGATATTTATTCCTTGATGAGAAAAGGATCAACTATCTCCCCTTCTAACAGGGGGAATGTGTTTCTAAAACACTGCAAAGGGTGTTTTTTCCGAAAATGCTACATTATTAAATGCACTTCTAAATATAGTTCTCTTCTGTTTATTTCACTTACTATTTCCAAACACATGTCCCTGTATCTAAAAATAATTTTTTCAAGCTCACTACCCTAAAATAAATATGTAATATAAAAAATGCATTCCTGATGAATTGGAAAAAGGCCTTATAGTGATACCTCGGATTCCAGTGACTTTTACATGCCACTTAGCCTCATTAATTATAACGTCACCAGAACCCATCAATGCAATGACAGACCTTACTATTTTCAATACACATGTCCCTGTATCCAAAAATATTTTTTTCAAGCTCACTACCCTAAAATAAATATGCAATACAAAAAACACATTCCTAATTAAATGTAAAAAGGCCTTGTAGTGATACTTCGGATTCTAGTGACATTTATTGGCTACTTGGCCTCGTGAATTATAATGTCACCAGAACCCATCAATACAATAGTAGACTCCACATTTGCTTATGTCATGCTAATAAATATAAATGTGGCAACATAATACATTATACGGAACGCTGCACCATTAACAACAGATTCAGATGTTCATTACTGCAGTGCCACTGTCAATTTCATTGGTGTTACCACAGTACAATGTAAAGGACTTCAGGAAAAACAGCAGGCCCAGTGTACCTCTTGCTTCCCCTGACGTGGTCTGACAACTCTGAATGTGAAGGATAGGAAAGAAGTGATGTTGCATAGTTTCAAGTGCTAGCTGCAGATTTCCACCACCTGGGGAAGATTATGGTCAGTTTTTGGTCCAACTGAACTTCTAGTCTGATTACTCGGTGGCTGAGAGTAGCACTTAGGAAGGGAAGTCGGTATGGCAGTAATTTAGAGGTTGATTCCTTTGACCATGACCTTTGTTTTTTCACTATTAGAAGTTAATCCAGTTGTTGCTTTATCCATCCCTAGATGGCTTTCAGACGTGAGACTGATACTTTTCCTGGTACTACTCCTCCTCGCCTATTTGGGTAACTGGCCAGGAGTATGGCAGTTTAATGTCTGTACTATATGGACAGTCATGCCTTCCTTACATTTTGCCTTGTGCACCCTTTTGTTTCTAGATCAGTGCACAATCAGTGATCCACTAAGAATGTTTGGGTTTGACAGCCTACAAATACATCACAAAGCTGTGCTGGCATGGGGGCATACCCAATTTAAAAACCCACCAATCCGTAAGGATTAGTACACAATCAGGGACCTGGGTATGGGAGACTGAATGTTGATGAAAGCTGAGATTCTAGTGCAGTAGAGGCCTTTCAGGTGTACTCCCAAGTGAAGTCTACTGATCTCTGCATAAAAGGTATTCAGTCTCCCACAACTGAAGTCCTTCAATTGCATTTATGTACTATACTCTGCATTTGGACTGCGCACGACGTGCACCTGGACTGTGCACATTAAGATTGTGTTGCATGCAGCAGAAAACTGTAGTTTTCACAGCTTGATACGGCCAGTTCCCAGTCATTGTGGTAGGTCCTGTGCCATTATCCCTACCACTCATCTCAACAATATTTATTCAGGCCATTGCCCTGCCAAAATACAGACAACGAGGCACTCCTTCTGTCAGAGCAGCCAAGCAACAGGACTGAGCTCTGCTCAGGGTTTTTGAATTATGTGGGTCTAATCAAATCATGTTCTCACCTGTAACACTACTACTATACATTTGTATTATGCCAATTACAGATTCATACTCATAAAAGTCCCTCTCTGTGAACCTACACTGCATTCCTGGGATCGCAAATTTTCTTGGCAAGTTGATGTGCCTTTCCCCTCCTTTCTGAAAACCGAGGAAGAAGACTTGGGCAGACGGCCTCTGTTTTAGCTGTTGGGTTTAAGGTGTGTGAACCTAGCATTTTGACTTGACTGGCCATAGTATCCAGAAAGTACCCATTTTTTTTTTTTTTTTTAATAATCAAATTGGTCACTCGCCCTCCTACAGCAAAGGGTTTGCATCGTCGTTGACTTACTGCACCAGTCCAGAGGGGATTTTTAATTAATTACAAAAAGGACTTAGGAGGTTGCAGTTACCTTAAGACTAGGAATAAGCTTTGGACTATAGTAGACCACCTCCTTCTGTGACCTGCGCTGGAAAAAGGGAAAGCTGTCCTTCATGGTGTTTGGAGAGGAGCTGGCCATGGCCCAGGAACAAAAACCCAACACTTAGACATGTGTTGAAATCGCGCTGAGAAACGGAGCCAACCACAAGCCACGATAAGCTTTCAGCTCAATAGGCCAGAACTGAACACATCGACTTTGTAAAACGGGTAAAGGTACTAAAGGTATTATGCCTAAACTCAGCGGGGCAATCCTTGTGTCATCGCTATGCCCCCTCACTTTGGGGGATGTTGTATCAATTTATTCTCTGAAGAGTAGCAGAACTTTAATTTATAGGAGTGCCTCAGTTTAAGAACCATTTAAACCACTGCTCTAGTCTTCACGTTTCAGAGAAACTGCAGCATAAAGACAACAAGCATTGGCAAAGCCAACAGGTTTCGCGTATGTGAAATCTATTGGCTTTGTCAATGTTTGTTACATGTTGTACAGCAGTTGGGCTGCTGTGCAACATGGCTGAAGGTAAAAGTAAAAACACGCTATGAAGGGCCAGTTTTGACCTCATCATAGCACTTGATTTTATCTTTAAGACATGTTGCACAACCTCCAGAGCTGCTATGCAACATGTTTTAAAAAATAAAAAGAAATCAGTACAGAGGTGTTTGGGAGGAAGAACACATCATAGACCAGGAGAAGAGTGGGTGAAAATCAATGGAGGGTGAGGGTGGTAGCGGAAAGTTACTTTTGGAACAGGAGGAGCACAGGGAGGCAGGAGAGAGAATACAGAGCATGCACTCTCTGAGTGTATGACTGAAAGTAAAAAATAATAAATAAAAAAAAAATGAGTACCTGCTGGCCAGTGGAAGGACACTGGCCACAGGAAGCAGTACTTGGTTCATACTCTATGGCATGGACAAAGATTCCAAAGGCTCGAAGCCAAGGAGGAAGCTGAATGCCAGGAGGTGCAGCTGACCAATGGGAAGCACGAAAACAAGAGTGATGTCGGAGCCAACCACTGGTAAGTAAAGGTTAGTAATGAGCTGGATTCTAAGCCCTCTTTAAGATTCTTTTTTTGTTTGAAGGACAATAGCTTTCACTGATAGCACATGCACAGTAGTCAGAGCCACTGGAATTATGCAGCAGCAGAAGGCCAAGTAATGTGGCAGGGTGGAGTAAGTTATGCAGCAAGAAAAGGCATATTACGCGGCATAAAGTAGCACCTTTTTTTAAATAGTATTAATTCATTATTTCATCATTTTTAAACTTGGTAACACTGTCTGGGCATTGGCTGCACCTCATTAGTACCAGTTTAACGCTCAAATATAAAAACAAGCAACAGACAGGGCCTTTCATTGCACTGCAACACCTGTTGCTGCATTTTTAGAAACTTTTGAACCGTTTGAGCTAGGACATTTTTTTTTATTTGCAAATTATGCTGCAGATTATGGATTGTGTGGCAAATGTATAATTATGCTAAAATCACTGCAACTGCACAATCTGGTAATTCCAGCTGAGGTTTATTATTGCTCGATGAAGCCACAGATTAGTACAGGATTTGTTGCAAAACTAAGGTGTGGTTTAGAATTTGTGCCGGGGTTTGCAGGTGACGGGCACTGGCACTTGATCTTGAGGGTTAGGATTTATTTTTCAGCATCAGAGTTTCACCCATTTAAAGACATTGGAGACAAAGAGGATGCAGAGGAAACAGTGACAAAGCTAAAGCAGGGGTGAAAAAGAACCTTCAAGAGTGAAGCAAAGTGACAGAGTGCACGTTGGGCAAAGAAATAGGTATAAGGTGGAATCTTTGCATTCCATTCACGTGTGTCAAGGGGACTGTCACAGGTAAGCAGGGTCTCAGGTGAATCAAACCACAGCAAAGAAGGCACAGCTAAAGGAGGCCCTCATTGTTTACCACCGCATCCCTGTTACTGGCCAGACACAGATGGATAAAGTTATGAGAGGAGTGGCAGTGGGATGCGCCTTTGACAGAAGATCTCTCCAGGGGTAAGAAGAAGCCGGGGGTCGGAGACAGAGCCAGATTAAGGAGAGCAGATTGCTACAAGCAGGTAGAAGTAGGGCAACAGGTTCAGGGCGAGTGAGAGAAGAAAAAGTGGTCCAGAGAGGGAAAGAGAAGAAGCGCTTGCAAACAGGAGGACGGGCAGAGCCGGGATGAGAAAGCAGGGACAGGGGAAAGCAAGAAAGGGGAATAAGAAAGGGATGGGAGGCACCCAGGCCCAGAGAGGGCAAGCAAGGACAACAAGGAGCAAGCAAAGACTGGAAGGCACACTGAGGTGGGTGAGTGAGATGAGATATTGGGAAATACAGACTACGGAACTGTAAGGGGTGCGTTTCCAAGTGAAGAAAGGGAATGCAAAAACAGACATGAGAGGGTGATGGCAAGCAAGGACGTGCATGGAGCACAGTGGAACTAAGCAGGGCAGACGGGGGAAGAGAAACCAAGAAGGGACAGAAGGGGGGTCGTACAAAGCAAGCAATGACAGAGGAGGGTCAAAAAAATCAAGAAGGGACAGAGAACGGTCACTGAAAGCAAGAAGGGACAGAGGAGAGTCAGGGACAGGGCAAGGAATCTAGAACATGCAAGCAAGGACAGGTTGCACAGGCAGAGTCCGAGGTAGTCAGCGAAAGTAAGGAGCGACAAGAGAATCAGAAAAAAACAAACAGGAACAGGGCAAAGATTTTGGGGAAAGCAGGATGTGACAAGGAAACAAGCATGGCCAGAGGCAGGTCACAGAAAGCAAGCAGAGACAGAGCATCGAATGCAGGACAAGGGAAGGAATCTGGGGCATGCAAGCAGGGACAGGCAATTCAAACGGGCAGAGGGTATCAGTGAAAGGAAGGTGGGACGGGGGTGAGAAAAACAAGCAGACAGCAAAATAATTGGGACAGGGCAAGCAAGCTAGAAGATGGAGCAGGGACAGTGGAGAACAAATGAGAACAGGGCAAATAAGCAGGGTCAAGGAAAGGAGGGTGTGGTAAGCAAGCTGGGACAGGGGGTGAGCTAACACAGGAGGAAAGGATATGGTTACCAAAAGTGGACAGAACAGAACGAATGAGGACAGTGAGGTTATATAAAGACAAAGGAGAGACAGCATATTAGGACAAAGCGAAAGAGGACAGGGAGAGCACGTAGGGATAGGAGCTACAAATTAGGACAGGCGAGAGCTGGAAAAAAACAGGGAGAGTGTAAAATAGAGGAGGTAAAGAGAGCTGGGACTTGGACCACAAGCTAGGATGGGGCTGAGCAGGCACTGAATGGGAGACCAGGAAAAACACCCAAGGCAGGAAGATACAGGCACAACGGAGAGCAGGCGAGGACTAGAGAACAAGGAAGAGCAGGAAAGGAATAATCAGGGAGAGGGAAGAGGGGGAGCAAAATGGGGCCAAGAAGAGGAAAAGCGATAGAGAAGAGCAGAGATGCCTGTGAGACCTGGCGGGGACAAGTAGGATAAAGGGGAGAACACCAAAGAAAATGTTGATGTTGACCTTGCTAATGAGATAGATAATTCCCAATGTTTCATGCCCATTACGACTCAAGGGTGAGTTATGGTTTGCGGTGCTAAACATAACTGGGGAACTTCAGGGAGGTTGCAGTTTTTTTTACTGTAACCATAACCCATAATTAACTGTCATCGTTTTTATGTGAATTGCAGAGTCCCATAAACGTTAAAATACTAGAAGTTAAACAAGACACATGTCTAAAATTCTTGAAGCACTCTGAAATGGCACCATAATTATTAGCATATCACTAATTTCCTGACTCCCATTCTTTCCTGTAATGTTGCCGCTATCAAATCTCACTGAAACCAGAAATCACTGCACTAGGCTTAGCCAGCAACATTTTGTAACGTTCATAAGCATTCATTAAGCACTGCCAAAGCTATCAGAAAACTAACCTTTTTTTTTTTTTAATTCACCTTCTCTTTAACTGTGCATGCCTAGCCTCAAGCAGATCCTTGATGCAGTGGTTAAGCTATTAGCACATCAATGATTTTGACCACCCTTTAATAATGCCTTCCCCTTATTGGATCTGAATGAAACTGGAGATTGCTTCAAAGGGTTCAACATGCTAAACGTCTCCCAAATTGTATACGATTTCTACCAAGGGCATCAAAGTTATTAGCACACGAAAACGACTTTGCCTCCTCCCTTTTTTAACTCTGCCCCAACTTCCGCAGATGTGTGCAGAAAATGTCATACTCACAGGATAATGCATGCTTAATGTTTGCCAAAGTTACCAGCAATGTTTTGTTTTTGGTCTTCCCAAACCTATGTCTGATTATGCCCAGCCTTGATGGATCTCCACACATGCAAGATAAGGAAAATAACTTAAACTGCAAAAGTTTTCCGAATGTCGTGCAAAATGATCAAATGTCATGAAAGGTGAAAAAACATTTTAACTGTTAAGAAATCTCTATAGTGTAAACTTTAGAAGCCCAACAGACAGTGTTTCAAACGCTATTATCTACTGAATGGGGTTAACCCAAACCAAACGAAGCCCATTCTCCGAGTAAAGCTCTACTTTAATGCCAAATGTGGTGTTAACCTGCTCAGTGTGTTTTGCTGTACTGGAAAGCAAAGTTTCGTACAGAAGTTAAAATGGTGACCAGGCAGACTGATCAAAACTTGACATTCAAACCCAGATTTCCATTTTTATGAAAGGTTTTTCGCAGATTCATCCGATTTCACCAAAGTTATAATGAAAACAAAGTGGAAATGCAAAATATGCAATGTAAACTCCTGCTAATCCATCCTCACCCAAACATAACTAGAGTCACTATCACTGACTGTACTTTGTATAAATAAAACTAATCTGGCTCTTTGGTCAAAAAAAAAAAAAAAAATGAAAAATTCATAAACTTTTCATGAGAAAAACTTTTATGGAACTCAAGAACGACACATCCCACACAAACCAGAGAGCCCATATCCCGATCTCAAGCCAATTCGAAATCTTGAAGACTGGGGGAAAACACACCAGGCACTGAACTTAAATGCCAAACAGCCATATTTAAAACATAAAATAAAAAACTCCTCCCTCCACCAGTCAAGAGTCATATTGTAACACCTTCAAAACTGTAGGAATTCAAATATGCATCAAGTTCCTACACTCCATAAATAAGATCAAAAATGGAAAATAAAAAGTAGATACAGAATAACCGTTATCTCTTGAAACCAGTCTCGGGGAAGCATTCAACACACTGGAACTCCCTGCAATTCATATTTTGTTGTCGCTCAAAACTGATGCTGCCATCCTAATAACATTTTGTGGACTCTTAAAACCACGATAAAATAATTGCTGAAAGTGTAAGCTATGTCTCCACCTTCGATGAATACATTGATTATCCTCGGCTACTCTCTAAGTCAGTCAAGATAAGCCCCTCTTCAAACAATCTGGTTTAAGATAATTCAGTTCTCTCCAACCTCAAGCATGAGGTAAATATTTGCTAGTGAAGATTGCCTAGAAAACAAGTGCAAAACAACTTCAAAGACACAGTGCTAACAAAAGCCTTTTACACAACACTTCCCCGCGAGACCGTCCCAATGATTACTCTTGTTTAGTGCTACTTTAAGACCTCTGAGAGGCTTTTGATATGGTCTCGCAAGAGGCTCTCTGGTCTAACCTGTCGGCCACAGTAGTTGGGACACAAGAGAAAGAGTTGAATAGCTCTCCTCCTTCCAGGCATGGAGATTGTAACACATTCAAAATGAATCCAGCAGATCTCTGCCACTGCCCTGTTTTGCAATGTTTCATTTAGATTTCCAAAGGGCGTACTCTTAATCAAATATAGGACTCTCTATTCAATTTGCTGATGCCACTCTATCCTAACCAAGAAGCCCTTACAACTCACAAATCCGCAACTTTATTTGAAAAATTACACATTAGCCGTAATTTATCCGTAATCCTAAATCCTTAGAAGAACCTCCAACCAAAATTCAGAATGGGCTACCTCAATCTTAACTCCGACGTCAACTTCTCCCCTTCCCCTGTGTCAAATCCCTGGGTTTAACTCTGTACCCTAATTAATACTTACTGGCACATCTCTAAGTTTGCAGGTTATCAATTATATTTGCTATAACATGAAGCCTTTCTCTTCTGCTTTCTTAGTTCAACTGTACCGTCAAAGAAGTTATTCTACATTTGGCGTGACGGCTAGCTTGGAGGGTGAAGTTGGATTAGAAGTCATGCTACACACTCAGGCTCTATGTCACTCAATGCCTGCCTCAAACTCTGTGGTATGTCATCTAAGGCAATATATTTCAAGCCCACATTTTATAATCATCCCAGTAAAAAGTTTGTGTACAGAAAGTTCCAGTCTGTTAAGAAATAAAGTTTCCCATCACTTACACGCTGCAAAGGTGAAGCAAGCTAAAACCTTAAAACATGCCTATGGACCACCCCAAAAGCGTGGAACTCTCTTCCTGCAGATATTGGTTGTACTGTTAGTCTTGTTTCCTTCAGGAAGAAATTGAGGATTACCTTCTTGCTGATATCTAGCTTGAAGAACAATATGGTTTATTTGCTTTGATATTACTACAATACTGGTGATTAATAGTAGACATTTTATTTTTCATTTTATATTGACCTTTTTCACTTCTAAAACAACTGACTATTTTCTGTTAGGCTACATGGCTTAAATAATTAAAATGTGATTAAAAAAACACCTTTAAATGCTATCTTCTAAAATGTTTACTTTTTAATAAACCGTCCTACTAAACAACCCTCTTGCGGCCATTTTTGCTCCACACCACTGTAAATGTTCAAGAGCTAGAGTGTGTCCAAATATTTAAGTTAAGAGGGTATCCAAAATAAATATTTAGGCAAAAAGAGCAACACTCACCTTGTTCAATGTCGGAATCTGTAAGATGTGTTATAGAAAAACTTGCTAAGTTTGCAGGAGAGATGGAGAACCGAGAATATGGTGAGGCCTGCAGCCAGCTTTTTTCTGGACTCCTGGGAGGCGGTGGAGGGGAGAAATACTTGGACGCTTGAATCGAGTGCTTGGTATTAATCAGACTGTTGGCTGTTTTAGAAAGAAACGATGGCTCCGGGGAAGAGAAGTCATCATCCCACTCAAACCCTCCTCCTGAAATAGAAATAAACATCAAATACAATTATCAAAATAAAAATGCTGGTTGGCCTATTACTCTAACGCAGCAAAGTGGCGGCTAGGACTCTTGGCCGTCACTTTAGAGAACACAGCACGGGAGATCAGCAGAGAACGGCTGTGACTTTGAGACTATTAACCCAACTCTACACTTTGAAACACTGGGGTTGTGAGCGGATCATTAGTCTGCCCCCAAGTACGGTATCGGGGCAATGACTCATCAAATCAATAACAAGAAATGGTAGAAAAGTTAGCAATGGGAAACCTCGAACCTAAAAATGGCCCATGCATGCAGGAAGGTAGATGGGGAGGAACAGCAGAAGAAATTGTGTTTTTGCAAAATAAGTATAAACAGACGTCAAGGAAAATATTGTAAATAGCAGCAATCTCACAAGCCTTTAAACGAAGGAAATAAAACTGCAGACACTGGAACAATGTATATGCAGTGTACAAGTCTTTGGAGAGCTACACAAATTCTACTAGTGGAACTTGCCCTGTGCTGAATGGAAACAATCAAAATCGCTACTGTGCAAACTAAATTTCTAGGTGGCTATAATTATGTAGAACCTTACACAAAATAATCATAACTGGAGGTTCACAATTAATGCGCTAAACAAGATTACCCTCCACAGGTTCAGAAATAGGAGGGATGTTTAGACATCTTTACATATTCTCAAAGAGGCAAAAAAAACGGACTCACTCGATAGTATTTACCTGTGAGAAAGGTAGGTGGTCTTAGTGAAGAGCCAGAGGGTGCAGAAACAGATGAGCTACTCATTTAGAAAGCACCGCCCACTCGAAGGTGGACTTTTTCATCAATGGGTCTTCTTGCAATGCAAGTAATGGACTACTCGAAGGATATCTGCTGGGAGCTTACCTGGCAGTGTTTGAATGACGTTAGAATCTGGTTTAGAAACTTATTTTTACCCAGTTCATCCTGACAAATCAAGACAAATCTAGCCTTATGCATCTGACTAGTGCTTTACAGAGGCCATTCGGTAGCACTGTGGTGTTTGTTCAGAAAATGTAATCCTGATCTCTGGAAAGCATTTCCTCAATTAGCTTATCCTGTCTTTTGAGCAACCAAATCCATGTGGTGTAATCAAGAGCAAGCTGTAGTTTACTAAATTCGAGAAGCTCATCTCTTTTGATTTTTGGTAGTTACAGTTAACGTGACACCTCTTTGAATTGTGTCAGTTCTTTTAGTAAAGCAGAGGGATATTGCACTGGCTCAGCCAGGAAAGGTGCAATGTTGTCTCCAAACATGACATGTTCTCAATGGATTACAATTCTGTATCAGGGCACCACTGATAATATCACTGGTTGTGAAAAGTGGGAATTTAAATGTCTTTCTAGAAAGGTAAAGTTAAGATTAAGATTAAAGGGTTCGACCAAACAGGTCGTTGTGTTTTTGTAAAGAAAGCCATTGACCACATCTTTATCCGATCAAGTGAGAAAACAATAGTTCCAGTTTGTTTCGGAAGGCATTTTGTGACCGATTTAGTGCACACTGGGCATTATGGCCTGCTTGTCTGGCTCAGACAGATGAGCTTTAGCCAGACCTTTGAAGTAAATGTGGTGAGCACTTTGGTGCATACATGGACATACAAAAATTACAGTTTGGTAACACAATTGGGAGGCACAAGACGCACTGTCCTAGCTCCCCATCAGGCTCGAAAATGAGACAAAGCGTATTCCTTCATTATGTCCATAACAGTACCGGTTTGTTGAAATGAAATGAATATGTCAGTGAGTTAGCAAACCAACAAGAGAGTAAAATACGTTGTAAAAGAATTACAAAGTAACTCGGCTGCTGTATTTTGATGGGGCCTTCTAAGGCAGCATCTATGTCAGGATCTATGAAAGGGGATGTCTTTTACTTATTCAATCTATGTTTTATGCTCAGGAGTTTCCTCAATGAGGTTTCTCTTAGTAGTCATGAAATGCGTCTCCAAAAAATCTTTCTGGATGTGTGTAAACGTTGTTTCTGCTTCCTTTCGTTCTCAGATCTTGCCTGGTGTAATTGTCCCCTATTGGTGCCATGTTCTTTTGAGGTTCCATGTAGTTACAGCAACTTAAAAGCAGGAAAGGATGCCCTACCCCCAATGGAATCTTTTTTTTTTATCTGAATAAAGCAATAGATTATTTTAGGTTTCACCCTTTTAGCTAGCACTCCCGGACAGGTCTTAGTTGATTTTTAGGGTGCCTCTTTTGAACTGTAATTACTTATTTTGTGATTTCAACTTTTGTTTGTCAGGCTCATTATGTCTGGAGTGGAATTCCATTTTTTTTTTTTTTTTTAAACCAGGCTCATTATGTCTGGAGAAAACCGGTTCTTACATTGGAATGTGGAGTGCAATTAGAGTTTTTTGTCAAAGAGGGCATCAGAGTCATTTTTGAAATGTTAAATATTTCTGAAGAATTCCTGGACATGTATTTCCAGGTGAGTATTTGGGAATCAAGCATGTATTATTCTAATCTTTTGAAGGTTCGTGAAGGTGAAATGAACCTCCTTCTCAACACTAGTAATTATGCCTCAGAATTCCTGATAGTACGGGAACACACAAACTCTAATTTCTTAACACTCCTAGGCAAAAAATTAAAACCGGAACCAAAATCTGTTTATCGATTTGTTCTTTTAGGAGTATCTCTACAAAATGCCGCGAAAGCATGTTACTCCCTGCCATCAAGTCTGTGAAAAATGCTGTAATGTAACATTTTCAGAGAACTGAACCTGTTGTTTAAACTGACTATCCGATCAATTGCGCTCTTTAGACCAGTCATTTCCAGGGATATGGGGAGAAAAAAAACAAATTCTGAAACACATGCCAAGAAATTAGCTTATCCTTAATTGAGCAAGCCTCATTCACTAACATAGTTAAACTACAATATGCCAATTGTCTATGCAAGAAGTTAGTAAAGGTGGTGTGGGGCTTGTAAATCCTCTTATACCACTGACTGGCAATTAAAATTAGCCAATGCTAACATTTTTCTCACACAAAACACACAATTTTATCCACACTAGGAGGCCTCTGTAATTTGCTTTTCATCACTTCAAACCATAGACAGAATTCAGGAAACAATGGTAGAAGATGCAATACATCTTAAAAATAGAAATATATTTCTAAAGCTAAACATCTCTTCAAACCAAGTTTCCGCTGAAGAACAAACACCAAAACACTCTTTATACAGGCCTTACTGCATACAAGTCGTTTGTGAGGACAAGTATTCCAGGAAGGCTTCTTTCTTGGCAGAACCTCACTCTCTACATGTTGAGTTCACAATTATTTGCAAGTATGATAATTCCTTAAATACCTCTGTCCTTGTTCTAGCCTTTTTTCAAGGTAAGCTTTGTTTGTCCCACACTATAGCCTACTGTTCGAGACCTTTTAAACACATCCCGAGGTGATGTGTGCAAGACTCTTGGGAACTTATTGATGGCTACCTAAGCCTCTTCTCATTGCAAGTCCTTGGCTGGACCTTCCTCTCGACCTTGACTGTATGAAAAGCACAGTTGCCTCTTGTCCTGGCCAGCGGTCATCAATATGTTGCCATTTGCTCACTTTCCTCCAGGACTTTAGGCTTTAATGCTGCCCACCATCTTGACTGCAATACGTCTGTGGCATCACACTTTGCAGAACCTGGAATACTGGGACGGGGGTTTAGGGATTGTTGGGATGATAGCATATGAGCATCTTCTATCTCAGCCACAACTGAATGACTTTGGAGGGATTCCCATAGCTAGCAAGTATCAGTTACCTAGGTTTTCGGTCGCGTGCAGCCCTACCTAGGACGGAAGCTTCAGACCAGCTGATAATGACCCCATGCCACATCCTCAACTTTTTTATTCAGCTCCAGAACTGTGGGTACCCTGGACAAGAACAGGATGTCACATGAGGGTGCAGGCAGCTATAGCTCTTCCTTGGCAAATCCGTTTACGGGGTACCACTCTCCTTCAGCAGGCCCGGGCGTTTGCAGCCACTTTTGTGCCCTACAAGAGGAACGGGAAGGACCTCTGCTTGTGGTTCCAAAGGTTAACACGAGCAACGGAAGGCCTGATATCAGTTCAAAGGGCGCTCCTTTACACCCCAAGGTGAACCTCTGCATCACTGTGATCCGTGGCTGCTGGACGGGGAACGCGTGCCAAACTGAAAGAGGACACACCTCAGGTCCTTTCTCGGACTGCACTAAACAATTAGTAATTTCTTTAAGGAAAGGCTTACTACAAGAAAACGGGTAAAGAAAATACTAAGCGGCATTTTAAGCATTTGATCCATTTACATTTTTTACTTCAAGAGAAAAGTGTCATGCAATAAGCACAGGTTTGTTTAATAAACGTTATATATGTAAATCTAGAAAATATTTTGAACTGAAGAATGAGCCAGAATGGTTGCAACTTCACATCCCAAGCTACTAGGCATATAGAGTCTGTGCTGTGTGGCGTCATTCTTCTGCCCTCGCTTTACCTTTATGACTGATGACTAGCTGTAGGCAAAACAACCAACCTCAAATGCTAGGGAGCGCGTGCGTGAGAGAAAACAAAAGCCATGCTCCGTGCTTTTCTGACCGCTTGGACTTTGTCGGTGTGGTGTGAAGCCTTGTTTCAGCCTAGGAACTCCACTGATGCACCACGGGAGTTTGAGAACCAGCGTCTCAACTCCATGCCAGTGACATGTATGTGCATTACATCTAACTAACTAGTAGTTCAGATTTAACTGTACTACACCTGTTAGGGTGAAAAGTGAACTGAATAGGTACAAATATCTACAAGGGGAGAGGTTATAATGCAGATGATTTATTTTTTTCCTCTTATGCAGTGCATGTTAGTGCATTCCAACGCATGCGAAAATATTTCAAAAGACATAAGAAGGAGAATAGAAGCTTTGGTATAAATGGAGCACATTGCCTGTCGTATCCTGCCTGCCTTTCGTACCTTCTAGCCTGCTAAACCATTTCCAAAGACTGTATGAAGAGCGCCCCCTGCTGGATATTTTATAAATCAGAGAAGTGGGGATTGTTTCCATAAATAGAATAAGGTTAACTTAAAAAGCAAACACGTCAGATAGTCAATGGTCCTCTTCAGAGACCAAAGTGCCCTCAAGATCATATGTTCAAACACCATGTGGCAGGAAATGTCTTTCCCTTTTCTGAGGCGTATAAAATGACTATCACTGCACTGTAAAACCGGTTATTAGCAAAGCACCATGCAAAACACGATTACTGTATGGTTTAAGATTGATTTAGAACTTTAGAGCTCTTCTGGTGTCTGTGTGGTGCAATGTTTCATTTGTTCAACAGGGATAAGACCAAGGGAAGAAATGATCAAAAATTATTTTGAGATGGCATGTATAAAAGGTCAACAATTAAACATAACTTGATAAAGTAAGATGTCGTCATGATAGTCAACATGTTGATAAAGATCTACGCTCTGGTCAAGGGAAAATACATGTTAATAGTGATAAAGTCACCGTAAGAAGGCAAAGTCGCTTCTGGCAGCATTATGAGATTAGCAAGTGAAAAAACGCATACTGAAGAGGAGATAAAATCTCCATCTTGAAAGGAGGAGAGGATCCCATTCCTAAACACACCTACATTAAACCAAAATGACCACGCCAACTACCTACTTATCATTCACCTACCTGCCATTCATCTGCAAGAGGACTGATTTTTCAAATTAAGTTCAACTCTAAAATCACATTAATACTAACCAACCCCTGCACAACAACGAGTTGGGCTTCAGTTCATGCTGCAGCATGGAGACTTCTAACCAACACATCGTAGATGATATGCGCCTGTCCACAGATACAGATGATCCCCCATACTCCAGATATTGCTGGCCCTCTAAGCTTCCTTCAAAACAGTCAACCATCCCATCTTAATACCATCCTAGAGTCTTGAATGGGATTCACTTGCAATATCTTTCATTGGTTCTTCTCCTACCTTTCCAACAAACACCAGTCTGGACACATCCACATCTCAAAAGATCTCCATGATCTTCGGAGTTGCTTAGTTTCATAATGTTCCATGCCTTCTTCAACCTCAATCTGTAGCCGCTTGGTGCTGTACTCACACATAACATCGTAAGGATTCACCAATACGTTGATGATACAAAGCTCTACTTGAAAGTCTCCTCTCCTCTGGACATCCAACACCTCAAACACTGCCTCCACATCATCAAGACTGGATGTCCAGAACCTAACTGAAGCTCCACCCAGCCTGTTATTTACCAAGAACAATAAACCAGAAATCTTACAAATCTGGCTCAATGATATGAACCATACTAGTTTCAAATCCCCAATTTTCACTGAATGCCAAGTCACTTGGATTCACCCAGGACATCAGCCTCTCACTAGGAGCATATTGCCAAAACAAACAAAAAACACGCACCCCACATATTGGCCAGGTACCAGCTCTCTATTGTAAAGAAAGTGAAATCAATTCCTCAAGAAAACGGCTTCAGAACCTCTGTTTAAGCCCTTGTACTCCTGAATTTGGATGCAGGAAATGCCCTGCTCCATGGCCTCCCATAACCCACACTGGCACACCATGACGGCATCCTGCAAGTCTCAGCACGTCTCCTGAAGAAATATGATCACAACACCCCCATTTTGATGGAACTCCATTGGCTCCTCTTGCCAGCTCACACCATCTTCAAAACCAATTGCATCACTTACAAAGCCATCACCACTAGCATCCTTGCAGGCCCTTTTCATTTATGAATCCAGGTTCTGGAACAACATCCCTGTATCTAGCAGGACTGCCTCAATGCAACCCCAATTTAGGAAAGAGTTTAAGATGCACCTCTTTATACAACATTATAACACAATTCAATAACCTATTTTGACTATGGTAATGCAGTACTTGCCTATCATGTCCTGATAAAAACCATTCATTTCCAAATATCAATGTCTGTGCACAGTTATTTGATACTTAAACCAGAGCAGAATGGTTGTTTGAACAGAAGAGTAACTATAACATTTAACAAAAACTCGTTTTTCATCATGGACCTGGTCATTGTTTTTATGTCAGGTGTTGATGAAGAACCCAATGAAGATACATGTTCAAACATTTAGGTGCCCCTACTGTTGGGAAAAGTATAACTCATCTTAACCTTAAATCAAATGTTTATCATGCGTACTTTATAAATACATTTTTACTGTTTCTGTTGAAGGAAACAGACTCAACCAGTTAGACGATTTTAACTTTTCTCATCTTTTACGCACGTCCGATGTGCCAATTTAACATCTTCAGGGCACCACAGGGTAAATAGTGCTCTAAATACATCTAAAAATACACTGCACAGCACTTCTCAGGAGTTATGATTTACCTTCTTCATCAGTGGAACTCTCCGAATTTGTGAATTTGTGTAAATAATTGGGACTTGAAGATGAAACTGGACTGCTACTGCTGGCAAAGTGGTTGTGTGAATCAGTTGCTCGAACACCTAGTTCCTTAGTTGGAGTTTCCTACAGAGAAAAAAAAAGTTTTACATTTTACTGGACTCCAGATTGTTTAAAAGCTGTATCTCATTATTTCAACAGCCATTTTGTATACCTCTCACTTATCACGGAAGCGTGTGTCATGAGGGCAACAGGTTCCAGTACAGCAAGGAAGAATCATTATATAGGGGCTCATGACAAAAGTAACAGTGGCACAAAAAACAATTATTTATCCCAAACTACAGTTCTCCAGTGTTGGTATCTTCCATAACTTCACATGCTTGAACCATTTCCTGTTGTCGAGCTGCCAGTCCCGCAGTGATTATACTTAAGTAGCAAAGTCACGTTAGCGTACAAACATACAGACAACTTTTGCTTTAGCACACCCCTCACCTCATTAGAGAAGACTTAAAAATCCAACCAATAAGTGAAGAAAAACAGACCTTCAATCCTGCAGAGGCTACTATTTCTCATATTTTCTATAACAAAAATGTGAAAGGAAGCAATTTAGAATTTATGATTTGAAGGAGATAGGGTTACATGTGAATCTATGAAGGGAAGCAATGCAGAAGAAATGTAGTTGCAGGCAACTAACTTTTTCTCCAGCACTGGATCTTTCTTATATTTGCTTTCCCGAATCAGAACATCAAAAACAACAAGGTGATGAATGGAATGCTTGAAGTAATCTCAGCCACTGGCAATGGCTTAGGGCCGAATCCCAACCGATCGTTTTCCCCCCACCTTGCCACCTCAAGTTGAAACCTGCCATATGCAGATCAGTCTCGACCCTGTCCCACATGGGAAAAGTCCAGCCCGAACTGCCAGGCCAGGCCAGGTCCTCCCTGAACTGGAACACAAGCAACCCAGGAACGGTTTTGCCCTTGTTATGGGTCCTTCAGTGGGTATACACTGATTCCAGTGGCACTGTGAGCCCGGGATCCAGGTATGGGCATACCGGGCCCACTTAGGGCATCAAACGTAAAAACATCAAGGTGATGGATAGAATGCCTGAGTTAATCTCAGCTACTGGCAGTCTCTTGGGCTGCATGCCAATACATCATTTTTCGTCCATTATGCCACCTCGGTTTGGACCCAGCCATAAGCAAATCAAGTTTTGACCCTGTCCAAGTGTAGATGTTAGGCAGGGAAACTCCAGCATTTAACTCCTAGTATGCAATGAATGATCAGCTTTATAATGGCAGCACAAAGTTGCGAAAGTTTTCCGTCTGTTACCGGTCCCCTCCCCACCCCCCCTTTGAAGATGGGTTATGCTTTCTGTGGCAGGCCAAAAGAAACAAACTATCGGGCAGTTAATCTGAATCTTTTCATCCTATCAAATTAAAATTTCAAATACAGTATAATATCTAGTGAGTGAAGAGTTCTTTTCAGCCACTGTCTCACAAATAAGGTTTTTAGGACTACTGGTTCATTACAATGAAAACCTGTTGGTACCTTCGGAATGACTTTCGGGTTAGTACAGTAAAAATAACGTACTTGCAACAATCAGTTTGCAGCCTGTAGTGCTGCAGAGTCACACCTTCTGAACACTCTTTCTATCTAATGTTGGGCTTGGAATGGTGAAACATTTTCCTTTTAGTTTAAAACTCTCTTGTGATAAACACCCTCCTCCCTCAACCACCCCACCAGGACACAGGCTCCACCCTAAGATTGTTTTCCTCTCCAAGAGTAGATGTAAGCAAAGATGCTAAGTACTATAACGTCTGCAAACTGAAGTAGGCAGGCAGTAGCTGAAATTGTTAGTGTCACACATTGTGTGAGCTTGCATCTGGGTAGATGGCACTACAGGCTGCAAACCAATTGTTACAAGTAAGTAAATTCCCTTTTGTAGCATGTGTAGCTGTTGATCACATGTTTTGCACAGACAGAAAAAGCAGTACCCTTCCCCTTATGCAGCGGAATCTGAGCAGTAAAGAAAGAAGTCGTAAACAATGTTTTAAGGACAGTTTCTCCCACTTGTGCTTCTTGACATTCCTGAACGCCCACTAAGTAATGATTAGTGAACATGCCTACAGTTGACTAATTAGTTGCTGCCTTGCACAGCTGCTAAAAAGGCCATGGTGGCTCCTTTTTTGTGGCTATAGTGTGCACCTTGAGTCGTGGATCAATCATGACAAACTAGAGGTGACTGTCAAAACTAACTGGGATCGTTTTAACAGGTACGAGTCCACTGCACAGATGATGGAGGAGAGAGGACAGTGAGCAATATATAGTTAGATTTAAAGTCCACAAAAATGAACATCACCAAAGGTAAGTACCTTGTTCTTCTGATGGATATTTCTAACTTCAGCTGCCTAGCCTTTAGAATAGAAACTTAAACACTAACATACAAAAAAAAAAAAAAAAAAGCAGAGGGTAGGAGTTGTGGACTCGCGCCAAAAAGTCCAGCTGGACCAAGAGGGCAAAATTACTTTCTCTGCGGACTGGACTGTCTAGGCATTAGTGATTGATTAAGGCTTGCATGAATGCCCATGTAATAGCCTAGCAGATGTCAAGGGCAAGAACGCCCTTCACCAACACCATCAAGATATCTTTGGGATTGAGTAGAATAAAACTGTAGCCCAATTCAGTCAGGCATAGCAAGCGTTTATGCATAGGACAATCCATGAAGATCTGTTTCTGCAACTTGTTATGCCTCTTAGCAGCAGTCAAGAGCGGGCTGTTTACGTGGAATTCCCTTGTTCACTCTACATAAAAACAGAGGGTTTTCCAGGCATCAACTTTCTCCTCCTTTTTCACAGGATACAGGGGATTTCTTTTTTTTTTTTTAAAGGGCAGAAAGTGTGATTGACTGACCCATATGGAAGGGCGATATACAACCTTTGGCAGAAAGGAAGGACGAGTTTTCAGCACCAATTTCTTAGGAAAGAAAGTGGTACAAAGGTTGTACTGAGAATGCCTACAGATCACCATCACGGCGCACAGAAGAGACTGCAAAAAGAAAAACTGTCTTGATAGTAAGAAACTGCATGGGGATCGAATGTCGTGCACATTACAACTGGTGAGTGTCGAAAAAGGCCTCATTCAGGTATCATGAAGGATTTTGGCAGAAACATGTGTGTCAGACCTTTCAAGATACTCCTCACAACAGATGACTTGAATAAACAAGGCTGGTCAAGGAAACATAAAAAGGTTGACAGGGCCTACATGCGACCTTTACCTGTGCCCACCACAAAGCCTTGCTGGGCAAAGATAATGCACATAAAAGAGCATTCGGCAATTTAGTGACAGTTCCAAGACCCGAAGAGATGCACTTAGTTGAAGGGTACCTAACTGTAAGAATCACACCCACAACTTTTAACAGGCAAGGCAAAACTGCTGAATCATCGCCGCTCAATCTCCAGGCATGGAGGAGTAGACTGCAGGGAATCAGGTGCTCTGCCCCGTTGCTGAGGTAGGAGATCCTCTAGGGGAAGCAGTGACTTAGTAAATGTGCAGGCTCAAAAGATCAGGGAACCATACTCTCCTGTTCCAAACTGGGGCTATCGAAATGACTAGCCAAGGGCGCAAGAGGCTGCAAAAATAATGTGCACAGAAGTCCTGTGCACCGCTGCAGGTAGAATGGGTCCCTAGGGACCCTCTTGGGAGGAACAGATGTATGCAGTAATCACAATACAGCAGTTCTCGGCAGAGGGGAAAAGATCCAATTAGGGAACACCTCAAAGAAAGAAAATGTTGTTAGGCACTCCAGGATGAAACTCCATAAATGATTGGCTAGCAGGGAGATCCCTTGACGGTCGAGCCATCACCAAGGGCACAGTGCCTACCAGCACAAGATCCAAGACCCCACACAGCTCTGCTTGATGCCATACCACAAGCAGTCAAGTCGCTGTCAGGGAGCTTCCTTTGAGGGGCAGGAGAAAGGCTATCAAAGCCTGCTGGGTAGCATAGGATTCTAGGAGACTGAAACTGAGCCTTTGTTTCATTGGGGACCAAAGACCTCCAGTTTCTTCCACTCTCAAGTGACCGCCCCAAACCAAAGATGATGCATCTCTCACTACTGTGATTGCTGGATGGGGTATAAAGAATGGACTGCCACATGACAAGCTGGTGTTCACTTGTCACCACCAAAGGTTCTGAGCTGTCTCCTCAGAGATACAGATGTTGTCTAAAAGACAGCATTGGTGTCACACCCAATGGTAAGGTAAGTTTCATTGCAAGGCCTGCGTTTAGCAGTGAGCACAAGAGACCAGGAGTACGCATAAGGGTAGCAGTCCAATAAGCCTCAGAAGCAATCTCACTCAATCCAAGATTAAGCCTGAAAAATCGGGATCACAGCCCTAATGTCCTGGGCATAGTGCAAGGTGAAATGGCTTTAAATGCCCTTTGTGAAGCTAAGCCTATGTGTTGGCATCAGATGGGACTTGGGCTCACTCATGCAAATCAGTAACAATGAAAGAATGGTGACCATTATTCAGAGGTGGTCTACAACACATTGCGACAATCCCACGTTGAGCAGCCTGTTGTCAAAGTACATACATGTATCCCTGACCACAGAAGGTTGGTCACTACCATCGCTATGAACTTTGTAAGCACCCGAGGGGCGGAGGAAGGGCCAAAAGGTAAGACAGCAAATGGCAAATAGTCTAAGCTTGTTAAGAACCAAACAGTGAGTCTGTGGGACTGCAGGAATGACATATGAAAGTACACATCCTGCAAATTCAAGGATACCATTCGATCCCAAAAACCCAGGGATGATAAAACATTGGCCTTTCATAGAGCAGAACAATGAATGAAAAATAGGCCAGGAAGCTAGAAACCTCTGCCCATCTTAGGCACAGGGAACCATAGCCCAAGTAACAACACCTCTTGCTACTTTCTGATACCTGTACCCTTCTTATGGTCCCCTTGGCCAACAGCATCTTGCAAAAAAATGGCAGCATGATCTGCTGAAACTTGAGTAGGAATGCATAGGATACAAGGGTGTGATGGGAATATCCTTTAACAATTTGCAGCACTTACTGATCGGAAGTGCTGGATTCTCAGCCAGGTAGGAAAGACTGAGCCATGCCCCCAACAGGCTGTGCAAGGTCCTGCTGGGGGAAATCAAAGTAGTTTTGAAGCTGTTTTGGCAGGCAAATGGGAGGTGGAAGATCACTGCAGTTGATGGCGTCCACGACTCAGACCACTACCACGTCCTCTACAACCACTAAAAGTCTGCGGCAGCTGCCAAACTGACAGCAAGAACTGGGATTTTCTTCAGCTCAGACCTCGCAAGTAACCTATGAATTTTCTACATTGTTGGTGGAGCTTTTAGCTCAGTGACAGCAAGCCTGTGTAACTGGTGACAATAGTATGGTCTTTAAAATATTCTTAAGCCAAATCAGCCTTCTCTATTAGGACTCTGGAACCATCTAAGGTCATATCCATTAAGGATGCCTCAACGCCACTGGGAAACACAGTAGCTCGAATTCAAGAATGAAGCTTGATCATCACACTGTGGCCCATGGCTTGGCCTACAAAGTCAAGGCCAGCCCTCAGCACACATCTGGCAATGCTTTGCCCATCCCGATTTGTTTGGGCAAAGGCTGTCCTGAATTCTTTAGGGGAAGCTGGCAAGATCTTGCTGACCATGTCCCAAAAACATGCATATAAACTGCCTAGTGGACAGGCTGCACATTGGAACTGAAGGGCCAAATTGAGAGAAGAAAGGAAAATATTACTTACCCAGTAAACATCTGTTTGTGGCATGTAGTGCTGTAGATTCACATGCTTAGCATAATCCCACCATCTAGTGTTGGGCTTGGATGTGTGCAAGTAGTTTTTCTTCGAAAAAATCTTTCGAGTCATAAGGTACAGTGACTCCCCCTCCTGCTGGCAACGTGCACGATCATCGGTTCCATTGTTAGATTGTTTTCCTGCAAGGTGGTTGAGGACGGAATTTGAAGTATAGCTTAGGATAATGGGATGTTCATGCTGAAATAATGAGTGCTAATTTATATAAGTAACTGTAATAACCACAGGTGTCCGTGGAGGAGGGTGGGTGCATATGAATCTACAGCACAACATGCCACGAACATATGCTTACCAAGTAAGTAAAATTTTCCATTCAAGGCATGTGTGGTTGTTGATGCACATGCTTAGCATAGACTAAAAAGCAGTCCTTCTCCATAAGCAGTGGCTAGCCTGTGGGGGTTTGTAAGTGTTTGGCATCATTACGTCGAACTGCATGGAGGACATTGGCTTGTTGACGGGCCAGTGCATCTACGCAGTAATGCTTTGCAACTGTATGTGGTGTAGACCAATTAGCTGCTTTACATGTCAGCTATGGGTTCAGTTCCTAGGAAGTCTATAGAAGATCCTTTTTTGCAAAGTGAGCTCTTAGCGGGATAGGTAAAGGTATTTTAACTTTTTTTGGATACATCTGACAATCCAACATGCAATGCCTGATTTAGAAATGGCTCTTTATTTGTGTGGGTTAGAGAAAGCAACAAAGACTTGTGTCTTTCTAAATGTTTTGGCTCCATTAATATAACACATGATGGCTCGTTTGACATCTAAGGTGTGTTGAGCCTCGAGTCATGTTGCAGAAAAAAATACTGGCAATTCAATAGATTGATAAAGGTAAAATTGAGATACCACCTTAACAAGAAATTCAGGATTGTACGTAATACCACCCCATCTTTATGTAGCCGGAAGAATGGTTCTTCTATGGTTAAAGCCAGCAGCCCACTGACATGTCTGAGGGAAGTAATGGCTACTAGGAATACTTTCCTGGATAAGAACTGGAACGGGCAAGAGTGGAAGGGTCTGAATGGAGGACTCATTAATCTTGTCAATACAATACTGAGATTCTAGGTGGGAGCCTGTGGCCCCGAGGAGGAATGACCCTTTTAAGTCCTTCTAGGAAGGCCTTAACAACTGGGATCCTGAATAAGGATGTATATGTTTGTCTGTTTTGCAGATATGCAACTACTGCCGCTAGGTTAACTGTATAGATGTAAAGGCTAGACCAGGGGTCTCCAACCTTTTCTGTAATTACAGCAACTTATGTTTATTGAAACTCATCGAGAGATGCTAATTTTTATTAGTGTTGTAATAGTGGCCATATCAGACAAGACTACATTAGTAGCCACAATATGCAAGGTTACTACCAGCGATCAACTCAGTGCATCAGGCATGGTTGCCAGCAGGGATATAATAAAGGCTTTGTCCTCATGAAATGCTTCTACAAGGGTAATACATAACACCCATTGCTACAATACCTCTGGTAGTAAGGTAATAACATGTGCAAAAAGTCTCCCTAATGCCACATGATTCATCTCTCATACATCAGCTTTACATATATTTTTGAAATTCAGATATTTTATTTGAAATATCAGTTTATGAGTTCTGAAAATCATCACATTTTGATTTTGCATACCTAATCTCAGTTTTGGTATATGTATAATTCAACAAAGCAAAAGCTTCTAATTTAATGAGCTAGGGTATACTCAGGAGAGCTACTTAGAGGTAGCTGCAGAGCTACCAGTAGCTCACAAACTACTTGTTTGAAGAATCCCGGACTAGACTGCAGTTAAGTAAATGAAATAGATATCAGACAATGTCTAGGACACGGAGTTGTAAAGGATCAATTTGTTTGGAATGACAGTAGTGGACAAATCATTTCCATTTTGCTGCGTAACAAACATGGGTAGGGGGCCTGCATGCTACTTTAAGAATGTTCACACAAGGTTGTGGTAGGTTTAAGTCACCAAACTCTAGGATGTCATGAGCCAAATCACAAGGTTGAGGGACCAGGGGGTCCGGGAGTCTGACCTGCTCATGGTCTTGTTTGAGAAGGTCCTGTCTGTTGGACACTACTTTGTGGGGAACTACTGAGAGTTCTGGGTGTGTGGTGAACCATGTTTGCCGTGCCCATGTGGGAGCCACTAGGATGAGGGTGATAAATATCCCTGACCAACTCATCCATAGTGCATTGCCCTTGGACAATGGCTGTGAGAACCTGGAGGCAAAGTTTGAGCATTTTGAGTTTCCTTCTGTGGCGAAAAGATCTATTTCTGCATGACCCAACACCAGAAGTATGGAAAGAGGACTTGTGGGTGGAGCTCACATTTGTGGACTTGTTGACACCTCTTGCAGAGGAGATCTGCAAACTCGTTATCCACTCCCGGCAGGTATTCCACTAACATGTGAATGCTGTAGGGGGGGAGCCCATTTTCAAATGGTTTGGGCTAGGGGAGAGAGTTGATGGTATCTGGTGCCCCCCCTCCGTTGAGATAATACATTGCAGTCATGTCTGTTTTGATCAGACTACCTCGTCAGTTAGCTGGGGAAGGAAGGCTTTGAGTCCTACATGAACAGGTAGCAACTCCAGGTGATCGATATGGAGATGTTTCTGGCTGAGTGTCCAGCGTCCCTGGACAGTGAGATCTTCTGAATGCGCTCCCCAACCTGCAAGAGAGTCGTCTGTTATGGTCCTCTGCGGAATTGGGCCTAACAAAGGCAGTCCTTTTATAAGATGACCCATCATACTGAGGAGACGCATGATTGTCCTGACTGATAACTGCTGATGAGGCTGAAGCAGAGGAATAAGTGTTTGAAAGGACTGGACCCAGGCCGCACTGGGGTAGGCTAGCCTTCTTTGAAAGCTGAGGATGGTTCCTAGGTAGGGCTGTATCTCAGAGAGGGTGGAGATGGGTTTTGACTGCAGTGATGGTAAATCCTAGTTGATGAAAAAATGTTTATGGTGGCCGAGTGTGCTGAAAGCACTGTTGACTCTGGCCGCTTTTGACAAAACAATAGTCTAAATATGGAAACACATGTATGTTTTGTCTGTGCAGGTAGGCTGCTACTACTGCAAGACACTTGGTGAAAACCCTGGGGTAACTGTGATCTCAAATGGTAGCACTTTGAATTGAAAATGGTGGTTCTTTATTACGAACCTGAGGGATAGGCGATGCACCGGTGAATGGAAATATGGAAAAGGAGTCTTTCTGGTCGAGTGCTGCCATGAAGTCGCCTTGCTGTAATAACGGGATGACCTCTTGAAGAGTAACCATATGAAAGTGCTCTGAGAGGATATAGTGATTGAAGGAACTGAAGGATCTGAGGTCCAAGATTGGTCATAAGGATGCCTCCTTTTGGGGAATAAGAAAGTAGAATGAATAGACTCCTATGCCTTGCTGGTGTGCTGGCACTGGTTGTAAGGTGTCTCTCTTTTTTTCTTTTTAGAAGTGCCTGAATGACCTCCTTGATTAACTGTTGATGTAGTAACAAGAGTTTGTTTTTGCGAGGGGGGAATGTTTGGAGGTGTGGAAGTGAGCTCCAGACAATAACCATGTTGGATAATATCCAACACCCACTGGTTGGAGCTGATGTTGCGCTAGGCAGGGAAGAACCCTTGTAGTTTCCCCCTCTACTCTAGACAGTTGTTGTGTGTTTGGTGGGGATGATTGGCAAGTCAGAGTTCAGTGGTGGTAGCGGCAGAGGGTTTGGTGAAACTACCCTTGCCTCCTCTCTTGGAGTTAATGCTCCAATAAGAGCCTCTGTAGGATTCCCTGGGGGAGGAGGTGTGTGCCTATGAATGTTGGAGGAGGTGGAGGTCTCTGGGGAGGAGGTTTTGAATCCTCTGCGATAAGAGGAACAAGGAAGTAAGCCGCAAGGGAGTCGAACGCCCCCATGGTTTTAGCTTTTTCATAATCTTTTTTAATCTTTTCCTGGAGGATGTGGGGACCAAAAAAATGTTCCCCGTCAAAGGGAAGTGCCAAAAGGTTCTATTGAATCTCAGTTTTAAAATATGACACACTGAGCCAAGCATGTCTTTTTAGGAGGGCACTAGAATTTATGCCTCTAGCTACATCAAAGCCAGCAGCGAATGGTAGTGTTGGATATGAGCTTTCCCTTGGAGGCAATTTGGTATACACATTTTTGTTCTCCTCTGGGAGATGTTGGAGTCCCAGTGGGCCATGTCTTAATGTGATAAACGATCAATGGAGTTTGTGATTCTTCAGTGGTTGGCAGCAACCCTTTTACCTTTTGTATCTATTCTCTTGCTCTGTTTATCTGGTGAGGGTGTGCCACAGATGTTTGGGAGTTAGCCCTCTTGTGGGCAGTGACCACAACTCGGGAGTCAGGTGGAAGTTACCCTTTGGTGTATTTAGGGTTGACGGGTGATGGTTTGTGTATTTTTTGTCGACCCTCAGTGTAATGACTCTGGACCTGACAGGGTCATTGAAAATATCTTGTGTGTGCCTGAGCATTCCCTTTAACATTGACAGATACTGTGCTGAGCATTGAGTAGAGGAGAGTGTCTAAAAAAAAAAAAAGAAAATAATTCTGTAAGTGTTTTGTATGTAGTGGGCCCTTTTGGAATGCAGTTGCTCTATCTATGAGGTTGTGGTAGTGTCATCAGGAGGTAGGGAGGGGTTTGGCTGGTTAGAGATCTGGATCTGGATCTGTTGGTGGATCTGCATAATAGGAGTTCCACGGATCATCCTGCAGTTGGATGGAATATTGGTCCCACCCGTCCCCAGCGTATGAATGTGGGGAACCCTGAGGTGAGTCTGTTGTTTTGGGAACGGGGGAAAAGAGGTGGTGATGGAGTGTAATGTGCAGCAGGCACTGGTGGTAGGCTGATGCACAGTGGACTGGTAGTCTTGTCTTCCTTTTTCTTTGGGGGAATGGGAACCTCTAAGGGTTCCTCAAAAGATAATTGCCTTTTTGCAGGTTATACCCCTGGATGTGGAGGCTTGGTAATGATATGGCCAGTGGCCGGATCTAGGATCTACCATTATGTGTTTTTGGCATGAATGTAACTCGTGCTGCATTTTCTCAAGCACTAGTTCCAGTGGCTCAGATAGATGATCGAAAAAGGTGTTTGCCTTTGGCTCCAATCTGGATTGCGACACCAAATGTTTTTTTGTTTTTTTTTACACTGAAGGTTTAGGATCCAAGGCCGACTTTTTAGGTGCCGAGTTAGAATGATATTTCAACGCCAAAGTCTTAAGATCCAAAGGTTGGCTGGAGTCCCAGGTAGTAGGCTTGAGGTCGGTTATATGTGGTCAATGCTGGTTTTTTTTTGGTGCCGAGACAAGGCTGGACGTGTCTGAAACAGCAGGTTGGTGTCAACCATGGACCGAAGGCAGTGATGCCCAACGTCGGAGTCTGATTAATCAGAGGGAGGCAGGTGACTATTTGTACAGACATGCTGTGGTTGGGGTGGAGGCAGGGGAGAGTAGAGGGGGGGCTGGGGTAGGGGCACAGTACTCACGGGTTGCACTGAAGTGATACCTTGCAGCTCCATTTCCGACGTGGAGACATCTACGGGAGAGAAGGTGTCCTCGTCAGCGGCAGATGGATGAGCCTATACTTCCTGTTCTGGATCTTCTGAGCTGAAGAGATCTGGTGTTTCTTCATCGTTACAGTGAGACATCTCTAAGAGTTGAGCTCTGTGATTTCGAAGCGTCTTCTTAGAACAAAAAGATCTACAGGCACCCAGGTTGTTTCCTCCGGCTAGGGGGAAAGGCACAAGTTACACACCTGTTGGAGATTGGTGTGTGGAAACTTGGCGTGGCAACAAGGACAAAAACAAGGAGGCGTTTGTTCCATGACTGAGTGGACATTTCTTGCGAGGAACCTCAAAGAGGAATTCTATCCCAAAGGGCAAATGTTTAGTGGGGCCGCAGGCAACTCGAATCACCCAGACGAATTTGACATCAATGCACTTAAAATGTAAAGAGAAACGTTCTGCAATCAAAACAATGCTGACAGTTTTAAAGAAAGTAACCGACTACGGTGTTGAACCAGCGCAAAGGAGAACGCCTCTGAACCCAACAGTGAAAGAAAACAATCTAATAATGGAATCGATCATGAACATTGCCAGCAAGAGGAGCAGTCACTATACCTCATGACTCAAATTTATTTCTTTGAAAACAACTTGCATGCATCCGAACCTAACACTATATGGTGAGATTATGCTACATATGTGAATCTACAGCCTCACATGCCTTGAACAAATAATTTTTCAGAATGTGCCAATGTGCTTCAAGTACCTATCTGGTGTAAGCCTTGCTCGTGGATATCTGGACCACTAAGCTTTCTGGGCCTGGGTTTTAAGTGAGAACGGCCAGGTCGCCAGAGGCTGTTTTTTGTTCTCGAGATGGTGAGTGACTGGCTGGGGGAGCGTAGAACAAATTAAATTACCTTTGGTATCAGAATATCTGATAGAGACATTCTAGTTGCAGATTCCTTACCTCAGAATTTCCCCCAGACTTCTGTCTGGATCCACAGATTTTTCCTCAAGCAGTACCCCCCGCGTCTGTTGTTGTGGCCAGATAGGATATGTCGGGGTCGTATATAGGCGCCACCAAGACACGCTTATGTCAGTTTCTTTTCAGGACTTTCCACAGCAGAAGTGCAGAACCATGAAAAACACTGACCCTGGTCCACCAGAACTATGGCCCTTGTCCCTAGAAATCAGTTCGCAGAGTGGAGAGGATGGGTGGGTCGGTAAGGAACCTGCTACTAGAATGTGTCTCTACTACATAATTCATTATCAAAGGCAAGTAACTTGGTTATCTGATAGAGTCTTCTAGTTGCAGATCCCTTACTTTAGAATAGATACCCAAGCACCCACGTAATATCATCCCCGGAGGTGGGTCTGCGAACATACATCACAATAGAAAGTCTTGCTGGTCTGAACAGGCAAAGTACCCATCCCTTCGGACCCAAATGTCCATGCAGTAGTGTTTGGTGAACGTGTGCAATGATGTCCACATTTCACCTGGAAGATGTCAAGGACTGGAACTGGAATGCTAATGCAGTGGTGGCAGTTGTTGCTCTGGTGGAGTGAGCAGGCAAACTCTTCTTAGCCAATGTGCAACACATTTTAATGCAGAGAACAACCCTTCTACAGATGGTCCTCTTCTACACTGCCCGACTGTTGTTGGCACCCAATTAACCCACATCATCCACTCGGAACTCTTTAGTACGCTCAAGACAGAAAGCCAATGCTCTTTTTTGGTCCAGTCAGTGGAGTCTCCCCTCTGCCTTAGAAGGATGTGGGGGCACATACAAAGTAGGCAAGGTGATGGATTGGCCTACATGGAAAAAGGGGGGGGGAGCACTTTTTACCTAAAGAAAGCCCTGGTTCGAAGCAGCACCCTGTCAGGATGAATGAAAATGAAAGGTGGCTTCAAGGAAAGGGCCTGCAGCTCACTCACTCTGTGAGCATAAGTGATGGCCATCAGGAAGACTGTCTTTAAAGAAAGAAGCTTAAATTCCCATTGGGGCATTATGAATGGAGGAGGAGGAAACATGGACAAAACTGTTCAGAAATGTACCAACAATAGGAGATTTAAACAAAGAGGACTGGCCAGGTAATCACAGGAAAGCAGAGATGGCAGACAAGCAACCTTTGAGGGTGTCTAGAGCAGAGCCCTGCGGGCTAGAGAAAGATCAAACAAAAAAAAAACAGAAAGAGGTGCAAAGAGGGGGTCAGACTTGTCTGTACACCATGCCACAAATTTGTTAAAACAACAGGCGTATACCGTATTGGCGGGCTGCTAAGATAACGTTACAGACTTCGGGCAGAAGGTAAAAAGCTGTCAAATGACGCCACTCAAGCTCCATGCAAGAAGTCAGAGACTGGACAGATTCAGGTAGAGAACAGTTCCCTTCTGATCTTGTGCAGTTCCCTCCAAGATTTGGACCATGTCAGAGAGATTCCCCTTATGCTGCGCCCACTGGAACTTCAGGTTCCACTACAGAGCCCGCTTAGGCCATCTGGTGTATGTCACTAGCAGGACGTCCGAGGCCATGAGGCCCAGCAGCCTCAGAGTCATTATCACCAAAATCCAGGACAGAGGCTGAAACATCGGTATCATACCTTGAATATCGCTGCTCGGGAGGATAAGCCTGAAACTGCACTGTGTCCAGAACTGCTCCAATGCATCTGAGATGGAGTGAGGTGTGACTTAAGCACGTTTACAGTGAACCCCAGTGAATGCAGCAGGTCTTCCATAGTCTGGAGGTGTGAGACAACAACCTGGGACGAGCCTGCCTTTAACAGCCAGTTGTTGAGGCATGGGGAAGACTGAAACCCCTACCTACGAAGATGAGCTGCAACCACCCGATCACTTTGAACACCTGAGGGGCACTGGTAAGGCCAAAGGGGAGCACAGTAAAATGAAAATACTCTTGGCCTACTGTTAACCGCAAGTAACACCTGTGGGCAGGCAGAACAGGAATATGGAAATATGCGACCTGCAAGTCCAACGCTACCATCCAGTTCCCTGGGTCCAGGCAGATAGGACCTGAGCATTTTGAACTTCTTTGTGAGAAAGAGATTGAGGGACTGAAGGTCTAAGACAGGGCGAAGGCCCTTGCCTTTTTTGGTATTAGAAAGTAGTGGGAGTAACAACCATGTCCTACTTCTGGCACAGGGACACTCTATGGGTTCCTTGGCCCAGAGAGCCTTAACCTCCTTGCGGAGAAGTACCATGTGATCTTCTGTCATCCGATAGCAGGATGTTGGCATGGATGGAGGGGTAGTGTTGAAGGGGAGGGAGTAGCCTCTTCGGACTATTTTCAAAACCCACCTGTCAGACATGATGGATTCCCAGTGGGGCAGGTGATGGAGAATCCTGCCTCCGATTGGCCCCCTGATAGGGAAGAGTCAGACTAGGAAGGTATGGAGGCTGCAGCGGGAAGGGTGGTAGACTGGGCCGAATGATGGCTCCCTGATCCACAAGGACGTTTGATCCCCCGCCCCCGGCCATTCGGAGGCTGGCCAGCATGTGCGCATGGTGGCTGGAAAGAAAGGGATGTGGCAGGGCATCCCTTCTGTAGCCATGAGAGGGAAGGGGGCAGGCTATGGGAGAAGAGGGGCATCTGCGAGGCCCAAGGACCAAGCCATAACCCTGGACTCCTTAAGGGCTTGAGCGCAAAATCTGCAGAGTCTCCCAAGAGACGCTCAAGCTTGGACATCTCGCAAAAAAGTCAGACGCCCTCAACCAGAAGTGGTGCCTCAAGGCCACCGCCGATGCAACCGATCTACAGAGTGAGTTGGTCGTATCCAGTCCACATCGTTTTGTGAACTTAGCTGTGTCTCTCCCATCAGCAACAGCTAGAGAGAATGGCCTGGGCCTTCTCCGCGACCCGTGGCAGCACCTGCGCAACCATGTTCCATAAAGTAAGGGTGTAATGGCTCAAAAGGCATGTAATCTTCACAGACCGCAATGCCAGACTGGAGGAAGAGAACATTTTCTTCCCAATCTAATCAAGTCTTTTGGATTCCTTATCCAAGGGTGTGGAAGAGAATGCACCTGGGGATGTAGAGGCCGGGATAATCAAGCTCTCAGGGGTGGGATGTTGTGTCAGGAACACTGGGTCATTAGACATAGGCCTATGGCGGACCTTTTAACAGGAGCCCCTGTGCTGGGTTTGGACCAAGCCCCCAGCAGGACATCAGTGAGGGCCTCATTAAAGGGCAAGAGGGGTTCTGAAGAGGAAGACCCATGGTGAAACACCTCAGTCAGGAGGTTGGTCCTGACGGCAACAGAAGGCAGCTCGAGGCTCAGGCCCTCGGCCACTCTCCTCACCCCCACTGAATACGACGGCTCCCTCTTCCATAGCCACGGTAAGGAGGAAAGCATGCCAGCATCAGGGAAAGTGCCTAGACCAATGGCTGCACCCAGATTCTGAGCCCAATCCATGCGGTCATCAAGCTAGTTTTCTAAAGGGTCCTGCAACCCCCTCCATACTTTCACTGTACCCATGCCCATACGAATAAGGCACAGAATCTGACCTAGGGAGTAAGGTCCCCATCGAAGTCAATTGGGGAAGGCTGCAATGGCACAACCAATGCCGGTGCGTAGCTGGAAATGGATCCCTGGGTGCCCTCCAGAGATGAGGTCGAAGGTGCAGAACCCGAGGATGCCCCTTCCAACCCCAAGGGGCCAGAAAGCACTCCAGTAGGATCGGACTGCCCAAAAATGAGATGCATGGCCTAAAAGAACTCATGAAGTTTGGCTGGGGAGGGGCAGGAAACTCAGGGAGGTGCATAGCCAACCCAGAAGTAGACTCAGATGATGGAGGCCTAGAGTGATGGTGCTCTTTGTCCTGCATCGCGTCATTCGACTGATGGGGTGAAGTCAAGAACGTTTGCTCTTCTTCGACGACTTCTTATGCATACTTGAGCGTTCCAAAGATTTCGAATGGGACGACGAAGAGTGTGAGCTCCATGAGCGGGCTCAGGACCTTCCTCTCGACCAAGAGCCACACAGAGCCGAGCGCAGGGCTGCAAGAAGCTCTAGGGACCTCTCCTTCAAAGCCTTCGGGTTCAAGACACCGCACTCGGAGCAAGACTTCAGGTCATGTTCACGCTCCAAACACCAAAGACACACGAGGTGCAAACCTGTTACGGACATCATCTGATGACTGGAGTTGCAGGGGTTGCACCCAGTCTTCTGTGACGACATCGATGCACCAGAAAAGTATAAAAATCTTTGCCAAAAGCCAGAAAGACCAATCAAAAAAGTGACTGTGGGGTAGCTCTCCTTCAGATTGGCATGTAGACTGTTGCGGAAAGAAAAGAAATGACGTCAGAGCACTGAGCAGGGCGCTGATACACGACTTGCGATGTCATCAGGCGACCACGACGACAACGATGGGCGTGAGTCGACTGACGGCACACAGGGGTACTGCGTGAGGAAAGATCTCCAGATCCAGACTAACGGCTGGGAGAAATTATAAAGGTAAGGAATCTGTAACTAGAAGTCTCTACCAGATACAAAACTTTGGTCAAGAAGTCATTAAAAGATTTCCTAGAGCATCACTGAAAGCAGGCTCCAGTGACCCAAAGGCTCCTATATGGTAGGCCGAGGCTGGAAGATTTCTTCAACCATAGGTAGTTATCTAGTACTTCAGCTGCCCTGAAGACAATCACTACAGAGGAGGCACTTTAGTCCGTGGTTGAAGATTTTAATTCAATCTCAGGAGTAGTGTACAATTCACAAGTCCATATGCACTGTATTGATACATCAGTATCATCATTGTGTGGTAGGTTCTGAAGCCCCTGAATAGCATCCAAACCAGAAGCAAACAGGGACACATGTCTCCTATGGTAATGCTGTCTATGTAGAGACTGGTGATCATCCAATGTCAAAGGCTGCACTTTGGTGATTTCAAAGTACAACATAGATCTAGCGCAAGCAAACATCAGCTCTTGGTCAGACACTGGCGTTAAGACCGGATTTGGTATTGGTGCCTTTGGGTCTGTGCAGTCAGGACCAGGGTGGCCTTGAGGATAGAGCAGCACAATGGGCTGGTGCTGGAAATGAAAAAGGAAAGCGGCCCAAAGGAGAAAGTTTGCCCAGGAGAAGGATCAGGTAACAGAATTGTCAATGATTACACTTTCGGCTTCATAGGGCCTGAAGATGCTCTATGGGGAGTATACCACCGCTTGAAGAACTGCAGCATGGCCTCATTAAAGGCCTCTACATGCTGCGGGGCCGGCAACAGTCATGGGAGCTTAGGGCACCAATGGAATGTGCTCAGAGTCAGAAGATGTCAGTGGAGTCTGGCCCTTGGAATGCTAACTGCACAACTTCTCATCTGTTCTGGAGTGGTGAGAGGGGAACAAATCCTGCTTGGCCTCTCTGTACTTATGATGTTACAAGGATAGAGCTTAGCACTTGGAGCAGGAATGATGTGGTGGATTCTCTAACCACTCCTCTGCTTTTACTTGGATCACCCAATGATTAGTGGAGGAGGTGTGCTGGAATATTTCCAGCAGGAGACCGTGAAGTTGGAGTCGTAGACTGAGACACAGATGTGTAAGCAAGTCAAGGTTACTGAGTAGGAATTAGGAGGATGAAAAGCGAGTGGAAGCGCAGCTTAAAACTTTGACATCTGATGCACCTATCAAAATCATTGTGATCCTCATCATGGGTTGACAACAGTATTGTGGTTCTTCGTAATGTGCACTATAGATTTGGTTGCAATTTAGACAACCATATCCTCGGTGAGGCTTCATCTTTCTAGACATCAAAACACCTGCCAGGCTAGTCTCCTTGATGCTGATCCTGCCTATACTGCTCCTCCTGCTGTATCAGTCTATTGGGTGAGCATGGTGAAACTTTGCTAGAAGATGTTTCCTGAGATGTTATAGGGGTGGAATGTCCATTAGAGGACTGTACGTACAAGCTGGTTTTGTGAATCGTCCACAGAGTTTCACAAATGGAATTGTTATAGACAATGTTTTAGTCATTGTGGTCTTCATTGATGGTAGCGATATAGCTGTGCTGCACAAGGGTCCTGTTGACAACAGTGTGTCGCTGATTAGAGAAGTTGAGGGTAAAGTCATCTACGTAGGCATTAAGGTGGACAGAGAAGCAGTAATGGTGTGCTGACTCATCAATGGTTAGGTTGTGATTGTATCAGTGGAGACTGTCATCACTGGTTATCATCAACAGTGTCTTGGAATTTTGTTTCTTGAGAAAAAGGTGCCTCAGAGGATGCTTTTATTGGCCTGCATGGCTATCTGTTGAATTTTGTGGTGGTCTTTTTCAGCAGTTCTCGAAATGTAGATGGCCACTGCTTGCCAGACCTTGCCTCATCACTGTTCACCCTCCTAGTGCTGTTTGAGGGATTTGTTTGCTCATGGACGTTTCCTCATCTGAAGAGGGATGTTATTAGGTTTTCTTCTTTTAAAACTACCTGAACATTGATGGTTTCAGTGGAAAAGGTACAACATATTTTTTAATACTTGAGTGGATACCAGAGAGAGGCAGACAGTAAATGCACCCAGCAAGTGGACTGTTAGATCTGACAGTCGTAAGGTAGACTTCCCTCAAAAATGTTGCCTTCCTCCTCCATTTCTGCTGATCTCATTTTCGTTGGCCTTAGGACTCTCTGCACTATACCACTGCTAACCAGAGCTAACTGGCTTACAACCAACTGGCACATTTAAATTACTTGTAGGTCTCTCATAAAATGGTAATACATGTACCCAGGACCTTTTAATTAAATGCTATTAGTGAGCTTGCAGCACTGACTGCGTCACCCACTTACATAGTCCTGTATCAGGCATGCCATTGCCGCCTGTCTACAGCCTAAACTGCCATTTCACACAGGCAAAATAAACCTTTTGCCAAGCCTAAATATTCAGTTTTAATGCATGTAAGTCATCTCTAGGGTAGCCCCTTAAAAACACATAGGGCAGGGAACAGTGTATGTAAAAGGTTAGCCTTGTACTGCCAAGTACTTTTAAGTTTTACATGTCATGGTAGTGAAAAACTTTAAAATGTTTAACTTGCAAGACCTACCTCTCCCATAACATTGGGTTAACCTTTTTACAATTAATAAGTGATAACTTTCAAATGAATGCAGGTAGGAATGTCGATTATGGTATTTAAAGATTTGTAATTTAAGCCCTCTTTAATGGTAAAGCCAGATTTTAAGTCACAATTTTGAAAATGCCACTTTAGAAATTTTGAATTTTCTTGTCCTAACCATTTGATGTCTGCTGCCTATATCCTGGGTCACATGACTGGGTGTAGTTGGCAGTTGGTCTCTAGTACTGCTCATAGACAGTGAGGCAAAGGGATGATAGGAGTTGTCAGCCAAACTTCCACATCACAAAGGGTCTGCCCGAGCATACCGAAAAGGGTAAGACACTAGTCTATTGTGACCCCAGACAATCTGGGGCCAGGGCAGGAAATTCCAAATAGCTCTAGGGGTGGAAACCTCCAGAACCTTCTCTTACGTTTAAAGTGGGCATCAGGTATATATATTGGACCCTCCAACCCAACTCTTCAGTACACCTCCGGCAGACTCAGGACTGCTGTACTGCTCTGCCAGAAGGACTGCTACTTTGTTGCCCTGCTGCCTGAAAAAGAAGGACTGAAGCTGCAACTTAATCCCAGGCCCACCAGAGTGACTCCAAGAACCAGTTGGCTGGATTCCTGATCACAAGCCTCTGGGACAGAACAGCCTCCAACCACCTGAAATCCAGGACCTGGGCTCAGTCTGCTGAGTCATGTCCACCAAGTGATGCCACCCTAGTCCTGGACCCTGGAAAGTGGACCTGAAGATGCTTTACAAGCCCAGATGTGGTCAGGTGGGCAGCAGCGACACAGCGCAACGCGTCTCCTTGCTGCTCTGCTTTGGAACTGCAGATCCAAGACACATCCCTGACGCAGACCTTTGCAACGCAAGCCTCTCATCGACAGCATCCTTCACAGCGACTTAGGACTCCTCATTGTAAGCCCAGCAACTTCTTCAAAACTGCCGGTGTGCAATGCATCTTTGACGTAGGGTTTCGCATCGCAAGCCCCTTACTGACAGCATCCTCAGAGATGCATAACCTTGCATTGTAACTCAGTGGAAACGCCGCTGCACAGCCTATCCTCGATGCTGGATATTGTGACACTCCGCCACCAGGATTTAAGGTACTCTTGTTCAGGGGGCCTAATTTGGCCCCTGTATCTGGCCAGTGCTCTATCACAGTAGGCCTGAACTTGTGCCTTTGTCCAAATGCAGCATAAATGGATAACCACAGTTGGTGCTTTGTGCTTCTAGGCACTATTTTCACTTAAATTTTAAAATTGCATTTTGGTTGTTTTTGCGGCTCATAATTTATTACATTTTACTCATTTTTTCCAAATAGGTGTGGGATTTTTCGTGAATGCATAAATATTTTACACATTGCCTCCTAGTTAAGCCTGACTACTTTTGTGCAAAGCTACCAGAGGGTTAAGCACGGGTTAATTAGGGGGTTGCTTGTGTATAACCCTGACAGAGACTTTGGTTCTTGCTTGAATAGGTTTTCACCACCCCACCAACCAGTAATAATTTTCAAAATAGATATCTGTGTATAATCTCTTTGTAACCGAAAGCACAAGGTCTAAACAAGTATTTTTTTGTAACCAGCCATCCACAAAAACAAAATGCTCTAGGAATCAACAGTTACCAGTATAGAAAATATCCAGTAGTTTCAAGTGACAAAAATAGGATTCTGAGCAGCAGTCTGAATGCGGCTCACTTCCATACAATATGCAGCTGAAAGTAGGCTCTTGGGTTGGATTCAGTTTACAGCCCCCTCATCAACTGGATTATGGGTCTTCTCTAAAGAGGTGAGTGGCTACTAAAGCATTTTTTTCTGTGTATTTATGGAAATGGGTCTTTCTGCTAAAAGTACAATCATCATGGGACGTCCAGCTGGATGACCAGGAATAATTCAGCATGTGACTCTTGAAAGAAATAATGCTGGAAAGTAGTTACTTAGAGAGCTTTCAAACTGCAGGAATATGACAAGACAGCAATGCGTAACAAGTTGTTAAACTAGAATCCATAATGTGTATACATATAACTGGTCTAAGGAGCATTTTTAAGTTAAAAGAAAATTGTTTCTAGTGTTGCATAGTAAAGAAAAGGGAATGCTAGCAAAGAAAACTAACAGATACATAAAGGAGAAGCAAGCAGCTTTATATAATAAGTTTGCTTTTTAAATCAATATATGATAAGGCAGAAGATAGTTTAACAACTAATTTGCCAGTGGCCTGCTTAAGTAAAAGTTACATAACCGTAAAAATAATCTTCTAGCAAAAGTATTCTCCACAGATATATAATTTTGAAAGATTTTTTATTCTTAAACTATGGGCCTACACTTTTCATTTACTATAACAGTGTTTCAACTTGCTTTTGACCTTTGTGAGAATTAATAATTTAAACCTTAGCTAAAATACAACCACAGATTCTCAAAATCTCTGAAACTCAAAAGTGATTCTAAAAGCTGCAGCCCGTTTTTAGTTACCAGCATTAGCCAGATTCATTATTTGACAAGCCTTCCATTTGATAAGGGGTTGTACCCTTGTGGAAGACATCAGATAAAAACAGGATGTGTGTGAAGAGAGACTAGCGCCTTTTGGGATCTACTTACTTTCATAAGGCAAATTCAAATACCCATATTGCAACACACAAACAGTGTTTTCGGGGTCATATTATGGTAAAGGATCCTTTCTTTTTCTAACTGGAGGGCACATCTGGTCTGTATGGTAGTAGGGTGAGAAGCATTACACACAGGTGGGTATTCTTATTTGCCTCCCTTTGGCAAAATGTCTTTATGGCTGATATTCAAATGCTTTAAAACGACATTAACAACGTAAGATACATTGACATGTACTTATGTGTAGTTAAATGTGAGGAAGCGGGTAGCCTGCCTCATTTGCTACAGAAATTTGTGCAATTTCAGAGCTGGCAGTTGGATATGCATTTTATTTCAACACTGTCCCAAATGCATCACTGAGTCAAAGCACTGAAATCGTAGACCACCTACAAGACCCCCATTTGGGAGATTACATCTGTTAACATTTTGTCAAAGAATCATACTTTGAATCAACATTTTACAGTTAAATACCTATCATGTACGTTGACTGACTGGAAGCACCACCTTCCAATTCCCTTTGCTAATACAAGAGTGCATTCAACTTAGTTTTAACTTGCTATTTTTTTTTGAAAATGTTGACACCTTGGTAACATTAAACAGATCTTTCTTACTCAAGGTGTTTTTGCAGAGTGCTTCTCATGGGGTGCAAAAGTAACTTGGGCTATTATGAATTCTGCAAGTGGAGCATTGTAAATGACTGATAATACTTTGACAGAGATAGTTTAGCAGAATACAGAAATTCTGCTCAGAAATCACTGCATGCCTCTCTCACTTTACATTATGGAATCCAATTATTACAATTCACTAGGTGTACTCATCTGCAAGTGAAGTAAACGATCAATAATAAGTACCTCAAGTTTAAACATTACCTGATCAAAGAGATAAACGGTGACATCATCGAAGAAGCTTACTGCCTTTTTCTCCTTTCTTTCCTCATGAAACAGCCTTTTGGATGCCGGTACATGCAATTTTAGTAAACTTCTCAAATCTTTCCCATCATCCTTATTTGTAAGCACAATTGGAACAGGATGTGCTATGTCATCATCACTATCAGAGCTAAAACTCCTAATGTCATAAGCTCTGATGTCATCGTCTGAATCATCACTGTTTTCATCCTCTTCGTCTGCATCAATGCCATCTTCTAATGATTCCAGCAGTCCACTTGCATCAAGTCTGCGAAGGTATTTTCCTTCAACATCAGGCTCTTTTAGCTTTGGTATCTCACTATGTAATGATAATTCCTTTTCACTGACCAAGTCTACTGTTGGGGTATTGTCAGCAGAACCCACACTGCTGAGTTGCGTAGGACTGGATATCCAATCTGTGTCTATCAAAAGTTCTGATACCTCAGTTTTGTGAATAGTTTTAGTTAGAGAAAAATTATCATGCACCAGATCCTTAACATCATCTGGATACTGCATGGTTAGAGGCCCTTCCTTGTCAAATTCTCCATAATCAGTTTGCTCATTGGTATCAATGTCTCTTTGAAGTTCAAAATGTTCATCTACTTCTAGCTCTTGCTTCAATCCACTACTGCTAGCAACAATGTTGACTGGACTCTGTATATGATCTGTAACATTTCCATGGAAAAAGCTATAACCTATGTTTTCTTTTAAATGGAAGTAGTCATTAAAAGGCTGATCCTCTGATATCAATGATGTAGGTTTTGATGACATACTTGCAGAGTCTTCCAATTTCCGTTCTGGCTCAAAATCATTATCGGAAAAATAGGCAGAATCTCTGTATGAATTTTGATTTAAGTTGGGACATGTCTTTGTAGTGGGTAATTCAAGATTATCTTCAATACTTTCAATATCCGAGCAATCTACGGCTTCAGAAATTATAATTACTGGAGTAGGTGACGGAGAACCAACATTGTCAACAACTGAACCATTTAGCACAGTGTCTTTATTTGGCGAGCCAGCAGAAGTTGTGTGAGAGGTCCATTCTGGAGACTCAAGATTCTCAGTTTCATAACCACTGTCAGCAGGTTTATCAGGCGGCAAAAGTGCATTAGGACTTTGGATGCCTGAAGAGCCCAGAACTTCATGCTCATCCAATGAGTCTAAAGAATCTGGAGTTTCTGCTGAACCTTCCAACGTTTGAGAAGGGGCCGATAAACTGTCCTCTAAAACACTGTCTTGACTTGTGGAATCTGAAAACTGAACAGGCTCTGCACATATTTCACTAAAAACCGCTTTCTGAATTTCTGACTGACTTGAAGTTTCTATGCTGCTCATTACTGTTTCTGTTGCAAGTTCACTGCTCAGCTTAATAACGGAAGTCTGACTGAGAGGATCATCACAGTTGCTGCCATCCATGGTAGCAACATGTTTTACTTCACTGAGACTATTACTTTGCGGAGTTTCATTTTGGTGAGTCATACCATTAGTTTTACTCTTGGTCTTGAAATGCAAAATTTCAGTTACAGGAATAATATTTGTGCTGAAGTTCTGTATTTTGGTATAACAAGGAGATAAATCAGTTGATGCACCCTCACTTTCTATAGAATTGTCATCGTTTGATGTTATATCGTCACTTACATGCAAGAAACTATTTTTAGTTTCCGAACTGGGTACTGTTCCAATTGCAGATGAATCTGCAAGTACCAGCAGATCTGAAGGTGACTCAGAAGTACTTCTCAATATTTTTCCTTCTAGCACAGGGCCAATGCCTTTAATGACACTGCTACCAAATGTATCAAACATTGGAGACAAATTGGATTTATTTTCAGCTAACTGGAGTTCAATGTCTAAATTATTTCTATCCAAGGTTGTCAATATATTTTTCATAAAGCCACCTTTTTCCAACTCCAACCTAAAATCACCAGTGACATCTTGATCAGAAAGAGGGTCTCTCAACAAATTCTTCTCTTGAAGAAACAAGAAGTTATCTGTCAATTCTTTGTTTTCCACTTGTCTAAAATGAGACTGTGGCATTATTTCGTTTTTATGGTAACCAGAACATTTATGTTCCATGTCACCAAGTGACAAATTACTTTCTACTAAAATACCTGAACCAGATGTAGAAGATGAGATTTCTGTATGCAAACCATTCACCTTTGGCAGATCAAATACATTATTAACCTTGACCAAGTCTTCTAAATTATTGTCCTTAGTAGGCATCCTTTGGGAGGAGTAAACATGGCCACTAGAAACATGCAAATATTCAGGTACGGTGGAATCTTTCAGTTCCACTCCAGTGTGAAACAAATCTATATCTGTATTGGATTCTTCAAAGTTTGGATCCCCGAGGACTATAAATTGTGAATTTTTCCCAAGTAGATGTAGTTGTTGACCAATTTCTGAACTGGAAAAAGGCGGCCTATAACTGTCCCGGTCTATTTGAGTATTTTCCTCTAACTGGATGTAATATTCATTTCCACCTGAAAGTTTTTGAACATCAAAAACGGGAAGTACACCTGAAACGATAATGGAGTCATCTTGACTAACACAATCCTGCATTTCACAGACAGGCTCTGAAGACGTTTTTTCAAAAACATTGACAGGTACAGGAACAAAAATATTCTTGTAATCCACAACCATATCGGGATTAGTATGGTTTTGTTCCTCATAATGATCATGTTTTGCTGCTTCCCAGACATATTCAAAGCTGAGTCCCTGGCTTGTCTCAGTTACTGTAAGGACCTCGTCCATCTCATGGTTGAGTCCATCACCCGTAAAGTGCTCTAGAATAGGAAATGCAGAGTTTGTAGAAAGTGGTCGATTGTTAGTGTTTGGCTTGAGAGAATTCCAGCGCTGTTCAAAATCAACTTCAGAGTCCCTTTGGCTTTGCATGCGAAGGTATGTTAGCAGTCTATGTACTTCCTCTGCAGTTATCCTTTTATCTGATGGCAGCCAGCAAAACTGTAAAACTTCATACCTGCATAAAAGGAGAAAATGTATTTGTAGCGATTCCTTAAGAAAAACACAAGCAAAATTACACATTTACATCTGAATGGATAAACAAAAACTGTAGATAGAGTATCATTGCCCCACAAACATTTGGAGCCTTAGACCTAAAGAACAAAGCATTGTCATCAAAAAATCAAAAAATGCTACACTGTTTTGCATAGGTTTCCAAATATTTTTGGCTTTATGTTTCGTGCTCTATATTGAAAGTGTGCCTCTCAAAGAGGACTAGACAATACACTTTAGCTAAAGTTATCACAAATAATTAAATATCAGTGATTTGTTGCTGCTGTATACAATGAAAGCAAAAAAAACATTACTTGAGGGCGAGTTGTTTCCCAAGCTGCATAAACACTTTGAAGCATTCAATCCTGAAGGAGTTTTCCTAATAGCCCCTGACTTGCATTTTAGTCTTCCTTCTGATTCAGTGAACTATGCTTATGTATAACAAAATGTACTAAATGTCAAAACAGCATCATTTTATTTATAATACCACACTCCAGTCTTTTGAATCATTATGCCACCATGAATCAACAAGCTCCAAACCACCTTGTATTGAAGGCTATTACAATGGTCAACTGTTTTAATCTGCAGATTTTACAAAATAAATATTTGTTTCTAAATCGAATGGATGAAAAGTTATAAATTGCTATGCATGGTGTAAAGCAACACCAAACACTGGTCACCTTCAAATGCTAATTGTTGTAATTGGTCATTCAAACAAGCGACAATGCTTATCAAATAGTGTACACATCCCAACTGTCTTAATTGTGGAAAGGCCATTAAGTTGCAAGCTTAAACGTAATTGAAAGAGAATTAAAAGAATGATTTTTAATTTGTCATAATTTTTTTTTTCATTCATTCACAAAAAAAATCATCAAGCAGCAGTTAGCTTAAAAGAGCTGTCCGATTAAACAAGAATCACAAATGTTAGATTATTTTTTTTAAGACCTTTGTCTTGAATGCTAAAGTAACATTTAATGATACAGACCCATAATAAACATGAGGTGTACTGCACTGTTTTGCAGACTTATTTTTAAAGGAAAATAGTGCTTTTGGAGGGCTCCATAATGTGAACTTATGTCAAACCCCCACAGGTTTTAAAACAGAACTGGGATGTGCAAAATTGTGCACAATTTCTTTTGTACATGTAGACTCAAGTATAGCTTACTTTCCTAAGAAAGCCACGTCTTTTCATAGCACTGCTTGCTTCTGTTTCGTATTACGATGTTAAAATGATAACGTAGCTAGAGAATGAGGTAAAATAACTTAATAGTATTATAACAAGTGAGAACCAACGATCACTGGAGACTGGGGTAATAACTATGACAAACACACTGGTCCCTTGTGATAATACTTTAGATGCAAATAACTGAACGGTGAATACAATTTATATAAAGGAGTTTATGTAAAACAATTTCAAAACACCTAGTGGCATAGTGAATATTGGTGCAAAATAAACTTGCGTGGTGCTCTCTTTAGAGGAGATACACTCAAGTGATAAATTGTTTTCAACAGGTGTATGGACAAACACAACAGCATTACCCTTTACAGCAAAATCTCAACAATCATACAGGCCAGGGTTTATAAAGCAGGCGTCATTTTGATTCCAATATAAATGGCTGGATCATCATCAGTGCTCTCTGTATACTATTGTTATGTCGCTTACATGCTCCATTGGGCTCTCTATCACTGAATGCTTTCTTGAGCTACATCACAAGTTCTATGTTCAATTCAATTTTATATTGCTGTGGATAGGTTTGCCGTGTTGTACAGAATCAAATGTTTGATAAAAGTCAAAGCACTACCGATTAGCACACACATTCCTCGGCCCTCACTAATTAGGATATCAAAAAACTTTACATTCTCCCAGAAGTGCCCGTAAAGTTGGCATTTTCTGAAGTAACGTGCCTAAAATTTAGGCTAATGTGAACAGTAAAATCCAAAGTTAATAAGCAGTATCATTCTTCAAAACCAAGATGAAAGCATTACGTTTTAAGAGAACGTCTTAAAATGATTTAGATTGCTAGTATGGTACTTATTGCTCTAAAGGTCTCGCCCAGTGATCCTCAAGTCTACAACTGTGAAATTACCCAGTGCACGCCCGCTTTAGCGCTGGTGGGGCCCTGTGCGACAGTCTTTTTTGCTGCCCACCTCATGACCACCTCCTCGATTCACTCACTACCACCCGGAAAATGTGCCCCTCATCTCTTCATAGCCCCCTTTTCACATAAATTTGTTTTAAAGTGCTTGTAAAGGCTGGCTTTACTCAGCTATCCACATAAAATATAGTTCTGTGCAGCAGGCATATTAACTCTCTCTGCTACTTTTGGGCGAGTCAAAGCTGCCGCTAGACAAAACTCCCATCACTCTCCCTAGCAGGAACGTTAATTACAAGAGGTATCTTGACATTTTAATTGTTTCATGAAGGCTGGACACACAAGGAACCTTTCAGCAGGTGCTTTTAAATCACAAGTTTCTAAAGTGATTGATAAAACACAGCGCCCCTCTGAGACCAGCGCCCCGTAACCCAGGTCAGCACCCGGTGCGGCCGCATCGCCCTAAAGCAGGCCCTGACCCAGTGAATCTACAAATGAAAGAAGGCACTTAGCTTCCAGCAACTGTAACTTACATATATAATAACCACTGTTGAATTCTCACAAGTATTCTGTCAGAAAGTAAAGCAAATGCCAATAAATAACGTCAAGTTGCATGGATTTGTAGGCATAAAGGGGTGTTTTCTGTAAAGCTCATGACAAGCATCGCTTCCAGCAGACTGTGTACCTGTGATGTTTCAGAATTAATAATAATGAAACTATATCTAGTGTATTGTTAAAGAGAACCTCTATGCACCAATTGAAAGTGGTATTTTCCTTTCGACTGAATGGTATTAGCTTAAAAGGCCAAATATCAGGGATCCAGTTGAAATATGTGACCTATAGGACGCAGACCTTGTCGTAAAGTGTATTAACTCACTAGCTGAACATACTAGTTTACGATTTGAGCGCAATTAAGACAGGGTGTCCCCATTTCTTCAAGCTACTAGGGAGAGTACATTAAGGGTTACTATTGGAGGAATGCTAGTGCAGACTCTACACCAGCTGAAACAGTAGCTTCTGCTGACAATGCTAATATTGAGCTAAAAACCACCAACTCTAGTAAGGCTTTAATGAAATGCAAAAACCTACACACTCTTTACAATGTAACAAGACTTCCAGCTCATTCCACACAATGTAATGACTGAGACCCCAGCTAGAAAGGAATGAATTACAAGCACCCTAAATTAAGTTAGAACTTGTAATTCAGAGGGTGATGGACATGAAAAACTTGTGATGCATCAAGTCAACTAATAATATAACTGATTGAGCGTTGGTCAGCACAACAGAGAGGAAAAGGCAACAAACTCTCAGGCAGATGAAAGAGAGAAAGCATAGTTTACCATCGATCAGAATAAGGTTGCTCTAGCTCCGGTTCAGGGAGTTTAACCTGTTTTTCTTTCACCACTTGTGCCAGAACTTCACCATCAGAGAGGTCAGAGTAAGGCCGAGCAGCACCATTTAGCAGTTCCCATAAAGTCACACCAAGAGCCCTGATGGAAAAAAATAATAATAATTGAAGATAACTTTCATTTAACTCGTAACTTTGATTCAACATTTACTGTGTTCGGGATTGACACATTAAGGACAAAAGTTATTTGGAGTCAAGTTTAATCTTGTCGGCATCAGACCTTGCTTCATTTCCCAGCAGCTCCCACGTTGTTTATGGTTTACGGAAGAGAGAACACTAGTGTTTCATTCCGAAGTACCAGACATAGTAGAGGATTAGTAGACATATGGCATTTTGAAGGTTGGATGAGACCTAAAACAGAAACTAGAGGAATAGAGATATTAACATTTTATATGAATGCACGTATTTGAGGGGAGCCTTCGGGGGATGTGTGATGTAACTTAATAGGGAATGACACATTGGAAATATTGCCTTAGCAATTAGTTGGAGGGCATCAGCTCTGAGTTCCGTTTTGAAAGCAAGAAGATTACATGGGGCAAACACATTAGAAGGGAAGGCATGCTATTGGTTTGGGCTTATAGACAAAAAGCACCACAAGCAGAGACAATTAGGATCAATTTGCTGTAGATGAATATGATGCCCATATTTTCACCAAGAACCAGCGTGGTATTTATACAACTGCTTTTTGTGCAACAGAAGGTTCCATAGGAAAAGCGATTTTGACGTGCCAATATCTTTGGCGCCGTTTAAAGAATCTTCATGAAATGTTCCCAAAAAAATGTGTCAAGTTGGGTCTTGCTGTGCATGGAAAGTTTCGGGGATGGTCCGTCAAGCAGTGGCCGAGAAAAGGTGGGAGGGGCAGATTAAAAAAGTGTGTTTTCATGTTAATTCCCATAGAGATTTTAGACATGACTAGAACTCGAACAGCTGGACGGAATGGATACCTTTCTGCCAAATTAGTTTCAATTCCGTAAATGTACACAAGTGGTTAACTTGCAAATGTAAATGCTACTCAGAATGCAGTATTGGTTTTAGTTGATGGAACCACTTGAAGTTTTCCGATGATACAGATGTATTTTTCATGACTGGTATTGCAAGGAAGTTACCAGCTGGGCTGTGAAGTGCAGTTACAAAAAAAAAAAAAAAAAAATGCACCGTGTACTGTTTGTGCATTGGTAAAATCTATATTTTGAAAGCACTTTTTTATCCTAATCCTTTTAGCACATTTTGTATTAACCTATTGTATGTAGTGTGTATTCAAGTTTAAAATAATGAATTAAATAGTAACAGTACTTTCTGTCCAGACTGATATCTAGTAGCACTAAACATACACAAGTCACTATCCTCTACCTCTTCAACCAGGATTCAATTCTGTGGCTCTCTAATTACAGACACGGACCTCTGCAGAGCATTACCCAGGAGAGGGGCATTATAGTTAGGATATACAATATAATAAATATAGAAATTCACCGGAAAAAAAAAACAAAGTTTACAGGCACGTTGTAGTTAGGAAATAGAATATAAAAACTATAGAAATTCACTAAAACAGCCAAAGGGTGCATGGAGTTAGGAAACAGAATTTAAACCACAAACGTTACAGGAATGTTATAGTTTGGCTCAGATTTCACTCATACAGAACCATAGAAATTACCTGAGCTAAGTATAACTTATTCCCCTGCAATGCACTGCTTATGACCTCAAATATTACATCACTCATGACATGGTCAGTGGCATCACTGATAACATCTCAAATGATGTCATTCAGCGAGTGTGTTTCGAAAATGTTTTGGAGAGTTAAAGATGGATACTAAGCTATTGCATAAGTTAAATTACTATTCATTCTGTACTACTGATGAGTGAGACTATTTCTAACATATTTCATCTGAGTGGCTGTGTGAGTAACTGTATGGGTGGGTGGGTAAGTGGCTGTGTGAGTAGCTGTTTGGTGAGTGTGTGTGTTTGGCTGTAAGGGCGATTATGTGGTTGTGTGCGTCCCTGTATGGGTGAATAAGTGGGTGTGTGAGTAGCTCTATGAGGCTGTGAGAGTAGCTGTACTGATGAGTGAGTGACTATGTATGCTTGAGTGAGGCTGTGTGAGTGGGCGTGTCAGTGACTGTGTGAGTGACTTATGGGTGGGTGTGTGCTTGTGTCAGTGATTGCATAGGTGAGTGAGTACATGTGTTAGTATCTGTATGACTGAGTGGGTTTGTGAGTATTGGTGAGTGAGTGGTTGTGTTGGTGGTTGCACGGGTGAGTGACTGTGTCTGAGTAGCGTATGCCTGTATAACTGGGTGTTTGAGCAGCTCTATTGGTGAGTAGGTGAGTGGGGGCTGAAGTTTAAACAAGCGTGGGAGACCACTTGTATATTTTATTTTTGCCAAGATTTGCAGATTCTCCACCATTTTCGCAGCAAACATTTTTTTAAAATGCTTTATGGCCATGGTGGGGCCTAGGGAAGGGGTCAGTGTATTCCTACCCTGCCTCATTCTCTCTCTTTTTTTTTTGTTTAAACTTTTTTTTTTGGGACTCAGCTAAGTCTGAATCCTAAAATGGCTGCTAGCACTTTCTGGCTGATCTGTTGGCAGCCACTCAGATCTGTGTAAAACACACCAGGCTTGCCACTTTGCAGATCTTGGCTCTCTAGTGCATTAAACAGTTCAGCAAATATGGCTACCTCTCAGGAACAAGAAGTAAAACAAATATTGTTTGTGCATTGGTAAAATCTATATTTTGAAAGCACTTTTTTATCCTAATCCTTTTAGCACATTTTGTATTAACCTATTGTATGTAGTGTGTATTCAAGTTTAAAATAATGAATTAAATAGTAACAGTACTTTCTGTCCAGACTGATATCTAGTAGCACTAAACATACACAAGTCACTATCCTCTACCTCTTCAACCAGGATTCAATTCTGTGGCTCTCTAATTACAGACACGGACCTCTGCAGAGCATTACCCAGGAGAGGGGCATTATAGTTAGGATATACAATATAATAAATATAGAAATTCACCGGAAAAAAAAAACAAAGTTTACAGGCACGTTGTAGTTAGGAAATAGAATATAAAAACTATAGAAATTCACTAAAACAGCCAAAGGGTGCATGGAGTTAGGAAACAGAATTTAAACCACAAACGTTACAGGAATGTTATAGTTTGGCTCAGATTTCACTCATACAGAACCATAGAAATTACCTGAGCTAAGTATAACTTATTCCCCTGCAATGCACTGCTTATGACCTCAAATATTACATCACTCATGACATGGTCAGTGGCATCACTGATAACATCTCAAATGATGTCATTCAGCGAGTGTGTTTCGAAAATGTTTTGGAGAGTTAAAGATGGATACTAAGCTATTGCATAAGTTAAATTACTATTCATTCTGTACTACTGATGAGTGAGACTATTTCTAACATATTTCATCTGAGTGGCTGTGTGAGTAACTGTATGGGTGGGTGGGTAAGTGGCTGTGTGAGTAGCTGTTTGGTGAGTGTGTGTGTTTGGCTGTAAGGGCGATTATGTGGTTGTGTGCGTCCCTGTATGGGTGAATAAGTGGGTGTGTGAGTAGCTCTATGAGGCTGTGAGAGTAGCTGTACTGATGAGTGAGTGACTATGTATGCTTGAGTGAGGCTGTGTGAGTGGGCGTGTCAGTGACTGTGTGAGTGACTTATGGGTGGGTGTGTGCTTGTGTCAGTGATTGCATAGGTGAGTGAGTACATGTGTTAGTATCTGTATGACTGAGTGGGTTTGTGAGTATTGGTGAGTGAGTGGTTGTGTTGGTGGTTGCACGGGTGAGTGACTGTGTCTGAGTAGCGTATGCCTGTATAACTGGGTGTTTGAGCAGCTCTATTGGTGAGTAGGTGAGTGGGGGCTGAAGTTTAAACAAGCGTGGGAGACCACTTGTATATTTTATTTTTGCCAAGATTTGCAGATTCTCCACCATTTTCGCAGCAAACATTTTTTTAAAATGCTTTATGGCCATGGTGGGGCCTACGGAAGGGGTCAGTGTATTCCTACCCTGCCTCATTCTCTCTCTTTTTTTTTTGTTTAAACTTTTTTTTTTGGGACTCAGCTAAGTCTGAATCCTAAAATGGCTGCTAGCACTTTCTGGCTGATCTGTTGGCAGCCACTCAGATCTGTGTAAAACACACCAGGCTTGCCACTTTGCAGATCTTGGCTCTCTAGTGCATTAAACAGTTCAGCAAATATGGCTACCTCTCAGGAACAAGAAGTAAAACAAATATTTTTCGTCTATGTTAGAGGCCTGGGGGGAGGAGGGTGTGGGGGGGTTGGGTGGAAGGTCTCTAGTGAGAGGCTATCTAATCTACAGATGAAGTCTTAAGAAGTCCTGCACATCAAACCACGTGCTGTTTTCTTTTAGTACAGACACAGGGCTGGAGTTCAGTAAGAAGTTGGGTGATACTAATGTCAAGGCATCAGTGGTGCGCATACGGTTATACAATAAACAAAAGCATTTGTAGACACAGACCAACTCTAGCAGGCACTAAAATAGGAGACCTGCACTAGATACTATAGACAAAGTGTTGTTGGGCTTAAATTGAGCTCTTTTGTATGGTGCTGAAACACTCAATATCTCGTTTTCCAAAGGCCATAGAGAGCTACTGGTGGAATTTTAAAAAATGGTGAAACGGTTGTAGGTGGTATTGAGGTTTTATTGCTTGTAGCAGGCCCTTTCATTTCCCTTTCTCCCAATCCCGCCAAATTCCCCTCACTGGCTGACATTTGGGACTACCTGTTCTGATGCAACAACATATGCTGACGAGGTGCTATTGGAGTTGCACAAATAATTGAGTTTGCAGTAGTAATTTTCAATCAGAAATACTGTTGTCTCAATTGACCAAGGATTGCAGATATCTAAAAACTGGGAGCATTATCGAGTAAAATGGGGAAGTGGCGCATTTACGCAGTTGTGGCAAGTTGAGCAAAAAAAGTTTTTTTTTTTTTTCTTTTCAAAAGAAACATTTCTTAGAATTACATCAATCTACAGGGGCTTTTAAACATCTATCAAAATGAAAAACTATTACATCAGTATCAACATTTCCAATTTGTTGCTAATGTCAATTCAATACTTGTATGTTAAAGGGGCCATCCAGTGAAGTATAGTACAATAGGTCTCAAACCTCAAGCACACGTCAAACAACAGATCATTATTGTATTGTATTATATTGTAATGGTATTTACATAGTGCTTACTACCCCTGACGAGGCGACGAAGTGCTTTTCAGCGAGTAGCATGCTACTCCGGAACCCAACAAGAATTAGTGATGGATTAGTATCGGGAAATATGAGTACAGTTTTAGTATTATTATGAGTTAATTTGAGCCACGGATATGAGGGTTTGTTAGATTGACTAGAGTAGTGGAGGGGTGGAGGAGGAAAGAATCCAGAAGGGTTAATTGGGAGTATATGGTAATAGGATTTAGGCTTGGGATGAGTAAAGGAGGATGGAGGAGGGAAGAGTCTGTGGAAGGGGTTAGGGAGATCATAGTAGCAGGGTGAGATAAATTAGGGCGAATTTAGTAGGGATGTTTGGGTGTTCATGTGGAAGTGGAGGGAAGAGCTTAGGCAGAGTTATTTAGGAGATGAAAGTAGTAGAATGGATTTGGGATGAGTCAGAGAGGGAATGGAGGATAGATTGATAGAGACATGACATATGATGAGGTGTAGATTAGTATGATATAGGATGAGAGCAGGGATTCATAGATATCTAGTATAACAACCCACCCAGGAGCCACGCAATGACCCACGAACATGCCAAGCACAGAACAACATACACACACACATATATATATACACACACACACACACATGAATGCACACACATATGTACATACAATACATATTTAAAACCATGGGTAAATAGACTTAGTTAAACAGGTTTAAAGAGTGTGTGTGTGTGGCTTATTGTTATGAAATAGTAGCGATACATTTTTTCAAAGAACTATACATAACTAGAAATATACACATAATCAGAAAAAATATTTATCAACATAGGCATATGCAGTCCTTCATTGTTTTATGAAATAGTTGTTTGTGAAGGAAAGTGCCAACTCTTGAGTAGTTTTCTGAAGACAAGAAAGTTATCTGTGGCTCTTATAGTTGGGGGTAATTAATTCCATAGTTTGGCTGCTTGAACGGAGAAGGATGTACCACCTGTAGTCTTTTTTCTTGTATGGTGGTATTCTAAGGCGGGGTGCCAATCTTGCCAATCACATCATGGAATGCTTATTGATAGTCTTTGTTAGAAAAACAAGACTGGGTAAAGAGAATTGTTTCTCTACACTGGATGTCCCCTTTAAAATTGTGGTTACATACCATCAATAACTGCAGTTTGTATGTGTTTATGCCGATTCACATATATTTACAGCGGTGAACCTAGATTTATAGACAACAATTGCTCCATTTATGTCCGACCGCTATCCACTTAACGATACTGGCGTGGCACACATGCTGTACCAGCATTACTGCAAAGAATATAGCAGCGGTGTACCACATGCAAGGGTTGGAAACGGAGTGGATCGAGGCGTGTTTAGGCCTGGGAGGTTAGAGAAAGTTCATAAACTAATAAGTGTGAGGCCGTTCACAATCTCCAGCACAACCCTTCCAAATCCTGGAAACAACTGAACTTTTACTACAGGAAAAGGCGGGAGTAATTCCCCTTCCAGGATGTGAAGGGGAATGGATCACTGCCCACCACATAAGCTGCTGAGGAGGTAAAGGGGTTGGGGAGTTTGGGTTGTTTTCTATAGGGAATGGGGTGGGTGGAGAAGAAAGTGCATTCGTGAATGGCGATGGATGCCTTCAATGGTGCATAATTGTCCTTTGTGTAAAATTACATGCTGGGTAAACAGCCTTAAAGAAAAAAAGTATATATTTCACTGTTTACTCGGGCATGGTTTCTTGGAAAGCTGCAGCTTCTACAGCCTTTTATGCTCTCTAATGCCGAACTCTGAATTGAGGAAGATGTATATCTTCACCTGTGAGGAATAGTACTTCTGCAAGAGTAGATTTACATATGCCTTTGTGATTATGGGCCTGCATTTAAAAGCAACTTATAGAAATATTAGAATGCTCTTTTTTCACGACATAATTAATGCTACACCCAAAAGTATAAACAAATATGGTACATACCATATATTACTGTGTTTTGTTTGATCGGCTACAACAAGTCGGTTCTGGAAGCTAGTCACCAACTCTGGGGCAGTCCATCGAAGAGGGAATATCCTCTTGTCGTCGGTTTCAAGGTAGTCCTCCTGAAGCAATGAGAAAAACAGAAAGCATGCGGATGTGGTGACACTTACTGAATGAAAGTACACCAAATATGTTTTTTAATTCTATCAGTCTTTCTTTTAAACTTGGAACCACCACCGCATCAACGATTCTCCTTTCAGTTTCAAGTCCAACAGTACTGAATATAAGGGCACTGGAACAGTCACACCTTAAGGATTTTGGCGTCCCTGGGCCAAACGAATTATGTGGGCCCATGTTCGGAATAGCTTCAAATTTATGTTTCAATTCCAGCTCTTTACTGCCCTCTTTGGCCAGGTCACTGACACTGCACAGGAGCAGTTGTCCAAATTCTAAATGTGTTTGCATTTAATATTCAAGGGTTGCGATGTGTGTTTTCGTTACTGTAACAGAGCAGCAGCGAATCATCTCTGTGACGCCCTCCCATTTCTCATATACGGGTCCTAATGTGACCTAAAAAACTTTTTTTAATGGTTGTTGCATGAAACCAACACATTTCTCTGCAAAATGTCACACATCCCCTACATTAAAAAAACGAATGAAAACAGTGTTTGAAACAACCCGTTTAAGTATTATTCAAGGTCATCAGGGCAGGACACACTGCAAAACAGAGCTGTCTCTATCAAGGGGCCCCCTAAAATACTGGGGCACTGGGCCAAAGCCCACTTTGCCCATGCCTTATTAAGGCTCTGCATTGTAAATATAGAAAATACCAGTATCTTAGAAAGGCACCTCGATTAGTAAATGAGATCACAGCCACAACGCTCATATGAGAGGCTCCGTCAAAACAGAGGATTGAAGCAGATTGTTCCAATTAGTTAAAAAAAAAAAAAAAGTACGTAGTTTCAAATAACAAGAGACTGCAGCACACTTCCAAATAAACTGTAATGATTTCTCTCTATAAAATCATTATTAAAATTGCAGAAGGAATCCTGCTTAAGTTACCCTAACGCTCTCCACACGTGTGACTTGCACATCTTTTCTACAACTCCAGAAAGGACCCGGACAGTCAACTCTTCAGGTACCAACTCACAGAATACCCTTGTTACCCTCCCTCCATCCCCGCCGCCGGGTGACCCCCGCCCTCCAGGCCCTCACAGACCGTGCTCCCAGCTCTGGACATTGTTTGGCGCCTTAAATTATATTGAGTGTTGCAGTCTTGTTTTTCTGACTTTTTTTTTGTTTTCTAACTAATGAGACTAACAATCAAAGCAATCAAGTGCCCTAGAGTGAGGGGATTAACACCGACTTCTCTTTTAGGTCTTTAGATCAATCAATATGGTGGTTTCCGCCATCTGTAGAGATCCGATGAGGCTCAACCGACCTGTGCTTTACACATACACAGGGTGACAATAGGAAGCGATTTTCAATCGCGTCTACACAACTCAGATCATTGGTCTAGTAAGGACTCAGAAGGAAAGGAATCTGCTTTTCACGGCTAATAACGGTGGATTTAAAAAACCGCAAGAACGCCGCTTCTCACCGTAGTACATAAAGCAGAGCGCAGGCAAACAGTGAAATAAATATGTTTTGTGCGGTTTTAAAAAAGAAACATTTTTAACAACACTTTACGGTGAATTAAACAACTAGATTATTTTCAACATACCTTGTATCTGGTGTAGCCTATTCCATAATCTCCCAATTTCACCGTCAAATCCGACGTGAGGAAACAATTGCGCAGGGCTACATCACTGAAAAGGAAGAGGCAAACATTATTAAAAGGGAAAGGCGATCTTTTAAAGATGCTCTCAGGAGAATCGATATGTTGGCGTAGGTCACTGCTTTCTGCTAATGGAATTTAACCCATTCATCATTAGACTACTCCGACCCTTCTAGTAAAACAACACTTGAAGGGCTAAATGCTGGCACTAGCAAATGCAGGAAGCAATCTTCGCGAGTTCAAACGAGGCGACCCTCAATTATTCATGTCTTCCTAGGTTATATTTCTAGGCAAGCATCCTACGAACCTTAATACGATACACATTCAGAAAATACTAACATAGGAAGCAACCCCTTACTTCATGTTTCAAGGCCAGCATTGTATGGCGCCTTAGTACTATACACATCCAGAAAACACAACATAGAAGTCATATGGTGAAATAATCCTTACTTCATATTTGACAGCAAGCAGTCCATGTGCTTTAATGATACACAAGAAAAACTAAACTCTTCTCTACCCACACACTATATCCATTTCACAGGTAGCTGTACTCACCCTGTTTTTCATAATTAATTAGCCCATTTGTTCTGAAAGCTTTTTAAAGACCAACCACATTGGTCATTCACAAAAAGCACTGCACAGATACTTAACCCAATGTCATCACTTCATAAAACAAACTTTTGCACCAAAAATCGAAAAATTTAATTTAGTGCCAAACACAAAAGAAAGAGCAAAGCCGACAGTCAGCACGGGCCATTAATTAAGGTCAAAATCCATGTTGTGCAGAAATGTCCTAGAATCAAAGAGGATGGCAGCTGTATTTGCGATTCTCCTTTCAAGGTAAACAGTGGATGACTCGTGACAGAGGGGTCCAATATATCGACAACCACCACTCTTCAAGGAGTAAAATGAAGAAATTCAAAATAGAGTTGCTACACCACAGCCGTACAGAAAATAGACTGTACAGTTAGTAAATCATGGTTTCTAATTCATAATTAACATATGGAACTAAATGGTACATTGTGCATGTTGTGATGGACAAGCTTAGTCAACCATCACTTACATTACTTTGTACACTGGAAAGAAGGGCATCCAATCGCACATCAAATTATAGTTCAGCAGGAAGAGATATCCTCACGTTGAGGTTGGATTCATTTTTTTTGTTCCCAAAATTTAAAATGTGTTTCTTTGCCAAAATTATTAAAGGTCTGTTCCTGCGGGGACTGCGGTTTTGCACCCAAACCATTATTGAGACTTTAAGAAAATAATTACTATAACCTATTCTACTAAACCGCGGTGAGCTGTTCATTATTTCTTCTATGCAATTTTATTATGCATAAGATAAATAAGAGTAGGCCGTAAACTGGGTACATTTGCTAGAACTGGGTTGTAAATGAACACGCTCAGAACTGGGGTTATAGAAATCTGAAATATACAGTGGATGATAATTTATTGGAATGCATCCAGTTTTAAAATAGTGTTCAGGTGTTGTAAATCATGATTTCAAAATGCGGGTGCCCAAAACTCTAGAGAGCAAGGGAGAGAAACGGGGAGCGACCTACCCACGCCCTCTTAGATGCACCTCTGGACATAGCAGTACAGGAGTGCACACATGTGACTAGGGAGATTTGGGAGAGATCTGTTTTACCGAGTAAATGTTTTTTGTTTCACTTTTACTCTAGCCTAAAAGTGCAATTGTGAGAATACCTGTGTATGGATGCTGTGTTAGGGTGTGCTGAATCTTTGTTGTCATTGCATTTGTGTTATACTTAGACTGAGGTAGCACTGAGGCAAAGCAGGGCAGAACCTTCCCATGTTTGCCTTCAGTAAGGACCTATGACTGGTGTGATAGGTGCACTCCTTTCTTTCCTTCTGCGGTCTTATTTTAGCAGTAATATACCTATTCAATTAGGTAATCGCCTTTTATTTACACAGTGAACAGGGTGCTATTTCACAGGGGTAATCTGATACAACAGTTCACATTCATTAAAGCTCTTGAAAGGAACTAAACCTTGCAAGGTGGTGTGATCGTCAAATGTTACAGAACAAATGAAATGGTAAAACAGACAAGTGTCTGTTCCAGCAAGGATGCAACACGCCCTAGTGCAGGCCACAGCCCTGGAAGCCACGGGATTAAAAGATATAAACCAAGATTGTGGTAGCACTCAGACAAATCATCAAATAGGACACTTGTGGGACTTCAGGAAGGCCCCACAGCACTGTGGGAGATTTACTCCTTGCAACTTTCATGCTCTTCCGCATTTTTCATTAAGTAGTAAAATACTAGCCTTCTGTCAACAAGGTAATCGCCTTCAATTTCAATGGTTAGAATTAATTTTCACTGAGGTCATTTTGCGACATCATTCCATTTCGCTTTCATTGAAGCTCTTACTTAACGGTGCTATCTGGTGATGACTTCGAATGCCACAGAACAATTCAAATATAAAATATTTAAAGAACACAAGCAAGTGTTTGAGGTGTATATGCCACGTAAGCATGTGTAGTTATCCCTTTTTCCAAAGCAATATTTCAAATGTGATTGGCTAAAGTGTTCCACTCTGAGACGTACTCTTGCACTCCCTTATCCCTGCCCGCGTGCCATGCCGGACGAAGGCTCGGAGCCCATTTGTGGGGAGAAGCAAGAACCAGGGAGTGACCCTTCTCATTCTACTCTGACTTCTTACTGTTCTCAGGTGCTGCCCAGTCCCTCGCGGCTGCACACATTGACATTTAGCAGACTCGGGATTCCAATGGGAACTGCTCTCAAGTGTGCCTTGGCAAAAATACCGTGAAGAGGTGTGTGTTTATGTTCCATCGGTGTGTACGGACGTGCATCCCTCATGTGCCAGGCTGTGCACCAACCATATCAAACACTTACATCCGAAGGTCTCTTATTACATTATGGACAACTTCCACTGGTAACGCTGACATGACCATTTTCAGTATTACCTTTAGTGGTTGTGAAAAAAGGCAAACAAAAACACCTAAACAGTTAGCGAATAAAAAAAGAATGTGCCTCTCCTTGAACCCAATGTATCTACCTATAGATTTTCCATACCTCTGTAAGGTCTAGTAGGGAATTTACAGTAAAATGTGTTAACGTCATTATAATAGAAAGGGGCACTTCTCGCTATGTACACGGAGATCTGAGTTACATATTGGAAAGTCAAGCACATACATGATTTTAGATAATCATTCTTAAAGGATTACCGACGTTTCATCCAAGACAGCGTTTTATGTTCAACTGTAAGTTGATCAAGTAGAGTGTGTGATTATATTGTTATTTTTAAACGTGTGGGATTTCTAGTTCTACATATCAAATCCAATAGTCCTTTTTATACGATGGACTAGTGAACAAGTGATACATTTTAAGTTGAGGCTTCTTGCAGTATTGTATCACATTTCGAGCTGAAAATACACTTTTAAGTCGAAGTGAGTAAAAGTGGAATAAAAGACTTGTGCTGAGGAAAACGAGTATATTCATAAAATGCACCTGTGCACAAAGTTCTGTTTATGCATCACGGCCAGTCCTGCGGCAATCTCGCACGCCATTCGTTGAAGAAGCATTACTTCGGCATCACCACTGAGTTTTTCCTCCTCGTTGCAAAGGTAGGCCTTGATATCACCCTGCCAAACAAAAAGGAAACACCCATCAACGTCCGCTTCTGTTAAGTGAACATCAGAGAGCTCTATAATAAGAACAAACACTAACTGGATGAAATCCCCCATAGTGGCATTATTATTACAACTTTCTCTCATCAAGTACTCTTCATAGATTTACACTCCAATTCGTTTTTCTCCAGGGGCGGGAGTGAAACACTTACAATCAAATGAAAAGTAGGAATGGTCGAGCACTACACCACACCCATGGCTCCAGTAAGACAGGTGCTCCTTAATGTAGCCCAAAAACGCACATTGTATTTTATAAATTTGCAATATAGTTTTTACAGTGTTAAAAGGCCTATCAACTCTTGACGCAAACAACTGAAGCCTGCTTCTTGCAGAATTCAACACTGGGCAAGGACCTTCTGTCTACAGAGCCAGTGATCTAAATATTTTTTTTTAACCGCATCACAAGATCTTTGTACCTTACTTTGTAGCAGGGAATATCAGTTATTTATCTGGTGATCTCCCACCAAACTTCTTCGATTATATGGGGATTTAAATTTGAGGGTAAGTTGTCTGCTATTGAGTTTTGAATCCAGACTCTAAAGATAAAAATATATTTAGAATAATCATAAGGCCTTGAATGAGAGTCGTAGCTGTGGACCAACTGAAAAGAACCGAATCTAATGTCAACAATATAAAAGTAACTACAGGGAAGAGGAAGAACTTGAGAATCAGCACAACACACCATCAAGCTTGTCTTGCTGTGTGCTTGACAGGACCCGGTGGAGACAAGACGCCATATCAAGTAAGATATCCCAGTCCGCAGGATGGATGTAGGTTTAGAGGGGGCAGTGTATGTTTTAGTTTGCAAAACTGTCTAAGACTAAACGAAGGCAGGAGAAGCCCTCTTAGGGATGATTGCTATGGATTAACTAGCGGACCGAACACAGCACAAAAAATACTATAGTCGATAAATCACTGAACGGCACACATTCACCCAAACCATGAAATGGACTTCTTTTGGACATGCCACTTTTGCATTTCTCTTTAGAAACAGCTGTAAACTATGATGGGCTTCACATCTTTCAGGTAATTAGCAAATATGTCCCATTAGGTAGAAACGTAAGATCCACATGTGTGATCCTAGAGCCTGACAGTCTAGATCGGATTTCCGCTGCTCCATTTACTTTAAATGTATTTATTAGACTATGTTTGAGGTTTTCCAGCTATCCTCGGGCTGCAAATGGCAACTTCAGGAACTGGGATAGGTCATAGATAGTGCAGGGTGCTAGGGCGAGACGAAGTAATGAAAAAGCGACACCGCTGTCATTACCGCACCACAGTACAAGTTTTTAGAAGCAGCCTGGCCTCTTCCTAAGCATGGAGTCTGTGGGTAATAACTGGCGAGCTGGACAGAGACCCCTGGCATCTGCGGGTGCTGCTACAGAGCGCTCATGTGCCAAGTTATTGTCTCAGTTGATGAATCTGTGACAGACAATCAAATTACGTACACTTGTTCTTAAGCATGCAACAATATCTTCTCACGTTGTCCAGAGGAAAAACTCGTCTGCGTTCTTCCTTTCATAATCCAAATCAAGAGAAGAAAAGCAAAAATGGAAAGATGCTGTTTCTGATTATTTAGCGTATATGTGAAGTTCTATAGAAATGATCAATCAGGTTAAATGCAAGCCTGGACACCGTTATCTCTGAACCATATAAAAAAAAAAACTAAGAAAGGGACTTACACAAATGCAGATTAAATGGAATAATGTCTTTGTTCTATCTATCCTCAACTAGGAAATAAAACTGTATCACACCACGTGGCAAAGAAACAAAAAATAGCATTTCGCTGACTGTTACTGCGAATAACACTAAAGGAAACTACTACGGCGCCTCAACGCTAGATGGCAGCATAAGGCCGTTAGTGATAACAAGCAATGTTCAAAGGAACATTTCAGTTAAGGGAACACAGATTGTTGAAAGTCAGAAACTTGGCAAAAGGAAGTCACTTGGTCCCAGCATCTCGCCGTGGGCCAAAAGTCCTGGATTTGGCAAATTCAAGGTGGACATTTCAAACTGAGTTGTGCGCTGTATCGATTGACGTGTACTCAGCAGCCCAAAGTCTCAGTGATTTAAGAGTGTGTCTGGTACCTGTGAGAGACCGGTGGGTAACAGGCTCAAGTCGAGTCAAAAGACAAGTACCAGGAACTTGGGGGGATTTGGGGCAAGGGGGCGGAGACTCGGTGTTAAGGATCGCGCTTCAGTATACGAGTACAGGGCCTGGCCGAAACCAGGCCCCGAGTCCAGAGGTGGCCGACCATGGCCAGGAGCAGTGAAATGTATAGGGGCACGCATGTGGAGAACAGGATGTAGGGTGACCACTCGTCCGTAAATTTCACGGACTGGCCGTAATTTGCCCTGCCGTCCGTGATGAAAGGCTTAACGGACGGCATTTGTCCGTAATTTTAGCCTTTCACCAAAAGGATAACGGAGGCAGGGCGAGATTACAGGCAGGTTAGTTTCTGAAGTTGAACTGAAAGGCAGGGGAGGGGGTCTCCTGTGCTCGGAGGGAGGGGGCCACAGATAAGAAAAGGCCTTCTTGACAGTGTTTCCCCCCCCTGAAGAAATGCAAATGTAGGCAATCTGCAAATGCAAAGGGGCTTGAAAACCTGTACTGAATTTCACCAAAGGAGTCACTGGAAGCTTTCTGATGGCAAAGGCATTTTCTTTTAGAGAGGTACCTTAGGGGTGTTCCAAGGTGAGCTGTGGAGTGTGTGGTTTTAATGGAGTGTTATAAAGAATGTTAGTACTATGTATAAACTGCATATTATTCAAATCTGTATTTGAGAAGCACTTTTTTAAATTTAACCGTAATGTATTTGCGCATTTTGTAGCAGCCTATATTATGATGTAATTGTATTTATATAGTACTTACTACCCCTGACAAGGAGTCAAATGCATGTTTAAAATAAAGACTTACACATTCACAGTTCTTTCAGGGACATCGGAACCTTATAGTACTAACAAACATTGGCAAAGCCAATAGGTCTCGTCTCTGAAAGACTTATTGACTTTGCTAATGTGTTTTAGCCATGTTATACACCAGAGTGGCTACTGTTCAGCATGGCTAAAAGTTAGTGGCATAGTAGTGTGGGGTGGAGTAGAGTGGCATAGGAGTAGTGGCACAGTGGTGCTGAGTACAGTGCAGTTGCGTAGAGTGCATTGGGGTAGAGTGCAGTGAGTGGCGTGGCGTGCCATGGAGTGGTGTGGGACAGAGTAGAGTGACAGAGTGCAGTGGAGTAGAGTGGCATACAACAGAGTGGCAGAGAGTGCAGTAGCGTAGAGTGGTGCAGTGGCACAGAGTGCAGAGTAGACTTGTGTGGCAGAGAGTGCAGTGGCGTAGTGTAGAGTGGTGCAGTGCAGATTAGAGTATAGTACTGTAGAGTGCAGTCGTGTAGAGTGGAGTGATGCAGAGTAGAGTGGCATAGAGTGCAGTGGCGTAGAATGCAGATGTACAGAGTAGATTGGTGTAAAGTACAGTGGCAGAGAGTGCAATGTTCCAGAGTAGAGTGTCAGTGCAGTGATGTACAGTGGCACAGAAAGCAGTGGCGTAGAGTACAGTGGTGCAGAGTAGAGGGCAGTGGCATACAGTGCAGTTGTTTAGAGTGCATTCGTGCAGAGTGCAGTGGCATGGGGTAAAGTAGCAGAGTGCTGTGGAGTAGAGTGGCATACAATAGAGTGCAGTAATGCAGAGTGGTGCAGTGTCAGAGTGCAGAGTAGACTCGTGAAAGAGTGCAGTGGCATAGAGTGGTGCAGAGTGGAGTATTGTAGAGTGGTGCAGAGTAGAGTATAGTGCCTAGAGTGCAGTGGCGTGGGGTGCAATGATGCACAGTGCAGTGGCATAGCGTGCAGTGGCACAGAATGCATATGTACAGAGTAGAGTGGTGTAGAGTGCAGTGTTGTAGAGTGTCAGTGCAGTGGTGTAGAGTGGTACAGAGAACAGTGGCATATAGCACAGTGGTGCAGAGTAAAGGGCAGTGACATACAGTGCTGCTGTTTAGAGTGCACTGGTGTAGCTTTCAGTGGCATAGAGTGGCATGGGGCAGAGCAGAGTGGCATAGAGTCGACGGGTGCAGAATGTAGTAGTACAGAGTACAGTGGTGTAGACTATAGTGGCGGCCAGTGCAGTGTTGCAGAGTAGAGTCAGCGTGCAGTGGTGTAGAGTGCATTGAACTAGAGTGCATTGAACTAGAGTGCACTGGTCAGAGTGGCACAGAGTGCAGTGGCGTAGAATAGGTTGTTTCAGAGTAGAGTGCAGCTGCATAGAGTGGAGAGGTGGAGTGCAGTGGCATAGAATGCAGTGGCACAGAGTGCAGTAGCATAAAGTAGATTGTTTCACAGTAAAGTGAAGTGGCTTAGACTGGAGAGGTGCAGGGTAGAGTAGAGTTGCACAGAGTGGCATAGAGTGTGATGGCATAGAGTGCAGATGTGCAAAGTAGATTAGAGTGATGTACAGTGTATTGATGTAGAGTGCAGGGGCATAGAGTTGAGTGTTATAGAGAAAAGTGCACTAGCATAGAGTGTATTAACAGAGTGCAATGGCGTACAGTGCAGTGTTGCAGAGTGGCATAGAGTGGAGTTGTGTGGCCCAGACTGGAGTGGTATAGCATGCAGAGGAGTAGAGCGCAGTGGTGCAGAGAGGCGTGAAGCGCATTGGCATAGAGTAGAGTGGTACAGAGTAGAGTAGAGAGGAATAGTGTGAAGTAGCTTAGAGTGCAGTGGCATAACGTGAAGTGGTTCAAAATGGAGAAGAGTGCAGTGGCGTAAAGTGGAGTGATAAAGAGTAGGGTGCAGTGGTGTGGAGTGGTGCGGAGTGGAGTATGCATGGTGTGGTAACACACTGCCATTACAGACAACACATTTTTTTATTGAAATTACCATTACATTGCACAGATATACAGTTTTTCAAATCAAACTATACTGTGCACAGATGATGATGTGTGGAAATTGCATCACCTAATGCAATGATTTGTTTTAATTGTATAGAGGTATTTGTTTCCAGCAGAGTTCAGAATTAACAAAAATGTGCTTCATTTGATCTCCTGATTCTGATTTATTCTGAAATTTATTTAAATGTTTTCATGTGATAGAAAAAAACTCTTTCTGAACCCCAGTATCCAGCAAGATTGTAGCATAAATCCTCCCACGTTGAAGTCAGAGAAAGAAAAGTAAACACTAAGGCCCCACTGAAAACAGAGCCTGACACTTGACTTTGTTCTTTGAATGCACAGCAAATATAGCCTCTGCTCACCCTTCACAAGCACGAACAGCGACCATTGCACCAGGAGAGTTTGCCAAGGTGGATGAGTGTTGCTTGTTCAACCACTTGACAGTGTCTCTTCTGTTTCTCTCCTGTGTGCAGAGACAATTCCCCAGGTACCCAATACCTTCGGTTAGTCTTGGAGGACCCATCTTGTCTGATTTTAGGAATCGTCCCACCTTGTTCTTCTCTTCCATATTTATCCACTTCTTAGCAACGACCCTTTGAATCACTTGCTGTGGATCTCCCATTTGATCTTAATTTCATCCTCCTCTTTTATTAGCTTTGATTGGTAGTCCGGGCTTCCATTTCTGAGATAAATGTAGAGTCCCAGACATACACTCTAGTGCTGTGAGACTACAAACAAGTTGTGGGTACCTCACATCCTGACATTAGGTGTGAGACTGTCGCCCACACCATCTGCCCTGCCTCTTTAAAGTTTTTTTTAGGTTTAACATCCATGGGCAGTTGGGGTAAGCCAGATGTTTTTTTTAAACTAGCATATGGTTAATGACCTTAATGTTTCCCAAACTTTTCTAGGGGTTTTAAACTGTTCAGAAACATAATCAAAATGTTGCTGTTCAAGAAAGATTGGGTAGCTTTGGGTAGGGGTGATGGCCTTGCCACAGTACTGAAGGGCATTAATTTACTACTGAACAAGAACCTAATGTGCCACCTGAATGTAGCATACCAGGAGGCAATCCCAAAAAGACCACAGTGAATAAATGGTGCTAGGTTAAAAAAGAGTAAATAAATGCACTGACAACATAGTGAGGCATGGCCTCTCTTGGGTGTGTCTGTAAAACTGATGTTTGTTCTTGACTTTTTGTCCTGAATTTTGACCCCTTGTCCTGAAATGTTTACAGTCCTGTCCAGAATGTGCCTCAATGCCAGGTGGTCACCCTAAGTACAGGGGCTGGCCTTTAACATGTCGATTGGTGTTTACAGACTATTCTCACTTTGCTGTCAGTGACAGAAAAGTAAAGTGAACTGTGTGACATTCTTGCTGGGGTACAGAGAGTGTGAAAGGAAGGAAAGGCTTTAAGAGGTATTTTTTTTTTTAGGGACACACAACAAAATGTAAATACCTGTAGAACTGTACACATTCAGCATTTAGGAAGGTAAAAATAAGCACATATTTGTGTAACTCTGAAGTGTGATGGAAGATAAGACTTTACAAGAATCAAAACAAATGAAGACTCTTTAGTTGGTGATGCACCAATGATGAATATTCACTCAAAGCCAATTTCCGCACACTTGTGTCCAATATAGTTTTATAAGTAAAACTAGGTCTGTGCACATGCATGACAATGGAAAATGTGCACTGGAAGTGACAGCGCGCTACCACACAATGTTTTAGTTACGTTGAAGAATCCAATCGCCCACCTCATGTCCAATAAAGCAGGGTGGCTCGCGAAAATGTGTCGTTTTAAAAAGTGGGCTGTGGATCTAAATCGTTGGCAAGCACTGCCGTAGGTAACACGGAACTCCCCCTGGCATCAGCTGCTCGCGGTGATCAAAGGTGATGCGCTACAAGCCCCCCTAACAGCAGGACCCCGAAACTGTGGTACGAAAGGGGTCATAAATAGGCCACTGCATCTCTGGATCGTGAATGTAGAATACGGCAGAAAACGACAAAAGGTTGGTTATGGGAAATGTGAAGGTGGATTTCAGAAGAAATCTGAAAGATCACTAGCAGGTGCGCGCGATGGCCTCTCTTTTACTAGACTCTATACGGATCAAAGGCTTAGGAGAATAGGGAATACATCCAACATGGTTATGAAAATGCGAGTGCAGAAAAACCTTCACATTTAGTGACACTAGGAAAGACAATACACATCGAGAGGACCCTGTGAAGGAGATAGGGCAAGTGGTGGTCCAGACACGATTTAGAGGTCAGATAATGTGAACTGATACCGTATAAGGCAGAGATAAATGAGTGGTCAACTTCACGGGGAAGAGAAAAACAATCTACCACGAGCGAACTGGGATTTAAAAACTAAGGAGAACCAGAAGTAACCCATCGCTAAATTTTAGATGTTGCCACGAGAGGGCAGTGAAAGACTTCCCCCTCGCTATTTTTCGCAGTAAAATACGGCACCGTGTTACCCATGGACAAGTCCAAGCGAGATTGACAGTACTTTACTGCTTATAACTCCAGGTACTTCAGTTGAGGGGCGCGGGGGAGGAGGGGCTGGGACTTGGCGAGGAGGATTGAGAACCACAAAACAAGCACTCGGTACTAATTCTCACCCACGGGAAGCGATTCCTCTTACACTCATGGACTCCTATCCACCAAAATGCCAGGGGTAGCGAAAGAGACATCACGCGCCCTTTGACCTCCACTTTCAATCACAGACTCGTACTTATACATACACACAAACCACACTTACACACACACTCACATAAACACGCTCTCACTCGCAAGCACGCACACCACACACATTTAAAGTATGTTTAATTACTTCAGCTGTCATGGAAGGGCACATTCACGTATTTATTACACTAATAGTGAATAATGTGCTATAGTGAATAGTGTGCTATAGTGAATAGTGTGCTATTATTCACTATTAGTGTAATAAAAAAACTGACAGAAAACAAAGAGCGGAGTCCCAACTGCCGCCCATAAGGACGAGCTGGTACTGTGTTCCTGGCAATGCATTTGCCACCTCTGAAGCAAGGGGTCGCAGACCCCTAAAGGACGCCCATGCTTATACTGAGGGAGTGCTTGAATTATAATAAGAACGAATTAAAAAACGGGCCCGGCACCGATACACGAACTAACTGTCTCAAGGCGCTCAGGCGTGGATGAGTAAACGGTGAGGTGCATCTAATAAAAGCTTACTCTCAAAGGGATGTGAGTGAAGATAATGGTGACTTAAGCTGCGTACCTCGTCCGAGCACCCCCACAAGACAAGGGCAGAAAAAGGGGAGGTTAACCAGAACGGACCTGGATCAAGACACACCTGTAAGTAAAATGGCCCGGGGAAGGCGCGCTTTTCACGCGGGACAAGTGGAAGCGACTGAGGGGAGCGGTCAGTCACTTACCACACGCGCAGAGTGAGAAGACACGCTGCAGCACCCCCTGGCGGGAAAAGGGAACGGGAACTGAGATCCTTCGAAGAAAAAGAGCCTTCGTGGCCAAGCAGTGTCCGCTGCAGGGAATCGGGGCACCTGAGTTGTAAATCACGTTTGTGTAACTCAGATCATTTATCTGAATAAAGGCAATCTAAACCAACCGCAAGAGGACTCCGCTTTTGAGGAAATAAATGAGTGAATGCTAGAGTTGGGCAAACCAATTAAAATCGAGTTATCTGATGAACTAAGATTAAATTATTCAGCGCGTTTAAGTAACACACTTTTTTGGCTTCTGAAGCGACCATATCACATGATGTCTGTTGCATGATCCACGCGCTAATTATTTTGAAGGCTGGGCTTCTGCACGTGCTCTTAGAGCCGCCCACACCCAGATTATACTTGAGCACTCGTTTTACGTGCGTGTTAAATCTCCGCACTGTTCTACACCCTCCGAATCAGGAACTCCTGCCAATCTGTTAAGGCTTCACTTCAGCACGCCACCGCCCACAATGCACCGCTGCCCCTACCACTGCACAGCCACTCACAAAGGATGCTCCCAACTGCACTATCACCACACGCTCCCATCCAGCCACAGGGCACTTCCCCTACAGAACTGCACCAGCACGCCTCCCCACTGCACTGCAACCCAACACTTCGCCGGAGCCACGCCACGCCCTTTACCCCACCACTAGGTGGGCGCCTCCTCGCCTCACTAGACTACCACCCCGGTCCCCCCACTAGGAGGCTCAGCATGCATTACCGGAAGCCGTGCGCCTCCGCCTTACCCTGCCAGACTGCACACAGGCCTACTACGCCAGCACCACCCGCCACCCCAAGCACCACCAAGTACTCATCCCCCATGTACTAAACACTGTCCCGCAGGCACACAAAGGCAAATCAAAACTGCAACATCACTTGTAACAACAACATACAACAAAACCAACACTTCACTACCACCCTCGGCAACACCTCCCAGCGCTGCACCGTCCCCACCATCACCCAACTCCCTACTACTAACAACCTACGGTAACTCTTATTGTATCTTGTGTACACAGTGTGTGCGAACTGAATAGGAAGTCAGCTGACTGCCATTTTCAAACATTGTTTGAATACAAAGGCACCATTCCGGTCCATTCACGAAGTAGAAGATTACCTACATTTGGCATGAAAAGGATTCCGCTTTAGGTCCACGATAAAGTGTGCGGTTGACACACGATAACATTTCGCCTGTGCATAATCTGATTTCAGACAGACTCCAAGAGCCTCTGCTTTGTAAAACAGCGCTTCTGCGCGCTCAGCTCACAGCTGCTGAGAGTGCACGCTACTAGCAGCCGCGTAAAGCGATCCCACCCTGCAGCTGGATTCCACCAGATGGCCCGGCGGGGGGTCCGAGCACTTGCTGCGTCTCTAATCTTCTAGTCATAAATTTAGCAGCCAGAAGTAACGAGAACTGAGCGTTCAGCTGTGCTCAACACTTCGTGGAATAAGATGCGGCTTTTAGTATTCAGTTTAACAAGCTGGCGAAATCCGCGGGCCAGAGACGAAACCAGCAGAAGCAAGCACGTGTGGTGTTTAAAGGTTATACTCTTTGAGCTCCCACTTTAAAGCTATAAAAGTACAGAAAAGCCTTTTTGTTTTTTTTGATCGACCAAAGACCGATGCATTCTAAGCTTTGTTACTTTCTCCTCAACGTATGACATGTGTAAAATGTGTTTTTTTAAATATTGTAGTAAAATCTTGAGTGTAGAACGTTCTGGCAGTTTTCCCTGCCACCAGCCCCACAAAACTATACAATACAGTTAACTACCTAGCTTTCTGCCAGTAGTCGAATAAAATTAACACGCAATCGGTGGTCAGCTTTATTCACCGCGTGGCATATTCGGTAAGAAATATATAATCATTTGAGAACATATGAACATTCATTTTCACCAAAAACAATAATGAACTTCAGCGTGCGCGTGCACACGCCTTAATTAGCATAATTTAGGAAACCTGCTGGCTATAGTGAGCTCGAAGGTATTTTGTGGCAGGGTGAGTGAAAGATCAAAAATACCTCATAAAAAAGTGGGCAGTCCGCTCGTGAAGGGGTACTTAAACAATGTCTTCCTAATCTTTTTGGCTGGGGTAAAGTGAACCCCTTGTTTTTAGCCTCTCATAAGTCCATAAAAAACCTCGGACCCGGCCACAAACCGAACATGAAATTCAAGGGTTTGATTGTGACCCAGTGTTTCACTTGGGCACTACGGGGATAAAAATCAATCATATTTTTGGAGCGCACTGTTCACATTAGGGCCTCGAGGCGCTGAGGGGTGTGTCCTCCGAGATCGGTTGAAGAGCCAGGTCTTGAGGTCCTTCCTAAACTGAGGCAGCGATGGCGACTGACTGAGACGAGGAGGTAAACCACAGTACTGGAGCATTGCACTGTAACACTCCTCAGGCGTGCCCGCAGCAGCGGGGCTGCTACAGAGAGATGAAAAGGTAGACTCCAAACCCAACTTTAGGGCACAGGGCAATTGAAAATGTTTTGGCCTTGGTCAAGCTAGAGCACGGCAACCTGACTGGACACACTGGTTTATCGACCATTCATGGCAACCTTTTCTCTATAAAAACACAGGAGGTGGCTGCTATCAGACTATCAACAGCTTTAACTCTATGGACCACTTTTCTTCAAGCCCTGGGCAACTAGAACAGAAGCAAAATAATGATGGTAACTGCCTATCACCCCTCAAAAGAACCAGACACTCTGGAATTAACCTCCTCAATTAAGGAAACAAAGGGCTTGACGGGCACATAGGCAGTAACAAACTGGGCAGCATTTTTTTGTAAGCATGCATGCCATTTTGCAAGGCAACATGCATTAATAAGTTCCATCATAATTTGCCCATCCATGGAGGGGCTCAGTACAGCTGATCTAATGAATATTAATTAAGCACGTCGCTTTTTGGGACATCCTACGACTAGCTGCATATGCAAGGATGGTCACTTGCGAGGGACATAAGACCTCCGTCCCTGCCTTTGCATTCCCAAATCAATCTTTTTTGGCTGATGTCCACTAAAGGAGAGCTGCTACTTTTACCATATATACACATTTTCCAATTTGGATAGAGATCAGATGGAGAAGATGGGCCCTGGACCACTGTCTCCTGCTTTCAATAGCACTACACAAGATTCCTAAAGAGAAAGCTCTACCGTCGAGTACTGCTTCCAATTTGGAAATCCATTACATCTCAACATGGGTCTTTTCAAAGGTGTGTGAGTGCAAGTGGGGTCACTAACCATGGTTACATTTTACAAATCACAAATAGGAGGGGAATCCCCAATCATGAGCCCTTCTTTCTGATCCAGAATGAGTTGCAGAATTTCTTGTGTGGGAGTAAAAAAGGTAATTTCAACTCACAAAAGCTGTTTTGTACACCGGAAGACACCTTTTTGTTGCTAGAAACGCTCAGATTTTGCAAATCGCAATGTATCTGATCACAAAAGTGTTCTGCACATCAGGTCCAGGAAAAGGACCCTCCCTGGAATGCATCTCATGCCTTGAGCTTAAGCCCTTGAGTGGCATATCCTATGTGACTGAACTTTTTTTTTTTCTTTTTCTTTTTTTCAGACCTACACAGTTTAAGTTTATCAATCAGTTTTTGCAGAGCCTTGGAACAAAAATACACCATTAGACACAGAACAAGATTAAACTACATTTATGCAGAAAAAAAACCCCAAACAAGGTAAGGTCGAAAGAGAGCCAATATGTAACATACGCATTAAAAGTTTTACATATACATGACATGGATTAAGAACTTAGATTGCTCACTTTGGAAACGTCAAACAGCTTCAAACGTGTATGAAAAAAGGACATGCAGCGATAGAGAGACATCAACAACAAAGGATATATTGGTACGTACTTCAAAATTCCATTTAGTTTTAAGTTTGGTGGAACATGGACTTTTTTGTACTGCGAAACATAAAAGATAGCATTGGCCCAAATAGAACCTTCAGCCCCTCTCCAGCCTTGGGCTCCAGAGATAACACAATGAAGACTAGCTTGCCTAATGTGTAATTATTACCTCGGCTATTTGAAGCCGTTCCACTCGTTCTTATGACCCCAGCCTAGGCAGCAGCTTATAAAAGAAGCAGTCCTATGATTACGTTCGAAACGCACATATGCTAGCGTAGAAGTAAGGGACTGGGTCTTTACTATAAAAGCCGGCTGCATATGGCTGTGCTAGGAGAGATTCTGTATCGCTGACTCGGTCATTCACAGACTCTTTCTTAGTCCTTCTTTTCTTTAAACCCTTTCAAGACTGACTAGTGTGTGAGGAGATTTCATTTTACGGCACTCACCAAGTCGCAGAACTCGAACACCAGGAGATAGGGGATGGCTTCAACACACTGCCCAAGGCATTGCACAACATTTGGATGCTGAAGAACACTAGAAGAAGAAGAAAAAAAAAACCACAAAGTCTATCTTGAATAAAAATGTGCAAAACTAACGGAATAGACAATTTAATTCAAAACAAAAATTAGGCAAAGTATCGTAACGCAATGAAATGTGTAAAGGTAGTTACATTTATTACACACACCATTCAGATGCGTTACAAAAGAATAACACTTCTTACAAGTAGAGCAAAAGGGATTACAGTTTAAAAACGAGTATTAAAGAGCACAAACGTGACGGTGCATATATTTATCACTAAATTTTAAAACATTAACGAAGAATAAATTGTTAGGTGTAACAGAACTGATGTCGTCAAAATGCCACTGTGGTTCGTCAAAAGTACTAAAATAATTAATGGAAGATGCACTGCTGTAGCACAAACAGGATTAGTGCTCGCTATAATTCACAATTGAAGAGGTAGTCATAATTTTCAATTCCATTTACCCACTCTCCTAAAAAAAGTAAATATTAAAAAGGAATCCTACGGCAATTCTTGTGTCGAATGAGATACGAAGAAACTGTCCGATAAATCAAAAGTACAAATAATGCACAAATATATGAGAAATGGATTAAGAAGTGGTGATATTCAATGTTTGGGCTTTAATAATAAAGGGAACCATTTTTAGTGTACGTTACATATTGCAAAAGCAGAATCAGATATTGAAAAAAGAACAAGGGCTTCATGTGCCATAAGCATATTATATGGCCATGGCAACTGAAAACCACACAGAAACCCCATTTTAGAAAGCTAGCTACACAAGATGAAGCTCTTTTCCCAGACATCAGCACTGAATTCACCACCATCCTGGCTGATTGCAACCAAGACCGCCGTCATCCTGTAGGAATCATGGCTCCTGGTGGAGATGGTGGTCGAATGGCGGTCCAACCGTCAAACTCATAATTTGGCGATCGGACCTCCACAGCTGCGGCGGTCCGGCCGCCACCTCAAGGCTGGCGGTCTTGTGGCCACCACCTCGTAATGAGGCCTTAAATCTCAGTCTTGAGTAAGATGCAACTGCTTTAAATGGCCTTCACTGAGTTTAGGGGGCCTGGTTTTAACATACAAATGTACACATCCACCTTTGCTACTCCAATAAATTGTGCTCGATTTCAAAAGGATGAGTAAATATGCTAATACTGGGATATGCCGATTACTATGAAACACTTGTTAAGACAATCTGGTATGCCCAGGTGGTAGCAATCACTGGTTAAGTCAAGTGCATTCTACCATACTGTTGGGAATCTGTCTTTTGAGTGGCACTATATGTCCCAGTAAAATATGTATACATGGGACATCATTTTACAAACTTTAATGCTGCCATTTGGCTTAAGGGGCATTTACATGCTAATATGGTGGCAGAGTTTGAAGTATTTAACTTGGATGGCATAATCCTTCCTTTTTGTTTACATGTCATTGCCCAACGGGAGAGCAGTCTGTTGAATTTAAGTGACATTATCGGCATTGTGTGTTTAAAGTATCAAACACTGAGAAAGGCAACTCTGCCGAAACGAGTCTTCTTGCAGAAAGAATAAATTATTGGCCCAGTGAGTGCTTGCAGTTCTTTCTGAAGGAATGGTTGTGCATATTTGGGAGTCCAACCTCACAAGTGGATTATCTATCTATCTATCTATCTATCTATCTATCTATCTATCTATCTATCCCCTCACAAGTGGAGTATTTATCTAATCTATCCAATCCCTCAAGTCATTACTAGAGGTCTCTCTAGAGCCAAAAGCTAAATCTTCAAAAAAAAAATCATTCTAGAGCTGCAGCCCCTCAAGGTCTTACTAGAGCTCACTCTTGAGTCAGATGGAAAAGCAATGAAGCCATTTCATGAAGCTGCAGTTTCCCTAGTCTTTACTTGGCATTCTTCCCAACTCAAATGCAAAAGCTTTGATAGTCTGTTATGAAGGTGCTCTTCCCATAGTCCTTACCAGATTTCCTACACAAGTTGAATGCATTGAAATTCTTACATTAAGTTGCAGTTTGTTACTAGGCGTCCCCTCATGTAGAATGCAAAGGCGTTGGCATCCTTTTGTGTAGAGGCAGTTCCACAACTCATTATAGGTGTTCGTCACAAGTCAAATGCACTGAAATTCTATTATGAAGCTGTAGTTCCAAAAGTTACTATTAGATGTCCTTTTCTAGTCAAATGCAAGCGTCTTGAAATTCTTACATGAAGCCGCAATTCTACTGGTCATTGCTAGGTGTCCCTATTGAGTCAGATACAAAACCACTGAAATTCTTATATGAATTTGCAGTTCCACACGTAGTCACTAATAGTCCCTCAGGAGTCCAATGCAAAAGGATTGAAATTCTTAAACAAATCTGCATTTCCACTAGTGGTTACAAGGTGTCCATCACAGGTGAAAAGCAAAAGCACTGAAATATTTTCATGAAGCTGCAGTTTCACTTGCTGTTAACAGAGGACCCCCTCAAGTCAGAAGGAATCCCTTCGAATGAACTACACAAAGCTGAAGGGGGCTGGTTTTAGTATATACAGTTTCATACCCAATTTGGCGGTTTGTCATTTCTGACTGTTTTCCATTGGATTATTTGTTTGCCAAATATAGTTCCTAATAATGAGTCAAAAGTACAGATCACTACATTTCTTGATTTTTAAAAAAGTTTGTGATTAAACTGTACTATTTATAGGCACTTTTTTTCCCCACTGATCATTACAAGTACATTTAGATTATTATTTTGGCGGTTTATATTCTGATGTTTTTTTCATCTTTCAGTTAAAAGGAGTGTTTTCTGCACACTGACAGTGCCTGTACAGCACTCCAATAGGGGAGATGCAATTCCACAAGTAGTTACTATAGGTCTATCAAGTCGAACAACAGTGTTGGAAATGTAAATCACAAACCCGTTGGTGGTGAGGTTTCATGCAAAAAATCTGCATATACACTCGAAGTACTCGAATGATGGGTGCTCATTTTCAGTAGGATAAGTATATATATTAACACTGGTTTACAGTGAAGAATGAACACTAATTCACAATGCATGTCTTGAGAGTTATAGAAATAGTTGATCTAACTCTACTGTACATAGGGCCTATCAGTCATTGGGAAGTGCAGGTGTCTAACAATTTCAGTGTTTTGGGAAACTATTTTTAGGTGTATGTGTACAAGTGCAAGGGCAAAATGCAACCACTCAATGTTCAATGGATTCAAAGTATCCAATGGGTGGAGTGGGCTGTGTTGTTGATCTATAGCTTCCAGTGGGGTGCAACAGAGTTATAATTCATGTGACATGCCAACAGACCAAAGGTGAAAAAGTGTTGATTGCGAGCCCCTATATATGTATATATTTTTGTGGAAAACACGAGACTGCCAAGATAGATAAGGCTGCCTTCAGGCAAGAACTAAAATGGTGGTTTTAACAACTGAAGCAGATTCAAATGACTGTAAAAAACATATTTTTGGTTTCGACTGGGAAAGGACAGCACTCACAGAGCCGGATTCTAAAGTAGAAGGAGTAGTTGGATTAGAGAATGTGAATCCCATGTACTTCCCTTTTCAAGGTATACAATAAGACAAAGGTTGTACAGGCCAATTTGAAGAGAGGACTAATTTATCTCTAGCAGAAAATCATGGATGCACAAATCAGAAAAATGTGTAGCCAATACAAATATTTATTGCAGAGAAAACAACTCTTTGTCCCACATTACCGAAGCAGTGAGAAATACAATGCACCTATGGAAAAACTAAGAATCATAAAACATTTACCCGTAAAAATTAAATCAGTTTTAAATTAGATGCAGGCGTGCTACTGCAGATCAAAGTATGTGGGCTAGGCAACAGTCCACAAAAAGCAGGTGACCGAAAATAAATAAATATATATATATATATATATATATAAATAATTAGACATTTTTTTAAAACAAACTTTATTGCGATTTAGAAAATAATAGTCATCATGCAACATCGTGGCGAAGCAGGAGAGAATCGTTTAACAGTGTATTCATGGTACATGGTTGCAACCACATATGATTAAGACAAGAGCCACAAATAATATATGACATACTACATTAACTAACAATTCTCTGTTCCCTACCTCCTCCCTTCCAATGTCTCTACAACTAATCTGAGTCACCAATGAAAAGGGTTACAGAGAGGGCTAGGGCAAAGGAGCTGCAGAAGAATATACATATATCCGCTACAGCCAACAAATATTACACTTAATAGCATTTCAGATGTTAAAGATGGTGTGGGTTTAAGCCTGCACAGCTACATAACTATGTATAATTATACATTAAGTTTCTGTATGTATGTGGCATTTGCATACTGCAAAACTACCAAAAGGCAGCGGAGCACTGTACAGGGGCAAAGACAAGCATCAAGTCAAAGAGTGATGGGATAGGTTTCTCAGTAACATACAACCCGTCTGCCATATGACAAGTTCCATTTTATCCTAAGGAACTTGTAAAACAGCGGCCAGGATATCCGTCACATTTCTGATGGAGTATCCCATCCGCCAAGGTCATGATTCGGCCCTTAGAACACTGATTTAATGTTTTTATGTAGGTGAGTTTTTCAACTCTCGTAAACTGAAGCAGCACTAGGGCAGTCCTAATGGATGCAGGGATATTGTTAAGGATCCAAGGTGCAAAGATGGAAAGTGCCATTTCCTTAATTTTTCTTTTTAGGCTTCTTAACCTGCATCCTGCTAGAGGCCTGGCTGCGGGTGTGCTGAGAACCATCAGAGATAGTGAGCTTGGCTGCAAGATAAGCTGGGGAGCTGATTGTGATGGGTGTGTAAATGAGGAAGCTGGGTTTGAAGATGGTGTAGGATGGTAAGGGGAGCAAATGGTGTTCCAATGGGATAGGGGTGATGTGGTCATATTTCTCCAGGCCTTGGGCGTCACCAAGAGATGGGGAACTTTCATGAAATAACAGTGTTCCTGAAATAATCAATGGTGTACCTAATATGATGCTTGATGGGCCAACATACCAGACACGCTACTCAAATATGGCACAAGACTGTTCAGCTTGGTTATTGTTCTGCTTCCAGCGCCAGCTTCCACATGGCCATGCCAGCTACCTGCCTGTTGCACACAGGTTATGAAAGAAGCACGAATTGTGTGCGAGGATGAAAAGAAAAGTTTAACTGTAAAAAAACTAAATGGCCATTTTGCTCCCTTAGTAGTTTTTACAGCTGAAACCTTCATTTTCATATTTTTAAATGTCACATCTTGCATCACTTGGATGAACATTGTACAGTACTGTGCTTATACTGTAAAATGCTTCATAGCTATGTACATTATGAGCACGCCTCCTATACTCAAAAGAATGTGCACAAATTAATTAATTAAACACAAACTTGAACAAATAAACATACACAGGGAACTGTGACAACACTTGCTTTCTGGCCTTTTTATTTTTAAATCACATTTTGCTCTCTGCCACATCGTCCATAATATTTCTGATTCTTCCTCAATGTCTATTCCAACCTCTGGTCATGTACTGTATAGCAACGATACTCACTCTCCCGATCCACAGGGGCACCACGCTAGTGTCTGCTTGCTTTCCCTGAAGCACTACAAAGGGCTCTCTAGAATTTCTTCAAGCCTAAAGTGGGCACCGTTTCCAGTGACAATCAACAAGGAAATCCTCCAGTACTTAAGATCTTTAACACATTTTTCACAGTAACCATCTGCCCCACTTTCATCACTTAACATTTATAGGTGGTACCTCAGTAGCACTAAAATATAAAGAAGATTCTCTGTCCCAAAGTATGGCATTGTACCTCCTCCTTTGTTGCAGGTAATGCAAGCTCTGAATGTGTCACAACTAGGATATTTGATACATTCTTTCACTCGTCTACTTGGTTATTCACCCTAGACAACCAGTACACTTGAAGGATAAGTCTCTTGATAATGGTTAGAATTATTGGGCCCATACTGCATAACTGGTGAAATAATTCCATCTCATAGTACCACAGCTCTCTGAGACAAACATGGATCCTCTCATCAACCGACCATCATTAATGCTTAGCTCCACCTGAGCAGACCGCCATCTATGCAGTCTTGTCAACCACATGTCGGTGAGGTCACCCACTGACTACTTTATCTTGAACATACTTTAAAATATTAACCTTACATTCTTCACCAAGTGCTGAGTTTTCAATTATTTCCACCTCAGCCAGGATGGATCAAATAATGTGCCTATATGTGGCCTGAAGGGATATCTGTCCACCTTAGTCAGCAGTACAGCCAGATGCAAGTTTCAAATGTATACTCCCTAACCTCCAGCAACCAAAACGCAATTCTGGATCTCGATTTGTCAAAATCTCTATGGACAAACTCGTTAAGAAGGTTTATGATCAGTACTACAGTGTACTGCAACAAGGAGAACCCAACTTAAAATGCTCTATTTAGGAGTAACATGCAAGTGCACATCTCTTTGTTACGGAGTAATTAACTGGTATGTTTGTTTTGTCCGTGGGGCAAACAATACGACTTCTTAATTCCCACCATAAATCACAAACTTGAGCAAACCTCACCTACCCTCCTCCTAAATCCTATGTGCTAGCCTCTGTAGTCATTAAACCTACCAAAGTATGCACTGCTCAGGTTTCCTGTCTGACAGCAAAACGTAAGGATTCATTTAAAGCAGTTAAACTATAATGGACCCACTTTTTCAGAAATCAATTCCAGCCTTAATACTATTTTAAGATATGAGGAACACAAATCTCGAACACTGAATATGGTAGCAAAATCAAGAATAGCAATGTGTCTGCCACTGGGGCAGAGGATGATTACCCACCAAAGTGCTTCATCAAGATCAGTCGAGTATGCTCACATCCATGCATTGGCACTAAGGCCAGGAGCCAAGGATACAAGCCACTCTGAACCCTAAGGATCTTAGATTACATCTTCAGCTGCCAGACTTTACTGCTTTTAAACGTGGCATAGATTCGCACAACAGGAACACCATATTTTATCAAAGCAATCTTAGATGAAACCAACCGATTACCCAACTTCTTCATGAACAAATTGGCATTTTATGCATATATAGCCCTTGCGGGCTTTCTTCACTTAAAACAATAGACCGGGAAATGTTTGAATCCAAACTAACCCCTTGTAATTTCCACACCTGTTTGATGTCAAGATCCAAGAAAACAGGACCTCCGTTTGTCATACTCAATTTTCTTTCTATAAAATTGTGCTTGAAGGAGAACTACAAGTAGATTTTTATCTACAACGGTATATCCTGTTGTCCGTATGTCCCAGGTCACATAACCTATGTTTAAACATATCTTCAACCACAAGTTATACGGGGAATGCAAAGCAACCAACATACAAACCATACATATGTTAAACATAACTTCACACTGAGGCATTAGTTCCACATAGTGATCAGGCTGCAGGCACACATTAGTGATCTTCTCATTAACCTCTTCACAACCTGCATGGTTTGCATGCTAGTCTTGTAGCTTAATGCGCCACAAAACCTACCATGGAACGCCACATGAGTACCATAATAGAGACACTGGTTAAATGTCTTAAAGGACAAGTTAGTTACCTTTGGTAACACCTTCTCTGATGGAGACAATATCTGGTTGCAGATTCTTTACCTTAAAATTTTTCCCAGACGTTAGTCTGGAGCTGGAGATTTTTCTCAAGCAGTAACCCGCGCCATTAAGTGGCGCAATCGGCTATTCATCAGTCATCAGCGTTACCATGCCAGATAGAACGTTGCGAGTTCCATATAGGCACCACCCCGGCGCGCTGATGTCAGTTTCTTTTCACGACTTCCCACAAATGAAGCTCAGAGCCATGAAGTACACCGTCAAAACTAGGGCCCTAAAAAGAAGCCCCTGTCCCTGCAAATCAGTTTGCAGAGCAGGAAGGATGAGTGGGTGGGTCGGTAGGGAATCTGCTACTAGATATTGTCTCTACCAGATAAGGCGCTACTGGAAGTAAGGAACTTGTCCATCTGATAGAGACATCTAGCTACAGACTCCTTATCCTAGAATAGATACCCAAATAATACCGTCCCCAGAGTTGTCTCTACACCATGACACAAATTTCTTCCCACAGGGGTATACCGTTTTGGTGAAGGGACGACTGGCTGCCAAGATAACGTTACAGACTTTGGGTGGAAGGTCAAAAGCTGTCACCTGCTGCAGCTCAATCCCCTTGCTGCGACAGAAGATGCTCCCTAAGGAGCAGTCTGATCAGAGGATCAATGGTCATTCTTAATAGCTTGGGATACCTGATGAGAGCCACAAGGATTACTTGGGCCTGGTCCTTCTTGAGAAGCATACGGGAGGCCTGAGATCCACTTGAGATGAAAAGCATCACCAAGCGAGTGCCGCCTTGGGAACTCCAAAGCACAATACTGCTGCCATTACGTGTTTTCTGCAGAGGCAAACAGATCTAACCAAGGCTCTCCCCACTGCTGAAAGAAAATTTGTGCCACCTCCGGATGGAGATGCCATTCGGGATTGACCGGGCATTGTCAGATGGGTTTATCCGTTCTGAAGTTTAGAGAGCCTGCCAGATGTTTAACAAGCCAGGTCTAGAGGCGCAGAGCCTCTTGACAAATGGTCCACAACCCCACTTGGCCCTGCTTCTTGCAGTATCATTTGGCTGTGGTGCTGTCCGTGAACACCTGCACTACCTTCCCTTTGAGTGGGAAGAAATGCATGCAATGCTAGTCTAAGATTGCCCAGAGCTCCAACTGGTTGATGTGGAGGGCGGACTATGCCGGAATTCAGATATTTCTGATCGCCACCTCTCCCAGGTGGCCACTCCATCCCAGGAGTGACGCATCTGTCACTATTGTCAGATCTCGTTGGGGAAGAGAGAGGGATCTGCCTTTGACCCAATAGCGGGTCATTAGCCACCACTGCAGATCTTGCGCAGTTCCCACTGTGCTATGGACCATGTCAGCGAGATTACCCCAATGCTGCGCCCACTGGAACTACAGGTCCCACTGCAGAGCCCACATATGCCATCTGGCATGAGTCACCAGCAGGAGGCCATGAGGCCCAGCAACCTCAAGAGTCATTCTCACAGAAAGCCAGGATAGAGGCTGAAACATTGGTATCAGTCTGAACATGCTGCACTTCCGCTAGGGAGGATAAGCCTGAAACTGCAATGTGTCCAGAACCGCTCTGATGAAAGGGGGCATCTGAGAGGGGGGTCAGTGTGACTTTGGCATGTTTATAGTGAATTCAGGAGGTCCACAGTAGTGTGGAGGTGGGAGGATACATCCTGGTGGGAGTCCGCCTTCAACTGACAGTTATCGAGGTAGGGGAAGACTGAAACCCCTGACCAACACAGATGAGCTGCAACGACCTCTATCACCTTGGTGAATACCCGATGGGTTCTGGTAATGCCAAAGGGGAGCACGGTGAACTGAAATTGCCTCAGATTCTGGAGAACCTCCAGAATCGTCTGTGGGAAGGCAGGACGGGAACGTGGAAGTAAACATCCTGCAAATTCAATGCTACCATCCAGTCTCCTAGGTCCAGGGAAGATAGAACTTGAGCCAGAGTGAGTATTTTGAACTTCTCCTTCTTGAGGAAGAGATTGAGGGACAAAAGATCTATGATAGAGCGGAGGCCCTTGTCCTTTTTGGGAACCAGAAAGTAGCAGGAGTAACAACCATGACCTACGTCTGGAACAGGGACCCTCTCTATGGCTCCTTTGGCCAAGAGAGCCGTAACCTCCTCGGAGAGAAGTGCCAAGCGATGCTCAGTCATCCGATCGCAGGATGGGGGCATGGATGGAGGGGTAGTCTCAAAAGGTAGGACTATCTGCAAAACCCACCTGTCCAACGTGATGCACTGCCAGTGGAGCAGGTGTTGGCGAATCCTGCCTCTGACTGGCCCCTGGTGGGGAATCGTCAGACTAGGAAGGCTTGGAGGCAGCCGGGAGTGGTGGACTGGTCGGACAGCTGACTCCCTGATCTACGAGGGCGGGGATCCCACATCCCTGGCCATGCAGAGGCTGGGCAGCATGCATGGCAAGGTAGTTGGAGGGAAATGGACATGGTGGGACGCCTCTTCCATAGAAACAAAAGGGGCGAAAAGCAGAGTGAGGGGGGTGAGGGGCTACAGCGAGGCCAAGGACCTAGCCATAACACAAGAAGAGAAGAGATGGGTGCTATTAAAGGGTATGTCCATACGGTTAGTTTGGACATCCTATGAAAAGCCAGACGTCCTCAACCAGGCGAGGTGCCTCAGGGCCACTGTTGATGTAACCGCTCTGCCCAGTGAGTAGACAGTGTCCAGTTCACATCTGATCGTGAACTTTGCTAAGTCTTTCCCATCAGCAAAAGCTTGAGAGAGTACAGCCCGGGCCTCCTTCAGGACCTGTGGCATCACTTGTGCAACAGCATCCCACAATGTATGAAAATAACAGCCCAAAAGGCATGCGCTGTTCACAGAACCCAGTGCCAGGCTGGAGGAAGAAAAAAAAAAATCTGCTTCCCAAGTTGGTCCAGCCTCTTGGATTCCATATCCTGGAGAGCAGAAGGGAATGCACCCTGGGATGTAGAGGTTTGGATAACCAAGCTCTTAGGAGTGGGGTGTTGCGACAGGAACTCTAGTTCAGTTGGAGTAGGTCGATGGCGACGAGCCCCTGTGCTGGGTTTTGACCAGGAACCTAGCAGGACATCAGTAAGGGCTTGATTAAATGGCAAAAGGGGTTCAGAGAATGAAGCCCCAGGCTGAAGCACAGCTTTCACGAGGTTAGTCCAGCCACCGGAGGCAGCTTGAGGCCCAGGACCTCAGCCGCTCTTCGCACCACCATGAAATAGGATGCTCAATCCTCCGTAGCCATGGTAGGGGGAAAAAGCATGCTAGTGTCAGGGGAAGTACACAGACCACTGGCTTCACTCCAGTGCATAGACCAGTCCATAGGGTCCTGTAGCTGGTATTCAAGATGGTCCAGTAACCCCTCCCATTCATCACCATACCCCAAACCATAAGAATAAAGGGTCAGGATCTGAAATAGGGGCAAGGGCCCTGTCGAAGTCAGAATCAGTGTTTCGCCATGTAGATTCTGCTCTGCGTCTGAGTCAGCAATGTGGATGGAGGTCAACGCAGCCCTGGGGCACAGACAGCGCTGGGAGAGTCGACGTCAGAACCAGTGTCAGGGAAAGTGGAGGTGGTAAGACCAACGCTGGTTCAGATCCAGGAAAGGATCAATGATGACCCCCGGACTCAAAGCCGAAGCAGTCAACGCAGAACCTAAGGGGTCCCCTTCTAACTCTGCAGGGCCCGAAGGTGCTCCGGCAGGGTCAGACTGCCCAAAAATGAGAAGCACGGTCTCATAAAAATCTCTGAATTGGCCAGGGGTTGCACTGGCTCCTGGAAACTTGGGGGGCGGGGAGCCGACCCAGACTAATCTCATCGGCTGAAGGACGGGGTGAAGTTGAAGAACGTTTGTTCTTCTTCAATGACTTCTTGTGCATCCCAAGGATTTGGAGTTGGACGATGATGAGGGGAACTCCACGACCGATCCCGGGACCTTCCTGTCAACCAAGATTGGGACCTACGAGGAGCCAAGCACCCAGCCGCAAGTAGCTTTAGGAATCGCTCTCACAAAGCTTTCAGATTCATGACACACCACTCAGACCATGATTTCAGGACTTGGTCGCGTACCAGACACCACAGGCACACGAGGTGCGGATGTCTCGAAAATCGCCCGATGACAGAATCCACAGAGCTTGGGCCTGGTCTTACACAAAGACACCCTTGACACACCAGAAGTGCAGAACACTCAAAAAGCTTTCACAAAAGGTTGAAAAGACCAGTCAAAAATGACTGAGCAGTAGTTTTTCTTCGGATCGGCGCAGAAAGAAAAGAACTGACATCAGCGCGCCAGGACGGTGCCTATATAGGACCTGCAACGTCTTATCCAGCACGGACGACGTCAATGGTGGACACAGAGCCGTTCAACACCACCTACCGGCACACAGAGGTACTATTAGAAAAAAATCTTCAGATCTAGACTGACAACTAGGGGAAATTCTAAGGTAAGGAATCTGCAACTCAATGTCTCTATCAGATAGCTACACTTACAAATCAACTTGACCTTAACTACCAGCCAAGGTGCTGTCTTCATCTGGGAGCCCTTTCATAGGCTGATTTTAAAAAAAAAATAACATGACAGCTTTTATTATTGTGTTTCTGGTCTCATATAATACAAATACACATTAGGTTAGCAATAAGTACACAATATAAAGTGTAAGAAATGTTTGAACATTTGAGAAAACCTCCCCTCCACCTCTGTTCCCACCATGACAGGATCTTGGTGCATCTAAGAATTATTGCTATGATTTCTTAATGAATGGATCATAACAACCAGGGCTATATCATCGTTAAGTCTCCATCTTTGAATCAGAAGTTCTATTGTCTCTTTTCCTCTTTCGAGTTCACTTAAGAGGTTAATTCAACAAACTCTTATTCAAAAAACGTGTTTAATGTCTGGAGTCATGGGGGTTATACCTGAATGGGAGCACCTTCCACAAGTAATTTTACCAAAAATTCCTAAACAGTTTCATAGTCTTCAGAAATATTGGGCAGGCCCCAAATGAATTTTTCCACTGCCATTTGCCTTCAAAGTTGCCCGTGCCAATAGATAATGTCCGTTGCTCTGACTTAACAAATCGCTGCTGCAGCAATTTTCTGTAGGACCCAAACATTTCCAAGTAAGCAATATGTCTCCACTCGACTGGTATTGTTATTCCTGCACACTCATTCCAAAAAAATAAGAGAAATTCTCTGGGATTTCAGCTGGAATCTCTTACCAGATATGTTTTATTTTGGTACACAACCTCCATATAAGGGCCATGTGTCTGACATTTCCTCAGTCCCTCCAGCACAGTGGGCTCACTGTGTGATATTATGTGTGCACCTTGGCAGACTGCATGTACCAATCATACACAGGTTTGTAGTCTCTTTTCCTACAATGCTTTGAGAATGTTTATTTTGGTCTCCTCGCACACATCCACTGCTGCTCTATTAGCTTGCCTTCTTCTAAAAGAGTGCAGCTTTTACCTCTAAATGGGTCAGTGTTCAATAGTATCTCATTCAGAAGCAAGTGGTACAGTGTAAAAATGATGCCCTCTTGTTCAAGTGGTTAATTTAACAAAACGGTCCATCTGGGGTAGCGGTGTACAGTGTAGCCTCTCAGTTTCATGTAGCTTAAAGTCCTGTTAACACTCAAAGTATTCATGATTTTCTTCTTATAAATGTCCATCAACATAAGGAATTCTCATTTCCCATGGGGATAGGGGTGTATGGTAACGGCTATGTGGTCAAGTACAGTTTTTTATTGATATTATTTGACATTGTCAGAGCGGTATTTGTTGGGATACTTGAAGACCCACTGGGTAGCCTATTACCCCTAGGCCACCAAACCAAGTCCCATAGAGGTGGGCAAGAAATGGCCCTGCTCATGTGGACCCATGCTTTTTCATTTTCCTGTATGCTCCATACTGTCAGAATCCACAGCTGGGATCTAATATGTGCAGATGTCTAGGAGAACCAAACTGCTCTTTTCCTTTGTTGTGCATAGGACTTGGAACGTATATAAAAGACTGGGAAAAACATTAATTGTGATTACAGTGATTCTGCTCAGCCAGGATACCGTAAGTCTCTCCTATTGTCAGAGAGATTCAGGGAGCTCCTCAAATAAAAAAAAAAGCAGAAATATAGTTTTATAGAAGTCCAATATTTAGTGCTAACTTAACTCCCAGATAGGTAATAATTTTTTTAGGCTTATCTAAAATTATTGTGCCTTTAGAGTGTAGTAACATTCTGTTGTAAAAGAATCAGGTTAAGTATTTCAGAGCTGGATGTATTATTCTTAAATTCAGAAACTTTTTCAAAACGTGTCTAATTGGAATTGTCGCTTCAGGAATGATGCTTTAGGTCTGTTAAAAGTTAATAAGTTGTCACCCGCATGTGACATAGGTTTAAGTTCTTTGCTCCCTAACTAAAGCCCTGACTACTCTCCATCTTCGCTAATGCAAGAGACAAGCGGTTTGATGTCGAAGGCAAAAAGTAGAGGGGACAGGGTAATTCCATTTGGGTACCTCTTTCAAATGAAATGGCTATAATATTAAATTGTTCAGTTAGATAGCATCCTAAAAATAAGGGTCTGGTATCCCGCCAGAGCCAAGGTCAAACTCCTGGTTCCCTAAGCACCTTAATTAGAAAGTGCCTGTCCATCTGGTTAAAGGCTTTCTATGCATCTAGCTTAAGCAGGCTTGCTTGTCTCCCTTTCCTCTTCATCTTCTGAACTAGGGGGATCACTTGTCTAATATTAACATGTGTCTGACAGTTTTTTGATGAAGGCTGAAGGATCAGGGTGTACAAGTTCCAGCATTATGTTCTCTAGTCGTGTCATCAGGGTTTTGGTAGCTATCTTTACATCTATATTTAAAAGAGCTGTAGGATGATATGACTCTCAAAGTAGGGGTCAACAGTATCCCAAATGTTTCATACAAGGTCCCTGTATAGCCACTAGGCCCGGTGTCTTATTAGCTTTTAAGGCTTCAATGGCTGCTTTAATCTCTTCTTCGGTTACAGATGGCTCTGTGAATATATTACTAGGGTGCAATACTGGGAAGTCAACATACATCTAAGTATCTGCTTTTTAGAACTTCTGAAGGTTTTCCCTTAATGTATTGGTGAGATTAGTCAGTATGAAAGGCTGCTAGTTTCGTCTCTTCTCAAATAAGTCTGATACCACTGTCTAGCTTTATTTTCTTCACATAGGCCCCTTTCTATTTTACTCTGAATATGAGTGCCAAATGAGGGACAACTATACTACCTTGTGTATAAAAGGATATATCAGCTTCTGTAGAGTTCTGTCTTATTTGCATCTAATCTCTGTAGCTGTCCACAGCTGTCCTCTGAGGTAAGATTTCTGAGCCTTTGATGTGTAGGAGGATGTTTTATAGTTTTTATCTCGTAGACTGAGTTCAGTTTCTAACTTCTCCCTGTTCTGGCGCCTGAGATTTTTGAGATAAACAACTTTGGTAATCCAGATGCCCCTCAAAACTGCATTAAAGATATCCCAAAGGCATGCTATAGAAATGCCTTGCATGTCAATTTTGTTAAAGTAATCATTAATGTGGTTATTCCCAAGACCAGGACTACAGCTGCAAGGTCTGAGAGTTGATATATTTTATTGTCAATTTCAAATACAATGCTGAACAAACTGAGCCAGCAGTAGCAGATCCTGGTGTGTTTCAGGTAGTCTTTGACATATATCGGAAGAGATGCTGCCATATAGAGTACCTGGCACAGTAACCTTGCTGCTTTTAAAACTTTCTCTGTACATTGGTAGTCTTGAACGTTCGCCCAAATATTGCGGGGTCAGCTGATCCCTCCATTGCCCAACACAGTGGACTATCTAATATAATATGATTCTATCTGGGCAACTGCCAGCTACTGTGGACAAAATGTTTAATAACTGTGGCTTCTACTCTCCTCTCAGGCCACAGATTTTATATTGTATCTTTTGCAATGGGTATCTAAGTCTTTCTGGTGATGGCATCATTTTGCGCTTCAAGGGCAATACATTTGTCCATAAGAACTGACTTTTTCTATATCAACATTCAATTTTGCCTTCTGCGTCCACCACCAGAGATTCCACGGAGTCCCCATTTGCCCTCAATGTAGTAATTGTTCCTCCAGGTCTGAGCTTAAGGTGGTGAGTTCTTGGAAATATCTACTGTGTGCTCCTCATGTAGCTCCGTTTTGAAGGTCTGTAGGTTAGCCAAGAAGTTTGCCTTTGTAAAGGCTTTTTAAGTTAGTCTGTGGGGTGCTTTTCAGAATTTCCCATAAATCTCTCCCCACAACTGGTCTTTGTTGCTTCTAAAAGGCCTGTGACTTTAGTGGATGTGCCTCTTCAGTGGCACAAGCCAGGCCCAACAGTGGAGAAGAACAAGTTACCTACCTTCGGTAACGCTTTTTCTGGTGAATACAATAGCTACCTGTGGATTCTTCACCTTATGAATTCACCCTTGCGCCAGCATCCAACGGAAAATCTTCCCAGCTCTCCAAACCGACGAGGACGTCACAATTGCACAGCTCCACGCGACTCCGTCTGACATCACCGTGCCAATAAGAGGTCCTCGCCGGTGTGCTGATGTCAGTTTCACCCATTTTTTAAGTGACTTTGAGGCAAACAGGTGAGAACCGACTCCAGAATAACTCCAATAAATACATATATACATAAAGCCTTCATGATACAACATAATCAAAACCATCATTTATATGCACAGGAAAAATATCAAAATATACATACACCTATACACTACATATTCTAGTGCAATCAGACAGGCAACGGGGAGGCGGGTGGGACTGTGAGGAATCCACAGGTAGCTACTGTATCCACCAGAAAAAGCGTTACCGAAGGTAAGTAACTTGTTCTTCTGATGGATACAAACTACCTGTGGTTTCCTCACCTTATGAATAGAGTCCTAAAGCAGTACCGCACTCGGAGGAGGGTGCCTGCCTGATTACACCAAGAAATCCTGCAAAGCAGATTGTGCAAAATGGCCTTCCCTCCGAACCTCAGAGTCCAAGCAGTAATGCTTTTCAAAGGTGTGGAGGGATGCCCAAGTTGCTGCCTTGAAAATATCCACCACCGGAACGCCCTTGCCAGGGCCGAAGTAGCAGACTTAGCCCTCGTGGAGTGGGCTCTGATACCCTCAGGAGGAACCTTTTTCACCAAAAAGTAGCAGAACTTGATACAAAGGATAACCCACCTGGAGATAGTTCTTTTATGGACTTCTCTGCCCTTCCTCTGTCCAACGTACCCCACGAACAGCTGATCTTCCAGGCGAAAGTCCTTCGTCCTCTCAATATAAAAACTAAGCACCCTTTTAGGGACCAAGCGGTGAAGCCTCTCTTCCTCCTTCGAAGGGTGAGGCGGAGGATAGAAAGGTGGAAGGGTAATGGTCTGCCCTATATGAAAAGGAGTGACAGCTTTTGGCAGGAGAGCCGCCCTGGATTTCAACACCACTTTATCTGGGAAAAAGAAGGTAACAGAAAGAGCTAGCTTGGAGCTCTCTAACCCGCCTAGCCGAGGTTATGGCAACAAGAAAAACTGTCTTAAGCACTAAAAACCTTAACGGGCAGGAGTGCATGGGTTCAAATGGTGACCCCATTAAAAAGGTTAAAACAAGATTTAGGTCCCACTGAGGCACATGAAAAGGAGTGGGAGGAAACTTATTAGGTAAACCCTTAAGAAACCTAACTACAGTAGGTGATTTAAACAATGAGGGCTAATCCGGGAGGCAAAGAAAGGCTGACAGAGCAGCTAAATAACCCTTAACCGTAGCCACTGCACAACCCTTCTTTGCTAAGTCCAAAGCAAATAATAAAATATCAGAAAGGTGGGTCTTCAAAGGGTCAATTTGCCTTTCTCCATACCAAGCCACGTATTTTGCCCACCTACCGGCATAAATGGTCTTAGTGGAGTGTCGCCTGGCGGATAAAATAACATCCACTACATCTGGTAGTAGAGAAAAGGAACTCAGGTTCCCCCGTTCCATCTCCAGGCATGAAGGTGCAGGCTCTGGAGGTGGGGGTGGAAACCCTGCCCCTGCAAGAGGAGGTTTTACCCTGAGAGGCAGACGGAGCGGAGGGCACAGCGATAGCTGGAGAAGGTCCGTGTACCACACCCTTCTTGGCCAATCCGGGGCTAATAAAATAACCTGAACCCAATCTTGGCGAATCTTCCTCAGAACCCGAGGAATCAAGGGTGTGGGGGGAAACGCGTAAAGGAACTGGTTGCACCAAGAGATCTGAAACGCATCCCCCCACGGCTCCTTGCACCGGATACTAGAGGCTGCAGAATGACGGGCAGTGCACGTTCTCCCGAGTGGCAAACAGATCTATCACCGGAAAACCCCACATCTAAAAGATGTACAGGACCAGATCCGGATGGAGACGCCACTTGTGATCGGCCCGAAAGAAGCTGACAGAGTCCACACGCATGTTGAACACCCCAGCCAGATGATTTGCTATCAAGCAAATCCGATGGTCCTGAAGCCAGGACCAGAGACGCTGAGGTTCTCTGCAGAGAAGATACAACCCTACTCCTCCCTGCTTGTTTATATACCACATTGCGGTAGTGTTGTCCGTCAGGACCTGAACTGACTGACTGCGAAGGGATGGGAGGAAGGCATTGAGAGCCAAGCGTATCGCCCGCAATTCCAACAGATTGATATGAAAACGTCTGTTCCACTGGAGACCAACGACCCTTGATCTCCAGGTCCCCCAGATGAGCTCCCCACCCTAGAGTGGAAGCATCCGTCATGACCGTGGTCACCGGCGGCGGCAGTGAAAATGGCCTTCCTTGCGAAAAGGTTGCCGTTCACAGCCCACCATCGCAAATCCGCTGCAGCGTCTCTGGAGATAGTTATCGACTCCTCGAGATCCCCTTTGTGTTGAAACCACTGCCTTCAGAGGCACCATTGGAGAGCCCTCATGTGCCAACGTGCATGAGTGACCAACAGAATACAAGAAGCGAACAGACCAAGCAGGCGTAAGACCTTGAGGACTGGAACAACCGCTCCATTTTGAAACATTGGAATCAACGCCTGAATATCCTGGATCGGCTGAGGCGGAGGATAGGCCTGATTCAATGTTGTGTCCTGTACTGCCCCTATGAACAGGAGGCGTTGAGAGGGCTCCAGGTGAGATTTGGGTACATTGATCGAAAAACCCAGCCTGAACACCAACTGAGTTGTCATCCGCAAGTGACGCAACTCAAGCTCTGGAGACTTGGCTTTGATCAACCAATCGTCCAGGTAAGGGAATACCGATATCCCTGTTCTTCTGAGACTTGCTGTCAGCATTTTGAATTTCTCCTGTTTGAGGAACCAATTCAAAATCCTCAGGTCTAGGATCGGTCTCAAACGACCGTTCTTCTTGGAGATCAGGAAGTATCTTGAATAACAACCCTGACCCCTTTCCTGCTCTGGAACTAACACCACCGCACCTTTTGACAATAGGGTATGAACTTCCTGCTGTAACAACAGGAGATGGTCTTCTGAACAAAACGAGGGACAGTTAGGGATGGGATGAGGAAACTCCCGAAAAGGGAGAACATATCCTTTTCTCACAATATTTAGAACCCAAGAGTCCGATGTAACTAACTCCCACTCGTGGAGAAAAAGATGTAATCTTCACCCTACAGGAGAAGTATGCTTGCAATCCTACAGACTTCGGCGTGGCCCGGCTATCTTTAAAGCGCTCTAGGGCAGAGTCTGCTTTATCTCCAAACAGTTTTTCCCCATCAAATGGCAAATCCAACAAGGTGGTCTGTACATCCGAAGAAAACCAAGAGGACCTCAACCAAGCGTGCCTCCTGGTAGCAGCAGATGTACCCATTGCCCTGGCCACCGAGTCCGTGGAGTCCAGGCCAGACTGAATTATTTGTTTCGCCGCAGCCTGCGCATCAGACAAGAGTTACCCAAATGGTCTCTGTACATCTTGCGGCGGATCAGGAACCATGGCCTTCGCTGAGTCCATGAGGGCGTGGACATATCTACCCAGCACACAGGTAGCGTTTGCAGCCTTGAGAGCCATGCTGCAAGAAGAAAAAGTATTCTTTGCGGATTGTTCCATCCGCTTGGATTCCCTGTCAGATGGAATCACAGGTAAGGAGCCCGGAGCAGACCTTGTAGAGCAGTAGATAGAGTCTCTACCAGATACCTCGTTACCGAAGGTAAGTAACTTGTTCATGTGATAGAGACTTCTAGTTGCAGCTTCCTTACCTTAGAATAGATACCCAAGCTATAACCCCTGGCGGTGGGTCTGAAGGAGATTTTTATATCAGGAAGTCCTGCAAGACAGAACGGGCAAAATGCCCCTCTCTTCTCACCTGGCTATCCAGGCAGTAGTGTTTTGCAAACGTGTGCAAGGAAGCCCACGTTGCAGCCTGACAGATGTCCACCACAGGTACACCACGTGCTGACGCGTGCTGACGCGTGCTGACGCTAGTAGAATGAGCTCTCAAGCCCTCAGGAGGCTGCTTCTTTGCCAAAGCGTAGCAGATCTTTATACAGAGAACGACCCAGCACGAAATGGATCATTTTTGTATTACGCCAACGTACCCCACAAAGAGTTGGTCGTCCACCCAGAATGCTTTAGTGCGGTCAAGATAGAACGATAACGCTCTTTTTGGGTCCAGCCGATGGAGACGCTCCTCTCCCTTAGAGGGATGCGGTGGTGCAAAGAAGGTGGGCAAGGTGATACTTTGACCCAGATGGAAAGGGGTCACCACCTTGAGGAAGAAAGAGGCATGAGTTCTGAGAACCACCTTTTCAGGAAAGATTTTGAGATACGGTGGTTTTGATGACAAAGCCTGTAGCTCACTCACCCTTCTGGCAGATGTAATTGCCACCAAAAAGGCTGTCTTAATAGTGAGCAACCGAAGAGGACAGTTATGTAAGGGCTCGAAGGGAGCACACATAAGGAAGGTAAGAACCAGACTAAGATCCCACTGGGGCATAACGAAAGGCACAGGGTGGAACAAATGCACAAGCCCTTTCAAAAATCTCTGTACTATAGGTGATTTAAACAAAGATGGTTGATCGGGCAAATTAAGAAAGGCCAATAAGGCTGCAACATAGCCCTTGAGAGTCCCTAAGGAGGAACCCTATTGGGCGAGAGACAATACAAACAACAAGATATTAGACCGAGAAGAAGAAAGAGGATCAATAGACCTCTCTGTACAATATGAAACAAAACGTTTCCAACAGCAGGCATAGATCGACTTAGTAGAGGGATGCCTGGCTGCCAGAATGAAATCACAGACCTTGGGAGGGAGGTCATAAACCATCAACTGTCGCCGCTTAATCTCCACGCATGAAGGCACAGAGTTGACCGGTTCGGGTGGAGAACCTTCTCCTGCGACAGAAGATCCTCCCGAAGGGGCAGCCTGATTGGAGGACCGATGATCATTTTGAGAAGCTCAGGATACCAAACTCTCCGTGCCCAATCTGGAGCCACTAGGATAACCTGGGCCCAGTCGTTCTTGATTTTCTTGAGAACTCTGGGCAGAAGTGGTATAGGTGGAAAGGCGTACAGGAGGCCTGAACTCCACTTGCAGCGAAAAGCGTAGACTATCGATAGCCCCCTTGGAAACTCTAACGTGCAAAAATGCGGACATTGCGCGTTCTCTACGGAGGCGAATAGATCTAACCAAGGCTCTCCCCACTGCTGAAAGAGTCCTTGCGCCACCTCCGGATGGAGACACCATTCGTGATCCTCTAAGCATTTTCGGCTGAGCTCGTCCGCCCTAGCATTCAGAGAACCTGCCAGGTGTTGAACCACCAGTGTCATGCCCTGGTGTTCCAGCCATGTCCAGACACGTAAAGCGTCTTGACAAAGGGTCCACAACCCCACACCGCCCTGCTTGTTGCAGCACCACATTACGGTAGTGTTGTCCGTGAACACCTGCACCACCTTCCCTGTCACAACAGGAAGAAATGCTTTTAATGCTAGTCGGAGCGCCCGAAGCTCCAGCAAGTTAATGTGGAGCCCAGATTCTGCTGGAGACCAGTGACTTCTCATCTCCACCTCTCCCAAATGGTCGTCCCATCCCAGAAGTGACGCATCTGCCACTATTGTGAGACGTGGTTGGGGAAGGGAGAGGAGTCTGCATTTGACCCAATCGCAGTTCACTAACCACCACTGCAGATCCTTTGCAGTCCCCTCCGAGATCTGAACCACGTCGGTAAGTTCCCCTGATACTGTGCCCATTGGAACTTCAGGTCCCACTGCAGAGCCCTCATGCGCCATCTGGCATGCTTGACCAATAGGATGCATGAAGTCATGAGTCCCAACAGCCTCAGAGTCTGTCTCACTGAAATCCAGGATAGAGGCCGAAACATCGGTATCATAACCTGAATATCCTGGACCCGCTATTCGGGAGGATAAGCCTGGTACTGTACTGTGTCCAGAACAGCTCCGATGAAAGTGAGCTTCTGAGAGGGAGTCAGGTGTGACTTCGGCACAGTTATAGTGAACCCCAGCGAATGCAGGAGGTCCGCCGTCGTCTGGCGGTGGGTGACAAGAGCCTGGGGCGTAGAAGCCTTCAGCTGCCAATCGTCTAGGTAGGGGAAGACTGAAATCCCTGACCTGTGCAAATGAGCTGCCACCACCGCCATCACCTTTGTGAACACCCGAGGGGCACTGGTGAGACCGAAAGGAAGCACAGTAAACTGAAAGTGCTCGTGGCCCACCTTGAACCGCAGGTAACGCCTGTGGGCTGGCAGGATAGGAATGTGGAAATATGCATCCTGCAAATCCAACGCTACCATCCAGTCTCCTTGGTCTAGGGCAGACAAAACCGGAGCAAGAGTGAGCATCTTGAATTTCTCCTTCTGGCGGAAGAGCTGACGTCCCTTAAATCCAAGATAGGGCGAAGGCCTTTGTTCTTTTTGGGAATCAGAAAGTAGCGGGAATAACAACCACTGCCTACTTCTGATATCAGGGATCTTTCTATGGCTCCCTTGGCCAAGAGAGCCGTAACTTCCTTGTGGAGCAAAACCAGATGGTCCTCCGTCAGCCATTCCTTTGTTGGAGGGATAGAGGGAGGGAAAGACTGGAAGGGAAGGGAGTAGCCCTTCTGTATGATCTGCAGGACCCACTTGTCTGTTGTGATGGAAAGCCAGTGAGGGAGATGAAAATGAATCCTCCCTCCAACTGGACAGACGTGATCCTGCAGAACCACACTAGGAGGGCTTTGGCGCAGTGGAGGGGGGTTGTGTGGTGGCCGACCTCTGGCCAGACCCTCTGGGCCTGATGGTACCACGACCACGTCCTCTTCCGGGATGTTGTGAAGCCTGAGGATGGTGGCTAAACTGTGGCTGGCGTGGTACCACGCCCCAAGACAGAGTGCTGTCGTGCTGGCGCTGAAAGACCCAAGGATCTGGCCGTAGCTCGAGAATCCTTGAACCTCTCAAGCGCAGAGTCTGCCTTTTCGCCAAAAAGGCGAGAGCCATCAAAGGGCATGTCCATCAAGCTGGACTGAACATCCCCTGAGAAACCAGTTGAACACAGCCAGGCGTGGCGATGTAGGGCCACTGATGATGTAATCGCTCTGCCCAGCGAGTCGGTCGTGTCCAAACCACATGTGATCGTAAACTTGGCTGCATCTCTCCCATCCTTGACAGCCTGGGTGAGAGTGTCCCGTACACCCTCCGGGACCTGGGGCAGCACTTGTGCCACCGTATCCCATAAAGTATGGGAATAACGGCCCAATAGGCAAGAGGTGTTTACGGACCTCAATGCCAGGCTGGTGGAAGAAAACATCTTCTTCCCAAGCTGGTCCAGCCTCTTGGATTCCCTAACTGGGGAGCAGAAGGGAAGGCACCACAGGAAGTAGAGGCTTGGACAACTAAGCTCTCAGGAGTTGGGTGAGGAAAGTAGGGTCGCTCTGAGCGGGTCTATGGCGGCGACTGTCCTATTCACAGGAGCCCCTGTGCTGGGTTTGGACAATGTACCCAGAAGGACGCCTGTTAGAGCCTCATTGAAGGGCAACATCGGCTCTGATGTTGTCACCCCCAGTTGAAGCACTTCTGTCAGGATATTCGTCCTGACTGGCACCGTAGGCAAATCTAGGTCCAAGACCTCAGCTGCACCCTACGCACCACCATAGCAAATGAAGCACCGTCCTCCGTAGCCACATTAGGAGGAAAGAGCATTCCAGTATCTGGAGATGTGTTCAGTCCACTGGCCTACCCTAGATCCTCATACCAGTCCTGTTGCAAACCACATTCTAAAGGGTCCTCAGACCCCTCCCATTCCTCTACTGCGTCTGGCTGATCTAAATAATGCTCAGACAATGATCTGGGCCGAATTGGCTCCGTCGAAGTCGACGTCGTACGACGGCGCTCCGGATCATCCAGAATAAGGATGGGGCTACCACTGTCGGAACCGGCACCAAAGGAGGTCGACTGTGAGAGACCGGCGCCGGTCCGGATCAGATATTAGATCCTGGGGTCCACAACAGCGCTGAGGCCGAAGCCACTGGCATCGAATCCGAAGGGGCCCCTGCTGACCCCACAGGGCCCGAAGACCCCTCGAGGGGTGCAGCCCACTCAAAAACGAGACGCATGGCCTCGTAAAATTATTATATCTGACCGGGGGTCGATCCGGTCCCTGGAAAGGGGGGAAGACGCGGAGTCGGCTCTGGCGACGGCTCCGCAGAACCGCGCTCGGAACGTCGACGTTCCACAGACGCCTCGTCGGCTGACGGGCATGGCGAAGACGTAGTCCACTTGGACGACTTCTTCTTCTTGTGCCTCTTACCTTCAGATGACCTCGAATGCGAGGGAGAGGACTTGGGGCTCCGGGAGCGGTGCCGCGACCTCCTCCTACTGCGGGACCGTGACCTCCGCGAAGTCGCGCCGACCGAGGACGAATGCCAGGCCACAAGAAGCTTGAGGGATCTCTCCCTCAAGGCCTTCGGAGCCATGGCCCGACAGTCGGAGCTTGAGGTGGAATTCTGGTCCTTCTCCAGGCACCAAAGACAAACACGGTGCCGGTCCGTCACCGACATGGTGCGATGACACACACCACACGGCTTGAACCCTGTCTTTCTCAAAGATATGACTTCAGACAGTCAAAAAAGCCTCGACAAACCATTGAAGAAGGGTAGCTCTTTCCGGAACCGATGTACGCATTCTGAGACGGCGTCTATATAGACAAGCATGATGTCATAGACGGCTCAAACGACGCTGACGACGCACGCGGATCCGAACGACGCCGCCCGACAGCACGCACAGGGTACTGCTCAGAAAAAAATTCCAGATTCGAAGCGGATGCCAGGGAATTCTAAGGTAAGGAAGCTGCAGCTAGAAGTCTCTATCAGATGCCAGAAGACACCCCTGCATCCGTGCCCCACAGCCTGACGAGGAGTGGACCAACTGAGTCCCCACGTGCCAGAGGACCTCAAGGGTCAAGCCCCCCTGTTGATTCCCCTGGACCGTCATTCAAGTCCATCCCTGCAGCAACTTTGTAACCGGCCTGATCACCAGGGACTTGAATGGGACACCCGATGCCCTAACACACCTCTGCACCCGGACGCAACAAAGCTCCCTGAGGTGACCGGTTGGTGTGGCCTAGACCTTGCCCCGTACCAACCTCAAGTCCAGAAGAACAGGTCCTGTATGTCGTTGCTAAGTACCCGCATGCAGTACATGTTTTTTTCTCCAAAAGATAACATTGGGCACTCAACGCTGAAAAGCACCTCTGCATCTGGACGCCCCAATACCTCCAGAAGTGACCTGTTGGTACTGCTATGGACCTTGCCCTGACCTTAACTCCAGATGATTGGTCCTGTAAGTTGTTGCTAAGTTCCAGTATGAAGTACATGTTTTTCTCCCAAGAATAACATTACAGGTCTAAAAATTGCACTGTCAATGTTTGAAAACTATAAACATTCACAACTCAAAAAGTACTCACCTGATTCCGGTTATCTTGGTATTAAAGTGTACATAAAAGTATGTGCTACTGTTGTAAATTGGTGTCGGAATTCTAGATTGAGTGTGTATCTCACTTACTGCATGAGTGTGTGCCTTACGTGGTTAGCACTAACCTCTGATATGCATAACTGCTCGATCACCCTACCCAAAAAGAGAGCATTTGGAATGCCATTTGTACCTCTGTGATACATCTGGGGATTGATTGGACTCTTTTCACAGTGTACCTCATTTTGGTCCACTATATAAAGAGTCAGCTTCCTACAAGGTTCTTATCACCCTAGGTTACATACCGATTATCTGGGACACTTTGACTTTTACAGACTCTTATGTCACTTACCAATATTGAAAGGTTCTGATTGCCTTCACAAGTTTTACCTGAATAATGTCCAATTTTGCCTCTTTTTCTTTCCAATATTTGAAACAGTCCACCTTGATGTTCCTTCTCTTTTCACAAGGTCTTACTAAATTTACTAAAATTAGTCAGATTTGTGATCACTGTACCTTTAAGCGAAACCACATGCACTTCTTTATCACTATGCTCACTATACTTGTGAAGGGAACCTGTGTGCATGAACCTCATACCACAAAAGCTACCAACTAAGAAATTAGTGACTAACCCTGGTAAAACCAATCTGACACAGACAATTACAAGTGGAAAAAGCAATTTTAAAGTAAGGTTGAACCTTACCAGTATGGTTCTCCATGTTTCAAAAACTGTTCTTGTTCCTTTGAACCAGCACTTGCTTTCAATTCCTTCACTATTACTCTTGCCACACTGCTGTCAGTGTAAATCTCACCAAGCAGAATCTAGTAAGGAAACAATTGAAAAAATTCAACATTACACTGCATATTACTTGCACATAAAGAATTGAGTTTCCATTTGAACTTTAACAGCAACAATGTGGGGGGAAACGTCATATCTGTTTCAGCTTCCAAAAGAGAGATTATGCCCAGCAATCAAAGTACATGGTCAACAAAATATGGAAAAACTAATAACAATTAAGTAATGTGAACTGTCTTGTAACTAAACCTTTCGCTTAGGAAGTGCAGCTATTGCTGCAGACAAAAGGGTTATGTCTGAAGGAGGAAATTAAGCACAACAAAAGAAAATAAAGTTGGTTCTAAAACGACAACTCCTTGTAAAGTAAAGAAATATTTAGTAAGTGACAGTAAGAAGTACTTTATTTAATAACCTTTTGAAGCTGATCATTAAACACTTTTGACCACTATTGTCTCAAATACACGTCTACACATATTACATTGGTATTGGTAAGAGTATAGCTAGCTCAATGCTGAAATATAACTTTTTAAATCAAGAAGTAATTTTTACATTCAAAATATTTGCTGAATAAATAGACAAGGCAAAAAATAATAATAACCATAGAGAACATTAGCAAACCCAACTTTACAATATATGTTATCTTTTTTCAGGCAATAGTTAACAAAAAATGTTTTTTTTCCATCAACAGAAAATTTCAATTATACTGAAGTTAAGGTAGGTATGAACAAACTGACGCTAATAATGTGAAACTGGAACACAGACAACAGAAAAAGTTGTCACCGCTCTCTACATAAAGCACTTTATTCAATGCACATTCAAAACCAAGTGCTTGAACAGAACACAAACGGATCATATCTGAAGTAGTACTCAGCTAGAAGATGCTCCTTAACATGATGAAATATCTGTTTAAGCAAAACTTTTTAATACTATACGTTTCTATGTTGAGTACACAGTTCCTTGTAGCTTAAGGTAACACCAACATCTAAAATCCTGCTACAAAATGTCTCAAAGGTTAAGAGACAAAATGAAAATTCCTCTGAGATGAAAAATCTTCTTTGAAGTGCTCTGGTGGGCACCAATAACTGGGTTATCTAGTTCATCACCAACAATTTTCCAATAGGCTGGTGGGAGAACAAGCCTCAGGCCAGAGACTATCCATTGATGATATTATGGTTAGCGTCTTAAATAATTTGTACAAGCCATTTCCTTTCCAAGAGGTCATCACAGGTTGGACTCTTTGCACTTCTTTATGCTAATTTAAGTGACTAGCTTTTGGAATACTGCAGACTTTCTCAACACCTTTGGGAATTTATACAACAGCGAGTAAACTGCCATTTTCTTAAAGCTTCTGATGCGTGCAATTTTCATGACGTCGCACAAAAAGTTTCTTTCTTCAGTCTTGACACCAGATGTGAAGAAATACTTTACAAAAGATACTTGTTATGACAATATCGGAGTTTAAGTGGTTTTGTTAGGTGCAAAATTAAGCACCTATGCACGTTTCCAGTGATTCAGAACAATTTTCTTCACAACTGAAGAAGCTGTACTTGCTGTAATCTTAGATCTGCTGGGCAATGAGTTTTTTTGGATGAGCCTTAGAATAACAGTTCTTCTGGATAAGAATCAGATTTCCTGAGTGATCTTTTCCTTGGAATGGGAAGACGGTTATAAGTTAATCCAAAAAGCATGGTTGGCTACAGGAAGTTATTGACTTTGGGGTGATTGGGTTAGAAGATACCATACTAACATTTACAACACCATATTTAAGGAAATACTGGTTAACTAAATATAATAAAATGTTTTTATACAAAGTTGATGGTCAGGCTTAACTATGTTCTTGGGTATTTTCAAGTCTTAAGAAGTTAACAGCACACAAAAGAACTGAATATATATATATCTCCAAGTGGAAGCCAGTCAACACTTTCAAGGTTGGGTGGGGTGCACAAACCACCTTATATTCCAATGAAACGCTTGGAAGGCCTTCACTAATGTGACTTACAGTCATAGCCATTAATGCTATAAAGCAGTATTAGCTTAAATAGTGTATGAATTAAGTGCAAAAGCACAAAGAACAGATCCCACCAAGTTAAAGACCTGAAGGAAAGATGGAGGATGCCAAGCAAGGAGCACTTTCCCATCTGTTTCAAACAATGAAAGCACTGCTGACCTGCAATGTGCCAACACAACACCTGTCTCATCTGGGTGTCTTGAAAAGGGCATAAGGTTATCGCATGAATACACAAGCAGGCTGATATATTTTTTCCATTGCCCAGTAGCAAAGTCCTTGCCATACAATTTACTATTTTTTGTGAGCCTGCCCAATGTGTTTTTCACGCCTAACCAAAGGAGGCTTAGCTGTTTTGCTGAAGGCAACTTCTGATTTGTTTATTTGTGACGTGAGATTTGGGAAGCAAGCTTACGTCCAGGTAATACTAGTTTGAAAAAATGTAGACAAGTCTTAAAAATTATGATTTCCTGATTGATAATATTTTGGATATTACAGCCCCTCACCACTTTTCAGATGTTATATTAGCTATGGATGTTAACACCTCAATATCTTTGAGCCAATGAAACTTAGCATGTGATGACAAGCAGCCTTCACTTTAGATTTTTGCTGATGTACCTTCGTTTAAGACATTACTAACCTTTGAGGTCGTATTTTGGCCAAGTCGGCCTTGAAGGTAAAGTGCTGTATTGTCAAGAGATGCCCTTTCAGTCACAATCAGAGAAGGAAACAGGAAGAAGACTGGAAACTGAAAGGAGACTGGGTAATCTCTTCAAACACAATTATGTATTAATTATGAACATTTTCAAGTTTGTGAGGCTATGGTAATTTCTCCTAGAAATCCGGGTGAGAACAGTGAATTGACTTTCAGACTGCGAGGTTGACATTTGCATTCTTTAATCAATCATATATTTGTGTAGCGCGGCTTTTCACCAGTGGGGCGGGGGGGTGGTAGGATGTCTCGGGGTGCTGGTGGGGGGACGCGGATCAGTTGAAGAGCCAGGTCTTGAGGTCCTTCTTAAACCGAGCCAGCGAGGGGGGACTGCCTGAGGTGAAGCGGTAGCGTGTTCCAGGTCTGCGTGGTGAGGTAGAAGGATCTTCCTTCAGCCATGTTCTTCTGGATCCTAGGGGTGGAGGCAAGGGCCATCTGAGCAGAGTGGAGATGCCTGGGAGGGGTGTAGAAGAAGAGGTGGTGGTGGTTGAGGTAGGCAAGTCAGATGTTGTGTAGGGCCTTGTAAGTGTGTGTGTCAGGAGTTTGAAAGTGAAGCTTTTGTTGATGGGGAGCCAGTGTAGGTCTCTTAGGTGGGCAAAGATGTGGATGTGGCAAGGGATGTTCAGGATGAGTCTGGCCACAACGTTCGGCATTCCCTGGAGTCTTGTTTGGAGTTTCTTGTCAATGCTGTTATAGAGTGGTTTGCCGTAGTCAAGTTTGCTGCTGATGAGTGCAAGGGGGACAGTTTTTCTCACGTTAATGGGGATCAACCTGAAAATCCTCCAGACCAGGCAGTGTGTGTGGAAGCATGAGGCTGAGACGGCGTTGACTTGGCGGCCATACACATCCAGGAGTCGAAAATGATGCAGAGGTTGCATGCGTGGTCAGTGGGAGATGGGGCAGTTCCGAGGGCAGTGGCCCACCAGGAGTCATCACAGGCGGGAGGGGTGGGGCCCAGGATGAGGATATCTCTTCTTATCAGAGATGAGCTTGAGGCAGCTGTCTTTCATCCAGTCGGCAACTGCCTTCATTCCGTTGTGAAAGTTGCTTTTGGCTGTTGATGGTTTGTGGGTGAGGGAAAGGATCATCTGTGTGTCATCAGCATATGAGACTGTGTTTACCCCGTGGTGTCCAACGATCTCGGCAAGCAGAGACATGTGGACATTGAAGAGAGTGGGGCTAAGAGAGGAGCATTGGGGACTCTGCAGCTGGTGTCTGTCAGTTTTGAGGTGAAAGGTGGGAGCCTGACTCTCTGGGTTCAGCCAGTGAGGAAGGAGCGGATCCACTGCAAGGCTTTGCTGGCGATGCTGTTGTCGTGTAGTCTGGTGCATAAGGTGGTGTGGGAGACTATCAAACGTGGCAGAGAGGTTGAGGAGGATGAAGGGAGCTGTTTCGCCATGGTCCAACAGGGTATGGATGTCATCCTTGGCCGGTAGGAGTGCGGTTTTGGTGCTGTGGATGCTACTGAATCCGGACTGGGAGGGATCTAGGATGTGGTTTGTCTCAGTGAACTCTGTGAGTTGATCGCTTTTTCAATTACCTTGGCTAGGAAAGGGAGCAATGAGATTGGTCTGTAGTTTGGTCAGTAGTTTTCCCATTCTTAAATGGGTACAGTGAAACAGCAAATGTAGTTAAGGATGAGCAACCATGGCTTTTTGCACATTTGTGTTGACATGGTCACAAAATTATGAGGGGGATAGTGAACCTGCAGCACTGCTGGGAAGGGAGATGCTTGCTTCGTACCCCAGTGAAAGCAATGTGATGCATTCAGACCCCACAATATTCTCATTCATCCCACTGCAATCATCCTAATCTAGGTGTAAGAGTCAGGTGATCTCTTACATCACCAAGTTGCGGCAAAACATGGAAATAAGCAAAAAAGACCGAAAGGCACACTTGAAAATATTTAGGGGAATCAAATGAGAAAGCACAAGGAATCCAAGTGAGGCGATTAACATTAGAACAAAGCACGGCAGGAACCTACTGGGACCTAGAGGATGTGCTCCAATGCCCTGCTCTAAGTAAGTACATGCAGTATTATCTATTATTAGGTGCAACATGCCTCAAAGAATAACAAGTCTGATGAAAAACGGAAAACTGACTAGTAATGTTTTATGTCATCTAAGAGTATGGGGTGTAATCAAAGGCACTTGAGGCACTAACACGTATTAGAAGAAAAACAGAAAAACAATTTCATTTAGCATGAAGCCCCGCCTAGTTTTTGAAACAAATATAAAATGGATCATCATCTGACCAGACCATCTTCTAAATCCAAATGCGATGCCTTTTACTCAAATTAATTACTTTAGATGTGAACAAAATAAATGCTAAAACCATCCTATTGCTTTGCCCAAGGTCAAAAGCATCATTGTGTACAGATATTGATTCATAGATGAACTGGTTTGCTAAAATATTCTTCAAAAGGAAACATCACCTTTCCAAAGGACCCATTTGAAATTTCCTGGATGTAGCTTAGGCTGTGACGCGCAACTTGTGATTTTGAGCCATCTGTTAAGGAATAAAACAGACGACAGTAAGTCATAATAATTTAAACTGCAAGAGCAACCTAATCACAACAATATTTCAACAAATACAATGGTTCCCCTATCCTATAAAAATATGTTTTTTCATCTTTATAATTCTGCAGGACAAGTGCAGCAGCCAACTTAGTGAGGTTTCTTCTTCCAAGGTGAATCACGTTTTGAATATGCAAGTAAAACTGTACTTGCAGCCTTAGATGGTGTGTGAAAGTATTTATAGATAGATACTGGCAAGCAGACAGTGTCTGCGATTATACAAATTACAATTTATGATATTGAAAATTCTGAGTTGAGGGTCTTCAAATAATGTACACTGCTTTAAATAATTACTAATTCCACTTTACAAAATCACTATATTGTTGACTCAACTGATAGCTATTCAGCAGTACCTACCAAATGCTCCTTCAAAATTGCTATCTTCATAAAGATACAAAATACTTCTGCTGAATCCTTAATCGTTATTCTGGGTCTCCCCATGACCATTATCTTTACAACTTTTCAGAGGCCGGTCTTTTTCAGACTTTACCAGTACCTCTCCAACAGCTGTCTGTGTGAAAGATTTTAATTGCTACTCAGCTGAATGTATGCTATAGATTCACACTGCCATCTTTGACAGAACAACCTCTGACTACCACATCTCTATCTACATACCCCCTGATCTCTGTCTCCTTCAATTCCATTAATCATAAAATATTCTCTGGATATAGGCCATGCTTGGGCTTTACTAGCAATACCAGCGTGTTGCGCTTTACCCAACCTATAGATTGTTCTTGCTAAGTGCCATGCTTTCCTTGAGCTGTATCCCTAAATCAGTTACAGTTTGTCTTCTTCAAGAAACAGTCATTCACCCATTTCTCCTCACCTAGGCAATCTTTCCATTATTTTCTTCTACCAACTGTATGCTGATGAGGCATAGGCTGGCTCCTTCCCAATCCTTACAGAATCACTGTAAGCTTACAATCAAAAACGACCTCTGGGGTCCAGTACAGCTTGCCACATTGCTGCCTAAAGTTCAACCTCACTAGGTCATCTACGTCCAGTACCATATCAATGATACAGGTTGTGAGTCCCTGAGGGAATGGGTCTCCTGTGAATCTATAAAAGATACCAACACTGTAGAGCTGGAGTAACAGGCAATTATTTTGTTCTCCAGCATTGGATTTTCCATAGATTCACATGCTTGAAACAGAATAGGGAGTAGTCAAATAATTAGGGAAGCAGAATCACGTTAAAAAAATAAATTCTACAGCCCTACTTGCCCAACAGAAGAGTCTGATGTGGCATTCACATTTGGGTAGTAATGCTTGTGAACGTGTGCTTGTTCCTTCCGTGTAGCTGCACAGCAAACGTCCAGAAGAGACACTGCTGTATAAAATGTTGCTGTGGTTGATTTACGTCTGGTTATATGTAGCACTTTAACCTCTATACGAAGCTTTGTCTTGTTACTGCAGGTTAGCTGAAAATGTGCAATGTCTTGTTCTGATAAGGGACAGCTGGGGCCTGGATGTTGCACTCAAGGATGCCCTTAACCACTACCACAGACTCATAAAAACTACCAGAAAGCAAGACTTAGTCACCCACATTCATGAATGTGCCAACAACAGCAAAGAGCTCTTCACTATTGTCAAAGAATTTACCAATCCAACAGCAATAAAGAACACCGTACACCCTATGCAGAAATTACGCAACTCCCTTGCTGCCTACTTCGACGACAAAATAACCACTATCTACATGAACTTGGCACCCCAGCCTATTGCAACAGGCACCATCAACCTACCTTCTCAACCTCTTGGACCCATCCTCCCTCTCACACACAGAATCCACAAGTGGAATCAGATTACCACCCGGTTGACCACCCATATCATTAAATCCATCCACTCAGCTTCCCCCGCTGACCCCTGCCCTCACATGTTCAACCTTGGCAGCAACAGACTCGAAGACATCATCAACTCATCCATCAAAACAGACATCTACCCCAACAACTGGAAACAAGCAAGGATCTAACACTCTCCTCAAGAAGTCCTCTGCCACCCCCAACGACCTTAAAAACTACTAAATTATCTCCCTGCTCCTGGCAAAAGTACTGGAGAAAGCCATCAACCAGCAACTTACGACTTACCCAGAAGACAACAACCTATTAGACTCATCACAGTCCAGATTCCGCCCCAATCACAGCGACTGCCCTTATTTGCCTCCACAGATGATATCAGAATCCTCCTAGACAAAGGACAATCAGACGCCGTCATCCTCCTTGACCTCTCAGAGGCATTCGACACAGTCTCCCACCACAGCTTACTAAAGAGACTCCACCAGACCATCATCCAAGGAGGCGCCTTGAAATGGATAGCTTCCTTTCTCACTGCCTGCATGTGGACTATCCATCTCCCCCCGCACCTCGCAATCTAAGCCAATCATCTGCGGAGTACCCCAAGGAACCTCCCTCAGCCCAACCTTAATCACACCTACTTGCAACACCAGCCAACATCATAAGAAGCCACAGACTGAACATTGTCTCCTATGAAGAAGGCAAGCAGCTATTTCTCTTGCTAACCAAAGACTACACCAGGGCCAAGACAGATTTTTAATTGTGCATGGGCAACATAGCCGATGGGATGAAGGAGAGGTGCTTCAAGCTCCACACCAAGAAAATTAAAGTACTGCTACTCAGAAATTTCCCCTCTCCCTGGGACAAGTCTGTGTGGTCAATTAAACCTATGTCATCCTCTCACCCAGACAGATCATGCCCACAACCTATGGGTAAGCATGAAGAAGCAGGTCAATGCAGTCTTCTCCGCCAGCTTTCGCACCCTCCACCTCATACGCAAGATCTTGAAATTACTCCCCTCAGACACCAGATGTACCATCACACAGGCCCTCATCACCAGCTGCCTGGACTATGGCAAGGCTCTTTACGCAGGACTCTTGATCCTCCTCACCAAGGAACTCCAAATCATTCAGAACGCTGCAGCGAGGCTCATACTCGACCTCCCAAGACGCACACACATATTCCCACATCTCACGAACCTCCACTGGCTCCCGTACACAAGTAATGCCAATTCAAGCTGTTGACACTCTCCTACAAACCTCAACACAAGCAGGGACCTCCATGCCTCAACCACATCCTGAACTTCCACCAACCTGCGAGAGACCTCCTATCTGCCTCCTTAACCTTGCCCACACCCCTCGGGTCCGTAGGAGCAACCAGGGAGGACCACCTTCTCCTACCTGGTGGCAAAGACATGGAACACTCTCTCCCTCCACCTGAGGTCCTCCCCCACCATCCTGGAGTTTAGAAGGCAACTCAAGTCCTAGCTCTTTGAGTCTTCCGGCTGACCAGTGCAGCAACAGCACCTGGATACCCTCACGGGCGATATGTGCGCTCTACAAATCGGATGACTGGTTGATTTTCAAATGTAACCAACTTGGTGTGAAATCCTCAAGTGTTTAGTCTTGCTAGATAAATTTAAAAAAACCTGCAAACAGTCAGTGTGTGTTATGCTTTTTAACTGATGTAAAAGGATACAGGAAAAAAAGCACAACAGGCTCAATCCGGTGAAAGTCTGAATGTGCTTTTGGCATGAATTTAGGATTAGTACACTTTATGACTTTGCCTTTAGCAAACTATAAGTACTGATCTTTGATGGAAGGCAGCGTCAGTTCCTCCCTTCTCCTGGATGACATCATGGCCAAAAGAAGTGCTGTTTTCCAAAAAAGATATTTCAGTTCTGATCTATCTACAGTCACAAAATAACCAAATTCTACTAGCTGAGCTCCAGGTTCTGCTCCATCGATACTGGTGGACGATGAGCAGGCGGGAAAACTGGGAATGTAATATATACAAAGATTATCTTAAAATCGTTTTTGGAAAACAGGACGGAAAATGTTTATAAACCTGGATATTGCATCAATGTCGAGCAGGTGTTTTTCAAAGACATGTTTAGTCAAATTCCTGACATATGACACAGTTTAATCAGGCTGTAGAAAAACTGATGGGAAGAGCACACAGAACTATATGAAAATTGAGGAAGTGCCACAGTACCCACATTGTGTGTATATATAAAGGGAGGGACAAGGAGAGAGGGAGAGAGAGACTGACTCTCTGGGTAGTTCCCAAATTTAGGTGAGCTAGAAAATGGTATTTTGCCATATATACAGCAAAGTCTTTAAGCATATGATTAGCACAATGCTATCCTTGCTGAGCTGTAAATAATAAAAGCTTTCTGGTTTGACATGGATAGCACTGTGCTAACCCTATGCTTAAAAACTTTGCTAGAGAAGCAGACATCTGAGGTGAGCAAATCTGGAGTGTCACTGGTCTTGTAGAGTGCTTGATACTGGAGCTGTTCTCCACCTAAACTTGGGAACTACCCAGGGTTCTCTCTTTTTTTTGCATAATTTATGCGTCACTCTAACTTTGAAAGAGTTTTGTTTTGATTAACAATTAGCAATAAGACTGTATGGTAGTCTTCACAATTCAATTCAATTATATTTTATCAAATCTAGTATGACTTCACTGAATGAGGCTTCCTCAGCTATAGTAATAAAGAAAGTAAGAGAAGACCAAAGATATAAGAATAAACTTGCCAACTAGTATAATTTTTTTTATGATCCCATAGAACGGGATAAAATAACATAAGACATGAACATAACCACAACACTCAATGAATAATACTTATTTAGGTTTTTACAGATCAATTTTTCATTGCACTTGTAGTACACTCACTACTGTAGGTCTCTTGGTCTCCTTTTTGTTAGAACTGAGCAAAAGTTGTAGAAGTCAAAATTCCACTGATACCATGCATAGGGATAAATAAAACAACAGCAAAGACATCTTTCCATACAGAACAGCAATTAAGATGTTTTTCATTTTCCAAAGTTGAGTACACAAATAGCAGAGCAAGCAAAAGTGTCTATTGCTTCTATAGTCACCAAAACACAGTAACAAACATCCATACCAAAGAAACGAGGTACTGCCGCTCTTAAAGGCACTCGCTCTTCAGTGACCAAATGTCAATTTAGCTTACAATGATAGAGGATTAAAGGGTTCAGTTAACGGACAGGTTCTCATTCATTATAAAGTCCATAATCTAGGATAAATGGAGAGGCAAAAGCTGCAGAGTATTAAAGAAAATACCTTTCATGGTGATTTTAGTAATCTTAGTTCCTGCTGACTCCCCTTAAATAATGGTTAAAAAGCTTACATTCATAATCATGAGTAACAAAATTAGTGGGCACATTATGGTGGGAGGGAGGTATCTTAGAAAGGACTACAAGGAGTGGTGTTTAAGGGGTCATCTGTTTCAGTTTGACTGAATGCATAGCAATGCCAAGTTGAAAGAGTTCTAGATACTGTCTGCTTGAAAAGAAACAGAGTGCATGCTGTGAAAGGCATCGGGAATTGGGAGCTGTCAGGAGTGACACCTCAGATGATCTCAATACTCTATTGAGAGAGTGGAGACATTTACCATACAGTCAACCAGGCGATTTGAGTTCACAACAGCTTAAAAGCTAGGGTAATTTAAATAAACTGAGTGCCTTCATTTACTTACAAAAAACATATTTAATGGGTTTTATAGCTGCATATCACAGAAGGCACACATTTACTTTTCAAGTGCAATTCCAACAGTTGCAGTAGCAATATACAGTATTCACTGCCGATAATACAGCAAGTATGTATAGAATGGTATGGTTAGCTTTAGGACATCAATAGAAGATAAGAATAAACCATTTGAACTATGAGGCTGTGCCGCTAATACAGGGTGTCTCAGACGTGTGTCAGGAATAGTGGACGGGGAATAGGGTGTGTATGCCATGGCCATGGTGAATGCGCTGGTAGACTGTCGGCATTTTATTCCTACCTTGCTGAGGACGTCCCCAAGTACGTTAAAGCCCATGTCCATGGTTAGCGATCATGAGCATGTTCAACCTGGAGGAAGTGCACTAGATCATTCCAGGCTGCTGCTATAGTGCGCTTCCATAGGCCATAGGCCTCTTTCTCACTATAGCGCCACTGATCCCTCCCCTGCACACCTAATCAGCACAGTTTGATGAGTGCCTTCATGGGCTGCTATAATGATCATAGTCCTGCCAAGCAAGAGAACTTTGAAGCAACATGCAGCAGTTTCGGGAAACTACCCAGCAAGCCACTGCAGATAATTTTGAGATATTCCATCCAAGGTTTGGTGACAGAAACTGATAACAGAAGACTTATTGTTCCTGGCCGAAAAAAGAAAAGATTCTTTCAAATTTAAATTGACGAAAAAAACAACCATTAGTCCATCCAGATTTAAAAGTGCGAAAGTTCAGTTTAAGGCGTGAAACTCGGGAGTCCAAATTAAACTAAAACAACATTTGGCCAAGAAAAGCCCTCTGCAGGGGAGGGAGAGGAATTAAAAGGTGTGAAACATAGATGTACATGTGAAAATTCCAAATCACATTTTAAAGCATTCTATGTGACCTGCACCTGCTCACTGTGTGACTATACAGAGACACAGCCAGTGTACGTACACACAAACACACACACTCTATACTTAGGAGGTAAGTAGTGCATCTCAGCTTTGGCATGATTCAGAGTTTTTATGATCAATCATTATCCTCTTATGCTTACTCTTTGCCAACTAAACTAAGCGATCCTACAGGATTCGTACTTGTTGCCTGTTCATCGTTCAGCACAGTGGCTCCTACGGCTTTTACTTCTATATGTTAACAGGTGATGCTCAACTTATAATGCATCTCCAAGGTGAGGTGTCACTGGATACGTCTTTCCATCCTTTTTTCAACGGAAGGTCAGTGTGGAGTGATAGTGACTGCCTCAAGAAGGTTGATGAACCTCAGTCCGACCATTACATCACTAAAGAGAAGAGGACTTTGCTCCATCCTAAAGGGTTTGTCCCTTAATATTAGGTTCCAATTTGACATCAGCTTTACAGTCACTAAGGCTTCTTTTTTAGCCTCACCTTTCTCTTTCCAAAAGCATCTTTGAACTAAGATTATGCCATTCCTGAATAAAGTGGATAAAACATTATCCACTTCATTCACCAATGGCTTTGGACTGGATTATGAAAACTCTGTTTATGTAGGGGGTTGCCAAGATGCATCTTATACCATCTTCCGGTGCTTCAGAATCACCCAGAGCACCTAGACCTAGGCTCTTGTTTGTCACGTTTTTGGTTAGACCCCGGTTAGTCTTGACCAACTATTGATCATCAAAAGATTTTTGTTGTACTGTCCATCAGTCTACTTTCACAAACAAAAAGCTTGATTCATATACCCCTACAAGTCCAATATCCTATAATACCATGCTTTTTAAAGTTCACAGATTTTCATGTTTGCACCAACACTATGAAACTTATACCCCTTAACCTTTTGTCCAGTCTCATTTATATTAGGCTTTTCCAGAGTGTTAAAAATTGGCTTGAGTCGGTCAGTGTAATAGAAGTGTTTTCAATCTTGGAAAACCTTACCTAGCACCAGGAAATCATTGAGGTGAACATGTGCGCTATCAAAGGTAAAGTAACATAACAATAAAATTCCATCAAAACATTTATTCGATTATGTTTTAATCAAAAAGGTACAATAAAAATGTCATCAAATTAATCAAACACTTTGACAGCAGTCATAAAATAGCAAGAGGTCAAAAATCCATTCTTAGGTCACAAAATACTAATATACAACTTTCATGTATGCATATTAGATCTTGTATTTAATGTGTAAGTGGTAATCAGCTTGTCTGTTGGCCTGCATGTAGGTGTGTTTGTGCATTGCACCCTCTTCTTAAAACATTATATATTTGTTACACTTGCACAACATAAACAAGATAAAATGATGATACCTGGCCTATCTAAAGTTAATACTTAAACATAGACATTTCAATTTTTTAACTCCCAAAACTGAGGCAAAGCTAGCAGGCCTAACCTAGAACTTTAATGTAACTGTGCAGCATCAAGGCTTCCTCTGAACTGCTTTAGAATATTTTATTTTGTGTCAGTTTCAATGTCACATACCTTGAGGTAGCTGAAACTGAGATGGACCTGGGAAGGAAACAGTTGGAACCGAAAGAGTGAAGACTTCGGCGGGTGACTGTGTGGATGGAGTATCCTCTGCGGGTGGAGTGAACTCAATTTCATCATCAAAATGATCACCAAACTCCTAGGGTAAACATGATAGCATTTTATAGTCAAATCGAAACAATTCTATATAAATAATCACAGTATTTTAACACAGCTCTAACAGTAAGTAAAGAAAGTGTACCTTTTTGCTGATAGTATGATCCTATCTAGATGTACCTTATGGGCAACTCATAGGGAAATGCCCGTACAAAAGGCAGAGCCTGAAGGAAAAAAAAAAAACTTCTCCATAACAATACTGTCATTTTAATAGCGATCAGGACTTCCTCTCCTCGTGCAGCAAAACTACCCACACCTCTAAACGTGACTCATCAGTAGTACCTATCCAGTTCCTACATGTGATGAACACAGCATATGATTAGCAAGAGGATGGCTGGCTGGGTGTTGGCAAGTGGGTATCTAGAACAGAGAGTGCTGAATACAGCACATGCCAGAACAGGCTCCAAGAAAGCCTGCCAAGTGTTGTTTCTTTGTGGATAAAATGAATTCAGTGAGTAATGTTTAAATTTCGTGGGAAAGCACAGGTTGTTGCCAGACATATTCCCATATGAGTATATGCTACTAATAACGCATATTCTCTAGTAGATTAGCATGAAAGGTCGAGAAGAACGAGTTACTTGTATGCTAGGTTTTAATCTCCTGTCTACCTGACAAACATAACTTGGTTATCCAATCTTCAACTCGTAGCTACACTTTCAGTTCCTTGGCTACTACAGTCAGCTAACCAAGCCCACATCATTGCATCTTAACCTTCCCTAACCGTCCACTATCCCTGGAACTTGCAACTGAGTCACATCTGATTGGTGGGCTACAGAGGTTTCTAAGAGTTTTTTTTTTTTTTTTTTACATCTCACCAGTACCCCCTTAATCACCCCAATCTCTGTTCAATTTTCCTCTCTGCAGTACCTACCCTCTCTGCAATTTGTACACCAGCAAATGTCCAGCAGGTGTGTATGGTGGCCAACAATGGCGATGTAAAAGCCAACCTGACTACTACATCCATACAACTTTCCCCAATAACATTTCAATGCTTGATGGTGGTACTTCTCAGAAGCAAAGCAGAACGCCTAAATGCTTCAGCCTTACTGAGGGATCGGCAGGGCACATCTTATTAGATACATGGCTTTTGCCCCTCAGTTTAAAAAAAAAAAACTGTGGTTAACCAACCAACTTTCTAACCCAGCAGCCTGTAAGCACCCATGTTTACTGCCCCCTCCTACCCTATTTTAGGTTGGCCTGTAGTAATCTATCTGTGGGCTTTTAACCACACCCACTGCACGCTCATCACTATTATTCGTTCAAGTGCTTGTCTTATAAAAATCCTTTGTTATCATTGGTAAATGCTTTACTTTTGTCCCTTCTTGGGGCAGTTTTGTTACTGCCTTGGCCATCAACCCCGTTACATGGATAATTGCACAATTACCGATTAGGTTGACTGCCAGCAAACAACGTTTTTAGGTCAAGCCTAGACAGCGTGCGTCTGCTAGACTTGTTGGAATGAGTAAAGGACTTTGCTCCCATTTGCCACTGCCTGCCGCTTACCATAGGGTGAAGGCACCGTCGCTCTTGCTTTGCTGTCTCCAAACTGGTTTGGTAGCCCATACGTCACTTGCTGTTCTTGGCTGAGGAGCACCGGCACAGTACAGTTTAATTACGCCTGGATTGTTTTTCTGTTGTTTGGACTGACTTTTTTTTAAAATTGTTTCCTGCCTCTCCTGTTGGTCAGTAAGCATTTGTGTTCACGCATGCGGTTTGTTTTTCACGTTTGCCCTTTGCTTGGTCCTTAATCAGTAAATACATGTAGTTGTTTCTTGTCTGTTGTTTGTTTTGTACATTTCGTTCTGGCTTTATATAGCATGAAATATACCGAGGTATTAAATCCTCAACAGCGGCTCTCCCTGCACAGCGGGAAAACCAATACTACAATATTCACTGCACTTGGGGAAACCCACCCATAATGCTTTGCAGGCATTCCTTTTACAACACATTTTGCCCAGAACTCAGCCCGTGGTGGACCTAGGACAATGGAACCACCACCAAAACATTCAGAACAATGTTCTCTTTCTGTCCTTCTCTTCTGGGTCACACTAGGTGAAAGAGGACCCCAAAATCATAACCTCTTTCACCATTCAATGTATATTTAAACTCTCTTATGGGTGGAACTTTTGTTTTTACAGTTGAGAGGAATGTGTGTTACATCCCTGCTAGGTCTGCAAATGTGAAATGCACTATGCTCTACAGGGTCTGAAGGATGATAACTGCCCCAAGGCACAACTAACGCAGTCAGAAGCTACTCTATGACACTGTACTCTGAGTGCTTTTGGCTCCACCAGGGCATCTAGCCACCAGTAGTGGTACTGCACTTTCTGCTGTTGACTCTACAGGGACATCTAGCCACTACCAGTGGTACTGCATCTTCTGTTACTGACTCCACAGGGACATCTAGTAACGACCTTCAGCACTGCACTCTTGTGCCGTTGACTCCACAGTTAAATAATATTTAAAAGGCCTGAAAATGTGTAGTACATTATGCCCTCAAGGGGTTGATTATATGGTTACAGTGAAATGTTATTGGTCATTATTTTTTCATGTGATTATGCCCTTTAGGGGCTGAATATATGGTTACATGACCATGTTTCTTCCAAATGCTATTTTTAATGTAGTGCTCTGTAGGGGCTGTTTTGAGCATTACAGTCTAATGCCAAGTGCATGAAGGATTGCAAAAACACAGTTAATTTCTGATAAAGGTTTAATGTGCGGCATGGCTAAATAATTCAGCCATTTCACTGAGGACTTGGTACTTCTCCAGACGTTTCCGGGTTTGAGGGACATTCTGAGCGTCTGGGGTCAGAAGAAGTTCTGGCTGCATTCTGTGACACTGTACTCCGAGTGCCTTTGGCTCCACAGGGGCATCTAGCCACAACCAGTGGTACTGCATCTTCTGCTGTTGACTCTACAGGGACAGCGATCCACGACCAATGGTACTGTAGCGTCTGCTATTGACTCTATAGGGACATCTATGAACGACCTGCGCCACTGCACCCTTCTGCCACTGACTACAGTTAAATGATATTTAAAAGGCCTGCTAGGCCTGAAAATGTGTAATACACTATGCCATCAATGGGCTGATTCTATGGTAACACTACAATGTTGTCATTCTTTTTTATGCGATTATGCCCTCTAGGGGCTGACTATATGGTTACATTACATTGTTTCTTCCAAATGCTATTTTTACTATGGTGCTCTGTAGGGGCTGTTCGGACCATTAAAGTCTAATGCCAAATATATGAAGGAATGCACAAACACAGTTTATTTCTCATAAAGGTTTAATGATGCATGGCTAAATATTTATGAGGTCCCAAAGGAGAGATTGTCATTATCATGTACAACTCCAACAGCTCTAACTCTCACTATTGCGAAACCTACTGCATTGCAAATGCTTGTTTAACAGGTCTGCACATCAGAAGTCATGGCATCAGGCAAAGCCTCCCAGATGAGTTTTGTAGCATCACTCATGCTCTAATCTACAGATCTCATGTAGACTGGCTGAAGCAGGACAGGCCATCCACTACAGGCATGGTTGTGGGTGGGGGGGCATCTACATACTCTTGTTTTTATCACCCAGGCTGCTGGGGGAGAATCCACACAAAATATTTAATTCAATTAGTTTCTGGGAGTGAAATGCTAGTCAATGTTTTTTCATTTTGTTTTCCCTTATTGTTAAAAAAAATTGTTTTCCTCAGACTTGTTCAGTGTTAAAGGAAGGATTAGCGCAGCACTGCTAATTCACAGGGGTCCCCACCGACATGATCAGACTACCTTACCAAAGGCCCTCACAATGAGTTCTGTGTCTCAACATGTGCGTTACGATTTTACCACCAAGCTCCAAGAGCTGCCAGCCTTCGCAATGCCACACCAGAGAACTAGTGCTGACTCCCAAATAGGACTCTGCAGATTTATGTTACAACTGAGAACAGCATTTTTTTTTATGTTGAAGAGTGTCTCTCTACGGAAGCCTGTCTAGTGTTAGAAGTATTCAAGACCTTTGACTGTTGGTCAATGCCCTTTTGTTTGCCTGAAGACACTGAACGGAGGGATTTAGCTGTCACCATCCTCATTTTTAATTTCTCCAGGACCTAATCTGTGAAGGAAGCAAAAGGGCAAATCTGTGACTTTGTCTTGCACATCCTCAGGCATAGATGCAGTCTTTTTAGATGAGGAAGACTGTGCATACAGTAGTCTGTAGAGCTAACAATAGTGACTAGCATTGCTTATCTGAAACCGCTGTTTAAAAAAATAAAATAAAAAAAAAAAGCAGATTCCTGATGAGAAGCCCTGAATTGTACAAGTTAGAAAGTTATGTTTTTTTTCCCCAGTCTTTCATTATCCTGATGCTGCTAAAAAAAAGGTTTGCTTGAATAGAAATAAATTATTAAAGTCAACGCTAACAACTGTTATGTTCGAGTCCTGAGTTTGTCCTTCTCCAGACCAAGCACTCTTAAAAAATGCCTACTAGTATGGATGACATGTGCACCCCACACCTTGTAGTCCTCTTTGCCTTATGTAACATATTCCATACACTGATTTACACATGTATGACTCATTGTCTCTGCACTTGTGTGATGTAAAGTCCTCCAACACCCTACACTCGTATGAGAGGTGCTATAAAAAATAAAAAAATACATGTGACAGAGGGGCTATGGACGGGTGAGAGGCACATAAGGTTTACTTCCTTCCCCCTACCACATATTTATGTGAAAAGGTTTTCTCAGATATTATGTATCTAAAAAATAAAAACAGAAATCACTTCGGAAATGTAGAATCCGACCTGAAGATTCTACTTTCTGAAATGATGCAGCACCAACCTTCCCATTAAACTGTTTCGATTTTATCATATTTTTTCAATATAAAATAATTATATTTTTAGTAATTTGAGGGTTTGGTGTTTACTTTGTGCAATTTTTGCCAATTATTGTTTTAAGATTTGAAATTTTAATTGTACAAATTGCTTGTGGGTCCCTGGCTTCCAGTCGTGATTCAGTGGGGGTCCTCAAGAGTCAAAGGTTGGGAACCACTGAGTTAGAACATTGAGCCACACCTAGAAATACCTAGATTGCTGCAGAAAGCAGGTAAAGCTGCAGAAGTGCCCTCAAATTACTAACTAGCATAGAACGGCTACAAAGTCACTTGAGTAAATAGAGAGAATATAGATTCTTTGGGCTGTTCCTTCTGACGCAGGATATTCACTCCATGTACCATCAAATAAAATTTTGTGAAAGGTTTAATATTCAGGCCCTCATTACGAGGCTGACCTGGCGGTAATGACAGCCGCATTAGAAGTTGTGCGGTTTAGCAGAAGTCAAACCGCCACAATGTCGTCTGGTCCACCAGTGCAGTCACACTGACGTGGCCGATGGTGAGCTCCTCCAGCCTGGCAGCAGGTCTTAGCCTGCTGGACGGATTACGAGGCTGCCACAATAAACCTGTTGGTAACGCACCCGGTAACGGGAATCCCCATTCCTGTCACCGGCACACACCCCTCACACACAAACACCCTGGCCAGACACTTCCAAACCCCCACTGTACACATCCAATCTAACCCCACCACCATCTCTCAAACTGCATTCACACTCACACACACACACACACACACACACACACACACACACACACACACACACACACACACACACACACACACACACACACACACACACACACACACACACACACACACACACACACACACACACACACACACACACCCTCTGCATACATTCACACACACAGACACACACCCCTCCGCATACAATCACACACACCCCCCACTCACTCGCTCACAAACATGCACTCCTATACCCCCCATTCGCACACACCACACACATGCACCCAACTCAAACCCCCTCCCCGCCCAAATTATGGATGATCAACGTACCTTTCCCAGGGAACTGGTCGTGGGAGGGGATGGGATGGGTCCTGGCGGTTTAGCACCACCAGCAAGACTACACCAAGCTGTATTACCGCTCTTAATATAGCGGCTGGAGATTGTGCAGGTGATGCAGTCGCCTCTTCAATGCCGTCGGCCAGGCTGACAGAGTTGGACTTCTGCCCATAAACGGGCAGAAGTCCAAACGCAACTCCTAATATGATGGTCAGCAGACCGCCATCACAGACGGTCTGTTGACTACAGCAGCTTTGGTGGTCTCTGGAAAAGACCACCAAAGTCATAACGAGGCCCTGAGTGTCCAGGGTAGATGAAGTTTCTTGGGGTTGGCATTACAGGGAAAGTTGATAAAGCATCAAAGACAAAAACGCATCATAATGAGTAAAACAAATTAACCACTCAAAAAAAAAATATATATATATGTATGTATGTATGGCTTGGGGAGAGAGAAAGACAGGTCCCTGATTTGCAAGAACCTCAGAACTGTCCACGGGGTATAAATAAAGGAGTGGTCAATGAATACAGATTCCATTGTGCGTGGCTACAAAAAACAGGAAATCTGCCAAAGTTTCTGGCTGCAAGTAAGCTCTACCACAGAAACTAACTGAGCTGATAATCATTTCAGACATTCCCAGACTCTGGGGATGTAGCACTTCTTTAAAATAGTCTTAATTAATTGCAATGTTATAATTGATATTAAATTTCTCTCTTAAATAATTAGTAGTGAACATGGGTATAACCTCACCACACCACTTCATCCTCGGAATTTGCATTCGGTACACATTTCTTCGTTAGATTACAGTAAATGCGGTGTACATAAACAAGAATCTCATTTCTATCTTGTGTGACTCTGTATTAGAGATGTTCACTGCTTAGATATTACACATATACTAGCCTATTATAATTCCCTAAAACTCTTGTGACTATTGCAGCATGAATGTGTTGATCTACAGCGGTCCAGCAAAATGCTAAAAATGATTCTTTGGAGAAGCTTTTTTCCAGCCCTACCTTAGGTGTAGGTATCTTTCAACAATTTGGGAAGGAGGAAGACCCTACTGAAAATGTACAGTTACTACTACCGCTCACTATAACCTCATGTGGTACTCAAAATAAAAGAGCGTGACAATCAACTATGATAGTCTAACATTTCAATAGTATCCACTGGGTAGGTCTTTCAAAACATTTGCAGAGAAAGGTCTTTAACTGCCTAAATGCTCTTAGATTGACATTTATATAGTGCAAAGCCGGCTGGGCAGCAACCTAACATTGTAATTTAAGGTATATATCCACTAGCCCATTCTTTGTTCATGTTGCCATCTGCAAGTTTACACACACTTGTGAAACCGTCCCTTTTAGAAACAGCATTCAATATATTTGAAAAAAGGAAGGAGAAACCACCTATTTTGAAAATGCACTGGACAGATATTAAAGTTGATACAAATTAAGAAATGGAATAATACTAGCTTGAGGCCTTAACCACTATCCACAATCTCAGGCCATCTTTTTCTCCTACTAATGTGTTTTGATCAAACAAGTTTTTTCTGACAACTGCATTTTTACAACCTGATTTTAGTCTTTTTTACTACTTGGTCATTATTAGTAGAACCTTATCAGCAGAATTTTCTTTTATTTCACCCATTTTGGATCATACAAACCAATGGGAGGAGGAGATAAGATGTCTCTATTATTCTATATATTCTAATATTTTTGGGGTTACATAAAGACACATTACCTCAACTAAGTCGCTAGAAACAGTAATTTCATGAGTGTACATTTATAAATTACATACTCTCCAACAACGTTTCAAGATTGTAGCTATTTACAGAGCATCTTGTCATGATGGGATATCACTCATCTCACAACCCCCCCCTCCATCCCCAGACATAATGGCTTTTGGGATGCCTGACTTGCTCCAAAGGGTAAACTGCAATTGCATACATTACTTCCTGGTTACCGACTTGTTGCATCAGACTCTAAACAATGGATATTCCCTCCGTTCAATAAAAGGTATATGCTGGAGTTTAAAGATACTTTATAAATTATGTTTATTTACTTTTCAAGGACAGGTCTTTTGCTGCTAAGGACAGTTGGGTGACATCTTCCCAAAGCACTAAAACGTTTTAAATAAAAGAAATGTTCCTGTAAAATCAGACATAATGATGCTGCAGGTTGATTAAAGGTGCATCCCAAACCACAGATAAACTTTTGTCTACCAAACTACGAGGTTGCATACACCATCACTTAACATTACATATGCGGACTGGTCCAGTGGTCACAAAAGACATGGCAATCACTTGCCCACTTCACGCAGGTGCAGGCTGTTATAGAGACCCATTAGCCCATCTCTAGCCACTGCTACCACTATAAGCAATTTATCATTTAATGTAATCTCAGTGGGTAATGTCTTCATTACATAGATGTGAAAACAGTTTTACAATTGGCAATTTTTTGTTTCTATTGATGTTATTATTCAGGTGGATTATTTTATAACCTATGAGGCTGGTTGCTGGATTTATGCGATCAAAAAAAAATACCAAACTGTCATTATGTCCTGTTCTTTGGTGGGCTTTGCTACGCTGCATCAAACCGTATTAGGGAAGACCATTCTGTAACACATTTTCTCTTAGCACAGCAGGGCTCGAAAAATCCACTCGACCACTCACACTGGCGAGTCTCATTTGATCTGGTGGAGCTAGTGGTCACTGAACAGGTGTTCTGTTCAGTTGAAAAGTGGAGGAGCAATAAAAGATGTCTTTAAATCTTGCTCTTATGTCACATTTGGTTTGTGTTTACAGATGGAGTTCAAAAGTCAGTTTTTCTTACAATTAATTTTCCTTCTGACTGCAGAGTTCCAGGACTTTGTAAAGTGAACTGTGTGACCTGCTGCTTAGAATATAAAATAAAAGGATATATGGTGTCAGGATTTTCCTAACACACAACATTTAGATGACTAAGTCAACTGTGCAAACATTTCAAAATATATTTCAGTAGTTGTGAAAGCCCTTTTTTATATTTCTGTGTGATGAAAAAATATTTTAATAGGATGAAAACAAATCAGAATCCTTTACATGTTGATGTGCAAAGGACATGTTTTCTGAAACCCAATTTTCACAGATTGTTAAAACAGCGTAATTTTATCACTAAAGTTGCAAGTTAGTGGAGAGGTTTTTGGACATTTCTTAGAAAGTTACTGTGTGTAGATGACAATATGTTACCACTTCATGGTTTAGTAATATATGTATTAAAACTGAGTGTTTAAACAAACTGAGAAACACTCATGCCTTGATGGCAATGTTGTTAGTAAACTAAAAGTCCTAGGTTATGTGGTACAGATTCTTGTGATGCATGCAACAAACATTAGTCTACTTAGCAAACAAAAGAGTTCTTGTTGTACTGCAGAAATGCTGAGCTCACATTTTGAAGGTGCGATCATATGTGAGAATTAAGAAAAAGGCGACTGTAAACTATTTGCGTAGGATCACACAATTTGAGACCCGTTTTTCTCTACATACCCCCATTTTCTGTATACTTTTTTTTTTTTGTCATGCTATACTATGCTTGACATTGCTAGTCTGCTGGGAGACGTGGGGTAACATGATGTGAACACCGAAGCTGGTGCTGGTTTCCCTCAAGGGCACACAGAGGAGGCCCGCCCCCTTGGGTGTGAGGGTACATACTGTCTGGAGCCCTCTGCAAAAGAAGGAAACCACAGGATCTAAGGCCGGTGTAGACCAACATGGGAGTTCTGAATCTGAAGTTGAATTGAGATCCCTGGGAGTTCAAAGCACCAGACTGTGTAAAGCCCTGAAGATGCAGACCCTTATGGGTAAGCCCAGTCAGAACTGAAATGCAAATTCCGCAAACTCTCGTAGAGATAGAGGTCCACGGATCCAAGTGACTTCTCAAAAGGCCTGAAAGAATTCATCATCTCTTATTGTAAGTCTGACCACATCCTCACCTCATTCTGTGTGTGAACAAATATCAAAACCAGCTCCCAACTGTGCAAGAGAAGATACTCGGAAGGTGGAGGAGCAGGAGTGCAGCAGTCGTGTGCAGCTGACTAATGACAGAACTAAAAGGAAGACTTTTCAGCCAATCAGTTCAGATTAAATCCCTGACCACATCCTCCACTCAAAAAGAACAGGTTGCCTCAGCTAGCACCACCACAAAGAAGAGGTCTTCTGCTCTGCTCCTCTGGCATTGTCTCATGTAAAAGGTTTACACAAAGAATGAAGATGATGCAATTTTAAAGAACCTTTACCCATATTCACTGAGGGACTCCCTGTCCCAGGAAGCCCACAGGAGGAAGAGGCAGAGCCAGGCACCAAGAGCGCTACAAAGCACTAAAGCTTTCACCGCTGTGCAGGACGCACATTGTTCTACAGGGGGACTCAGTGTCCCAGGGAGCCCACTGGAGGAAGGGGCGGTGCCAGGCACCAAGAGTACTACAAAGCGCTAAAGCTTTCACCGCTGCGCGGGATGCGCATTGTTCTGCAGGGGGACTCCGTGTCCCAGGACGAGGCAGAGCCAGGCACCAAGAGCGCTACAAAGCACTAAAGCTTTCACCGCTGTGCGGGACGCACATTGTTCTGCAGGGGGACTCAGTGTCCCAGGAAGCCCACTGGAGGAAGGGGCAGAGCCAGACACCAACAGCACTACAAAGTGCTAAAGCTTTCACCGCTGCACGGGACGCGCCCCTGCCAAGGGCGGGCCCGTCCTTTGCCTGTCAGTGACTGGAAGAGGCCAGGCTGGGCCACCCCTCTGAGAACTGGTACAGTGGGGTGAGTGACACACTTTATTGACCCTCATATGATTTTCATTGAATTCCGACTTCAACGGGGGAGAGAGGTATTTTTCCCTTCTGTGAGAATCAATTAAAATAGTGCCCACGGTTGATTGGAGGTGTATGTGAAAGGCTCCTTTGACAAACCGACAGGATGGACAGGAGAAGGGCCTTGCAAAATGGGGATCAGTGTGAAGGAGAGAAGGGGAAAACAAACTCAGCGTTTGACTCTTTTCTTGCTTGAGCAGTTGGGGTAGTTACAAAGGAGATTGATTTGCAGAGAGGAGACTCTCGCTGGAGATGATCGATTGGAAGGCAAGCCTCAATAGCAGACGAAGCCCTGGAACTTTCTGACAATGGGGATGGGCTTTTACGGATAGGGTGGGGGGATCTGCCCAAAGCCCCACTGTCAGTAGACAAAGGGGTAAAGGGTTTGGATGGTATAACAAGGAAGAGCAGGAGGCTCTTGATGGTTTCCCCTCCTGGTAGTAGTAGCCCTCCCTTCAAAAAGAAAAAGTCTCTGAAGAAATTTGGGGAAAAAAAATAATCAAAATTGCCTTTGCCTGTAAATCTGAGCCCCTCGGATATTCCGGATGGCACAAACTTTAGTCAGTGCCCAGGACTTGGTGTAGAGAACCTACTGATGAAGTTCAAGGAAATGATTGAGGCAAGTTTGGCCCCAGTTCTGGAAAAATTGCAGGCACTTGAAAATGCAGTCTCCCTGTTGAGTGGAAGGGGAGGCACAGTTCAGTCCCTGGGTTTTGGATTCTGGGCATCAAAGTCAATCGGCTGAGGGTGTGTATCCACAGGAGGGAAACCTTAGAGTCCTGGAAAGAGATATGCAGCAATCCTCAAGCTTTACTAATTTAGGGGTTCCTGGAAACTGTGTAGAGGCTGCTTCTGTTGATTCTTCTGCAGATGTTAGGGCAATTTGTAGGCTGAGAGTCGGGAAGACAATTGGAAGTAGGTACAAGGAGAATGTGAAGATGTCTCAAGAAAGGAGTAAGGACAAAAATCTGTATTTGGAGAAAGACTCTACTCGTCTGTTTAGTGCTCCCTCCGGATTGCTCCCCTTATTTGGTGGTACTAATAGACGTCCCTTCCTTAGCGCCGGGAACAAGGGAATCCATGGATCAATTAAAAAAGAAGACTGGTTGAGTTAAAACTGTGATTTTGTTTGTAGGGATTTTAAGAAGAATTGACTGGGTCGGCCTCGGTTTAAGGAAGGAAATGGAGATTGCATTATTGTAAATTGAAGATACCCAGGTCTGGCCCAACGGCTCCTCTCGACACACTGATTGGTATTCCAGTTGGAGAAAAAGATTGGTATGGTCCCTTTGGGTTTCTTTTATAACCATACGTGACCGAAGGATGGTTTCCCAACTAGGAATCTTGGAAAAGTGCAGGGTGACTTACAGCCAACTAGCGTGGGAAATGGACTTACTACTTACCCAGATTTGGGGGAGGTAGATTGACGCTATACACGGGGACCTCTAATGGAAGTGGTAGAACCCCTAAATGTTACCATGGGCTCAGAAGGTCAGGGTGGAAAGTCTTCAAAGTGTCACCTTATTTCATGGAATGTGGCAGGGTATGACACCAAGCTATTAGATGGTAAATGGACAAAGTATTTGGTACATTTTGATTTTATTTTACTTCAAAAAACCTGGTCGGATGGGCTTGCAGTATGGGATGGTTACCAAAGGTTTGCAGTGTCGGCCGAGCGGACCCAAGGAGGACGCCCTAGAGGAGGTTTAGTCACCCTGATTCGGTTTTCTAAAATAGCAAGAGGATATCAAATTACCTGCAAACATCAGGGTTTTGTAATTATTTGGGTCATTTTTCCCCAAAAATGTAATGTCTGGCTGGTAAACTTTTATAATGCTGTATGGGACTCAGGATGCCAAATTGGGGTCCTCTTTTCAGTCTTGTAGATACTTGAAGAGATTTGGTTTGGAGTTCTGTGTTTTTGTGCCAGGGGATTTTAATGCCAAAATAGGGCAGCACAGTACTGTGGTGAATCCCTTTAAGCAGGATCATGGGATTCAGATAGCTGAGGGATCGCAGGATTCGAGAGGTAGGGCCCTGATCAAGGGCCTACAGAGTTCGGGACTTCGGAATATATGTGACTTGGAAGTGGTAGGTAAACAACAGGCCCCCACATCTGTAGGTAGATGGGCTGGAACGACAACTGATTACATAATTGTTTCCCCATCTCTGAAAAACGTGGTCTGGTATGGTGAGGTGGTAGAGCAGTATTTTAGTTATCATAATACCCTCACATTTGTCTTTAACTTCCCTGTGATTTGTGTAAACCAGTATTGGGAGATCCAGTCTTGATGAGAAATAAAGATCAGGGTAGGAGACTTGGATGGAGACAGGTAAATATCCAGCTAGTAGTAGAGAGGGTGGTGGGTCAAAACTTAAATTTGATAGTAGGGACTCTTGTGGCTGAATCCCCCAGATCAGGGGAAGTTATGGACTCCATGCTCAGAGTAAATGAAGCCATTAAAGGATGTTTGACTGCAGCTGCTGAGCCCTTTTGTAAGTACCTGGGAGGGTGGTTCAGTAAACCTTGTTATGAGGCAAAGAAATCTCCGAAGGCGGCACTAAAAGGACAGCCAAGAGATAAAGCCCATGTAAGAGATGTGAGGGCTCACTATAAAATCTTTCTGAGGGCTAGGAAGCAGCAACTCAAGGAGCAGACCTGGGAGGACTTGGAACGTGCATCACGCAACAAGAACCCAGGCCTGTTCTGGAAGGTTGTAAATAGGGGTTCCTTTGAGACAGAAACAGAGGGTTTGGGCTGTAATATCGCCCCTGAGGCTTGGGTGAGCCATTTTTTTGTAGGATCTTTTTGGGGGAGCCCCCCTCTAGGGGAGAAAATGGGTAAACAGTATGGCCATCCCCCAAATTTAGCTATTAGGTTTACACTTGAAGAGGTGAGGGAGGCACTGCAGGGCAGTGCTAGCCATAAAGCCCCGGGACCTGATACTATCCCGCTGGATCTATACAAATACTGTCCTCAGTTGTGGGCACCTATTCTGATCAATTTTCTTAATGCAGCAGTTAGTGCAGGAATTTCCACTACCTGGAGATTGGCATGCATTGTACCCATCTACAAAAAGGGCAATCGAAATGACCCAAAGTCGTACCGCCCAATCTCACTCCTTGATTCCTCAGCAAAGATTTTGGGGCAAATTATTTTAAGACGTATTGAGGATTGGATGTCTGAAAATGAGATCCTGAGCCGGGTGAAATATGGTTTTAGGGAGGGGCTTGGTACCCAAGAGCAATGTTTAAATCTGCTCATGCTGATTTGCAAATATACGCAAGCAAAGAGAGGTACACTGTACCTTGCTTTTATGGATCTCAGCTGTGCCTTTGATAAGTTAAATCAAAGCAAGCTGTGGGAAAGTTTAACCCGGTTGGGTATGGAACCCCGAATCGTGCAGCTGCTTTGTTATCTCCACCTAGGAATAAATGCAAAAAAGTGAGGTGTGGGCCGAATGGGGAATGCACGGACCCATTTGAGCTTAACAGGGGTGTACGAGTGTGTTTTGGCTCCTACCCTTTTTCTTCTATATACAAATGGGCTGTATGACTTTTTAGTAGATAGATGTAAGGATAATCCTAAAATCAACGGTAATTGTGTCCCAGTATTGATCTATGCAGATGCCGCAGTTCTTATGGCCTGTACTATGAATGTACTCCATGAGGCAGTTAAAGCATATGAAACTTTCATGTCCGACTTAGATCTAGAAATTAATTGTAGCAAATCAAATTTTATGGTATAAGGCAAACCTCTGAGTAGTGTTGGGAGGGCTGAAGATAAATGATCAAGTAATCAGCAAGGTACAGGAATTCCCCAATTTAGAGGTACATTTTGATGAAAAGGGTACCTGGAAATCCTGTATCTCCAGGAGAGGGATGCGTTTTAATGCTACAGTAGGTGCTACCTTTGAGTTTGCCGCAAGGGTGGGAAATAAACCTATTAAGCCCCTACTTGAAGTATACAGGCATAAATATTTTCCAGTCTTAATGTATGGGGCACCACTCTGGGGCTACATGGAAAATATGGCCCCTGTGATAGTGGAAAATCATTTTTGTAGAAGGTTGTTCGGAGTAGGCCAAAATACCTCTGGTTTCTGTTTGCATGTTGAACTGGATCTGGATTTTATAGAGGACGCCATCAAGATTGCTCCTTTTTTGCTGTGGATTTCCATTTGGACAAATGAGTTTGCTTCCCTAAACAGGGAAATTATGTGGGATTGTATATTATGTGATTAAGCTAGGGATATTCCCTGGTTGGCTTACAATAAGAGAAATAGCCACTGCACTTGGGCGGCCAGATATGTTTGATGCACCAGAGGGTTTAACACGTTCTGATAAACGCTGGCAAAGGAGAATTTCTTCAAAATCTCAGGGGCAAAGAGGGAGGCGGAGGAATTAAGGAAAAAAAATAAAATAAAATCTGTGAGGGATTTTACAATGCTAAAGATAGGGGTGGGACCAGAGGCGTACCTCCTGGAGATAAGGAATGTATGGGAAAGAACCCTCATTTCACGATTTCGTTTAGGGGTAATTAGAAGTAATTTGTGCTTTCCATTAGGCCAGTTTGATCGCAATTCGATACAATTGTGCCAGTGCGATGGTGTATCCTTACAGACCTTAATTCATTTTACTTTGTTCTGGGATTTTTATGCACCCTTTAAGCGTCGTTTTTTACTCCCCCTACTGAGGGAAAGGGGTTTTGTGCAGTATCGCCCAGCCTTTTTGTGGTTGCGCATGGTTTCCGATGTGTTGGTGTGTCGGGGGTAGGATCTTTCTTAAAGGGAGCCATAACCTGGCGAATAGTGTTAATCTCTTTTAAGTGCTTTTATCATTTTTATTACTATTAAAATTCTAACTGAGGAATGAAATTTTGAATGTATTTTTTTTTTTTTTTTTTTTTTTACAGTGGTCAAAATTAGCTGTGGTCTTAAATGCGTTAAATCTGGTGGAATGTTGCAATTCTTTTTTTAATTGTATTTAAAGTTTTTACTGGGAAGAGAAGTTGAGCTACTGTAATTTTGTTTGGGAAATGAAATATTTTGAATGTACTTTTTAAAAAAAAAAGTATGAAAATTAGTGACTTTTTAATAATTATTGCGATTGCTATGTGATGTGTTATATATTTATCTGTTTTTTTGGTTGACATTTTTTAACCGAATAAAGTGTTTGATGATGATGAGACCCATTTATGGATCAAGTACATTACAGTGAGGTCGAGTAGATTATTTATGTTACTCGACCTGGAGGTCTAGTAGCATTTTTATGATTTTTCGAGCCCTGAATCATAGTAAACAAATGACTACATCATCAGTAGTGCACAGCAGTCTGCTGAACTATGTCAAGGTGTACAACATTCATAAATGAACACGATTTTTGAAAATCCTAATTACTTTGAGGTCACATAAATCATAGACTATGGGCCTCATTACGAGTCTGGCGATCTTAAGACCGCCAGACTTTCTGTGGCAGTCCGACTGCCACATTATGACCGTGGCAAAGTCACCACGGTCTGACTGCAGACACCGCCAGGTTGCTGCCAGTCGACAGCCTGGCGGTCTTGGAGGTTGTAATCCACCAGGGTGGCGGTGCATGCAGCACTCGCTGAGGATTGCAACTCCCCAATCCACTAGCCTATACATGGCGGTTGGGCATTCATGTAAATGTCGGCGGAATGGGGGCATCGAGGGCCCCTATACTGCCCATGAACTTGGCATGGTAGAGAAAAGCGCGGTGGGTGCCACTGCACCCGACACACAGCCACCGGCTCGATTACGAGCCAGCGTCAATGTTAATGCCCTGTTTCCTGCTAGGCTGGCAGGCAGAAACAGCGGCAAACTTGTAATAGGGCCAGCTGTGTTCAGGCCGCACTGGTGGTCATATGGTAGTACGAGTTTGGCAGGCCGCCTTTGCCGCACGCCAAACTCATAATGAGGGCCTAATAATTGGTCTTTCTTTTGTCATCATCTAACCTTATACCAAATTACCACTAGATGGGCAAAAGATGTATAAATGACTTGCACAGAATAGGACTTTTACTGCCCAACAGAACTCATTTTATACCCTCTTGAAATAAACGATAATCTTGGCACTGAAGACACTAACCTATTTCTACACCTTCTCTCATTTTCTCTCCTCCAAACAAAGAACCTGTATGTTATCCATACAGGAGAGAGTCAGCAGGGAAGCACTGAACAGTCAAAATCAGAAGAAATGTCATGTGTGTGAGAAACAATTGACAAGGAGAAAAGTATTGTCTTCAGTGGGGATTCTGATCTGAGTTCCAGGAAAGGCTGGTTTATAGACACTCATGTGAAACCCTTGCTAAAATATCAAATTTGGTCTCCGCAAGCCTTACAGCAAAGACGCTTACACTGAGGATGCTTTCGGGGCAAGTTTATTAAAGTACTTTTGTGCTCCTGAGTTGACACATTTCAGCTGTAGTACAGCCTTGCTCACAACACAGCGGCACAATTTTCTAGAGGGAGATACGCTTGAATAAATGGCAATATTACAATGACTATATTGAGCCCAGACCACATGGGCAAAATGAGGAAATATTTAAATAGGAGTGCAATTTTATGAAGAATTGTAATTGATAAAATGTATTTTATAGAAATAATGCTATGGTACATAGAGTGTTAGAAGTGAATCAATATATTGCTGTAAAATGCAAGTCTGTCTTCTGTATCGATGCTGTGTCCACTTTATAAGGGTAAACAAAATGGCACCTTTGTGTTGTAAGAAAGGCTATACTACAGCTGAAACGAGTCAACTCTGGAGCACAAGAACACTTTTATAAACTTGTACCTGTGAGTTGGCGTCTTTGCTGTAAGGACTGCAATAACCAAATTTGATATCCAGTGGGGAGTGCTGACTCTGCATACAGCTGACATGCCCTCTGGTATCGAGCACTGTGTCAGCGTCTATGCTGTAAGGCTTGCAGAGACCAAATCTGATATGCAGCGGAGAGTGCTGACTCCGCATACAGCCGACACACCCTCTCGCATGGAGCCTGGTGGCAGTTAGTAAAGAGGAGAAGGAAATTCACTTGCTCAAATACTATATTCCTTGTGTGTAGCAACTTCAGCCCCAATAATATGAAAGAACTATGGAGAGGACTTGACAGACTTCCACTAAATCAACAGAGATTAAAGGTTCATGAGTAACACTACACTTGTCATTATGTGCAATTCCACTGGGGCTTTATATAAATGATGGATAGATCAATAACTGAAAAGGGCTAATAGCCTTTCCTGAATTCAGTGATATGAGCTGTGAATGTCTGGCACTTTTTGAATTTGGAAGACATTCCTGGGCCACTCTGACAAGATACTTCTTCCAAAATCATCATAGGGTACAGCTAGAGCAGCAGAGTTGCTGAATACTGAGGAGGGGCTGTGTGAACTACAGATTCTAAATTAAGAGCCGTGTCTGCACAGAGTTCATTTCACAGGATAATTGCAGGGGTGGCAGCAGAATGCAGAAAGTGATTTCACATCTTCACAGTGTGTGAATCTGAAGAGAACTTAGATAACCAAACTTTGGATTCTCCAAACTGCACTACATTCAACTGAACACTTTGATGGCTGGCATACAAGTAGGATAGTTTAATTAATAAGCCAAACTCTATAGTTGCCGCTGTCTAAGGAAGCTAACCCAGGCAGAGTCAGTATGTCTCGTCTGCCAAAGTTCTGAGACTGCGGCAACTTCGAATTCCTTTGTTGTAGCCACAAGTCACCATTTTCTCAAGAAGAAACTTGAGAGTCAAACATTGAATTTATCACTGTGTTTTTCATTCAAACGCTCACCTTAAAGTTAATTTCTGGTTCTTTGCAGCAGGATAAGCAATTCACAAGAACAACAAGAAGCATGACGAAAGTACCCACAGACAAGGCCACGAAATACAAGGAAACTTCATGATTCGATGTTTCACCTACAAAAAATAACAAGAAAAAAAAGGTGTGTTAAAATAACTGTATCATTTTAAAAGGGTCTGTTGAAGAGGTGAACTCCTATGTGGCAATGAATGCCAAACAATTAACATGATTATTTCTTTACATATAAACGCAATGCCTTTCCTAAGTCAGGTACGATTGCTACAGTTATTAAATTGGACAACAAGAGATCTCGGTGATCATTATGGGTTTCCTTGTGCTTGGCAGGGCCCTTGGTTAAAAGAATGGATGAGTGAGCACTGGGATGTGTTATTTCCTGCAACTGACAGTTTTAAATTAGCATTGGGTCTAGCTTCTGTATGTTGCTCTGGTGCACATGGCATATTTGTAATGATGAAAAACTTTGAGCATTAACCGATTTAAGTCTACTGTCAGAATCCAACGCGATAATTCCGATTTGAAAGGAAATGACAATCCGATTGTTTTTCTAGTTAATTGCTGATGTTGTTTGATGCAATGAACATAGTTACCACGGCTGGATTTTCACTTCTCAAGTCACATTTCTGATTAATAAGGAGGTGACAAATTAACCATTAGTAGAGTAAACATGAAATGTGCATCATTTAAACAATAGAATGTAGATAGGACACTCCTTAAGTGGTTCCTTATTTTTATAAAAATTACTTTGTGTAGGATGGGGGTTGTTTGCAGGGTATGGGGATGGGTAGCACATTTATATGCAGTTTTGATACATGAATCAAGCACCACTGTGCGTAAAGGTTCAGAGTTAATATCCAAGCCTCTTGATAGGCCTGTGTTTCTTGGCATTTGTGGAGATTCCTGAATTTCATATGATAGTGTTTCACAAATATTTAAAAAGCTCAGAAAGAATCAGTTGCGCAGTTTGAGATCGCAAAATCACCCAACTACTGCCAAACAGTAAGTACAGACTTTCTCCTTGAGGAATTTATCAGAAGACACAGGACAGTATTTCACTTTAGCACACAAAATACTGGTAAGTGAATAAAATCTGAGCGGATAGCAAATATGAAGCCGTTATTATTCATCAGTGCTCCCATTGACACTTCCCCAAACCTCTTCTTTACAAATTAAAGTGGGAATCTAATTTTATGGGTTTAACCAACTTTCTACCCTTTACTGAGGCTAACCAAACTTGGTAATTCACACAGAATCGAGCTCCACTGTTTCTATAAGCCATGCGTATACCAGTCACGGAGCAAGATTGAGCTTTCTTCATGGATTTGCAACTGCAGGCTACTTAACTAATATTATTGCTACATATCATACACAAATATACATGTATTCGTTTGTACAGTAGCCCTAGTGTAGTTTAGGTATGTTGTACATTTCAGAGGAATTTCACAATCAATCTCTCGTGGAAAACAAACTCCCTTGCAAATAGATCTTCTGACTAACGTTCACTAGTTCATGAATGAGATACTGCTTACACAACAGTTTGGTGACAATTAGCCAATAACCACATGTTTTGAAACAAGTTTCTTGAAGTAGATTATTGAGTATTTTATTTAATCCTAAACTTCTCCAAAGCTGTCAGCTTCGTTGTTTTCCCACATCTGGCAGACAGAGAAAACTTGATCTTGGGCACACTTCAAGATTGGACAATAACACAGCAAGCATTATGGAGAGGACGGTTTAAGCAGCAGCATGATTTTGCTGTATGCATAGCGGACATCTGCCTCTAAAAGATGATGATGGGTCATTTTACTCTGTTTACAATTCGGCCATTAGGCTAACGTCAACAGGAAGTACTTGTTCACCACCTTTAACCCAGGCCACACTGTGAATGTACCATTGTATGTCAACTGCATTGCATGCATAGTATTAAAAAACTGCATGATCTGAACTTTGGTGAATATCTTTAAAGATTGTCATGTGCAGGAACTAACTAATCAATAACATGAAACAAATGCATTTCCAGCTATCCCTTGACAATGCGCAATACTGGATGCATTTTTAACACACCCATATTCCTTTCAGTCCATTGCCCAACCACCACGAATCTAATGTGGATAATGTCTATACATTCGAAATTCATGATCCACAGTCTCATTAAGAAAGCATTCACAAATCTCCATTTATGAAATCTTTACACGTGGCTTGGACCATAACAGAGGTGCTGATTTCAAAATAAACTAAGCCAAATCGATATGAGACAGGTACACGCTCAAAATAGGCACTATGAAACAAATTAGGGTGGTATGTGGAGAACTCAGCTCTGAATATATATCTGGTTATCACTGTAACTTACTTTTTTTTTTTTTTTTTTTTTAAATAAAATCAAATTGTTACATATGAAGACATTAACCTGTTTAAATCCTCCCATGTAGTGTGCACAAAGAAGCACATTTCAAGGTGCTTAACAATAAAATGACTTTTAGTAACTCAGCTAATATACATTGGCAGCTAACATCACAGTACTACAAAAAAGACGGAACAGTCTACCCCCTTCCTCTTAACAGTACACAAAGAATCGCGCATAATCTGCCAGCACTTTAGTAGGGTGAACTATGTTGCATTTTTTTCGTTATTTACTTTTCTATTTTACTAAATGCCATTATGTAGCCCTGTCTAAATTTCAAATAGCTAATTAGGCATGTTAACGGTGTAATTTCTCTTCCTTTAACATGTTTTTACAATTTAAATAAAATAAAAAAATCTGATCATTTTCTCTAATTGCATGGACTTTTTATATGAATGAAAATCACAAGTTTATAGCAGACGTTAAGGTCACAGTAGGTGAAGACTACAATCTTCCACTACATCTCAAACGAACAGAAACTCAGCATTTGGTCATTCTGAAAAATACCATCGGATCATAATGGCACACACAACACTAAAGTACACAGATACACACATGCAAATTGGCTAACTCTAAGTCATGCATATATAAGCCATGTTGGTGCCGTGTGGGTGACTATTTGTGGCGAGTTAAAATTGGATCTGGTGTTTTTTTTTTTTTATCATGCTAGGATGTTAAAACAAGCTTTGGCAAAGTCAATAAGTCTGGCTTTACACGAGTTGGTGCAATGGTTAGTTACTTTTATTTTTTGGGAAGCATATGTAGCAACAATGAAAATAGCTATGCTGCAACATAGCTAACTGCCAAACCCTTTCAATAATATTTTTAAATTAATTAACATTCACTGAGGCAGCAGGATTACTGTAACACTTAAATAGCAACGCCTCTTAGTTGTTCCATGTATGTTCTTATTATTTATGAAGAACACAAGAAAGTCACCACTAACCAAAAGCTCAAACTTCATGCAGCTACAGTGTTACAATCTCACTTAAGCAACTTTGAAAAAGAGATGGCAAATAAATCGCCATCTAACTGGGTTCATATTGCATAGTCAAAACATACAGCCAGTATATAAAGTTAATTAAAATGAAATAAAACACACTTTGAAGAAAGGAACTATTTTAGGCAGTCGCGAACATCGCGTACAGGCTTTTAGCTGACACACAAAAAATGAAAGAAGCCAAATGGGTAAAGTGCTGGCCCACTGCCCTTACAGAACGCTGTGGTGGGTGGAAAGAAAACTTGAATGGCAATTAAACAGACCAACGGATGAAACCCCCAGACCAAAAGCGCTTTGATGTATGCATATTATGAATTACTATATTATTTTTTTTCAAACAACAGTCTGGTGAGACAGCTAATGCGGACTCATAGGCCAGGCCTAAAAAGGCACTTTTACTTCTGAGTTTCAATACTTTTGACATTCTTTTTCGGTAGAGCATAGCAGCATGCAACTGCTGCTTTTCTAACGTATTAGTATCTATGTGGGCTTTTAACCATGCCCACCTCACCCCGATCACTTTCACTCATTCGTGGGCTTGCCCTTCAGAAATCCTTCATTATCATTGGTAAATGCTTTACATTTGTCCCGCCTTGGGCGGTTTTGTTACCGCCTTGGGGACCGACCCTGATACACGGATAATTGTACGTTTGCCGATTTGTTGGACTGCAAGCAAACTTTTTTCGTTTTGTGACTCTCCTTTGCGCTCATGCTCACGGTGGCGCTTTGAATTGACTTGCTTATGTCAACCGTTTTATTCTTCATTTTCAATGTATGTGGCAAGAAAAGTCCAGTTAGAAATTTACAATGCTAATAGCTCTAACTGAAGCAAACGCAAGTCCCACTGAATTGTAACTGCTTGTTTGAATCCAGCCTACAGACAACTGTTAGCTGTCTGTTGTTGAAGATCTATCCCGTACAATACCAATACTTGTAATGGGCTTTATGTCAGCCTACAATTTATCATTTGTTGGCTTCTTCCCAATCTCATTTGCTTGCTTATTTGATGGCTTTTCTTCCTGTTCTAGGGTTTGTCCCTCGTCTGGAGCATGGCTTCTTTACCAACCTTTTGACTGGATCAATCATATCCTTCCATAGGAACTACTTTTTCCTTGGAACACTCCATGAGAGTGCTTGAATTTTCTTGCACTCTCCCCCAGGTACAGTTTCTTCCTCACATCTATGTCCCCCAGACTGTCTGTGTTGCTCCCTACTCTTCCCAGCTTGTCTGTAGGAGCACAGCACTCACTCAGTCTGTGCTTGATGAAGAAGAGTAACTGGGAAAATGTCTCTTCTCCCAGAGGTCCAAAACTCTTGTGCTTGACCTGCTTCTGGCACTACATGGTTGGAACATTTGTTCCACTTCCTAATCATTTGGAAAGTAATTTCCTGTAAATTGTGACACTTCTTCAGATAGCTGTTATGTTTTTTTAAGTATCTGCAACTAGTCTTCAGCTATTTGTAAGATGGGCCATGTGCAACAGGCTTTTTACATTCTGTTCCAGGTTTCCTAGGTGAAATTTGGAAAAAATGAAATGCAGAATTTATAAAGAATGAAAAAAAACAGAAGTTTCAAGATACTTTAAGATAACTGTTTGCGTCTTCTACTTTTTAGAAATGCTATACAAACAAGCATTGGCAAAGTCAATAGCTAATATCCACATTATAAAGGCGAAACCTCTTGACTTAAAAAATGCATGTGTTCACTCGTAGTAAGCTCAAGTTGTAATTTTCACTTCCATTGCCAGCATATCGTTTTTTAATAATTTTTTCTACTTAACATAAATGATAATAATTATGCTTTGTAATGCACAGTTGTCCAGATCAAATATATATTCTTTACACCTATGTTCAGTGGGTTTGTATGCAGAAACAAAGACTAGCACCAGACACAAAAGTTGCATGGGAGCTCGAATTTTGTACAAAGAATGCAATTTAATTTCTCACATAGAGTATGGGTTTTACACTCCTTCCTCACTTGCTCCCCTACGGATTGCAATAGTAGATTATGAAATCAAGCATCAGAAAAATAAAGTACTTCATTCCTCCTTCTTGCAACAGCTACAGGACCTCTTTAATCTATAATTTGGTGCCCTCACCAAGACTACTTTTCTCATCCCCATAAAACTAATTTTTCTTTTACAATTCAGCAGGAAAACCTAACCAAGACTGGTCTTGGAGAGCTTATCAATTTCGCTTGTGACTCATTCTGGGATGAAACGAGCATCAAAAAGTGGAGGATTAGCTATTAATGTTGATCATTTACATGCCTTCTATGACGCCAGAATGCTTATTATCTCAGGTTTTAATCATTAACTTGCACCTTCAATTTGCTTTACCAGTGCCAATAGGTCATTCACCAGTCTATGGACGACCCTTTAGCTGTGGTATATGGGTCTCTACCTCTCCTACCATTTTGAGCATAACCACAAAGCCTGCAGCAGTTATTTTGTTTTCTATCACTGTGATATCTCAGGCGTTTTATAGTTGATGTCTGTTTTGGAGTTTCATAGCGGATTATCGTTTTAGAGCTTGCTCTGCAAGAAATCCAAAATCCTAGCCTGTGAAGAGTCAAAAACTTCTCCTTCCAAACAGAATCCAATAATTGACAGGTTACTACCATTTGGTTTGCATTCTAATCATGGCTTCTGGTGATGCTCCCTTACTACCCACAAGTTTGTGCTGAATTTAATTGTAATTTTCCCTATCAACAGTAGTTTCTCTGAACTCGTTTAGACTGGTACCTTCGCATGTGAGAGCAGAGCAAGGTGGGGGAGAAACAGACAGTGAAAACCTTTTAAAGCAGCCGGTGTAGTAAGTTTAGCAAGGCACAGAGTCTGTTAGGGCCCTTTCTGTCTCCATCTTTTAACCATATCTCAGATCTATCTTTATTCAATTATTGATAAACAATCATAAAAGAACAATCAGCATTTAAAACTCATGATAAAACAACAAAATAAATTCTAGGAAATGCACAATAGTATTTAAAATTTCACAGAATTGAGCCAATGTAATGTTTTGTTATTTAAAAAATAAATCCCTCAGAAAAACACACAACAGGATCAGGTAACATACAAAGACAATAAAATGTTGCTCTAAACTGTCAAAACCCTGAACTTTTAAAACTGGTAAAAAAAATTTACATCTAAAAGGCTTGAAGTACTTACAAAAAAAAAAAAGATACAAGTGCATTAGTGTCTGAAGGGTGGTGAAAATGCAAGGGCATGCAAGGATATTTTTTTCTATCAAACGGACCAAAAGGGAAAAAGAAGATTGCATATGATAGAGCCTAGCCAGAACCTGGACAAATGTTATCTTTCCCAGACATTACTGACCTGTGAGACATAGGGTTCAACACCCTGACATGTCTTAAACATAACTCTCATTGATGGGTTCTCAAGTTCCCTCGCCTCTATAGCAGCAATAGTAAATCTCAAATACTACTCCATAGCTAGGCGAGCCTCCCTTTTATGCAGCGAAAGAGGAGAAAAAAACTCCAGCCTTCCCAGACTTTCAGGAGTGCTCACGACATACCATAATCATGAGATTGTATGGCCCAAGTCACATGCCGAACAATCAAGCTATCCTCCCTATTAATTTCACTGTGTGTGTTCCACCACACCGAAATGCACAGAAGAAGTGGTGCAAGCTTGATGCGATCTTCGACAAAAACCAAGCACAAGTGCTCATGTAAAAAGTAATTGAGCTACCCTGACCAACCACAAGCAATTGTCTACAAAAGCGCTTCTCCTCCTGCTGTAGACTAAGGGTGTACCGATTCCTCCATATTGAAGCCCCAAAAGCATAAATCGGTAAACACTTAAGTTTATACACCTCCAGTAAGGGTAGGATCAGTTTATTACCATCTCTAAATGGCAACCCAAAGGAGGTATTAAAGCTTGAACAGAGTTTCGCTAAGCAAGGTAAACAATGACACCTTGAGTCAAAAGGGAACCCCAAATATAGGAACTCATTCACTCACCTGATTGTCTACCCTTTCATTATCACAGCCCCGGTTCTGTGCTGAGGCTTACCACACACCATACAGTGAGTTTTGGATATGTTAACTTCAACATCAATGTATTTAACAATAGCATCAATAATGCCCCGCAGTCCACTGGCTGTTCACGAAAGCCGGACTGCGTCATCCACATAGTGGAGCCGGCACATACTTAGCTTTCACTTTCTGTAGATCTTTCCTTTGTGAAACCAAGAGAAGGCACAGCTCATTACTGTATAGAAGAAATAAAATAGGAGCTAAAACACATCCCTGTCGAACACCTCTAAAAAGAAAATTAAAATATTAAGTGCATTGCCCCTCCGAACCACACCTGACTAATGCACCAACTCCCTCATGCAACGCCTGTAAAAATTCAACTATTCGGTGGGGCAGACATAGCTTATGTAAAATAGTCCAACTTTTAGAGCGATTTACCCAGTCAAAGGCCCTGCTAAGGTATATAAAAGCGAGGTATAGTGAGCCCTTTTTAGCACTTGTTTATTTCCCTATTGTAAGATGATAATTTAAATACTGCTTTTGTGTTCCAAACCCTTCCCATGACCCACACTGCACAAAACTGAGAATATTGTTTTCTGGGACCCAACCCTCTATTCTTTGTAAGATAAGTTGCCCCACACTCTTGACCAAAGAGTCCAACAATGAAACTGGTCCATAACATTGGGGATCCTTTCTGTGCCTTTCTTAAAAACAGGCACTATACAAGCTGTTTGCCATGAGGCAGGTATTTTCTGGGAGACAGCGGCATTGAGAAAATTAGTATTACTGGATACCTACTGGGGAATATTCTCTTTATAAAGGTGCATCAGTAACCTGTCAGGACCAGGCGGTTTATTAGATGGACTGTCCTTGATGGCCATTTGTAGGAAGTTGGCTCTGTATGTACTATTTCAAAGTAAGAAATAGCATGCACAGAGTCCAAGGGTTCCCCTTAGAGGTAAGATAGTGGCAAAAAGAAATAATTCTAATGCTCTATTTTGTGGTAGTGTGGTCGAGCAGTAGGCTTATCAGAGGGTAGTGTTAAGCATTTGTTGTACACACACAGGCAATAAATGAGGAACACACACTCAAAGACAATTCCAGGCCAATAGGTTTTTATATAGAAAAATATGTTTTCTTAGTTTATTTTAAGAACCACAGGTTCAAGATTTACAATCAATACTTCAAATGAAAGGTACTTCACTTAGGTATCATAGGAACTTTGAATCAGCAAAATAGCATGTACAGTTTTGGCAAAAATGGCAATAAGTTATTTTAAAACTAGACAGTGCAAATTTCAACAGTTCCTGGGGGAGGTAAGTATTTGTTAGTTTTGCAGGTAAGTAAACCACCTACAGGGTTCAAAGTTGGGTCCAAGGTAGCCCACCGTTGAGGGTTCAGGGCAACCCCAAAGTTACCACACCAGCAGCTCAGGGCCGGTGAGGTGCAGAGGTCAAAGTGGTACCCAAAACGCATAGGCTTCAATGGAGAAGGGGGTGCCCCGGTTCCAGTCTGCCAGCAGGTAAGTACCCGCGACTTCGGAGGGCAGACCAGGGGGGTTTTGTAGGGCACCGGGGGGACACAAGTCAGCAAAAAAAGTACACCCTCAGCAGCACGGGGGCGGCCGGGTGCAGAGTGCAAACATGCGTCGGGTTTGCAATAGGTTTCAATGGGAGACCCAGTGGCCTCTTCAGCGAAGCAGGCAGGCAAGGGGGGGCTCCTCGGGGTAGACACCACCTGGGCAAGGGAGAGGGCCACCTGGGGTCGCTTCTGCACTGGAGGTTGGATCCTTCAGGTCCTGGGGGCTGCGGATGCAGTGTCTTTACCAGGCATCAGGTTCTTTGAAGCAGGCAGTCGCGGTCAGGGGGAGCCTCTGGATTCCCTCTGCAGGCGTCACTGGGAGGACTCAGGGGGGTCAGCTCTGGCTACTCACAGGGTAGCAGTCGCCGGGGAGTCCTCCCTGTAGTGTTGTTTCTCCGCAGGTCAAGCCGGGGGTGTCGGGTGCAGAGTGGAAAGTCTCATGGTTCCGGCAGGAAGAGTGCAGTTCTTTAAAAGTTGTTTCTTTGTGGCAAAGTTGTATCTTCTTTGCAGCAGAGCCGCTGTCCTCTGGAGTTCTTGGTCCTTTTAGATGCAGGGTAGTCCTCTGAGGCTTTAGAGGTCGCTGGACCCTGGGGGACGTGTCGCTGTTGCAGTTTTTCTTGAAGTCGGGAGACAGGCCGGTAGGGCTGGGGCCCAAGCAGTTGGCGTCTCCGTCTTCTCTGCAGGGCTTTCAGGTCAGCAGTCCTTCTTCGTCTTCAGGTTGCAGGAATCTATCTTGCTAGGTTCTGGGAGCCCCTAAATACTCAATTTAGGGGTGTGTTTAGGTCTGGGGGGTTAGTAGCCAATGGCTACCAGCCCTGAGGGTGACTACACCCTCTTTGTGCCTCTTCCCTGAGGGGAGCGGGCACATCCCTAATCCTATTGGGGGAATCCTCGATCTGCAAGATGCAGGATTTCTAAAAGTCAGAGTCACCTTAGCTCAGGGCACCTTAGGGGTTGTCCTGACTGGCCAGTGACTCCTCCTTGTTTTTCTCATTATCTCCTCCGGCCTTACCGCCAAAAGTGGGGCCGTGGCCGGAGGTGGCGGGCATCTCCACTAGCTGGGATGCCCTGTGGCGCTGTAACAAAGGGGGTGAGCCTTTGAGGCTCACCGCCAGGTGTTACAGTTCCTGCAGGGGGGAGGTGAGAAGCACCTCCACCCAGTACAGGCTTTGTTACTAGCCACTGAGTGACAAAGGCACTCTCCCCATGTGGCCAGCAACATGTCTGGTGTGTGGCAGGCTGGCAACCTAGTCAGCCCACACTGGAAGTCGGGTATGTTTTCAGGGGGCATCTCTAAGATGCCCTCTGGGGTGTATTTCACAATAAAATGTACACTGGCATCAGTGTGCATTTATTGTGCTGAGAAGTTTGATACCAAACTTCCCATTTTTCAGTGTAGCTCTTATGGTGCTGTGGAGTTTGTGTATGACAGACTCCCAGGCCATATACTCTTATGGCTACCCTGCACTTACAATGTCTAAGACTTTGCTTAGACACTGTAGGGGCATAGTGCTCATGCACCTATGCCCTCACCTATGGTATAGTGCACCCTGCCTTAGGGCTGTAAGGGCTGCTAGAGGAGTGACTTATCTATGCCATGGGCAGTGTGAGGTTGGCATGGCACCCTGAGGGGAGTGCCATGTCGACTTAGTCATTTTCTCCCCACCAGCACACACAATATGGCAAGCAGTGTGTCTGTGCTGAGTGAGGGGTCCTCAGGGGGACATAAGACATGCTGCAGCCCTTAGAGACCTTCCCTGGCATCAGGGCCCTTGGTACCAGGGGTACTAGTTACAAGGGACTTACCTGGATGCCAGGGTGTGCCAATTGTGGAGACAAAGGTACAGGTTAGGGAAAGAACACTGGTGCTGGGGCCTGGTTAGCAGGCCTCAGCACACTTTCAAATCATAACCTGGCATCAGCAAAGGCAAAAAGTCAGGGGGTAACCATGCCAAGGAGGCATTTCCTTACACCATTTCCACTTCTTCAAGTTGAAATCTAATCTCAAGGGGAAAGTGGGGAGCCAGCTCATCCTTCCCCCAGGTATCCCCACAAGAGTAAATCCATCTGAAATGATCTAGCCAACATTCAGGGGTTAATATTGGAGACTAACCTATGTGTAGTTACATTGCTATGGTTCCCTTTATTTACAAAATCCTAAAATGTATTAGTAAATGTCTTTTTACATTCTCACACTAGATTCTCACACATTTCCATCTTGATCCACATTTCCTATTTCTAGTAGCTTGCTTATATTCAAGCCTAGCAGCTGCCACAATATTTTCGGTTGCAACTAAGTAGAAGGCGTAACCTTTTATTGGCAGCTCTACATGAGCCGTCTAACCAACCAGGGTAAGGGCTCTTTAAAGGTCTGTGACTCCCATTGATTGGATCCCTGACCAGTTTTAAATTTTCCAATAGCAAATAAAACATCACAAAAAGGTGGGTTCTATGCCAGTAAATAATCCATAATTAATCCACAATCACCAGTGCAGTTAACACAGAAAAAACATAGGCTCTTTACCAACCTAGCCTAAGCCTGTTATCTTCAAAACCCAGGTCTGTAGGTCCTAAAAGTTTATTTTTTGGGGGGCAGGAGGGAAGGAGGTGCTACAACCTGGTACCTCAAGGGGACAATTCTGTCAGGTTGTGGTCACTGTGCTCATGGTCCTCAAGCCACTCACCTCCTTCCCCCACCACCACCAAGCAGGCATATAGTGGCTCAGATTCTCAGCAGCAAAGATAGAATCAATAATGGTATCCTGATCCTGATTTATAAAAGTGAGTGTCTGGCTAAAAAAAATCCAAACCTTTTTGATTAAATTAAACACCACCAAAATTTAGAAGGGCCTCTAAAATTTTCAACCCTCTGCAATCAAGTGCCTGGGTATACAAAAATCTATCCCCTACTGCAAATGGGCCTTGTAAGGTGGTCTTGGTCCTCAGTTTGGCATAAAAATCTCCACCTACAATAGCATGAAAAGCATTTGTTATGCTAACTGATCTATATTTTAAGGTGGTCAAAACAGAGAATAAAAACATCAATCTGACAGCCTAATTTACAAACAGAATTATAAAAATTAATAACAAAGAAATTCAACCTACTAAGAAGGATAACCCAAACAATTAAAATCCCCTTATTACATGCAACTTGAACAGCCTTACATACCTTTGAAATATGGACCGTGATCAACAGACCCACTCATGCTACTGCTTTATGCCAGGGCATAGCAACATCAGGGACAAGAAAACACTCAAACCCATCCCATATTATATTTCACTTTAACCAGGTTTCCTGCATTATTACTGAATCAAAGGTTGAAACACACAGAAACCAATCCTCCTCTTCAAGCTCAGTCTGGTAGCCTGCCACATTCTAACACACAAAATGAAGTACAAAGTCTTCTCTGTTAGGGTTATTCAAAGATGATGTGTTTATAACACAAGTACCTAAAACAGTCAGAGTTCCCTAAACCTCTTGTGGGTTGCCACTGGATGACGGTCAGTCAGTATCCTCTAACCCCGAAATGGTGACAAATCTAATACAGGTTCCGATGGGGAAACATCCATCTGCCACATAAGCATTGGAGTGAATCCACGGTTGGTCAAACTCAAACTTGGGTTGTAAGTGTTTATAGAAAAACCTCAGATACCACTGATCACCTAACTTTGACGGGTGGTGGAAAAAAAAAAATTAACGGAATGCTAACCCCGGGTGATGATAGTTAATGACAATACAATCCCCCTTCAATTCCTTAACTGAGGGGCCAATCCATCCAATTCTTCTGACAAATAGAACTTCCTTATATTCTGAAGAATGAAAGTCAGAGTTCCGTCTTAACCTAAGACAAACTTGATTCTTAAGCTGGGTGGTAGATTTCTCGACTGAGGGCACCAGAGGTGGTATTCGTTAATACAGCAACACATGGGCAGCAATCTGGGGAAGACTTAAAATGCAAATGACTCCCCTTGTGTAGTCCAGTGCTTGATCCGGACCCTTCTTTCTCAGCCCCTATAAACCGACCATCTACATTCTTAATTGGGTATGCTCTCCCAGCTTGAGATGGCTTATCATTGCTGCCACCCTCTTGGGAGGCAAACAATGCAACATTGTGGGAACCTGGAGGTAAGATCTTCGTCACCCCTGACCAAATTTCAGCCTGAGGAACAATATCATTGTCTGTGAAATTGACGTGTGCGGGCAGCACAGAACTAGATGGACCAGCCTCCGCTTTATGTAGATTTATGTAGTCTATTGAGGTCTGAAACAGCTGACTCAAAGGATTTCAGCTTACACACCAAAGGCGCCATACTGGCTTCAATAATCAACTTAAACTGTTCCAAAATGTGGTCTGAAATAGATTTAATATTATCATTAGAAAATAACGCTAGTGGGATTAAGAGGTACTTTAGCAGGGGGATCATTTTTAGAGCATTTTACACCACTCTTGCTCATATTGTAAGCCCATTTAGACTGTTGTTCTCTCTTTATTGGGAGTGTCTCATCACTTGCTGGTGAGGTGGCCAAGCCATTTACTCTAGACCTCACCCACAAGCATTTCAGGCCTTCCAAATCAAACCCATGACCATCCCCAGAGTCCAAAGGCCCCCAACCAAACCAGGCTAACATGAGGGGATACGTCTGGGGTAGACTGCCATTTGCCAAGCTAAGGGAAAGCCGTCCTTTAGCAAGGTCTCACTTCTTAGTGACCACCCCTACCGCTCTGGCCCAAAAGGCATCCAAGGTGGTACTGTGGATCTCCTGATGAGAGCTGGAAAGATCCTTGGGCCCCGGTGTCTTTCTTTTATCCCATTTTAAAGCAAGAAAGTGAATCTTCGGCCTCTCAAGATAGACAATGACCTCCCAAGCCTACATGTCTATTAAGGGAGGGTTAAACCCACCACAGTTTGCCAAGTTAAGATCAGTCTTCATGAGAGAGAAATGAAGGAAAAATACTGCTCACCTAGATGATTCTCACGTCCTCAGGCTAAGAGAGGTGGCCCAGCCCAGCACCTTCTGGCTGAGGATAGGCGAAGACAGCCCAGCACATCCTGTGCCCGCTGGAGTCCTTCAACACTTTGTAGCACAATGGGTTGTTCGGCCCCTCCTCATTGGCTTGGCAGTGCATTATGGGGCTTGCAGTCCCCACCAAGGGGGAAGAGCATCCCGCACCTGCAGGTGTCCTTCAGTGCTTTGTAAAGCAACGAGTTGCTCTGCCCCTCTGCTCGGGCTTGGCAGCTGATTATGGGGCTTTCAGTCCTCAAAGGTTCACCACCTCCTCAATTCTTTTAATTTTAGGTCTGATTTTACAGCACAGCTGTGTGCAGGAACTACTGCTAGAAAATCCTTAAAAATAAAAAATAAAATATATGAGTGTGGGGGGGGGGGGGGGGGGGGGGGGGCTCTGGCTGCATCCATAAGGGTACTTCTCCCTCACTCATACAATAGGCTGTTTAATGCTTCATTCCCTCTTCTAGAAAGTGCTTTCAAAGGAAAGAGGAACTTTTTCACATCTGAAAAGTACACTTAATCATTGCATTGTCATATAAAATGTTCCTATATGCATTCCATATAAAAAGCATTCATTTGTTATTACTATTTCCTGGCTTTGGCAAAGCCAATAGGGCTTTCTTGAAAAATAACTTGTTCTTTTATTTAGTGTCATACCATACTACTGTCATTTCCAAGTTCTGTTCTGTTCTGTTCATTCACAGAACTAAGTCCGCATCCAACTGACTGCAGGAGGAGGATTGTGAGGGGTATATAGAGAGTAAGTTAATGGGGGATAAATATACCTGGTGTAACACATTAAATTGAATCAATTTAAAAAGTACATTAGATGACACTGTCCTGACCCCCTTGCCCAGAGTTGTGAGGTCTTTTACAGTAGCTTACTGGTGCTAACTGGTGGCTAAAACATCATTTACGATTCACAGTGAATGTTCTTTAGTTATGACCATACCATCTTATCACAAATTCTTACCTTTGTGTAGAGAGATTGTGGCATATAAGCTCACCTAATAACTAGCTGTAATTTTAAAGGACATGCCACATGGATTTTGAAGGGGAAAAAAAATAGTTCACTGACAAAGTAGACTTCAGTACCAGAGGTCTGGATTATACCTCTAAAGGGCCTGCACTCCTTCTGTATAAGGACATGCACCCACATAAGAAGGCTCCCCTACACCCGTCTGTCAAGCAACACAAATTTACTACCTCACAGTACAGTGCATACCAATCAAAGACTCCCTAACAGGGGAGGCAATTACTCTGCCTACTCACAAAGAAAATTGTTTATTCAGAGTGTGCTACAAAAAGAACAACCATATCATGGTATAAAATACCTTCCCCCATTTAACAGTTCATAAGTAGCAAGTAATGTGATTTAAGAATTAACCCTTCCATTCTTAGCTGTTTACCCTAGAGTCCATACAATTTCATTCTTAGTAGCTAGGAACTTTTCCATTCTGTAAATTGACAACTGAGGGAGTCACAAATGCCTAATCACACTGAAGTAAACTTGGTGACTGTAAACACTTATGAGTTTATGGAGTACAACACTTACACACACACACACACACACACACACACACACACACACACACACACACAGCTTTACCTTGATTCTATGTACAATGAGTGTGCAGTTCCTAAATGCATCAAATTGGAGATACTACAACACTTATACACACACACACACACACACACACACACACACACACAGCTTTACCTTGATTCTATGTACAATGAGTGTGCAGTTCCTAAATGCATCAAATTGGAGATACCATAGGTATCACATCCATAGCAAGAAAGGACGGAGGAATATGAATATTCAGGAGCCGGAGCCCTCACCCCACCCTTTTAGGAGGCATGCTTCGTCATTGGGCAGGTCCTCGTTGACCAAGCGCTGCAATGTCCAGCGGGCCCCTCGAGGGGTTTCTTTGTCAGAGATCTTGTCGTTGTTTTAGCCATGATGAGGTGAGGTGAGGTTACTAAATGTGTAGATTAGTGAAAGTAAGATAAAAATGACTATGGGCTAGCTAATGACTATTTTACTGTGGTGGTGGGCCCATGTCATATCTAGAAACAAAGTGAAACTGTGAGGAAAATAATGTAATTATATGACAGGATCCATGTGCTAGATGCTAGTGATCACACATCAGCATTGCAATAGACGCACCCCAGAGGTTATTTTGGTCTTCCACCTCTTACTTCAACCAATATCCTTCAACAAACAGCCATAAAGTACATCATGCAGGTCTCAATGTCTTGAAACCATAGTCACGCAATTTCTGTGCAGGCCGTTCTTAGCATATGCTAGTGATGGAGAAAATAACAAGGAAAAGGAGCAACTGCTGAGAGGGTTCACGTAAACCAAGACCCCCTCAATTGATCATCAATTGCAGAAAATTCAGATAACTCACATAACCAAATACTTAAAAGTGCTCCAGATTATCCCCAATGAGCAACTGCAACAATCGCAGAGACAGAAGCCTTTGATGGGAAAGGACAGCAGAGTGTCTAACGGCCTGGATCTCCGAACTACGGAATTACAGCTGAACCTGTGGATAATGAAATACTGTATATGTCCATGGGGAAGTGATAGGAGGAACAAAGGCAAGTAAAGGGGAAGTGGGTGTGAGCAAGGAGGAAGGGGAAGGCATAAGAGTGGACAGTCCGAATCTCATACTAAAGCAGGTGCTTCGGGGTTGTAGGTTATCATTAGCATTTGGTTTCCGTACATTTCTTTGAAAATTCAATAAACCTTTAAACAAAAGGAATATTAACTACAAATTTGATTAACTCACATTTATTACACATACCAATGAGCACCGACTGAACTGTACACAAACCACTAATGGGAACTTTAAACTTATATTTCCCTGGGAGATGGAGAAACCCACACTGTACAGGGAAACTCACAAAAAAAGCAAAAACAAATTAAGGAATGAGTGAAAAAACGCCTGTATAGAAGAGGAAGCAGGAAAGTGATACCAAAGGAGCAACCAGCAAACCTACTAATGTTTGAAGAATTAGTAACCCGTGATTAAAGCTTTGCTGCTCTGATGGACAAGTTACTTGCCTTCAGTAATACTTTATCTGGTAGAGACCATATCTAGTTGCAGATTCCTCACCTTAAATTTTCCCGCAGGTGTCAGTCAGATATGGAGATTTTTCTGGCGCAGTACCCCTGCGCACCGTTAGGTGGTGTCGATCGGCTCCAAGGTCGTCCTCGTCCACCCCAGATATGACATTGCTGGTTGTATATAGGCACCACCCTGGTGCACTGATGCCAGTTTCTTTTCACAACTTTCCACATCAGCAGCACAGAGCCATGAGGAATAATGACCACTGGTGCGTCAAAACTAGGGTCCTGAAAGGGCGTGTCTGTTTGTGGAAATCTGTTTGAAGAGAGGGGAGGGTGTGTGGGTCAGTAAAGAATCAGCAACCAGATATTGTCTCTACCAAATAAGGCATTACTGAAGGTAACTCATCAATCTGATAGAGACATCTTGTTCCAGATTCCCCACCTTAGAATAGCTACCCAAGCAATACCATTGCTGGAGGTGGGTTGAGGAACTAAGATCATACTAGAAAGTCCTGCAGGATCGAACGGGCAAAGTGCCCATCCCTATGGCCCTTTCTGTCCAGGCAGTAGTGCTTGGCAAACGTGTGCAGAGATGCCCTCTTTGCTGCCTGACGGATATCGAGATCTGGAACTCTGCATGCTGACAAAGAGGTCACAGCTTTAGCTCTGGTAGAGTGAACACGCAAACCCTTAGGAGCTTGCTTCTTAGCCACTGCGTAAAACATTTTGATGAAGCGTACAACCCATTTGGAGATGGTTCTCTTCTGCATGGCCTGACCTTTCTTCGCCTGCACATAACCAACAGAGTTGATCATCCACCCGGAACTCTTTGGTACGATCAAGTCAGAACGCCAATGCTCTTTCTGGGTCCAGGCGGTGGAGTCTCTCCTCTTCGTTAGAAGGATGCAGAGTGCATAAAAAGTAGGCAAAGTGAAGGATTGGCCTACATGGAAGGGCATAACCACTTTTAGCAGAAAGGAGGCCCTATTGTGAAGCACCACTGTGTCAGGATAGATGGTAAGGTAGGGTGGCTTAGATGACAATGCCTGCAGCTCACTCACCCTGGGGGCAGATGTAATGGCCACAAGGAAGGCTGTTTTAAAAAGTGAGAAGCCTGAGAAGACAATTGTGGAGAGGCTCGAAAGGAACGCACATCAGAAATGTCAAAACTAAATTCAAATCCCATTGGGGCATAATGAATGAAGATGGAGGAAACATATGAGTAAGACCATCAGGAAACCTATTTACAATAGGAGACAAACAAGGAAGGTTGATCAGGCAACCGCAAAAAAGCAGAAATGGCAGACAGATAATCTTAGAGAGTGCCCACAGTACAGCTCTGCTGGGCCAAAGAAAGGATGAACAATAGGACCGCAGAGAGGGGAGCAGAAATGGGGTCAACAGACTTGTCTCTGCAGCATGCCACATATTTCTTTCAATGACCGGCGTACACAGTTTTGGTGGACAGATGCCTGGCTGCCAAGATTACGTACAGACTTCAGCCGCAAGGTCAAAAACTGCCAACTGTCACCGCTCAATCCCCATGCTAGAAGGCAGAGACCGGACAGGTTCAGGTGGAGAACCCTTTCCTGCTGCAGTGACAGAAGAGCCTCCCGAAGGGTCAGTCCGTTTGGAGGATCTATGGCCATGGTCAGGAGCTTGGGATACCAGATTACTCATTAACTGTCCCGAGCCTCAAGAATTATTCAGGCCCGGTCGTGGACCTCTGGGCAGAAGTGGTATGGGCAGAAAGGCATCGCTGAGCGATTGCCGCCTTGGAAACTGGAACGTGCAAAACTGCGGACATTGCACGTTCTCTGCGGAGGTGGATAGATCTAACCATGGCTTTCCCCACATGTTGAAAAAGACCTTGTGCCACCTCCGGATGGAGACGCCATTCGTGATCGACTAAGCATGGTCAGCTGAGTTCATCCACTCTGGCATTCAGGGAGCCCGCCAGATGTTCAACCACCAAGAAAATGCCCTGGTGTTCCAGCCACATCCAGAGGACCAGAGCCTCCTGACAAGGTGCCCACAACCCCACCCCGCCCTGCTTGTTGCAGTACCACATGGCGGTGGTGTTGTCTGAACACCTGCACTACCTTCCCTTTGATAGAGGAAAGAAATGCTTTCAATGCTAGCCAGATCGCACAGAGCTCTAACAGGCTGATGTGGAGTCTGAACTCCGCCGGAGACCAGACACCTCTGATCTCTGCCTCTCCCCGATGGCTGCCCTAACCCACGAGCAGTGTATCTGTCACTACTGTCAGATCTCATTGGGTAAGGGAGTTAGATCTGCCTCTGACCCAATCACAGTTTGTTAACCACCACAGCAGATCTTGTGCAGTTCCCTCAGAGCTTTAAACCCTGTTGGAGAGATTCCCCTGACACTGCCCACTGGAACTTCAGAATCCACTGCAGAGCCCGCGTATGCGATCTGTCACCAGAAGCATGCAGGAGGCCAGGTGGCCCAGCAGCCTCAGTATTATTCTCCCAAGAACCTGCCCATAGTACAAGAATCCTTGAAGTGCTCTAGCGCAGAGCCTGCATTTCTTCCAAGAGACGGTTGCCATTCAAAGGCATGTCCATACGATTGGCTTGGACATGCCCCGAAAAAGATAGACTTCCTCGACCAGGTGTGGCAACTCAGGGCCATTGTTGATGCAACTAATCTGCCCAGTGAGTCAGTTGTGACTAGTCCACATTGGATCCTGAACTTTGCTGCGTCTCTTCCATCAGCAACTGCTTGGGGAAGTACAGCCCAGCACTTCCACATTCATATCCCACAGCGTATCGGAATAACGTCCCAAAAGGTATGCGGTGTTTACACACCGCAATGCCAGGCTGGCAGAAGAAAAAAAAAATCTTACTCCCAAGTGTGTCCAGCCTCTTGGATTCGCTATCCAGGGGTGCTGAAGTGAACAGGCAATGGGAGGTAGAAGCTTAGATGACCAAGCTCTCAATGGTGAGGTCTTGCATAAGGAAACTTGGGTTGCCCAAAGCAGGGAAATGGCAGCAGGAAACTGCCCTGTTCACAGGAGCCCCTGCATTGGGTTTGGACCAGGTACCCGGTAGGACATCCATTAGGGCTTCATTGAAGGGGAGCAGGGGTTCAGAGGATGAAGCTCCAGGTTGAAGCACCTCTTAGGAGTTAGCCCTGACTGCCACTGAAAGCAACTCAAGGTCCAGGACGTCAGCCGCTTTTCTCCCCATCCCAGAATATGACGCTCCTCCCTCCATGGACATGCTAGGGGGAGAAACCATGCCAGTATCCTGGAAGGCATCCAGACCACTGGTTTCATCAAAATCTGTATGCCAGTCCATAGATTGTTGCAGCTGGTATTCCAGAGGATCCAGCAACCCCTCCCATTCCTCACCGTAACCTTGCCCGTAGGAAAAAGGCTCAGGATCCGACACAGGTGCGAGGCCCCTGTCGGTCTCGCACAATACCTATCAAGCTCCGTGTTGAAGTCAGCAATGAGAACGGGGACGGCACCGCCTGGGGGCACAAGTGGTGCTAGAAGCATCAGGAAAGGCACCGGGGGGAAAGGCTGAGGTGGTACAACCAACACCTTTATGGATCCAAGCATGGATCCCTGGGTGCCCCTCAGAGTCAAGGTGGAAGCCGCCGGTGCAGAACTCGAAGGGGCCTCTTCCGACTCCGCAGGGCCCAAACGCGCACCAGAGGTGTCAGACTGGCCAAAATTGAGGAGCATGACCTCACAGAACTCTAAGTTGGACAGGGGGTCACTCCAGATCGTAGGGGATGTGTGGTGTCAGGCCAGATGCAGGCTTCACAGAGGGAGGCCTAGAGAAATGAAGCTCCCGCTCCCTCGTTAGCCAACAGACAAGGGGAAGTCGAAGAACGTTTCAGCTTTTTCCACATCTAATGACTCCAATTACCTGATCGTCCCGAGGACTTTGAGCGGGACGACGGTGAGGGGGTACTCAGCGACTCACCCCAATACCTTCCTCTCGACCATTACCGTGACTTTCCCAAAGTCGAAATCCAGGCCACCATCACCATGAGGGATCCATTCCCTCAGAGCCTTCGGATGCATGGCCTGACACTCGGAACACAACTTCGGGCTGTGATTGCACTCCAGGCACCACAGGCGCGGATGCGTCATGGACACTGCCTGATGATAGGACCCGCAGGGCTTGAAACCGGTCTTCCTCTAAGACAACCCTCAATGCCGCACCAGGAGTTAACTCAAAAAACGTTCACAAAATGTTTTTTTTAAAACACACAAAAAAAAAAAACAATCGAGTGAGGATTAGCTCTCTTCGGCTCAGCACTGGCTGGCACAATTTTTTTTTTTTTTAAAAGACGTCAGCACCCCGTGGTGGCACCTATATAGGACCTGCAATGTCATTTCCAGCATGGACGCCTCCGACAATGGACGTAGAGTTGATCAACGCCACCTATCGGCATGAAGGAGTACTGTTCAAGACACATCTAAGGATTCAGACTGACTCCTGGGGAAATTCTCAGGTGAGAAATTTGCACCTAGGTATCTCTATCAGATAAATGTACATATCTCTTCCTCAAAAGCAGCCGTTAACGCGTTTTGAACATATTGTGATGGCAGGGCTTGGAATTTCACGTGTTATACCGGGGCTAGCCTTCCTTCTTTCCTCTTAGAGGCAGTGGTTTCTTTTTGAGTTTTGAATGCTATTTATTGGATTTTAAAGGCGAAATAGCGTCACAAAAGTAAAGTGAAAAGTCTGAAGATTTATTTAATTGCCTGTCTTACTGAACTCATTGTCTGACAAGTGCGACTGAATGGGCACGACAGTAAGGTCAAATGTGATGAACCTTCTCACAGTATTCTATTCAGACACAATACTGCGTGTGCCTTATTAATGTGACCTTGGAATATATTTTATTATCTGTAGAGACATTTCCACATTATTCATCATGTTGGTTGTCAAAGTTAATCTGTTTACTCCTACCAACAATAGAATTTTACCTTTGAGGCGTTCAGAATGCATTAGAAGCCGCAACCACTTGTATAAGAGCCACAAGAGCGGAAAACATTACCTCGACCTTATATGCACGATTTAAGTCTTTGCCCCAACATGCACAAATCGTTTGTCTATTACAAACTACGCAAAAATAATGGCCATGAAATAAATGTCTGCAATATTTGCAGCATGAAATACAGAATCAATTCACTGGGTAATGCTCTTGCTGAAGCCACGTGCGTGAAAGCGTCAATTCCATCTCACTATGGTGTCAACTATAGTGCTTCCAAGGCAAGGACAAAAGTAGTTTTTGTTGAATTTAATAATAGTAATACCTAAAATTTTCAATTTAAGGGCGGGGGTGAGTTAGCACACGCTATATAAAATGAGCACAGGCAAAGCAAATAGGTCTAGCCTTGGCAAGCCTGCAATGTTTTTTTGTTTAAGTAATAGGCATTACAAGTTTAAAAATAATAAACGTAACAGTGCTATCTCCTAAAGAAGGAATGTACTGAGTTGCACCAAATAAAATTTAAACAAAAACGTATCTACAATAAACGAATCTCAGCACTGGCAGCGAAGGGGACTATATTTTAAGCAGACGTGAACTTACAAAACACAGTCACTCACAGTGAAGTAAGCTAATAGCTGCAGTGGGCCAACCTTCTGCCACTTGTTACATGATGGTGGGCAAAGAAGTACGAGTCTAAAGAGACCAACAGTACTGATCGAAAGAATACATGAGTCTGTGTGTAGGCGATTACAGAATATATGAAGAACTCAGAGAGTAACATGCATTTCATCAATAGTGTTTGGTCTGGGGAAGGGCCATGATTCAGGAGGGAAGAAACCTCAAGTGGGTCGTGCAGTCCATTCTCTCCCTCAACAATGGTAATAGATACTATATAATACTTTGAACATCTGTGTTTATGGTGTGCGCAATGCTTTTTCCCCATGTGTATTTATTTCACCAAAATATTTTAATAAAAAATAATTCAAGGGGTTACATTTGTGCAAGACGGAAAAAAACACACTCAAGAGGCCGCAAAACTTAAGAGAATAGTTTCCCCTAACAAAATAACAGTTTTATGCAATCTGTGAGGCAGTAAACAGTGTGTTGTTGTGTTAAACTTGATTATGAACTGTAGTAATTAATGTGTGAATTTATCAGTACTGCCGTACTAAATAAAACGCCTATTTGGGACACATTTATTTATAACAAGGTATGTAGGGAGAAACTGTGAAATATGGTTAAATATTCCCATCGAGGGGTTCTGGTGACATAACACAAGCGTGGGGTGTGTATGTCACCAGAACCCTGAAATAGCAATGTAAGACAATATAAAACTCTACCCGGGAGGTATTTACCTTGGAAAAGCTGCTTACTTCAAAGCGCAGCTAACAATGGGCACTGATTGTATTTAGAACGTTCAGATTTTGTTTACTTTTCGTGAACAACTTTTTGATCAAAAAAACGAAAACTAAAGAACAATGGATTCATGTGATTCCGTAACTGCAGCGTTTTCTGCCTATGATGAATTTACATCATTTAGCCCATAACTCTCAAATTTCACAAAAATATTGTTTTGAGTTCAAATTAATTTAAATATTGCCAGAGAATGTGCCGCAACATTTGAAGTTTCTGCCTCATAATTTAGATAACCATGCCACATAATTTCTGTTGCCCCAACAAGGGTAAGACTTCAGAGTAGTTTCGGGGTGGTCATTGTGATGATGGAACCCAAATAAGGAACAGAGAATATCCTCTGTATTTCACAGTACCCTTTAAAATACGAGGTTAACATCCTGCACCATAAGCAATAAAAACTCCCAAACATATAATACATATTTATCACTGAAAAAAGCTAAGTTACTGTGGAGTTAAATTTGGAAATTAAAACCGCAAAAACACTGGAACTCACAAGTCACGGTTAGGACTGCAATCCATATCGCATGGCAAATGCAATACGCAATTACAAATGTAAATAATCTTATAGATGAGATTACATATCAAATTATCCTTCCCATTATATTACATACCAATTGATCTGATTCAGGTGGAAGACTCTTTATTGTGTTAAGCCAAAAATTGCTTTATTTTATCTGTCTCCCACCTACAATTGTCTATCTCAATGTTTGTCAATGGGGAAAATAAAGTTCTCAGAATTATGTTTCACTATCTCCGCCTTTCCTGTTCTAAAATGTTGGCATGTATGCATTATGAAAGACACATATGAATGTAGTATTACTTCAGATTGTGTGTGTATTGGTATTTAATTAGGTTGTGCTCTTAGGTGCTATAACTTGTTGGGTTAAACATTGTGAGACTACAAGCATTTCATTTGGTTGGATACTTATGATTTGTAATCCTGTTCCAGCTGCAACCAGCGGTCTTAACAACCTGTGAACTTCAAGGATGTTTCAGTTTAAATGTGCAACAGATTCAGAGTACTTTATTGCACACTGATAAAGAGAACATTTTGCAAGCTAAGGGGTGACCACAGATTTTCAGAATGCTGTGGGAATATTTAGGTTGTATTATCTATTAAGAGATTTTTCAGGGGTATATCTAACTTTGTCAACGCAGTTATTTTAAAAAGTGTTTATTACCAAGAACAGAATCAAATAACCGCAATCTAGGTATGCAAAATTGAAATGAGGATTCCTAAAAATATATCTATCTTACAAAGTGTTCAGAAATGGAATGTCAGTTTCAGCTACTGGCTTCAAGTTTCTGCCGAAACTATGCTTGAAACGTTAGTTCACACCATTCATGGTCAAACTCCAAAGAAGAAAAGACAAACACTACTAGTTAAGATAACAGATCTTAAACCTACACAGGAACCAACGAAAGTACATATTAGCCCGCAAAAGCCAAAGCATATCTGGAGGCATCTGACAGTTAAATAATTATAATATATAGACAGACAGACAATTATAACCATATGCACAGACCATACATACATACAAGCAGGCACAGACAGCTCAAAAGGAGGGGGCATAAGTCGACATGCATTCTACACCTTTTTAATCAACAATGTCTCTTCTCTGCATGGAATACACAATTTCTGACAGCGATAAAATAAAGCTTTCTCTGTACTGATCCAAAATGGTATTTTATGATCTTAAATGGGTAAGATATCAACCAGTGTCATGCTTACTGAAATGTGCACTTGCTTGAGCTTCTCTGTTATTAAACCACTCTCACGGGATTATGGTTCAGATCACGTTTATCTATACTTTTTTAATGCAGTTTTCATACATTGTTAGGTGAACTCAAATTCAGGACACTGTGTTACTGGAATTCTGTTGGCACAAACCATTGTTTAATTCCATAAGCAGCAGGCCTTTTGTTAGTTTGGAAGGTAGAAACTTAATATTTCAAAACATTACGATATTCAGAGTCAACGCTTCTATGGAAGTTTTAAGTGTTTGAATGACTGTAAAATGCTTTGTGTATGTCTGAAAGCTATCACGACAATCGTCTCCTCAGCAACCTAACAGAAAACTAAACATATAAATAAAGGGCACAAACGCGATTCTTTGGACAAAGATATGAATCAAAAAAGCAAGCAAAAATTTGAAAAAATAAAAAAGTTATCATGCGAATGAATGAAACAGGATTTTAAAAAGCTATGAATACAAAATCTGACAGATTCTACAAAATAGCTCTGTGTCCGTCACTGCTAGGTACCAGATATTCTAATGAGATAGACCAACAATGGAGCAGTAGTGACTCCTGAACACTTTTGTGTTGCTGTCAGGGGTGAATCCTCGCCCCCCCCCCCCCCTATTAATTATGAGGACCGGCCATGGACCGTACTGAAGTGTGTATTTACTATTCTAACTCCACACGCGTTTTAATAGTAGGGAAGATTATAAAACGGACAGAGGCAAATATAGCTATACTTTTAGTGTTTTTATGCACTTGTTCGAAACTAGGATAGTGTTTGTCATGCTTGCATGGAGGTCATGAGGAAACGAGACACCTACAACAATGCATAGTAAAAGCAGAAATGTGCAGAAAATTCAGAAATTGCTACAAAGCTGTCACTTTTGAGGTTCTTCAAACAGTTATGTGGAAGAGGGCTTGAAAGTGAATGGAAGAGTGTGTGTAGGACTAGACTGGATTTGCTCCAAAAAAATGGTCAAATATTGCAGTTCCAACTGTATACCGAGTAAAGGGCAATATCTTTATTAAAAAAAAAAAACTAAAAAAAAAAAAAAAAGACAACCGTCCGGCACGTAATTGGTGGGATGCAAAGCCACGGTCAGAAAGTGAGCAATCCAGGTCAAATATCACTGTGCAGTTTGTGCGTTTTTTTGGATCTTGACTACTTCAGGTATTAAAATAATGTCATGAATAAAAAACATACACAGAGGAAGTTCTGGCTCAGCTCTCTTCATCCATTGGTATGCCAAACTGTCGTTCACATGTTGCACCTGCCCACCACTGCAGATAGAATGGGGAATGGGTCAGCTCACTACAGCGGCTGGCTGCCTTGCTTGTGATAGCATTCCCTGAAAACACGTGCACACGCACCAGGAATGTAGAGAACTTCAGAGCCAAGGCCACTGGGCCAATCTCCCTTTTCATGTATTTTTTATTTTTAACGATTTTTTATACTTTTTGTTTCTAATGCATATGCATGAAAATATAAAATAAATGCAAAACTGCCCATACCCACCGTATTTGACAATGCTTGCTGAAACAATGCTTAAATGAAAGCCACGGAGGGAAATCCGTTCAGCCACAAACCCACAGGCGTCCACGAAAACAGGTGTGTCTCCATATGTAAACACCAAGCTTTAGTCAAGGACAGGTACGTCGCAAAGAAAACACAGAAACCCAATCAGACAATAATATAGAGGAATACATGGGAGGTGTCTCCCATGTACACACTGACAGAAGCTGCAATGATGTAGACTAATGTAGGTGGTAATGGGATAAGTTTAAAACCCGAAGGGAGTAATAAATAGTGATGTATGTGGGTTAGAGGGCCACATAAACCAAGCATTAGAGCTAAATAAAGAGGACATAATCATGCAAGCAAGTCAGACACCAAAAGGCCCTCAGGGTACCAGTGCATTCTGGAAGAAACGAACAAAATATCTAAAGGGATACGAGTGGTTTGAGCCCCCAAAGGCCTGCACTTGGGAGCAACTGAATAAAATGCAAATCTGCAAAACAAGTAGGAGCAACATGAACAAGCAATATTTGTTCAAACGGTTCCACGTCATTAACGATGAGGAAAACATTGGCTCGGGACTAGTTTTACAAGATTCGTCTGCATTCCAGAGTAAAATCATTTTGTGTAAAAACGTCAACAGTCTGGCCACTGAGAGCACTGGTAAAATCAGGGCGTATGTGGGATGAGGAAAGACTCTAGAATTAAAGATATGACACCCTGTAACCAAGCACAGCAAAGAAGGAGGCTCTAAATCCAAGGGACTCTGGTCGCAATCAAAAAGCGCACTTGTGCTGCGGAGACTAGATCCAGGCCGAATGGGAGAATCCGCATCACACGTGTTAAACTCCGATTTAGTCTCCCTCGCTTCCATAAAGGGGACACTATAAACAATCAGGAACAGAGAAGGGAGTATAATGCTACTCAACCGCAGAAAAGCACTACCGGATCTTGTCAAAAGGTATGAAACGCTGTGCAAAATCTACTAGAATACATTATGATACAATTACGTTTCAACTTACATAAACTTTAAAAAAAATAATAAAAAAAATAATAGGACAAGCCCTAAATAAAGTTTAAAGAAAACACAACATCCCATGGATGTCCGGCTGAAGGCTTTTAAAACACAGATGAAGAATACATAACATGTAAAGTCACGATGCATATTACGCTAGACTAATTCACATTAAGAAATTTACGTATACAATACTTAGATAATTTGAACAAGAAATTCAAAGAGTCGGGGATAATAGTGCGAGCTAAAATGATGGGTAAAACGTGCCTTCAAAACAACCCCATAAGAAAAACACAAAGGAGTCGTTTTTTTCTGCTTCAAGTAGGAGTGAATTGCTACAACTACTAAAGGTAATTTAGTTGTCTGCAGTCAGAAAAACACAATAACAAGACCCCACCTTCTCCATTTATGGGCAGTTCGGCACGAGCTCCACGTATTAGACTGAGCATTAGTGCATTAGGTGAGCGAGGGCACTGAGAAGCAGACTGAAGTATCCTCAAGACACTTTGGTATGTTTAAGTGTCGGTTACATGTTGCTTCTGCCCACCACTGCAGATAGAATGGGGAAATAAGTCAGCCCACTTCAGCGGCTAAAAGCCTTACCTGTGACACAATTTCATAATAGCACGTGCACATGCACCTAGAGAGTCGAGCACGCCAGTGCCAAGGCCACTGGGCCAACCTGTCCTTTCATGTACTTTTTAAACTATTTTTATACTGAAGGAGCCAGCCTGAGAGCAGGATGCACTGCAAGGGGTAGTACCGAGGCGTTGAAGGCGGCGGGAGACACCGAGCACGAGGCGAGACCGCGTGACCGTGGCTGAACAGTAGGCGGTAGGCTGCAGAGGTGAAATTTGCAGGTGGTTGATACGGGCAATAGGTTCGTACGTGCTAAGGTTAAATGTTCTGTGAAGAACAGGGGCAATGGGGGGAACGCTGTAATAACGGCCGTGGTCACGGAGTGCCCGGTCTTGCTATGGCCTCTTCCAGCTCCCACTTGCATTGTGTCTTAAAAATATCGGCAAAAAAAACATACTTCAAAACAATGAGTGGACTGCAATCTGCTCCTTGCTGCAAAAGACGGCGCCCCTGCCGCTACCTGGCATATGGTGGCAAAAGGCAGCTCTTCAGACCTCAACAGATGGTAGACTCGCCAGAAAGAACAACTGAAACAGACGGGCTCGCCTCGCAAGCGAAGCGAAAAGAAGCTTTGTTTGCCAAAAATAACGAAAGCCAAAGGGGGGCAAAAAGACAATTGGAAAAAAAAAAAAAACACGCATGTATGTGGGTCATTTTTTTTTTTTTTTTTTTAAAGCGTTCATAACGTTGTCAGACTACAAAGTCAGAAATAGCAACTTCAACAGACCAACCGCTGCACACATAGTGACTACATTCATTTTATTACAGGAAAATGAACCAGAAAAATATGGAAATACGTTTATAGGCATTGATCTGGACTGCCGAAAGACAAGTAACATTGTACTTTGCTGGAAAAAGGCTACAGTTAAAAAAAAAAAAAAAAAGCAGCAATAGGGAAGAAGACATCTACAAAGACAATAGATCTGCCACTTTTACACGTGGAAAGAGTCTTAACTGACAGAAGAGCGTGGTATGTGTGGGAGAGTGAAGGTTTGTCAACGGTTAGAAGGACGAGTATGAATGGATGACTCAGACACTGACGTCAGTGCATTATCAGTGGGCTGTGAACATGGCCAAGTGCATAAACGGGTCACACCAATCATATAGTCTAAGGTCTCTTGCTGCAGTATTAGTAATGCTATAACAAAGAACCTTGACGGGACACAGGGGCAGCGGTCCAAGGCATCGCCCATACTGGCTGGTGATGACATCCTCCAGACTGGCTGTAACCGCTCAACAGCTCCAAGTGTCCCTGGTTGGCACGGTACAGCTCGTACAGCCGTAACAACCCACGGCCACTGTCCGGCTGCTCTGTCGCAGTTTTAGCGCCATCAGTATCAGATGCTCCAGCAGGCGCTGCACAACAGCTCCATATCCTGACGTCTGACAGAGCCTAGGAAGGGGCGCAGCGTGGGCTACAACCTGCCATATGAGGACAAGACTTCGATGACTGTCTTCTCCTCGAATGAGTCATTTTATAGTGGCTTTATAAAGGTCCCGGGGGCGTCAACAATGGCTTGGTGCGAGACTCCAGCACATGGCCACGTCTGACACCAGCACAGATTGCAAGCAGTACCAGCTGTCTGACAGCACCAGTACAGGCCTCGAAGGAAGAGGCCAGCACCCGGCATCCATTAACCACGAGAGTGAGTACTGATTAAGAGCGGCGCTGGTAACAACACTTGAACGTGAGTAGGAAGGCTGGTTTACGGCTGAGACTACAGAGCCAGACGAACGTCATAATCTGCAATTTACTAATTGTATATTTACTTTTATTTAGCCTACATAACTCAGGGAGTATACAAATCGGGTTATTCCTTTACCACTTACTATATAAACTAAAGAAAACCTGGAGTGGAACAACTTTATTACATTTAAGTATTTTCAGTATCCCCAACACAAGTAAGATATAACAATAGCCTCACTACTTTTTTTATTGGTGGTGATCCAAAATATTCAGAAAATCTGTCTGGTCCATAAAACCTAGAAGAGGCGATACACAAAAGAATGAAACGTTAGCTTAAGGAAGAAAGAAAAACAAGCATTTGCAATGTAAAAGTCTTGCATTTGCTTGAGTTAGAGCTATTGGAGTTAGAGCTATTGGAGTTATCAATTCTTGTATGGACTTTTCGTGCCACAAACTGAAAATGAAAAGTAAAATAATTGGCATAAGCGAGCAGATTCAAAGCGGCCACCATGAGCGCGAAGGAGAAACCCAAAAAGCAAAAGTTCGCTCAGCCAAATATATCGGCAATCGAGCAATTTTCCATGCAACAGGGTCAGTTGGAAAGGCAGTAACAAAACCTCTCAAGGAGGGACAAATAAAGCATTTACCAATGATAACAAAGGATTTTTAAAAGGCAAGCTCACAAACGAATGAAAGAGACCGGCGTGAGGTGGGCATGGTTAAAAGTCCACAAGACTTACAACAGGTCAAAGTGCTTGCGTGCTCGAACTAAAAAAAAAAAAAGAAAAAAAAAAGAAGAAGAGGCAAGAGGAAGGGGAAACAAGCATTTGCCATGCAATAGGTCTCGCATTTGTGAGAGTTAGAGCTTTTGGCATTGTAAATGACAATGTCCTTTACCTATGTGCTTTGGTTTGGAGTGTAGTTGACGTATCCCATGTGCCAAAGCAACCCTCCCAGGCTTGTCGCTGCAGGAGAGAGTACACCATGAGGCCGCCATCTTGGAAGTGTTTTTGCCTCACTCTTACAGGCTGGTTGTGATATCCTGGAGATGCAACACTATCTGTATACCTAAACTTTTATAGCACCAAACAAGCCACAAAGAGGCATCTTTGTGGCATTTAACCCCGAGAATGAGGTGGGTCAAAAGAGTTAGGAGCAAATAAAAGGGGGCAGCCATATATTTCTGTCTGTTAAACTTTTACATGAATTATTCTACTACATTGGCAATACCAGCCTCACTTTTAAAAACCTGGGCTGTATACGAAGAGAATAACAGAAGAGGGAGCTTAACTTCAAATGAATTATAGCTATTTTGTTAAGAATTGCACCTCCTTTGCAGCACTATGAAATGGCAGAACCTGTATTACCAAGCACTATTTAATAAAAACAGTTATTCCCAGACTGCCCCAACACGCACCAGACAAAGAACCCGAGGAGAGAGGATGTGGCCTAAGGGCCAGAGTTGCTGACACTGGAGCTGGGGGAATACGGTTCAAGTCTCGTCGCCAGCTCAACATCCTGCGATTCTGGGCAAATCACTTAATCTCCCCCTGCTACCAAAAATTAACTTGTTCTTTTGTAGTGCAACAGGTGTTCATGTCAAGCGCTGCAATACCTTTGTACTGAGTTCGTGCAAACTGAACTCTATTCGAAGAGGCCCAATATTCATCCAAAGGCTAGATGTTTTTTGCTATTGAGCTTGAGGCCGTTACATGCTTGGGTCTGGAGTCATGACTCCTCTTCCACCATTTTGGAGACCACACCTTTCATCATCTTAGAACTAACCTATGTGCTTGGTTGGTGACCCCCCAAAAGTTTTCAAGAGCATGTGCTATGACCTAGAGTTAAGCTCTACTCAAGTCAGTTGGTTATGGCACCCACCGCAGAGGTCTTGACAGAACGAGAATGCCAGTTATTCCCACACTGCTCTAACATGCACCAGACAAAGAACCCTAGTGGAGAGGATGTGGCTTAAGGGCCAGAGCTGTCAACTTTGAAGCTGGGGAATATGGTTCAAGTCTCCGTGCCTGCTTAACATCCTGTGATTCTGGGCAAATCACTTTATCTACCCTTGCTACCAAAAATGAATCTGTTCTTGAGTAACAGAACCGGTGCTCATGTAAAGCGCTGTAATACCTTTGTATAAAGTTTGCGCTATATAAAACTGCAAACAAATAAAGAGCTCCAATACTTTCGTGTCAAACTCGCTCTACAAAAAACTGAAAAAAAATAATAAATAACAAGCATTTGCAGTGCAATGGGTCAAGCGTTTGCTCGAGTTAGAACTATTAGCGGTGTAAATTCGTAACTGGACTTTTTTTGCCACTTAAATTGAAAACGAAAAGAAAAACAGTTGACATAAGCCAGCCGATTCAAAGCACCATGAGCATGATGGCATAGGGGAGACTCAAAAAGAAAAAGAAGTTCGCTCGCAGTCAAATGTATCGGCAATCGTGCAATTATTCACGTAAGAGGGTCGGTCTGCAAGGCAGTAACAAAACCTCCCCAAGGAGGGACAAACACAAAGCATCTCAGCAATGATAACAAAGGATTTTTGAAGGGCAAGCCCACGAACGAGTGAAAGTGATAGGCGTGCTGTGCGCTAGGTTAAAAGCTCACAAGACTTACCAAAGGTCAAAGCGCTTGCGCACTCGACCTAAAAAAGAAAGTGGACATCGCAAAGAAACAACAAGATGCCAGAAACCAAGGAAGACGAAGAAACAACACGCCACCATGAATGAAGCGGCGAGGCAAAAGTAAAAATAGTGCACTGACACAAAGCTATCAGGCCGATTGTGCAATTATATATGTAACAGGGTCAAGTCCCCAAGGCGGAAACAAAACAGCCATAAGGTAAAACAAACGTAAAGCATTTACCAACAACATCAAGGGTTTTTTAAAAGGCAGGACCAAATGAAAGTGATGGGCGCAAGATGGGTGCGGTAAAGCCCACAGAATAGATTACAACAGGTCGAAAAGCAGCACCTGCGTGCTGCTATGCTCAACCTAAAAAGGAGAAGGTACATTAAAAGGCCCTGGCAAAACACCCGACCTTGCTCCTTGACATGGGTTGGCCTGGTCATTGGTAACATCACCACCAGTGTCACACCATGCTAATAGGTGTCTCTCAGTTCTGCTGTCACTACAAACCAACAGCACTGGTAATGCTGCCTTATACATGCCCTAAATTGTTACTGTATACCTATGGGAAAAGTGATACTCAACTCACTAAAACAGTGGAAGAGGCATCACACACACCTTTATTCACAATACCACCCTTCACAGACTTAAAACATTCAGTGATGTAGAATTCCTAATGCCAGACGCCCGGGACATATTGTTTAGGGTTAAGGGCAACAACTTTTCATGTTCATTTTGTCCTTGGGACAAGTGGGCCCAACCCCCTACAGCACAAACCCTTAGGCTGACAGTTTACAGAGAAGAGAACTGTCTACAGTTAAGGTAATATGTGTGTGTCCATATGCTAATGCTGTTCGAACTTGTATTGATGGTTCATTAATGAAAAGCCTTCATTGATAGGGTGAGCGCTGTAAATAAATGTTTTAAGGTCACACTGCACTGATTACAGTGGTTCCAGAAAAAAAATAAAAATAACGTACACAGGTTTGAAAAGTTTAACAATATGAGACTAAGTATAATGATCCCAGAATGCTCTCTGATTATATGCAAATATTTGCAGAAGCTTGTAAGCAAAAATGATGATTCTTTGCTTTGAAAATAAAATGTTCAGGAAAAAATGTAAGTAGGAAAAAACTTTTCACTACTATGAAATGTTAGGTACTATTTATTTGAAGAGCCATTTAGTAAAATGTGTTGATGCATGCTAGTATTTCCCAAAAAATATTTCAAATGGAAAAATCAATTTAACCCATTTCAACAAGATTAAGGGACGCACGAAAATAAACAAGCACTGGCAAAGCCAAACAATCTGACATATTTTGTGACTCTTTTGGTTTTGTCAATGCGTGTCTTGTTTTGACATGGCTTTTGTAACACTTTATTGTTGTGGGAGCTCCAGGTCCTCCCCATTGTAACAAACTCTGGTAAAAAAAGAAAAAAAAGTTTTTGCTCTCAAAAAGCACACATTGCCACCAGTTGCGTAACCAAGTCCACTCAGCCCCCCTCCAGGGGGAACCCTCAGCACAGCATCAGCCCTGAGTGAGTCTGGGAGGGGGTCTCGCCGTATTCTTTGCAGGCCCCACCCCCCGCCACTGCAGAATGCAATCACTCACAGTAAAGGCAGCCAATAGGTTGAGAGAAAAATAGAAGTTTAAATAAAAACAAAATGTCTTTGTTAGCAGCAGACCTAATTAGGGACCCCATTCTTAAAGAAAGTCACTACAATGCACTCATGGTATAGGTCTTTGAATTAGTGGTTTCCATAACTTCACAAGAATTTACAGAAGTAGACCAGGAAATCGTACTCCTAGAAAATATTTGTGAACTGTATTTTAGCACGAGTAAATATACATGTGTAGATTTGCTCATGTGAAAATCTGAGGAGCGTTTACAAGTTCACTTTCCCTCCAACCACTTTTTTCCCCAACCCTGGAAGATCTTCTACTTCTGCCATTGTCAGGAGTAAACTTCCAGCCTTTCTCATTATGAGAAAAGATTAGAGAAGAGCTGGTAAAAATCCTTAAAACATGCAAGTTAGTAGGTTTGCAGACTCAAAGGCTTCCAGCCCTGGAACTATTGCTTACTGCTTCCTCCAGCCCTAGTATGTAGATCTACAGAGAGGTGGCAAAATAAGGAAATTGCTATAGTAGGGACTGAAGTTGCAAGTATTCAAGCCCTACCATAGTAGTAGCCCTGGCATAATCAGAGAGGCTATTATCAAAGCTTGTACATAATGAGATTGATGCCATAATTTTGGCACCAAAGAGACAAGTAGATTGTTTTTTTACAAGACCAGTATATTTAGGAAGCAACCTGTCCCATGGATAAGTACATATTTTATTAAATTCCACACCCCTGAATATTGAATTGAACTAAAACTTATTAGTCAACTCACATGAATCAACATGTTTTAGCAGTTCAGAGGTTTTCAAGCTTTCTTCAAAACTACTAGAGAGAGTGACAGTATTATTATATAAAGGCCTTTCAGCATAGCACAGTACGATTGATCCAAATACTGCGGTCCACATTGTAATAGTCACTATTTAGGGAAAATCAGAGTTCAGATGTGATTATAAATGTGTTTGCCTCTTAACAACCAGGTATATAACAACAATACACATGATTTATGGTAAATTCCCCCCCCCATTACTGAAATGTCCATATTGACCTTAAACAAACGCATACACACACCCCGCCCCCCCCCGATATCACATTAAGGACGTATATTTGTTTGTCATTATCTATGAACTATGGTGCCTTGGTAACGTGTGAACTAAAACATCACCCATGAATGCTCAAAGGCCAACTAGCCCAGAAAGCTGTGGGTGTACAGGACCTTAGCAATTCTGCATGACAGCAGCTCAACATTGGGTGTATCGGGGGTGTGAAAAAATTAAAAATATATCAGGAAATGTGTCCTTGAAGGCAAGATTCAAAAACGTATTTCAAAATACAGTCAATAATAAAGGTTGGACTCAAAAAGGGAGTGCACTATTAGAATTTTGAAAAACAATGATGTATTATCAAACTTAAAAGGTACAATAGAAAAACAATAAAAATGCAGATGCAGCAGTAACCACATTGAAGAACACAGAATCATTTGTCATGAGGGTTTACAGTAATCAAAATAATATAGAAATAAGTCGGCAAGATCTGGAAATAGTCTAAGGGCCTGATTTAGAGTTTGGCAGGCGGGTTACTATGTCACAAACGTGACGGATATTCATTACAGCATAATATGATGTTAGAATTCATTTTGAATTGCTTCGTTTCTTTTACACGTGTAAGTTTGAGCTTTTGTTGTCTCTGAACGCACTGTCTATCACATATGTTATCTTATGTATATTTGTTTAGGTAAAATAAGCCTGGTTCCACGCCATAGGCTTGCAGCTGGTTTCTTTCCCTAACTGGGGCACTGTATTCATTATAATTGTGTGTTCAAATAACTAACTGACCTCGGCTGTGGTATTTTGGGGAGGGAAAGGCTGATATCTATACCTTTGAACCACGTAATCCTTTGAAGGGTCTCAAGAATGTGGGGAGCCAGGCAGCTGCAAAAGGGAGGCAAGGACAAGGCTGGAAATGGAACCAGTGTGTGGAAACTGATTAACTCCTTAAAATATCTGTATGACGTATATCATTAGTTACACATTTTATGTATCCTTTGATGTATGAGTATAAATATCACTGTTAAACGCTTTATGTCAGCACACTTTACTTCGGGCCTGGGATGCCAGTGGTAAACCTGTCCTCTTTGCTGCAGCAAAAATAAACAGACCTTTGGTCATTGATTTTTCACTCCGGCCCTCCGTGTCAAAACTCCTTTGTAAATGCATTTGTAAGTATCTGCAAATATGTGCATTTGACAATGATTTCCATAGGATATAATGGAATCTTAATACGGCAGACGGGATATCAGTCACACTTGTGACGGAGTAACCCCCTCTGCCAAACTCTAATTCAGGCCCTAAGTCTCAATGTTTCAGTGCTGTAAAATCAGTAGAAAAAAATCCGATAGCATCCCTAGAGGCTCAAGAAAGATCTCAAAAAAATCTTCTGGCTCGCCCCCAATTTCAATAGTACACATAAAGTTTTCTTGCATAGTATATCATAGGGAGTGCAAAATCAGCATATTATGATCACTGCTCCAAACAAACCACATTTTAAAACGTCACATAGCCCCAAAAGCAAACTTTAATACATAATAATTTTGTTTCTATTGCATTAGTTCTATGCGAGAATACACAGCTGAACTGGGTACAGAGCAATGGATGCTAATGCACATTTTAGCTTGAACGTACAAAAAGCTCCTTAACAGCCAAAGTGGTTATCTTATACCTGTCTTGATTGAGTTCAGAGTCTCAGAAATTTGTTTTTTTTTTACACAACAGTTTCAGCACAGTGCATCACAGGAATAATGAGGACCTGCGCGTCATCTTTAAAGTCCATATCAGTTAATGTAATTTCACTGGACATGCCTCCCCAGCATCCATGCAGTGCGTCAAAGTCTTCATGATGTGATATTATTGCATAAGTTTGTTGGTAGGTTCAATACTAGTCTGGCAGTTAGCAGCGTGCAATAGTGAAATATGTTGACTAGGTATCTTAGCATTTGATAAGACAGTCCGATGTAGGTCACGATCATAGTCATGTCAACCTGTTTTTTCTCCTTCGGTTCAAATAAGGCCTCCCTGTTATTCAATGCACATTAGTAGCTGCTTTCACAAGTCTGTATGAAGTAGACTGAGCTAACTATTTTGCAAATTCACCAATTGTGATATAAACTCTATGGTTGAGCTACAGTTATTATTTTACCTTAAAAACTGGCCCAAGCAAGATTCTCATGCAAGGCCTTGGGCTGGAATAAGGCACAGGACAGGGTGAAATCAATCTGTTGGTTTTGAATAACTATCATTTCAAATTGTCCATTCTATGCAGATATTCTGATATCTAAAAAAGTCACACCATGTAAGCTGTGTGCAGTAAAATGGAGATGTCAGTTTTCATTCATTATCCATGCAAGGAGTTGAGACCTGGCCATAGGCAGAAGACATCTGTGAAGTGCTTCCCGAAGCATTCCTTAGATTCACATTTGTATATATTAATAAGCTCCATAAACAAATTAAGGGGAGTAAAGAGGTGCTGTATTGCATGGGCTAACCCTCCTCCGACACAGACGTTTACACAAACTATACAGCCCAACTGGAATTAATCAATCTAAGAACCCTCCAGTTGACCTAAGGAGAAAATAATCCTTATGCCTGAAAGAACTCTAATCCAACAGGGGTACCTCTTAGTGGTTTGTTTCATTGTAGATTTCCTTCCTGTTCTATTGTGGAACGGGTCATGCTACAACCTGCAACAAGCAATGAGATACACAGTAGCACTTTTTTGGAAAAATAATAGGATAGTGACCAGGCTGGGGGCAAAAGAGCCCGCCATTGAAGGACCGCTGATTTGTCAATGATATTGCCCTTAAACCTCATAGTTGTTTTTAGACATGGTAAGATCAGTAGACTGAATGCTACATTGTATTGGCGTGTTACAGAACTATACCTGGCGATGTAATGTTCACTGCTCCAAAATAATCAAATGGGGAATCCTGGTATCAAGTCCTCAACATTAAGAGTAATATCAGAGTCTCTTGTTGGTTCTAATTCATTATCATTAATAAGGGTCAAAAACTGTATCATATAAAATATGCCTGCACATTATTTCCCCTCAGGAAGAAACCATTGAAGTTTGAGACCTATTCTAAGACTGAACAAACACCGGACACACTTGACCAACCAGGAGCTATGTTTATTTTTAAATAGTCTGAAAGAATACAGAAAAGAGGTGTACATAGGTTCTTTCGATGAGGAACTCTGTTTCTTTGTTGGCAATCTATTTTTTAACCTTTGCCTCTTCAACTAAAAGCAAGACAAGGGTTAAAGTTTGCTATAAATGGTAGTGTTTTTTGTTTGCTGGAGTCTTGAGATTTTTGCAAAACAATCCTTCAAGGGGGTGATCAAATTGGAGGGGGCCAATGGAGAAGTGAAATCTTTAACAATGCAAAGCTTTATTTGCCTACGTTGGTGTCGACACAGATGAGGCCCGCCAGAAGGGTGCGTTTAGTTGTCCGGATTATTTGTTGGTAGCCTCTTAGTGCACATTTGATAGTATTTCTGTCTGGAATGTTCTGTCTCAATTTCAATTTGCAGTGACATTTCATCAGTCCGAGTTCCTCTCTATACCAACTGACCTGGACCTTGTTGTATTGCTCTGTCTGAGGGGGCCCAGGAAGTTGGTGCAAGAGGTGATTCAATTGTTAAAATTCTTGATGGCTATGGGGATGCTGTTGCTGTGATTGATTCGGTGGATGTTTACAGCAGCGTTCCAGTCCTTAGGAGGAAAAGCAGGTAAGGGGCACTGTCGTACAGCAGGCATGTTTGGTGCGTGAGCAGGTTTTGAGGAGCATGCATTTGAATGTGGAGTATTGTGTGTGTGGTTGCAGAACTGTGAGTGAATGGGGTGTTGGGTGCTGCTCTTATAGTGAGCGTTGGGTGTGGGTAGGCGCATACAAACTTGCAGGAGAATGCTCCTTATATGTTATGTGGAGTGAAGAGGTTGCAGCGTGTGGAGCAGCGGTAGCAGTGGGTGGATGGGAGATGAGGATTTCTCAAGTCGGGCATGGTCCAGGTGCGGGCGGGTGCAGATAGGGAGTGGGAGGGAATGATGTAAATTCCTGTGCTGGTGGAAGCTGGGAAATCCTATGATGTCACTTCCTGTGCAGTTAAGTGATGGGAAATCCAGCAATGGCACTTCTTGTGTATATGTAGGATACTTCAGCAATGTCACTTACTGAGCAGACAGTTCTAATTATCATTAGGATTTTAAAAGATGTGTTGGGCGCCTCACTTGATATAAGTGTTACCGCAACCACTTATTTTTCACACAGTTCCAATAAGTTCACTGCATCACATTTACCTTTCTACAGAATCCTGGGAGTCAATACCATACTAAATAAAACTCCCAGATAAGACTGAGTATTGTTTTGTTATCAGGTCAGCATGATGTTACTAAATACTTTGCAGTGTTATCTTACATATTTTATTACCAACTTCTGCAAGTCGCTAACTTAACTTACCATGTATCTACAAGAATTCCTTAGCACATTATGTGCAGTTCTACATAGTTGCACTCAAAGTCAGTGGAGTAAAAATACAGAAACTAATAAAATATATAATACAGATGTACATTAAAAACAAAATATGACTCCTACAGCACAGTGTGTGGTTAGCCTCTTGGGAACTGTAGACACCTTACAAAATAGTAATGGGCACACATAAAAGCTTGAAGGAAAAAGTAGGTGTGGAAGCGTTTGGACCTGATGAGGGAATGGCACTATAGAAATGGGAAAAATTAGGAACGGTAGTAAGGAGGAAGATGCAGCAGTGCTGGAGGAACTGGGTTTAAAATGAAGGACAGAAATGAGATTGAAGAATAAGCAGCTGAATGGAGCATAAAAAGGGCCATATAGTAAACTAAAATCAAAACAAGACTGTCAAAAACGTAAACAAAAAAGGCAGGATACACACCACGTACACATACTAGTATATTTCATATGTTCTATCACTGTGAGAAAATAGCAAGAAGAACCAGACAGTTTGAAAGTGAGCGCAGATGATCAAAGGAGTAATGCAGACAGGACATCTAACAGTCCTTTATCCTTCAGCAACCAATAGGCTTATAAAGCGTAATGGCAGGATAAATGCCAAGCACAGCACACAAGTAACTGATGGGAGCGCTGCAAGTCTGAACTTTGAGGCTGCTGAAACTTTGTGGTAATTCAAGTTCAAACATGGTCAAAGATTTATTTTTCAGAAAATATAGCACTCATACTTTGTAAGTGGCAGACCATGCAAAGACTTGCAATATATTGCAGGAAGCCTCTGCTCAAACGTTGCTTGGCATAACAACGTTAGTGCCAGCATTTTGAGTAAGTAAGCAGCACCTGCAGCAGAACCTGTTACATGAAAGAATCAACTTATAAAATCAATACTGAAACGTGTTACGTTACTAAAGAGATTATAGCGAGGCTTCTTTTATTAAGTCTTTATTAATGGTGTACGTCTGGTCATAAAAAGATACATTTTCTTGGAGAGTGGAAGGGAAATTCGGCTTAGGTGATAAAAATGAATTCTCTGGAACAGAGTGAATGGGGTAGTAGAGGGGGGTAATAGGAGGGGTAGAATGAAAGATGTGAGTTTGGTTTAGAAATCCAATGCCCTGCTTCCACAATTCACTCGTCCTAATTTTGTGGTGTTAGCTTTCAAGTGAATTGGCATAACTTTCTTATTTTAATTATCTGTGCTTTTATTGATTTTTTCTCTTGCTTTTGTCTTTATCTGTTTCCAGTACTTCTGGTAACAATACAGATGACACCAGACATTCTGCCCTTCCTTGCAATAAACTCCCCTTGAAAAGCAGGTTGAGCATTAAGAAGAGCCCAAATGGCACAGTGAATACCAATGCCTACAGTTGTGTACAGCCCGTGTGCTATTGAGAAAGAGCTCAAATTGTTCACTAAATGCCCCCCGGAATACTTATACCTGCCAAAAACCAGCTGGACCTTAATTTTAACCTTAACTACTGTTCCCATCTTCTTCCCACAACTCAACTAATAGTTGTAATGAGCCAGTATCTTCACCTCTTTCACCCTCTGTAGTAGTATAGTTAATGTTTGTTCCAGGTCATGTCAGAGTCGAATTCCAAACTTCATTAGAACAATACTGGCTTACTCCTGATATATTCTAACCTTTAGTAGAGCCCCTCTTCTCACAAAGGTCATCAGAATGTGACAGTTTATGTTTTATGTGAATTGCAGTTTAATGACTAAATGTAGGAAGCTGCACCAACAAGCATTTTAAATGTCTATTTGCTTGTATTTCAAAGTAGGACTTAGATGGCATTTGAACTAAATCACATGTTAGAGGGAGAAAATTGATGTTATAAATTAATTTAGATTCTAGACTAACAGTGCACATAGAATCAATATTGAATTTCTAGTGATTAGAAAAGGACTGTTTAAAAATATGTGCAAAGTAAGTGCAGTTCTCTGTTGTACCTAATGAAATGCAGTAACAAAGCTTGTCATTTGAAAGGAAATGTACTACTCCTATTCATGAAATATTACTGTTGAATTTATAAGTTTGCATATAACATATGTTTTACTAAAATGTATTAATTAAATGCATTTTATATTTTGCCTATAGTGTGGCCTGTTAAAGCTTGTAATTTGCGACTGTGCTAATAAATGCTGATTCATTTCCTAGCACAAACTTTCCTTCTAAGTTATGATCTCATGAGAAGCTTAGCTAGTTGGTAATAGATTTTATTGTTTAAAGACTGAGAGAATGCAGGCTAGTGTCCTTGATGGAAGAACAATGTGAAACATGGAATGGTATTGTATACAATAGTTTCAAACCTGCGTTGAGTCACATAGATAATAGATGTTCCCATAATAGACCTGGGAAGAAAAACTGAATTGTTTCAACTTGGAGTCATACGATTAATTCCCATTGGATGCCTATTAAATGTGACAGGAACAGATACCTTTGATGAATCAGAACTGTTTGGGAATTCTAAAATACTGATGGGCATTAGAACTTTGAGCAGTCCTGAGCAGCCCTGAGATGCTGTCCTGATGCTTGCTGATCCTGGTGCTTTGCTGATGAAGATTCCCTGAATGCTGTACACCCTTGGAGAGGTATCTTCCTTTCTGCCATTTGCCCTTTGAAATGCCCTCTTAGATTTAGAAATCGTTTTTATTTTTCCCTTGACAAGACTCTTCACTGTGCTTCCAAGATGCTAACCTTTCCCCCTTTTTTCTGCCTAACTTAGTGACTTACAGTCCAAGATGATCTTTTCCCATGTTATTTTTGTCCATTTTATGCTTTTTGTATTTTGCCCGCACCCGTTTCTACCCATCCATGTATTTCCCTGATTTGGTTAGTAATAGGATTGACCTGTGTCCACCTAAAGATTTTTGAATCTGTTAAATTGAAATTGATCAATGATTGTTAACTCTGTATTCTCAGTGTCTCAGATATTAATGTGTTGTATTATTCATCTTAAATGCTTAATTTTATTAATGTTAGTTCTCCTAAATCTATTTCAACGCCTTGCACAATCCTTGGTGATTATGTGTCTTTATAAAACTTAGTTTTCAGCATTGTCTACATGACTTTGAGCTTGTATTTGTAATAAATCTTTTAACTTAATTTTTTTTTATTGGAGTGTTCCTTTATTGGCCACACTGGTCATGGTGTTTAAATTGTTTGGGATGTTGATGAAAATCTGTTGATAATTCTACCACACTACTTTCTGGGTAAAAAGATTCATCCACCTCGAAGAACACTGATTCCTGCGAAGGATGAAAATGTTACATAAGTCTTTTTCATCTAGACGTGGCTTCATAACTACTCTGCTCTTGCTTTAGCACTGGCAATCACATGTGGCTCCCAAATGCTTGTCAATTGATTTAACATTGGCAATCCCATGTGGAGAGGGGAACGTATATACTGATTACCCTCAGAGGCCTGGTGAGAAGTGGTTAGTGTCCTTCATGACTTGGACTAATTCCGTACTCTATATGGTCACGTTAACATTTAAAAACATATATACTGATCACCCCCCTCCTCCTCCCCCACTACAAACAACCAAAGCTGCTCCACACTGGTCACAAAAATACAGTGCTGATCTCACTGGTTGTCAGAAGACTGACCGCCATTCTTCCTCTAGCTAGGAGATGTGGGTTTCCCACAGTCCAGCCACATAGAGTGCTTTAGTCATTTAAAGCTGTAGGACATTCTTGGTTCGCACTTCAAATAAGTAACCAGTCAAGAAGATCAGAGCAAAAGCTACAGACTCAGTGAAGTCTTAAAACACCTCACCAACCCTAAACTCTACCCATCTATGAACCGTTACAAAACCCTCACCAACCCAATGACTGCCCATCCATAACCCCAAAAAAATGCTACCCTCCCTGAAACTCCACCTGCTTCTGAACCTTAAACCTTTCTGCAGCTGAACGCTACCACTAAAAGCCCTTAACTACCCTCAGCTCAAACCACTTTTGAACCGTAACCCGTTCTTTCCATAAACTCCACCCATTCATGGCACCTAAAATCAATCACCACCCCTAAACTTCACCCACTCCCTAAACCCTAAAATCCCTTTACCAGCCCTAAACTCTATATTGATCATTTAACATTGGAACTCTCACCACCCACCTGTGAATGAACCATAAATTCCCTCAACGTTCCTACACATCACACATCCATGGAAAAAAACATCCCTAAACTCCACTAGTCTGTGAACCCTATACCGCCCACCCCTAAACTCCACCCTTTCCTAATCCTAAAACAACCTTACCCCCTCTAAACTCCGACCATCCTTGAACCCTAAAAAAATACCTTATACACCTGCATACCACCCATCCCTGACCTCTACAGGCCCGGCATTACCCCAAAACAGCACTCATCCTGAACTCAAAAACACCCTCATTACCCATATGAAACACCCAAGTTTAGTGCAATTTTGGATTTTACCTGAAAATAATCTTTCTTTTAAAAAACAAAATCATTTAATTTTCGATTTATTTGGATTTTCTTTAAATTGTCGTTCCTTAAACTCTTTATTCAAAATTTTCTTTATACGATTTGGTTTCCACCAATGTAGTTTCTTAGATTTAATTTTTCCATTAATTACATTCATCAAGAAAGGCATGTATCTATTCTGATATTCATTCATATTCTGACATGAATGTTTCATAAAGAATAAAATAGTAAAATGTGCCTCTCTTCCATTTTAGGAATGTGTACATCCATTCCTGGCCACCAATAAAATTCTTGAAGCAACTTAGTTTGTGCTAGACATACCACCAGGTCCATGATGAGCCCAGCCAAACTCCCAAAAATGGAAGAAATTGTGTACCTTTGTTCAGCATATCTCCCTTCTAACTCTCAGGATAAAGGTTTCAGTTCTTCTTCCAGTAATTTAAATGTATTCCAAACTCATGCACATTCTTAATGTCTTTAGCTAAAACACAGTCCTCAAAATCAGCTTGTCTGCACTGTTCTTTACTAACAGCAAAAATACACATTTGCACTCACTTATGTCCCCTTCTATGGGTATTCCCAGTTGCGGGTCCCTTGCTCACTATGCCACAGGATCCCGAAGCATTTCACTGATGATGCTTAGCAATGTTCAAACCAGCCTGGAATGGACGGTGTTCCCTACTTAAGGCAGTCTTGTCAGACAGTTCAACACTGACTATTCCCATGATAAGAAGGGTCAGTACTAATATGCCTAAGGCGGGTTGTGTCTAGAATAGCTAAGTATGTGAAAATTATAGGTAGGAAAACTATCCAGAGCAACCGTTACTGCTAAAGACTAGCTGTACACATTCCCCCGTCACCTTTCGAATTTCTTAATTAACCTACTTGATTCATAAACAAAGTAATTTTTGTCTTTAACATCAAACCATTATTTAGTAAATGCTCACGAACTTGAATATGATTAATTTAGCTTTACTATTTACAAAGCGGTCATGCTGAAAGCAGCAAGCACATTATTGTGTGGTACTAAAACATTGGCATTTATGGCTAGTTTTACAAGGAATGAGGCTAACGCAACACAATGCTAACACAAAGAGCATCTTCTGGAACTAGAATATACCAGTCACTGTGGCAAACGACAGGAGGTGTGCCGACTGGATGCAAGTCAAACTGGTGGTAAGCAGATCTTCTGAAAACTGGTCAAAATCAACCTACTGCTGTAAAACACAGCTACCAACTTTAACTTTAAGCCATTGGGTTGCATGAAATTGATATTCTCTTAATATGCCAAAACCACACCCGTGCTGCACTACAATTGCTCATCCATTACACATACCTTTCAACTTTAAGTATTTTCTGACAGTTGGTACACAGTGCAATTTGCATCCGAGGGCATTCACATTTGCGTAAACCAAAGATCTTATGAGAATACTACAGCAACCCTCCAAGATCTTTAAGTAAAAATGTATATGAGTTTTCTACTCCATATATTCTCTCAATCTCATTGAGTACATATATCTCCTGTTCTTCAGCAGAGTGGTCTAGTTTTACCATGAACTATGCTTGATCTTTCTTTCCTAAAACAGAAACACTGTTCTTTGCACCATACTTTCACATCTTTTGCTCTCTATTTAAAAGTGAAAATTTCCAAACAGCACTGTTTTGAAGCCCACAATTTTTGTTTCTCAAGGAATCAGCGGATCAACTTTTGATTCAGACATTAGTTTAAATTTTGACAACAATCCATGGAGATTCTAGTTCTACATCTACCGCCCTCACTTCAAATATGGATTTTCCTTTGTCTTTTATAATCAATGTCCATGATGAGTACCCTTATTCCCACTGTCTCCGTCTTCTGACTCCAATGGTGCTGTCCTTTCCTTCAAAAGAAAGCAATGCATTTAGCAGAGATGGCACAAAATGAGAATGCTATAAAATTCAAAACTGGGATAGAGTATGTACAGCATAACTGTGCATGGCAGGGGCGAGAGTTATAGTTACCTTTGGGAACAAGCTAGAGTTACTTGAGGTAACTAAATATATATATTTTTTTTTTTAATCCCTAGAAGTCGAACAAAAGCAATATTAGAAAAATTTGAGAATACCTGCAAGCTGAAAACTACTCACCCTAACCTAAATTAACTGCTTAGTTGTGACTTTAACAGTATCTAATCACAACTCGTAAGGAACCAGTCAGTCAGCATTTTAAATCATTCATGGTTTATACCATCTCAAGTAGGCCCTAATCAGAACAGGGACAAACTAAGTTAGACCGTCATTGAAATGTTATATTTTATTGATCTCTGAGAATTAAATGGACACCTTACAGGAGATCAACCAACTGTGCAAACACTAATCTCTTCAAGTTCTGAAACATTACTAGATTACTCCATTGTAAGCCTAAAAATGCTTTAAATTATAAGCAACTTTCATGTAGAGCTGCGTGTGGAAACTGACCATCTCCTGCAAATTACAGCTTTATATTACAGCTCAAAACAAACAAGTCACTTTAGAAAAGAGCTTCATAACTCAACCATACTCATTTGCCTTAAAAAAAAAATGGAAAGGTCCAAATCACCAATACTCAAAGTCGGTCTTACAACAGAGTTCAAAAGAAGAGGAAGCCATTCAGCCCAATTTACTAAACTTGTAACTAATCTACTCGAACAACTTCCCAAATAAACATTCACAATGGGGACAAGACTCAGACTTTTGCCCAGGACAAAATAATTATTTATAAAAGACCTAGAGAAGAAAAAATGATTAAATAAATAACTGATATTACTTAGGACAGGGGGGGCTCTAGGACCAAATGGCAAACCACTGGCACATTTTAAAGCTAATCCTGAATTTTGGTCAAAAGCCGTAAACAGCACGATTAACAACTTTTTGGCTACTGAAAGTATCCCAGAAACTTCAGGAGGGACCACTGTTCATCCAGTTTATAAACAAGGCGCCACGGGGGGGGGGCAACTAAACATAGGCTGATATTCTTTGAAGGTACTGAAGCAAAGCTCTTCTCAAGTCTTCTAGTAAAGGAGCTCGAAGACTGGGAAGGCCACCTCAGCCCTGGTTCCAACCAAATCATACAGGCTTTTGCTCAGGAAGCAGCAGTACAAAAACATTGTCTGACGCAGTCATTACAGAGGATTCGTTCAAAACAAAACAAAACTCTATTACATGCTCTGTGGTCTTAAGATTTGCATTTGACAGGGTCTCGAGAAGTACTCTAGGGTCAAAACTGAACTGCAGGGGAATTCCCCAACACTTATGTGCTATCGAACTCCTTTACTATTACAAGACCTCGGTAAGAGTGAGCTAGGGAATGGCTCAATAACAAAGTAAATTCCAACATGGGATGAATTAAAACAGGGATGCGTAATGGCTCCCATTTCATAAACCTTTTTATCGCCAATCTAAAGAATACCTTGGATGCAGTAAAATCAAGCCCCTGGCTGTCCCTCAAGCCTATTACTGGCTTACAATATGTGTACAACATAGTACTCTTCAGCTAGACTCCAATAGGGCTAGAAGGAATAACATCTGCAGTCTCAGTATGAAAAAAAGAATAATGGGATGGAAAAAATATTAAAAACTCAAGTCTTGATTTTTGGCTCTCAATAACTTTGGTTCCCACAGGAGAAATTGGTAACAAGGTACACTTAGAAATACTTTTTGACAACTGCAACAATGTCAAACCACATCTTGACTGCAAAGACAGAAAGCTAAATTACAACTTTTCTAATTCAAATCCCTGCATACCATTTTAACGATCATTCACTTCTTTCTATTCTTAAAGTTATTAACACTAAGCTAATACTCATCCTCAGTTACAGGCCTGAAATGATGCATGAGCAGAACTAAAATTATTTGCAAATCATTCAGGCCAGAGTTTATAGGCGCATATTCATTTTGCAACCAAATACTTCCCAGGCACAGTCACCTAGAATTTGGTCTTGTAAAACAAGAATCAATCTGCTGTGAACATGCATTAAATTTGCAAAACATTATGAGAAGCCCAGGAAATTTCCCTAAGCTCTCATTTATCAGCAGAAATGAACAGAGTTAACAAGCACTGGCAAAGACAATAGGTCTAGCTTACGCAAAACTGTTAACTTTGTCTAGGTATTTTATTCCTGTTGCACAGCAGCACGGCTAAAAGTTCAGGAAAAAAATAGAAGGGGCTATCAAAACTGGGACAGGGCTGCAAGGACAGAACAATTCACTACAGGTGAAAGGGATTGGGGCAAGCAATAACAAGGGGCTGCTGGGGCAGGGCAAACACCGACAGGTGGAGGGGTCATGGGGACAGCGGTCAAGCAACAATGCTGGAGGGGGTGAGGAGGGGTGGGTCATAGGGGGAGAGGCGAGTGGGGGAGACAGACATGATATTCAACAATTCTGAGCAAGAAGATGGGAGACAGCCTGCAAACTCCTACATTGTTACGGAATGCCGCAAGTAAAACAATTTTAAAAAAAATACCTCCAATAAAATGCAAGCAATGGAAGGACAAAGTAGCAGTACTTAGGCAAAGCTGCAGGGGAAGGATAAAAACACTAACAGGAGTCGACATATGCTAATCAAACCAAAGAGCAAATAAGACTGACAATAAAGATACCCAATGGTAAGCAATGGGCAGGCTTTAATCCCCCTTCAAGCTAACAAGATGTGTTGCAAGCATCGAAGGAGAGACCGTGGTAAGATTACCTACACCCTGCACTGTCCCCCTTATCCCACTGGAAATCAGCAGCTACATAGGCATTTAAAAAAATAAAATGCTGTAAATAAATCTTTGAGGATACACTCATATTTACAGGATAAATATCAGTTTGCTAGGAACGCTAGGACAGTAAATAAACACCCATACACACCTAACCTACCATCAATATTTGGGTACCTTTTATTCACCACACATCAAGATAAAGTTTCTGAATTATAGTCTGAGCAGCTGCTGGAAGAAAAATTAGATTCCACACTGAAAACAGTTGAGGCCACCTGCAATAGCTCCAAGGATACAATAAACTAAATAATACATATCCACCGTTTTGAAAGCTGCACATACACACTTTCTGCGAATACACTTTAATGCCTTACAAATAAAAACCTGCAGACAGGCCCAGATTCATGAGCATGAGTGTATCACATCCACAATTAACTAGTGTAGCTTTGTGAAATTTAAGGCTCAAGTGATAAGTCTTATAACGCCATATTGAATGCACCCAGCCTGCTGGGGCACAGATTGGCCCATTCAATTGTTCTTTTAAAACGTACTAACAAATGCTACACAGTATATGGTTTTAAATACAATGTTTTTAATCATGATAGTATTCATCCATCTTAATAATGCATACTTATATGTCCTTCTTTCGATTTTTGTAAAGGGTTTTTAATAATGCAAACAAAGATCTCTCTGCCTTTTAGTAAGGTACATGGTTTCTCAACCTTTCCTTCCTACATACTTTCCTTTTCTTGTATATTCTCTGATTTCCGTTTGTGTTCAGTTGTGTTTAACAATGACTTTGCAGCTACCATGAACAGTTAACCCCGGATACTGAACGAAAGAGCTTAGGCATTCACACTACTAAAAGTAAGGCATCAGATAAAAAAAGATTAGCTCTTTATACCTTGAAGCTGAATTTTCTAAACAGCCTTTAGCAGTTACAACAAAGCCAAAATATATATTTTCAAATATGGGTTATATGAACACTTTTACTTCATAACCTTTTTAATTACCATTGTGTGTGAAACCCGGCCCTCATTACACCTGCAAGATCCTCTTTTTTGACCTTCTGACAAAGGAAGACAAATTGATATTGTCAAACATTTATTCTACAACAAGGATGAATAATGTACATGGGATGCATCTCATATGAGTTTGATCAGGTCAAGATTTGCCTCATATTGTTGCAGACTTAATGATGCTCCATAAAACCTACTTTGTCTTTATTTATTACTAACAGAACTATTTTCCAAAGCCTTTGCTGATGTTTTTTGTGAATATTATTGCACTGTATTACTAAGTGAAGTTCTGTGATTAAATATTTCAGTTTTCCTCTTAGGTTTTAATATTAGGACTTTTACAGAGGATTCCACTTCAGGTACAGAAAGTTTCTTTCTAATTGAGGTTTTAGATATTAACAAAAGAATGAAGAATGAGTTATACTGTACCGTGCAAATAACGGAGAAAACTATCCAGCTCAACCACCACTTTTTGAACAGCAGATATTTTACAGTTTCTACTATATTTTAAATTATTATTAAGATAAGCATTTCATCTGAAACTGTGAAGAAGATTATTTTCTTATCAAACTCTACATTTTACTTTATTATCTCACCATACATAATTTGGTACATCATAAACTATTCATTTAAGTCCATTGTGCTACTCATCAGCCTACCTTGCTCCTCAAAGTCAATGTGTATGTTAGATTTTCCTATAAGATTCCTTCAAAATGTATCTGGTAAGTAATGTGTGAAAGCAGAGGACCTCTCATTACTATTTGTAAAGTGATTTCTGATTTCTATTATTTATTCATTCATCTCCTTACTGCTTGCTCATTCCAGCGGCCATTTGCCTTCAATTGGTGATTCTCGTCAAATGAATCCTCAGTCTATATTCCTGGTCAATATAAGACTGGAGAAAGAACAAACTATCAGACTATTGCTGCTTAACTTTCATTCCTTACCTGCACACAGACTAAATATTCATTCATTGTTAAATGACTATGCCCCAGAGGCTCTGTTTTTGAACGAAACTCGGCTCTCTTGAGGATTCCACTCCTGATACAATTATGTCCCTTCCCTCAAATTACTCCCTATAGCACCTAGATAGACCTCAGAGAAGAGGAGAAGGAATTGGAATAATTTACAAAAATTCTATTCACTGCCGTTCCCATCCCCTCTGTATCCCAGACTGTGAAAGCCTGGCCTTCTTTTTGTCAATAGATGCCAGCTTTACTTTTTCTGTTATCTTAATTTACCGTTCTCTGGGCCCCCATGGTAGGTTTTTGCAGGCTCTGCCTGACTGTGTGGCAGAGTTTGCTTGTAAATATTACAATTGTGCCATTTAAAGGGATTTTAATATTCAGGTAGAGGAACCTCACAATGCTCCCGCCAAAACCTTACTCACAGATTTAGCAGCCTTGGATTTATCACAACTGATATCCTTCCCCACTCACCTTCATGGTCATACAATCAACCTAGCGTTTAGTAATATTCCTAAATTACTAGCCCAGGCTCCTCTTCCTTTGGTTTTGTCGAACCATTTTGTAATTCTTTTTACTGTGCCCACCCAACCTCCTGTAAATCATCAGCCTTGTGCAAAATTAATGGGACATCAGTGGTCAAAGCTGAAGAAGAACGAATGGATGGACACATTAACAAACCAGTTTGCCTCCTCCACTATTCCCCAACACTATACAGCTGAGGGTTTTAACAAATGGATTTTGGAATCCCTAGATATTATTCTACCCACTAAAACTATGGTTAAGACCTTTTGGAAAAAGAACTCATCTTGGTTTACTCCTCATCTGCTGGAGTTAAAAAAGAATGTAAGCGGATGGAGAGTAAGTGGAGGAAATCTTATGATCCTGGTCTCAAAAGAGATTATAGGAATATGATTTGGTCTTTCCACTCGGAAATTAAGGATGCACAAGCCTCCCATTATACCTCCAGGATCGAACGATCCTCACACTCTCCTAGAGAGATATTCTCTATCTTTGAGGAAATAACTAAGCTTCCTCCGGTCAAGAACATAGTAGAGGGCTCTCAGGCACACAGTAATGACTTAGCCTGTTTTTTTCAAAAGAAAATTCCTGACGTCTAAGCAACTCTTCCTTATAATTCTTGCACTGAGGATGAGTTTGTCCTTCATCCTGACGATCAGCCCCCTCAAGCCTCACTCTCAGCTTTCCAGCCTCTGACTAAAGATCTAGTAGATAAATATCTGGGCTCTATAAAATCCAGATCTCCTCTGGACCCTTCCCCCCCCTCCCTTCTATTTTAACTCTGGGATCCCAAGTTATATCACCAGTGCTAATGAACATTTTGAATGACGTGTTACATGGGCATGTCCCACAACAATGGAAACAGGCTGTGGTTAAGCCTCTATTAAAAACAAAAAAAAACAACCTTGACACAGCTTCACTATCTAACTCTAGACCAATTGCTCTTCTTCCCATTGTGTCAAAAAATAATAGAGAAACATCAACTCTCAGGTTTTCCAGAGGAATATAATCTTCTACATAATACCCAAATGGTATTCAGACCGCTCCTCAGCTCCGCAACAGCCTTGTTGGCAGTCACTGAAGACACTAGACAACATGTGGATGCTGGTGGATATGCAGCAATCATTTTATTAGATCTAAGCGCCGCTTTTGACACAGTAGATCATAAAGTTCTTCATCGCTGAGCCTCTCAAATGGGAATTGAAAGTACTTGCCTCAATTGGCTTTCCTCATATCGGAGTCAAAGAACTTTTCAAGTCCTGGATCAGTCCCATTATTCCGATACTTTCCCGCTGACCTGTGGGTTCCACAGGGTTTTTCATTAAGCCCTAGGCTCTTAAATATTTATATGGCCCCCAGGAAAAGATCGTTGAAGCCCATGGATTGTCTCTTGTGTCTTATGCTGATGACACTCGATTGTTTTTTTTCTTTTTCTACTGGGACCAGCTCGGATATTGCCACCCTCTCTTCATGTCTATCCAATGTCGCTAAATAGATGGCGAACAGCAAACTCAAGTTAAATGAGGAGAAAAAAAAAAAAAAAAAAAAAAAAAAAAAAAAAAAAAAAACAGGGAGGTTATGTTGGTAGGACATTTTTCATTTTTGAAGCCCCCTGCCTTAGACTCAGCTGGACTAAATGACCTTCCCTTGCCCAAAGATAAAATAAAGAGTCTAGGTTTTTGGCTGGACTCTCGCCTCACAATTGAATGCCACTCGAAGAAATTGGCGGCTACTTGCTTTTATTTACTGAGGGCCTGTAGGAAGATTTTCACATTTCTTCCCTTTGTAACTAAAAGGTTCATTGTCCAGGACCTGATACTGTCGCGCCTAGACTATGGGAATGTTTTGTTCTTCAGTTCTCCTTCCTATGTGCTAAAGAGACTACAGGTGGTGCAGAAAGCTGCTGCCCGCCTTCTAACGGGTACCCCGAGACACCACTCGGCTAATTCTGCTCTGTGTTCCCTTCACTGGCACCCCATTGAGCAGCGCATTAACTTTAAAGCCGCCTGATATGTGCATTGTGCACTCCACAATAGGGGTCCGGCCTTTCTCAGGCATATTATAACTGCTTACAACCCCCAGAGATCACTCAGATCTTCCTACGCTTATTTGATCAATACATTTCGGTTTAACAAAGTAAGATGGGGAAGCAGGTCGTTTGCCTTCAAGGTGGGTCACCTATGGAATTCTTTACCACTGGAGCTTCGATCAGAAAACTCAGAACTTCAGTTTCGTAAAAAGCTCAAGACCTTGGTTTGTTCTTTATAGCCTGTCTGCTCCATCTGTTCAATGGTCCTGCATTAGCGCTGGGAGGCCTCCAGGTAGCCATGCATTTTACAAATATCTAATAATAATCTGCACTTCGTGTAAATGTGATTATGGAATAAAGAATGTGTTTTTTGGATGTACGATATTTAAAATATATATATTATTATCTACAAATAAACTCAGCAGAGTGGTTGGGAAAAATAGATAAGACAGAGAATGGTCAAAGTAGAAAAACCTTTCAGATTAAATGTTTTATATTAAATTTAAAACGATAAATGCTTGGAGAATACAGCAAAGCAACAGGTATTAGGTCTAATCTCAAATGTTTTAATAAAATATGAAGCACATTCAAGTTGCTCAGGCAATGCGTACCGTCTCCTGTCACAGATGCAACATAAAGAAGAGAAATATATATTTAACAAATCTTTCATACTTTTCCGCTATCCCTGCCCTTTACGATAAATGCAATACCTACTCTCACTCAATACAACAATTCTTCACAACAGGACTCTAGATCTGTTCAGAATTCAGTGTTATTGTACTGTTTTAAGCCAGACAAAGGAGAATATGTTCAGAATATACTTTGCCAAAATAAGTGATAATTTAAAAAGGTGAGCAAGTAAAATGTGGAGTGGACATTAGCATTTAGGTCAGGGATTTTGAACACCTTTTAACAACTTCACGATTAGCGTAGACAACCAACAACGCACTACTACGTTCTCCAGCAAGATACTACCATTTTGTGGAAGACCACTCCTTTGTCAAAACTCCTTAGTCATTCAGCTCATTTTCTATCACTTTCCCTCACTGCAAGCTTGGAGAAACCTTATAATAGTGTAGAGCACAACACAAATAACCAGCATAACTTTGATATAATGGGTAATTGAGATCAACATATGTTACCAGGTTCAAAAGCCGGAAGTGTTTCAGGCATATTCTGTGCCAAATACTAGAAGCAAACAAAATAGTTCTTTTAAAAGGAACAGATTTGCTAGCTTGATCAGTGGCTCTTATCACTGCATTTTTGTTTCTTATCTAAACCAGAAATTATAAGAGAATGTTTAGCAACAATCCGCCATCTTTAGAGGATCCTTAACCTGCAATCTTTTTGCCGATGGAAGGGCAAGCTGCACAACTCACACATGTATTTTAAGCAACTATTTCAAAATCGAAACCCAGCCATTACTTCATATCAGGATTTCTAGCATTGTTTTTGCCTTTTACTCCCTTACAAAATGCACAAACTGTCCATGTGCATTATCATAGGTGAAGCCAGTTGAGAGTCAAACCACAGATGTGTGTAAAGCACTGGTCTCACCACCTAATAATTTTTAACATACATCGAACTTTGACTTAAACAGGATGCGAGTGAGCACCTGCAGGCGAAAAGAAAACAGTGATTAAAATACTGATTTGTTTATGAAAATGTTTGTTCGTTTATTTTGATTTGTTTACAGTAATATGCACTGGAACACCACTACTTGAATCATACACAAGAACAATTTGTATAGTGCTTTGCTATCATTAGCATAGTCTTGCAATGTTTACAGAACCTATGTGCCTACAACAGTTATGGGGTTCTCTCTGAGTGATTGGGGCTGCTCTCTAACCATGGCTCGCTATCAAAACGTAGTAATTAGGCATTATGAAAGCTAGTAACAACGTCCACGTGAAAAGTCGGTGTGGCTTTCATATCAATTTTTCAGATTAGCAATTTCACAAAACTAAGAAAATACAAGTCAACTACAACAACCTTTATTGTGTGATTACTTAAAATATTTGCAAAATGAACACATAATGTACCAAGTTACAAACATCAGCTAAAAATACAAATAGTGCGCCACTGTTTAAACAATAATCGCCCTTCTGGGTTTATAAAGTCATTAAAATTGAGGCCTAATAAAGTTAAAGGAAAATGAGAGGTGCAGCAGTAGATATCAGGGCTTGGTATATTCCTTGCATCCTACTTTAAAATAAGATATTAGTTTATATCGGTTAAACAGTTTAAAAGTTAAGTCCGCTCGACATGCTGTTTTAATTTAATTTTGCTTGCAGTTGTGAAATATATTTCCTGAATTTGGTCAGCTCTACTGGCTCTTTTAGAGCGAATACCAAAGTTCTAACTGGCTCTTTTAGAGCGAATACCAAAGTTCTAGCCTCAGAGCAAGATCTTATGCCATAGCGAAGGAAGTGAGAGAGGTTTTTGGAGGGTGTGGGTCTCATTCGTTTGTAAAATTTCCCTTACGACTCGGAAATAGGGCTGGATAAGATGACTGTCCTGCTGGTGTGCCGGGGGTGAGGTGCTAGTTTAGAAAGTAAGCCCTACTTCAGCTGATGCTTCAGTTGGTGCTTTCGTTAGAGCCTGGCCTGTGGAATTAGCTTGTGCTGTGTCTCGCGTTGATGGCCTGGCTATGCCGGCGCTTTGCAGGGCTGTTTTCCATTCAATAACAATGGAGGACAGAACTTCTCGTAGAGATGACAATTTGTCCACAATCACCATGCAGGCACATGCGCATGTAGATTAAGTGCTGCCCAATGTTACGGAGTCGATGTTTAACTCTCTTTGTTCTAAGGCTGTAAATTTTGATTCCAGTTTATGAATGGATTTGGCTAATGCATATATGATATCTAGTTGCATTTCAAGCTTGCTGATTGCCAGGTGAGCGTGTTTATTGCGGTTGTCAGAGTGGTGTTGACTGATGCCAGCAAACCCGATTGGTCTGTATCCATTCTAAGTTCCTAGATGCTTGTTCTTTCCTGGGTGTTTGGTGGATCCGTCCGGCTCAGGGTGTAGGGCGAGTAGTGTTGATTATTGAAGGGATCTATGTGCCTCTTTTCATTGCTGAACCTCAGCCTGCCATCTCGCTCAATAGTGGGTTTGTACTCTGACTCAGATTGTCCTCTCTGTCCTGGTCTGGGGTAGCAAGTTGGCTTTCCTAGTTGGCAGGTATCTCCCGATGGAGTCTGTGATGGTTGACAGTGCAGGATGAAGCGGCGCATGTGCTGTATTCCTGTGTTTTTTGAGCTGGCTGAAGGGTTTCCTTGTTTGGGGTCCAGGACAGGGTGGCCATGGTGCATCCATGGTCGAATTGAGTAGGTAATCCTTTATTACCGGTGGGGTGCTATCTATAATACTGTTGGGCGATATTTCGATGATTGTGTCAACCTTCAGCTGGACCGACCCATTTGTATGGTGGAACTTAGGGATCCTTTATGCACTGTTCAGCCCCTATCTTGGCCAGGAATTGCTTTTGCACGCAGGATAGTCTTCGGCTGAAGTGAGGTTTTTTGAAACCCTGTTGAAAAAAATCTAAAGGTGATCTTTGAGCTAGTCTGCACTGTTTTGTTGTTACTGCCTTGGTGCTGTTCCTAATCAGGTGGTTTTCCTTTGCTGAATACTGGTTTTGCACCTTAATGCTTTGATGATGGTTAACCAGTTCATTTTTGCATAGATTCTGGTCTGCGAGAAGCTGCAGCCCAGATGCCCTGTGCCTCCATAGCTGTGTACTGATTGAGCATGAAACCTGAGGTCACCTCCCGGAACTTCCTTCTGGTGGGGTTTTGACAGTCTCTTGTGCGGCCTCAGATTGAAAGTCGGGTTGGAAATATGTCTTGCCATTGAATACCTTGCTTTCAGATCAGTTCGTCGGCGCAAAGATAACAGGTTTGATATTTTCCAGGTGCGTAGTGGCAGGTGTGGCATTTTAAGTTGGTATGAGGGCCTTCCTGGCTCGCCCTAATGCCCCTTGGTTTGCCCCTAGTTTTGCACAAGGTGAACGGAGGGAGGGGGGGAGGGGGGAGGGGATGGTGGACATTGCTCAGCTGTCGTATTAGTTTGAGGATGAGATTTGAGATTTGAATTGGGGACCTAAGTGGCAGTTGAGGAAAAATTGAAGAAATGTTCTCTGCAGATCTTGCGTGGTCATTATGATTATGTGCTGCTAGTTGTCCAGCTATCTAGCAGCGTGGCAAATGCCCAGGGGGAAGCCAAGGAGAATCCAGGGTTTAGAGCCCCAGGAGAGACTGGCTAGGTGGCTGACTAGGTGGAGATAGAACAGGTGGGCGTTCTGCTGGCGTGGTGGTTGAGGGGAGTTGGGAATGAGGCTCACCGGCTTGTCAGCAAGCTGCACCCAGCACTAGCCGGGCCACCTCCGCTGGGTTCTGGGGGTGCAAGCTTAGCCGAGGCTGACTACAGCCTCAGCACTCCACGAACCGCTCCCCCTAGGCTGCCCATGACACCCCAAATGCCCGCTCACCTTGCCCCTGTCTCTCAGTAGTCCGGTGCTCCGCCTCTCCTCCAACCACCATCACACCAGATTTCTAATCTGCTGTCCCCAGGCGGGTGGGTAGGTCTCTGGAGAAGTCCACAGGTGGTGCAGTGATAAGTTTCAAGGTGGATCTGGGGATCTCTGGGGGTCCTGCACAGTGAAATTTTGCAGGGTGTTGCTGGGTCCCGGCAGCAATTACATGCAGCCTATGTACCTGCACGCCAGAAATAAGGGTCAGGCCCGGCCTGATTGAGACAATAGCCCACCCAGTGAAGAGGGTTTCTTGGTGTCGGCCGAGCAGAGGTGATGCAGGCACCGGTCAAGGCACGGGTCAAAGCTGCAAGCCACGAGCAGCCCGCAGCCTGCGACCCGGCTGTGATCAACAACGCCTCTCTCCATCTCTCTCTGTCGCTGCCTCGCACTCGTGAGCATCTCTCGCAGTCTACGTCTAACTTGCAGCGGCTAGGCTTGGTTTGGGACAACTTTGTTCTGACACAACAGCTGTCAAACTTGACAAATTAGGTTGAAGCAAGTTGTTTTTCAGAACTCTGTTCGTGCCTGTGCTGATTCTGCCAGCACTGACATACAAGTCATCCTCCCTAGAAGAATCAATTCTTGGCTTGAGCATGACTAAGTCAAAGCAATCCGGGGATCACACTTGAAGGCACTGACATCCCAGCAATTCAGCTTGGTAGTGCACAATGTGCCGGGCAGGAACGAGGAAATCAGTAAAGGGAAACAAGCAGTAGCAAAGCCAGTAGGTCTCACGTTTGCAAGAGCTATTGTCTTTGCCAATGTGTTTTAGCAATGTTGTTCACCAGCATGGTTGGTGTTCAGCATGTCTACTAGTTAGTACAATAGAGAAGAGTGACATGGAGTGTCAGAGTGAAGTGGCTGAGAGTGTCATGTACTGTAGTGGCATATTGTGGAGTAGCATAGAGCGACACATATTGGAGTGACGGAGCACAGTGGACTGGTGGAGAGTACATTGGCGAGTATGGTGGCGTAGAGTGCAGTGGCACTGAATTCAGTGGCATACAATGCAGCATTTTAGAATTCAGTGGTGTAGATCAGAGTGGTGCACAGTAGAGTGCAATGGTGCAGAGCAGAGTGATGCAGAGTACGTTGGCACAGAGTAGAATAAATTAGCGTGGAGTAGCACAGAGTAGAGTGGCGTAGAGTGCAGAGTACAGTGACGCAGAGTTGAGTGATCCAGAGTGCAGTGGCGCAGAGGAGAGCTGATTGCCATAGAGGGAAGGAGCACATAGTGGTGTAGAGTATAGTGCCACAGAGTGCAGCAGTGTTATGAAGTAAGGTGGCATAGAGTGGACTAGAGAAGAGTGGCGTAGAGTTCAGTGGCGTAGTGCAGTGTTATAGAGTAGAGTGCAGTGACAGTGTAATTGTGTAGAGCGCAGTGGTTAAGAGTAGAGTGCTGTAGAGTGAAGGGGCATAGAATGGAGTAGATTGGTGTAGAGTGCAGTGGCCTAGAGTAGATTGTTTCAGAGTAGAGTGAAGTGGAAGAGTGGAGTGGTGCAGGGTAGAGTGCAGTGGTGCAGTGTGTATTAGAGTTGAATACAGTGGAATGACATAATGCAGGAGTATGGAGTTGAGAGTTTACAGAGTAAAGAGTATTGGCGTTGACTGTATTGGCATAATGTGAAGTGGCATAGAGTTGTCTAGAGTAGACTGGTGTGACCCAGACTGGAGTAGAGTGCAGGGTTGAAGAGTGCAGTAATGTAGAGTAGAGTGGTGAAGAGTGCATTGGCACAGGGTAGAGAGGCTTAGCTTGAAGAGGCGTAGAGTGGAATGGCATGGAATGGTGTAAAGCGGAGTGGTGCAGATTAGAGTTCAGTGATGTTGAGTGGTGCAAAGTACACTGAAGTGGCATTGAGTGGAGTATGCATGATGTGGTAGCACACTGCAATTACAGAAAACACTTTTTCAATTGAAATTACCATTATTTTTGCACAGACATACAGTTTTACTAATAAAACTATACAGTGCACAGATTAAATGTGTGAAAGTTGCATCACCTGGTTTAGTGAACCATTTTAATCACATTAAAGTATTTGTGTCCAACACACTTCAGAAATAACAGTGTGCTTTATTTGTGTCGTCATAATTCTGATATATTGTGAAATACTTACAAAGTTAATTTATGTGTTGCTGTGTGCTAGAAAAAAAACATATTTCCTATCCCTAGTATCCAGCAAGAGTTATACATAAATTCTCACTTTGAAATCAGAGAAGGAAAAATAAACAAGCGCTCTTGGAAGACAGTGCTTGACATTTGACCTCAGTAAGCAGATGTGCCACGATTTAAAGGCCTGTTAACATAAAGCCAATTCATGGAAGGATTCAGTAAACACGGTTTAGGCAACAGGAGGGACGAACTGAACCAGGACTGCCAAAAGCAAATAAAGCCAGCAAATGGAAAGCCAGAAAGCTTGCATTACAAAGCCAGGTAAGCATTCCCAGGCCAATTATCTTAAAGTCCCCAAGATGTCTTTCGCAAAACCAGACAGCTGCGCTGTCTGGTAGGTTGCGACCCAAAAAGACCTAAAACTCTGACCTGCCCTTCACACTCAATATTCTGGTTTGTACTTCAGACTTTCACAGCAACTCATTGGCCTCTTCTGTGCCTATTAAAACTACCCTCCTAAATCTCCATGACAACGACCTTCTGGACAGCTCAGACAAAATACATATCACCAAATATTCTGAAAGTTCATGCTGTAAATGTCTTGCTTTTTACTACACTTAAAATTAGATCCTTAGCCTGCTTGGTTTAAGCACCTACGAGCTACTGAGATAAGACGTCACTGGCAAATTAAGATGTCAATGGCAAATAAAGACAGTCATTTTGCCAAGATCACACAACGCAATTATGTGGGAACTCAGAATTTGAACTTTCAAGGCTAAAGCCTTTGAGCATCACAGCTGCACTTCCAGTGGTTTAAAGTGCAATTCATTCTGGAAAATATATGCAATACAAACTATTGTCAAATCGTGGATGTGAAGAGCTTGTGATCTGCTGTCTGTAAGGCTTCTGCAAAAACATCTGGTTTTGCAATCACCACGGCCTGGCCATTCAAAAACATACTTGCCATCTGGACCATTTGTAGTCCTTGATAGCACCATTTGGTATTGTTTACAGCTGACGGGTGGGTAACGACACATGGATGGCGATGTACAAATAATCATCTAAGCAGGACAATGACCTTTTACCTCAACGCAATTCAGCATTGCTCGACAACTGCTACATTACAAAATACCCAAATTTGTACATGCGATCAAAGACAATAACAAGCAACCCATACCTAAAAAGGTTGACATGGGCAGATAAAGGTATTGTCGACCAGCTTAAATGGTATCATGGATGAGGTTTAACCAGTGCATAGCTCACTAAAAAAACGGCAATTATTTTGTATACATTCTCCCTACACATATTTCATTGTGAAGGTTTCCTGCGAGGTTTTATTTGAAAAAAAAACATAACAATAATTAGAAGTCATTATCCTATTTTTCAAGCAGGACACATGGGGTGGGGTCCGATAACAAATCACTGATGCACAGCAGCAAGAAGATGAGTTTCTCCATCAAAAGATATCCTCCAAACACTGAGGGCTTCTGTAGTTGTCAACGGGAAGTGTTTATATAGTTGAAGATCCCTAAGTGATGGTCATGTAGTCATGTGAAGCAACATTATGCCTTTTAAAGGACTGCCTCCCTGTTGAGATTCTGTGGTACGAAGTGCGAAGTGTTGTAATCTCTTGTATGCTGAAACATATTTTGTAACTTGCACATACCTTTGGTCTGGCCACCCCATAAACATTTACATGGGATATTAAATGAACATATTTTGAACCTTTTCTTACAAATTCTCTTTTACAACTCTGGCAATCATCAGAACGTTTAACACCTGTCTGACAGAGTTCCACATCAGCCACAGCCAGAACCTTTAACTATCGCCGGTCTTCTAAAACTGCACTTTACAGAAGACAACCTTGGAGCCTACTCTGAGGGCTCTATCACCATGTGCACTAAGCCAGGATCAATTCACGCTCCTGACAAGACATTGCCCAAAAGGCCAAGTCAACATCCAAACGTCTTCCAACCTTTGCAAATACATCTATCTTCTCGTCGTTTACCGTGTCTTTCACTCTCATCTGGGCCTTCAATTGTGCCTCTCACTCCTGATCACGGATCGTCTTTATAGGATAACTCAAAACATCCGCATAGCAGAATGGCACTTTGACAAAACACAATCATTTCTTCTCCGACAGTCGACCTAACCCTGCCTTCTTCAGGATACAATCCTTCCCATCAACTCTGTCCATGCCCCAGACACTGAACTCGAACCCTGCAAATCGCGACTGACTCCCTTCTGCTCTCCAGTTAGCAGGCTGAAGCTGCCACCTGTCCGAGGATGAACCAAAGGTCAAGGGCTAGCCTGCTTTCATGAGGGAGTACAAGTAACCCAGGTGTACTGAATCCTTAAATCAGCCTTGTACTGGGCTGCCTCAAACAATAAAGTTCCGATCTTAAATAGACTTCATCTCCCTTGCTTCCCTGTATATCCCAATGTCATGTTTCTCACCTGCACCTGCTTGCGGAAGTGGCACGGCTCCGACACTCCCCATGATCAGCAACAGGATCCCGAATGTCAGCACTGGTGGCAAGACACGGGACGGTCCCATGATCAAGGTCTCCAGGCGCGCCCCGAGCCGCCGCCGCCGCTGGCTGGCGAATGCAGTCTATGGGGGACGGTCACTGTTACTCCTTACCGCCGGGCGCGCGATGGCTCCCCAAAGCCTCCCGTGGCCGCTGCACATCTGCAGATATAACGCCCGGTGTAAGCATTGTTAACAGCCCACAGAGACCGGTGTCCAAGCGGCAAACACCGCAGCCTCTTTCGTCTTGTATCGCGGGGAACGCTTCCTCAGGCAGCCATTACTCTGACGTCGTGCTATGGGGCGGGACTAAGGCCGAAGTGCACAGTCTTCGTGAAAGACAACCATCATAGCCAATAGAAAATGACAGAACTTTTCCGCTGCCAATGGGCGAGGGTATACGAATGAGTGTTTTTGTGAATAGGTGAGTGGGATGACGTCATGCAGTGAGCAATGATTTAGAGACCCGGAGATATCACGTGATGTCTCCAGCATGACAAAGTGCGTCCGTCCATACTGTGACACCTGTAGCGGCATCTGCAGCAGGTGCAAAGAGCGACAGGAAAAAGGCCAATGGGGAAGCTTAACATACTTACAGGTGCAAAACAAAACCCAACCTGGAGCCTCTCTCTAGCCCACAGGGTGAAAGCGAAATACTCTTTATCTAGGGTTGCCAGGTAACCTCCAGAGCACTATAAATGGAAAAATACTGTTCGAACTCACTATTGGGAAGGGGAAGAGACTAGGTTATGCTGACAGGTAGTTAATGCGATGCACTTGCAGTGCTTCTATTCCCTTTGTCCACTGTGCACCAGATCACCATTTCACAAGTTAATCGTGCACTGGAGACAGGAAGGCCATTCATATCCTTTGTAATGCAGAGTCGGATGGGGATCCTGTGGCATCGTGTGTTAGAATGTAGGACGAAGAAAGTAGTTGTGGAATGGGGGCTTAGAGCGAGGAGGGTGGAATGTTGGGGTGGCAGTTGGAGGTCGGGATTCACAGCTATCTGGCGGTGCCACTCCTTCTACGTATCGTCCAACAAATAAGTTACTGAAGACTCAATGCGTTTGCTTCTATCTTCACATTGGCAACGAGCAGGAAGGTACCTGCAGTGTGAGCATCCGTTTCCATCTTCTGCAAACCCAGTGAGGAAGCTGGCTGTGCGCGTATCCTCATTGCACATCTCTCTACTTCTGCAAGGCCGGTGAGGAAGCCGGCCGTGCGCGTATCCTCATTGCACGTTTATTCATCCAGAAGAATAAAGGAAGTTATCTCGGCCGTAGGCAACAGTAATTTGATGCTTCGTTCATCCATCACTGTTGCCATAACAACGTAACCTAGCGTTGGCTGTGATCTTTGGCAGCCATATTGGAGAACTTTTCCTGCATCGTCACCTGTTGCCTTGACAAGGAAGCTGGTCGTTCCCTGTGCTATTTGACTGGCATTTTCAGAGATTTCGTCCATGTTGTCCTGGCAATGTCATTTGTAGGTCTCACTGAGTTTTATTCACTTTTCATAGAGAATTATGCAACCAAAGTGGAAAATTTTAGAAAAATATTTTTTTTAAATGTTCCGTTTGTATGGGGGCAAGAACAATCAGAATGTTTTGATTGTATCAAGCGTGAAATTGTTCAAGCTCCGTGTTTGAAACCATTTGAAACGAATACGGACTGTGTGATTGCAGTTGATGCAAGTAATTATGGAATTGGTGGTTGTTCTATTGCAAAGAAATGGTTATGAGAAATGGATTGTAGCATGTGCTTCGCGCACGTTATCACAATCAGAAAGGAATTATTCTGTAATTGAGAAGGAATTGTTAGCAGCTTCATGGACTGTAGAAAGGTTTTGAATGTATGTACGGGGGAGAAAGCTCAAATTATGCACTGATCACAAGCCTTGGGTTAATATTCTGCAGCCAGGTGGTGGGAAGAAGTTATCACCAAGACTAGCAAGACTTGCTTCTAAGTTGCAAATGTATTTTTTCGAAGTGGAGTTTATACCCGGAAGAAGCAACTTTATTGCTGACGGTCTGTCCCGATTACCTGTTGCATGATGAATCAGAACAAGTTATGTTATCTGAACAAGAATGGGATCAGGAAACGATGAAAGATAATGAAATGCAAATGGTGAAAAGGTACATAATTAATGGTTGGCCCAGTGAACGTTCATTGAATGGTGAATGTGCAGCTTTATGGAAATTAAAGGATGAACTTAGTTTAGAGGGTGATGAAAATCTAAGGGTTGACAGAATAATTCCTCCGAAGGGGGTACGTGATACTATTGTAAGAAGGAGTCACATTGGTCATAGTGGGATGTCTAAGAACAAGAAGCAAGTGAAATAATTTTTCTGGTGGCCGGGTGGATGTGATGGTCGACCAATTTGTGAGAAATTGTGCTTTTTGTGCACAGAGTGATAAGAGTGTGAAACCTTGTTCCACGCTGTTATTACTAGTTGAATTACCGGATAGACCTTGGAAGAAATTGGCTATTGATTTTATGGGTCCGTTTTCTACTTTACCAATGAGAGAAGCATATGCTATAGTGTTGATTGATTAATTTTCTAAATAACCCGAAGTTGAATTTGTGAGCAAAATTTCCACAGGAACTGTGATAGAAATTTTGGAAAATATATTTTCTAGGGAAGGAGTTCCTGAGACTCTTGTGTCGGATAATGGCGTACAGTTTACTTCTGCGAAAATGTCTGCATTTCTGGAAAGCAATGCTATCAAACATGCAAAGGTGGCTTTATATAGTCCTTCTTCGAATGGTCAGGTTGAGAGGTTTAATAGAGTTGTAAAAGAAACCATACAATTAGCTTGTACATCTGGTATTCCATGGAAACAGGCCCTAAGGAATATGCTCTCATCATACAGAGGGACTCTGCATTCTGTGACCGGGAAGATGCCTTTTGAATTGTTAAGAGGAAGGAAACCGTCTACAGATTTGGTTCCATGTTGGTTAATGGAGAGAAATCGTGTGAAATTTGGGGTACCGTCTGATAAAAAGATGAGGAACAAGGTACTGGATTATCAATTGCGTACCAAATTATGTTGTAATGTCAAATCCAGTATTGATGGATTGAAGGTGGGGCAAAGTGTCCGTGTTAAGATACCTGCAATTGTTGAGAAGGGAAAATCACAATGGTCTTAACCAAGGAAAATTGTGAAAATTTTGAGAAATGCAGTGAAATTGGATGATGAAAGAATGTGGAACATAAGGCGGTTGTCAATATGTAGGAGGGAGGATCCATGTCTTGAGGGTAAGCAAAATGAGAAGTGTTTGGAAGAGTGTAATGGCTATTTGTTTGGGAATGATATTGACGCTGGAGATGCGATGGCCCATCATGAGACACGTGTGAATGTGGACGAGGCTTTGTGACGTAGTGTGAGAGAAAGGAAGACTCCTACAGATTTAAAAGACTATTTAACAGACCAATGATGTGTTCACTTATTTTATGTTGTTCGTTACATTTAACTTTTGAATTCAAATTGTATTTTATGATCTATGTATATACTATGGCAATTGTTCTCATATTTTGTTCCTTTTCATTGACAATGGTATTTTAATTTTGTTGGGGGGAAGGTGTGTGGCATCATGTGTTAGAATGTAGGACAAAGAACGTAGTTGTGGAATGACGGCTTAGAGCGTGGAGGGTGGAATGTTGGGGTGGCAGTTGGAGGTCGAGATTCACAGTTAGCGGGCGGTGCCGCTCCTTCTGCGTATCATCTAATAAAGAAGTTAGTGAAGACTCACTGCGTTTGCTTCTATCGTCACAGATCCCAATTACGCCCAGCCACTCCCAAAGAAGTGCCCCACATCCCTTGATAGTCACTTTCATGGCTCACTATCTGGTTAGTCTCAATGGAATCTGTGTTTTTGTAGTTTTATATAATGTAAACGCGGTCCAAAGGCACTGGAGCAATGCACATGAGCACCAGTTACATTACACAACATCAAATTAATTTTTATTTTAGGTATGGCTACTAAGTGATTTGCCTAGAATTACAATATGTTGAGCAGACGCTAGGACTCAAACTTAGTTACATCATCTGCAGCTCTGACTATAGTGTAACATCCAAATTTATACAACCTTCTCCTTCCCCCGAACAAGGCCTAAAAGACACTTCGGCTGAGGTGATAAAACATGGCCCCTTGCATGACCACTTCTCTTACTCTCCCACTCCCCAGCCTAGTATAGTCTCAGGTAAATGTCTTGTCAAGGGCGGTGTCAAAAATCACACTGCTGCTACTCAAGGGGGCCTTAGGTGGGAATAGCCCAAGGGCACAAAATCACCTAGTCCACCTGCGAGGCCCCTTCATACTTCCACCCTCCCCACACCCACCATGGCGTAACGTGAAGGCCCAGCAGGGGATGACACTGTTTCAGGCAGGCTAGGCCATGCGAGCCAGGGGGGCATGATGAGAATGCTCCAAAGGCTATAGCAACACCTGGCCTCCAGCCTCAAGTTACAGCATGGCAGCGGAGTGCCCATGATACTGGCGCCACATCAAAGTAGCCTGACATGGATGAGAAAGAAATTACGTTTTTTGGCCCTGTTTACAGAGACCCTAAAAAAACGGCCCACTGATGAACTTCAGACACCGGCCCATCAGCCAGGGCCTGACTGCCAATCTTCCCAATCTGACCCTTATGTAATGCCGCTGTAAGGGAAAACAAGAGATATGACCTCCCTAAATGTTTACAAACCAGGTGATAATGTTTTATATAGCCAATAAATCTACTTTACCAGCTTTACATTTGCTTTGCAAAACATATTGTCTCTACTTTGCATGTACCTAAAAATATTTTTCCTTTACTGCAACATTGGCGAAGGTATAATTGCAAACTTGTGTGTGTATGTATATATATATATATATGTACCTATATATATATATATATATATATATATATAGCTTCATGTATGCCATTAATAAAGCATTGTACATGACTCAAGACGGTGTGAACCATTCTATTTGTTACTTCATAGTTGCAGCACTTCTCAACAGGTCTGCTACACTAGCAGGTGACTATAGTAGTCTAAGTGGTATTTCTCCCTACCAAAAGCCCCTGATGTGGGTAAGTGACTGCAAGCACCTGACCCTGGTAGCAGTGGGCACTGTGCTCCTGTATGCAATTCACCCTTTTGTCAGATAATGCCACTTTACATGTAGAAGACAGGCATGTAAACTTCCTTTATAATGCAACTTTCATAGCCCATGTATACTGTGAACCAGTCATAGAACAACAATGAAAAAAGAGGGTGCTGCAAAAATATGTGAGCCAAAAATAAAAGGGCACACGAGCTGGAGGACAGCTGACGGAAAAGGGAGCGGTACCCTGCTCCGAAACTGGTATGGATTAATCTCTATCAGGAACTCGGGAAACTAAGATGAGGAATGTGTAACAGATCTGTATTTCAAAATGGCAATACAAACTGAATTAAAAAAAGTGATCAAGGACTTAACTTTCATCTAGGGAACCCCCTCTGATAGGAAATACGTTTTCAGGTATGTGCACTGGGATAGCTCATGAATAGCTATTGGGTGACAACTCGTATGACTTCTTTCATATTTGCAACAACAAGAAGGTGATGGATGGAATGACTGAATTTATCTCAGCCACTAGCAATCACTCAGGGATGCATCCCAGTCCATAGTTTTTCACAAACCATGTCACCTCAGTTTAGACCCAGCCATATGGGAATCAATCTTGATCTTGCTCCAACGGGAACAGTCCAGTCCGAACTGCAAGGACAGGTCCTCCCTGAACCAGAACATAAGCAACCAGGGGCCAGTTTCACCCCGATTAGGACTCATCAGTCAGGTATAGCTTAGTTCCAATGGCACAGGGAGCACAGGAACCACGTCTCAGCATACCTGTCACACTTAGGGCATCAACTGCCTCAACTACAAGGTGATGGGCAGAATGCTTGAATTCATCTCAGCCATTGGCAGGCACTTGGGACTGCACCCCAGTCCATCATTTTTCGCTCACCACACCACCTCAGTGTGAGCCCAGCCATATGTAAATCAGTCTTGGCCCTTCTCCAGTGGTAACAGTCCATCCCATGACTGGGTCTGCACTGAGGTGGCATGGTGTACAAAATATCGATGGACTGGGATGCAGCTCTGAGTATTTACCATTGGCTGAGATTACTTTGAGCATTCCATCCATCACTTTTTTGTACACTTTAGTGTGTGCTCCTTAGAGGGATGGGTATGTCCATACGTGGGTCCTGTGCACACAGTGTCACTGGAATCATTAGGGCGAAACCAGTCTTAGGTTGCTCTTATTCCAGTAAAGGGAGGACCTGGTATGGCAGTTGATGCTGGACTGTTCCCATTGGTGCGGGGTCTAGACTGATTTGTATAGGGCTGGGTCCAAACTGAGGTGACATGGTGTGCAAAATAACGATGGCCTGGGATGTAGTATCGAGTAATTGCCAGTGGGAAGTGTTGAGTGGTTTCATGCCTGGGCAACAAGGGTGGGAGGCTGTAACATGGTCGGGGCAACCCTGTTCCGCAACAATATCCCGGGACACATAGAACAGTGCCCCAGGGGCGCCTTCAAACACCCAGGAGTGCTGTCGCGGGCCGTCAATCAGGACATCCGGGTTAAGAGGACCGAACGTGAGGAGGATGGCGCATTCCAGGGAGCAGAGGAGGAGAAAGCTGACAACAGGACGGAGCACGACAGTGGGATACCGAACAGCAGCAAAGCAGAAATATCACCTTCTATGACGATACCTGGGAAGGCACCACCGTGGAGGGACCAGATGGACGCCAGAGGGACGTGGCTCACGCGGGTACTTGCCTGCCTTCTTAATCCCTCGGGATACTGGGGGTAGAGGAGTTATTTACCTAAAACAATCTCTGGGAGGGACAGAGTGGTTTCCTTACGACGGTGTAGACACCTGGGCTCCACAAAAGACTTGTGAATATTCTGGAGAATGAAAGTAAACTGTCTAGACCGAATATATTTCTTTTGACTTGTTCTAACTGCACAAGAACGTTTATTTTTTTTTCCCTATGATTGTCAAGTGCACCCTTTTTGTACTGGGCTCTATTTTCCACTCGCTTGGTGGTTTATCCCTACACTCCCTACCCCTTTAGGACATATATAGAGAGCAAAGAAAAGTTCACTTACCTTTATTCTCGGTTTCTCCCGTTCTTTCCCTTTGGTCCCATGGCGGCTAGGTCCTTCTCCGATAGATCACCCTAAAAGGAATACAGAAGAGAAGAGGAACAATACTCAAACTTAGAGAAGAAGAAAACCAGAAGAGAGAGGAAAAAGGGGAAGAAGAGAGAAAATGCACATATAGACTGAGCACATTTGACTGTCCTGACAATTCATAAAGAATAAAAACACTATACAGTGACCAACGCATGTAGCCGTCTTCTATTACCGGGTAGTAGGAACCCCTACAGAGGCATAGACAGGATCCCAGAAAACTCACACATGTTGAGTTTATTAAAAAAAAAAGTTATTCTCAGCTTTACCACTTAACATGCAGCCCTAAACCAAGCAACACATATTTAATTTGACTCGAGAAAGATTTAGTTTATCTCATAAATCCTCTGTCTTCGGAGGCCCGGAACAAGTCTCTGGATAAGTCAGAAAGCAGCCCTGGACAGTGCTGTCAAAGTAAGAGGTACTCAAGGTGCTAGCCGTACAAAGGCACTTTCAGGGGAACTGAACGGGATACAGCTTATGGCGTGCCTGTGATATTTAGATTGCTCTGCCAGGATGGTTGAGGGTTTTAGCTGAATGTGCTCTTACCAAGAAATCCTGAACCCTTTCAGCAAAGTTCTAATGAAAGGCGTTTTCTCACTTCAGATGATCTGGGGTGGGGTAGTGCTAATATTTCCTACCCCCGTCTGTCACGTTGGAGATAAGTCACTGGGAAGAGTTTCTGACAGCGCAGCCAGCTGAGTCACCACCTTCAAATCCCAAGCAGTTTCACACTTTTAAATGAATCAGGGGGACTTCAAGCTAAGTTGATTCGATTCGATTGTTTTATGCCAAATGCCTCACTCCATCAAATTCTAAATTACTTTCCTAATATTTTTTTAAAAATGAACTCAGAGTAAACATTGGACTTATTTTGCGTAGTCATATGTCAAACAGTACTTGGGTTCCACACTCTCTGCCACCACCTAGGGTAAGCCTTGATTAATAGACCTAGCGATCCGTTGAGTTGAGAGTCAACAGCACAAAGACAGTCACTTAGTTGTTAACGTGGAATGCAGTATTGCATAATACTGGGTCACCATTGTTAAGTGGCGGTGACCACCACACATACTATCCAGTAACCGTTAGTCATTCCAGTATCCATAAAAAATGCCTCACACACTAATGATACACGCTTGCCAAATCAAATGTGTGACAATGGTCAAAACATCTTGTATATATGTGGAAGCGCTTGACTGAACAGAAGGAAGTCCCAGGTAATCCTCATGAAGTTACTGTTCAAACAAACAACAACATTGTCTGATGGACAAGGCCGTTTCTTCTCCATTTGTACCTGCTTTTACAGTTGATTTATTACACTCAGAGACCACACCTGAGGTTCACAAATAGATAAATTTAGGTGGAATGAGTAGTTGGATGAGGCCCTAGTGAAGCACAATATAATGGAGAACCATGGTTCCAGTAAGGCTCTTAGTCTAACAGGCCTGGGAATTCCGGTAGAGCCATTAACAGAATCTGCTAGCTCCTTCAGAATGTCAAGGTTTGCAGTAATATCCCACACCCAGTGTATTTGACTTTGACACTGTGTCTGCTGGATTTTTTGGGAGAGAAATAGAGGTATGTTCAACTCCATAGCCAGCTTCCAACCGACGTCCCAGTACAGGTTCCCCAACTACCAAAAGTCTGGAACTGCCACTTTAACCTCAATAACACAGAATTCCACAAACATACATCACAAGTCCCACCTTTAACAAGAAGCTACTGTAGTTTTTATGCTCAGGAATAATCTAAAACTGCATTGGCCATGGTATGTAGGTCAGCCACTTGATGTGAGTCAATGACCCTAGCATTTGAAGCCCATCTTTAAGAGATGGGACATACTTTCCTCCAGTATCTCACTATGGATAGATTTCGTATTTGAGTTCCCGCTCAGCTTCCACTTCAGAGACACCATCAGCATCCAGATGAGAGGCACTGGATCAAATCCACACTGGGCCGCTGAGTAAAATGGTCTTAGTGAACTGTCTGTTTATCACCATTGCCACTGAATCTCCCACCAAGGGCAAGGTGAAGAATAAGAGGAAGCTAATATGTCCAGAACTATACATAAACGCTAAATTGTAGTTTTCACATATTCAGTATAAGTATGGTATTTGAAATCACTGTCAAACAATAAGACACAGATGGATTTATAAAACGGGTTGTTGTCAGTAGAGTAAGGTTTGAATGAACGAATGATCAACCTATCATTGATGTACAAAAAGAGTAAACTCATATTTACATTTTAAGTTGCAGAAGAAATGAAGACGTTTGAAATGCACTGTTTAAAAGTAATTGAGGTTATTGATGAAAACAAGAATAGGAGTATGTGAAAATGAAGACATAAATAGAACTGTTAAATAAAAGAGAAGATTAGGTCGAAGCATGAAAAAACACAAGTTAGAAATTATTTGTTTAATTTATTGTATTGATTATCTGTAGCAGTACGCTTTAAGCAGGGTTATCCTTACAGACCTACAGGTTTTGAGACAGAGGTCAATTCCAGTAAAACTGCTTTGTTGTTCTCAGGGTTCATTTATCAGTCTTCAGATACTACTTCATTGATTTCACAAGTCAAATCTCGCGCTTCTTATGTCTGGATTTTGATAGTCTGATTGTCAAGCAGACATATTGCTTATAATATACACATTGTCGGTTTTAGGTCACCCTCTCTCAACCATTGGCTTTCTTCGACCAGGTTTTTTAAGCCTTTTGTTTGAGTCTTTGTCACTCACACCTTGCCTCAGCCCAGTGGAGTATTCATCTCTCACCTAATGCCATTGGCTATTTGGGCATATCCTTCTGCTTCCACTTGAGTGCTTGCATAGAACTGCATGGTGGACTATTTCACCAATATATTTCTCTCTGTCCACTCCTGATAGCTACCTCCTATGGGTCATGCTCTAATGTGGTAACCTAGACCTATTGACTTTCCCATTGTCGGTTGATGGTACTGCCGAGCTGTCATCACATCTTTTGTCCTCACTTGCTGTATCAAATACTCCTCTCTCTGGCGGGGATTCACAACACTACTTCTGACTTGTATTGCCCTCCACACCCTCATGGGCCTAAAACATCAGTGGCAGCCAAAGCGCTCTTTTTTGTCTTTTTGGAGTGGGGAGCAGGGGTGCCAAGTGCCTCTCAGGCAGCATATGCATGATGCCCAGCTCCCTCCAAGGACCCCACCCCCTGTCCACACAGTGAATTGTTTTATAGATCGAAGCCTATCATACAGAACAGCTGTCTGGTTTGCCAAAGAGGGTCTATCGACATTCTGAAGGCTTTCCTGGGAATTCAGTCCACTCATTGCTTACCATTGGCATCGTGTTTTGTAACTCACAGCTTGTTGATTCATATTTGCTGACTTTATTTGTTTTGGGCTGTTAAGCTTGAGTTAGTCCCTCCTGTGGTGCCTATTCTGTTTACCTGGCTTCTTGTATTCTTCCACAAGTGCTCACTGTTGGACCCGGCCCTTTTTGCAGGGTTTTCTCTAAACTTTTTGCCGCCTTCCTCCTATTTTTCCTGACTTGTTTTGGTTGGCTGTAGGACTCTGGGCCCTTTACCACTGCTATCCAGTGTTAAAATGCATATGCTCTCTGTCTAAAATGTATTGGTGATTTGTTTATCCATGATTGGTATATTTTGATTTACTAGTGAGTTCCTAGTATAGTGCAATAGGTGTGCCCAGGGCCTGTAAATCAAATGTTACTAGTGGGCCTGCAGCACTCATTTGTCACCTAAATGAGTAGCCCTGTAAACATGTCTCAGATCTGGCACTGCAGTGTCTGTGTGGGCAGTTTTAAACTGCCATTTCGTTTTGGCAAGTGCACCCACTTCCTATGCCCAAACCTTCCCTTTTTCTACACGTAATGCACCCCTATGGTATGCCCAAGGCAGCCCCATGGGCAGGGTGTGGTGTATTTAAAAGGTAGGACATGTACCTGTGTGTTTTAAATGTCCTGATAGTGAAACACTGCTGAAAATGGTTTTCACTATAGGAAAGTCAATCCCTCCCTTAGAGTAACATGGAGATTGCCTTTAAATATCTTTTAATTGTAAATTCCCATTGGGAGCAGATAGAGGTTTGGTGTTTGGGGTCTCTGAACTCACACTTTAAAAATACTTCTTTTGGTGAAGTTGCATTTTTAATGGTAGGTTTGGAAATTACACCAATAGAAAATGGGTATTTTCTTGTTTAACCATGCTATGCCTCAGCCTGTCTGCTGAATTCACATCTGGGTTAGGATGACTGTTGGGCTGTTTGTGTATTCACTCTAGACAGTCACACAAAGAAAGCTGAGGTGTGCCCTGCATATCCTGATGGCCCATCACCAGGCTGATTGGTCTTCCTGAGCTAGAGTGGTGGGAGGAGCTGACATCTGTACCTGAATAGGGCTGTGCCTGTCCTCACACAAAGCAGTCTCCAACCCCCTGAAGTGTGTCTGTGACACTCCACTGCAATCTGTGCCACTCCAGTCTACAACACTCTACTCCACTCGGTTCCCCTCCACTTTACGACAGTCTACTCCACTCTACGCTACTCTACTCTAGGACTCTCTGCTCCTCCATCTATGCTACTCCACTCTACTCCACTCAACTTTAAGGCAATCTACTCCACTCTACAATACTCTATGCTACTTCACCCTATAACACTCTACTCCACACTGTTTCACTCCACTCTACAACAACATACTCTGCTCTACCACACTTTACTCTATGGCATTCTACTCCACTCTGTGCATCTCCCTCTATGCTTCTCCATGCCACTTGACTCCACTCTACTCCACTCCACTCTTCTCCACTCCACTCCACTCTGCAACACTCTATGCCTCTCCACTCTAGAACTCTTTAATCTACTCCACTCCGTGGTAGGACACTGTACTCTAATCTACACCCTTCAACTCTATGCCCCTCCACTCTACTCAACTCTATGAATGCTACTCCCGCCACAACACTCTACTCCACTCTACCCTTCAACACTCTACACCACTCTATGCCCCTCTGCTCCATGCCCCTCCACTCTACGACACTCGTCTCCCTCCACAACACTCTACTCCACTCTATGCTCCTCCACTCTATGACACTTTATTCCATTCTATAACACACCACTCTACAACAATCTACTCCACTCAACACCACTCTACTCTATGCCACTCTGCTGCAATGTGTGCACCTTCGCTCTATACCTCTCCATTCTACGTCTCTCCGGGCCACTCTTTTCTACAGTACTCTACAATACTCTTCTCCACTCTACAACACTCTACTCCACTTTACCTCACTCTACTCTACGACACTCTACTCCACTCTACTCCACTCTAAGCCCCTCCACTCTTTGACAGTCTACTCCCTCCATGACACTCCACGCTATTCCAGGACACTTTACTTCACTGTACGCTACACTACTTCACTGTGCTGTACTTCGCGACACTCTACACTACTTAATGACACTCTACTCCACAACACTGTACTCAACTCTGCAGCACTCTGCACCACCCCATTCTATGACACTCCACTCTATACCACCTTCCTCTACTCCACTAGCCTTTGGCTAAAACATGTTGGCAAAGCCAATAGCTCTTGCATAGCTGAGACCTATTGGCTTTGTCAGTGCTTGTTTGAATGTGGCAGGTCTGTCGCTTGCATAGTTATCCGGCATTTAATAAACAGTTACAACTCAAAAATAAACAAGAAACTCATTTGTGTTACATATTCAAGTTTAAAGTAACACTGGAAATGTATTCAATTAAGCACTTGTTTAGGGAAAAGGGCTCAGTGACCTTTCAGAATAAATTTAACAGATGTACGGAAAAATGGACATATTTCATGAAGTGGGATATACCAGCCACCAGCAAAAAGGAGCTCATGGTTTGCGGTGAGTACAGTAGTTATAATGTAGCAAAAGTACAACCAAGTTGTTAACAGTGAAAGTTACGGGAACGACATCAGAAGAGACTAGTGTATCCAAGAAAAGGTAGACCAGGATCTTTAATTTTGGGCCATTTCTTGGACACCTCAGCTACTCTCAGAGCAGTGAAGCATGTTTGGTGCAAGAGGTTATCACTCCCTGCTCAGAAGTTGTTCAGCTGGTGAAAGGTTTGTAGGTGTGGGATCTAGATTGTGTTTATCAATCAGTCAACAACCAAAAAAATTCTTAAGCACACTACTCACCGTTAGGGTCTCAAGGTGCTGTGGGGGCGGGGAGGTTACCGGTTACTGCTCAAAAAGCCATGTCTTGGGGTGCTTTCTGAAAGTTAGGAGGTACTGGGTCTTGCGTAGGTTGTGGGGAGGGAGTTCCAGGTCTTGGCGGCGAGGTGGAAGAAGGATCTGCCGCCGGAGGTGGTGCGTTGGATGCGGGGACTGTGGCGAGGGCGAGGTCAGCGGAGTGGAGATGTTGAGTTGGTGTGTGGAAGTTTACTTGTGCGTTGAGGTAGGCCGGTCCAGTATTGTGGAGGGCTTTGTGAGCGTGGATGAGGACTTTGAAGATGATCCTTTTGCTGATGGGCAGCCAGTGTAGGGATCTGAGGTGAGCGGAGATGTGTTTGTGGCGGGGAGGCTGATGATGAGACGTGAGGCTGCGTTCTGGATTCATTGTTAGTTTCTATGTGTTACTACTGGATCTACTGTTCGCCCCCGTTAGTTTCTGTGTGTTACTACTGGATCCCATTTGATACTAGTGCTCATACACACCCTTGTTTCTGGGATAGTTTTTAAACTTTAAGATGGGAAATAGGGGAATCTCAACTAGGTAAACTAAATCCTTCCTGTATTAAAGCCCTTCATATGATCTCTGGTATAAAACTGGTTCCTGGGCCTAGCATTTCTAAACAACTGAGCTGCATTCTGCACTAACAGCAGCTTGTATGCTGCCCTCCTCAATACACCCTGCTTTTGAGGAGTGTAAAGGCTTGACACACACTTTCAGGACAAGATTGTGTGCAGTATATGTTAAGCAGTGATGCATAGTTTGACTCTCACTCATTACAGGCAGCATCCATAACTCAATTGTTTATATCCTTCAATACACACAATTAGGATTTCAGAATGACATACATCTGAAACCACGCTTCGTATTTTTAATACCCTAACTGTTTTTTGGCCAAAATACTTTAGTGGGTTTCTTTTGATTTGGTGGACACCATAGGGAAAGTTATGGATGAACAACCTCCTCGTATGAGAACCTCTACAGCAGGGGTGTTCGGCATAGGCCCTGCGGGGCTTGATCCAGACCAGATTTACGAGATTCTCATACAATAAATTTACATACAATGAATCTAAATGGAGCTAATTTAGGTCGTTGGTGGCTACACCGAAAATGTGTAATACATGTGGCCCTCGTATCCCTACACTGGGCATTCCTCCTCTAGAGAAATTTGAGAGATGTTTGCCTGATACCTATTTTCGAGCAGACGCTGACATCACACCTATGCTTTACTCCTTTAATGGAGACGAGCCTTGTATGTGCCAAGACTGACAGCCTACTGGTTTCAACTCAACCTTTGAGCTTTCCTAATCCAACCCAACCTGTTCTACATCCTGCCAGGATAAAGATGTGACTCAGTCCTGCTTTGAGGCAGAGGTGTATTAAAGTATCACAAATTAGTAATGAAGCTGTCTACTATTTATGGCAGTGTTGTGGAGTACCACACCTGTACGAAGTCAATACTAATGAGGTTCAATTGGAAAGTCCATAAAGTTACACACACACTTTACAGTCCCAAGGGCGATGTCAATATCTGGAAGTACAACCCTCGTAAGGTATCATAAGCGTAATAGTGAGCCAGCAAGCATTTATGAATATTTATTTTTGCCCCGTTTTATTACTTTTGTTTGGTGCAACACAATCAGCTTTACACTTGGTAAGTGCCTTTATGACAAGTGACCCTACTTAATGTGCGCTAATATCTCACCCTGTGTTACAGATACCAGTATTGCTAGAGAAGCATGTGTTGATGCCATATTAGCCCGTATTCGTGGATGAATACCATTCAGAACTTGGTGTTTTGTGTCAATTCCTGCATGCTATTGTATCTTTTTTTTTTTTTTTTTTTTTTTACCAAGGACAAATCCTTCCAGGTATGACCTAGAGGAACTGTCCCAAGTGAAATAGGTAGGATTTCATCACCTTGGAGCACAGAGTCAGGAACACTACTTTATTTGTAAACCCACATTTGTTCTGCTTGGCCATAACTGAATTAATGTGCCACTCATAACGCTAGCCTGAGCACAAGAACATTAACAGGAAAGTGTGATGGCTGTCTTCAATAAGGCCCTCAATAGAAGTTTACGGTAGTAGCGGGGAGCAAACTCTGCACACTAAATGTAAATTTCCTAGTTTTCGTGACAGAAAGTTTAAAATCTATGAAGGACACAGAGGTTAGGATTATGTAGCATTTATAATGTCCTCCAACCTGGCTCCTTGAAAGAAAGCCTTCGAGGCCATCACTCAGCAAGCCAAGTGAGACATAAAAATTTAGGTATCAATTCCTGCTTCTTGCATGGTCCACTGGACCCATCTGACTATAGTAGGAGATTGACCACTCTGAAAGGTTTAAGAATGGAGATCAGAAGCTGCCTCTCCCCTGAGTGTTTAATTTCCACTGTCATGTCCTCATACTCCTCAATATATCTCAGCAAACATAATTCAGGAACATCATTAAAGGCTGGATAAGAAATTATTATGGAATTACATATAGTTCTTATGGAAATATAAAAGGTGACTCCTCCCAGAGTAAAAACGTTACCTGTAAGGTAGAGGGTTTGGACGTCCAGGACTCGTCTGCAGGTAATCACACACAGCAGCATGGCCAGCTTACCTGAAATTTCTTTCTGGCAAAGTTATTTGCTGCTCCTCCGAGAGAGGCACATTTTAGGGACCTTGTTTACATTCCATAGGGATGAATATCTGGTCTTTGGTGGAATAGATGACCAGGCTACTCTCCTCAGTTTCCGTACCAACAGCTGTTCTCCTTATCGTGACCCATCTATTGGGACATGTCCTGATGACATAGCCGACCAACAGTATTCACTGATCTGTAGGCCATACCTTCAGACACCAGGGCAAAGAAGAAATGTAGTATTGAGACAAGGTCAGACCCCACAGGATCCATGTCCCTATGCATACACCAACTCATCCATTTTGACCAGGCTGACTTGTACCTTTTACTGTGCTATCCCACCATGCCTTCAACAAGAAATCTTCAGCTTCCTGCGAAAGCCCAGGAACTTTCCATTGTACCTGGTAATCCTCCTTGCCATGAGATAAACTTTCAGATAGTGGTGAAAGATAGCCTGGATTGAGGATGATAGCAGGCTGACGATCCATGCGATCTCTCGTTTGGCATGAGAGGGTCTTGCGAATTTCGCATCTTGGCAGTCTTTTTCATTTGAGTTTCTCACAAAACCCAGGAATTTTGTTATTTGTCTTGGGACAAGAAGGGATTTCTTCTCATTGATGATATTGCCTAAACTCTCAAGGAGGGCTGTCACTTCTACAGTTGTTCAGATAGTCATTTCGGACACTGATCCATTATTAGGATATCATTCAGGTATACAGTAAGACGTATCCCTTGAGAGTAGAGTCTCTCCATGACCGAACATAGAACTCTGTGGTGCAGATGAGAGACCTAAATGAATGGTGATGAATTCATAGGGACGGCTGTTCCGTAAGGACTGCCGGAACCTGTGATGTGGGGAAAAATACTGGAATTGTCAGGTAAGCATCCCTCAGATACAGTTGTCCCATCCAGTTGTGAGTTCTCAAGATGCCCCTCAAGAGTTGGATACCTTCCGTCTTGAAGTGCAGTAAATCAACCACTCATTGAACTCCTTGAGGTTGATCAGTGGACGCTTCCCCCATCACTTTTTCTTCCAATTAATGATTGCTAAGGAAGCCATTGGGGTGAATGGTAATTCTTGTGAGATGAAGAAAGACTCTTGTTCTGAAAACAAGAGGGTCAGAGGTCTGAACGTCTGGTATGGCATGCAGTAGATTCTATTTGGAACCCTTTTATTGTCTGCAGTGCTGATGCATCTGGCATTATCCCTCTCCAGTTGAGGGAAAATTGGGTCAGAAGAGCTCCCACTTTGTGTTGGGAACCATGACTGATCTTGCCATTATCCTCGGTGAGAGCCTTGGCTTCATTTTAGGGCTTGGAACGAGAAATGGCTGGCCTAGAGCCCTCTACCATGAAAACCTTTGGGGCAAAAATACATTTCATGGAGGACTGTGGCTTGTCTAGGGAAGTAAATTGCACCATAAACTGCACTCTTTCTTTAACAAAAAGGTTCCCAAACAAAAACCCTTGGGCTACCAGTCCAGCCTCAGATGGGCCCTGACCCCCAACTTAGGGTTGACTTTTATAATGAGTGAATTGTGTCTTTCTCTAGAGAGGACACAGTTTGCATTCCCTAGGAAGATGTTCGCATGTTGTGCCCACCCAGCCAAATTGTCCAGGAAGATTAGGAAACCAAACTGTTTGGTCTCTTCTGCCATATTAAATATATTGGTAAGCTGGCCAACAATATCCAGCAATTTATCTTGGCATGACTGCCAAGAGGTGTCTATGCCTTTTTTTGGATCACGCAGATATATGTCCAGAAACATGGCCATCCTGGCATCTATCTCAGTGGTCGAGGCTACCTTCCCTTCAAGGGACAGGCAGGGGCATCCCCCCCGAGGTTACCCTTGGGCTTCTTTCTCTAGAGGCTTCCTCAATATATCAGCTATGTAAGTCACAATTCCACTTTGAGCAGCAGGGCTGAAGGAGGTCATCTGGGGCTATCATGTCAGATGTATTGTTCCCAGGAGATTAGGAGCAGGGTCTGAAGTACTGCCTGTCATCGGACACCACGACCTAGAGGGGCAGGGGTTGCCATCTGTGCCCCCCTGAAAATCATCCCTATCTCTAGGTTCTGGGGTGGTTGGTGAGGTGGGTGGTGATCGTACCTTTGTCCTTAGAGGCGGATGCTAAGGATTCCTGCTTATTCGAAGGTGAGAGGGAGTGGGAGACAAAAGCCCTCTTTAGACTGTCATAGGTGTCCAAATCCACCCCTTGGGCATGTTTTCTCTTTTCCCCTTGCTTTGATGGGAGCTTTTTCAAGAGGCCCGAAGAGCTGAGGGCTCTACAGTCAAAGAGCCCTTCCCCTAAAGAGAGGGAACCCGGATAATGTTATGCCATCTGTATAAGTTGTGCCAACAAAAGAGCAATTGCCTTGGCTACTGCCTGGTGGATAGAGGTGTCCACTGACTCGCAGAACTTGTTGTCAAACAGGAGGAAGTAGATGTTCTTCTCCTCCACATAAGTGGCCTAGATACTCTGCATAATTTTTACTGCAGTGGTATTATCTTATGACAATGTTTCAGTGATATTTTTATGTAAATTATAAACGTTGTCATGAGTGCTGTAAAAACTGGGATAATTAGCCGTGCATGGCAACGGTTCGAGTTATAGTATCTCAGGGCGTGAGTTATAGTTACTTGAAATAACTCTAACTGCTGAATTTCTGTGGTTTTGTGTGAGTAAATTAAGAACCTAACTTAAGTCCCTGTAACCTTTGGTATTTTAAGTGAATTTCTATGTGTTTTTAATTCTACTTCCTAATAATAATGCCCCTCTAACGTTTGTTTTTTACGGTGAATTTCAAGTTTTTTTTTAAACGTATAGTAATTTTAATTACCATACGTTAATCCATCCATCGCTGGGCAAGGCCTTTGGCCGTGCATGGCAGGGAATGGCAGCAGAGACAGGCCTGTGGCCAGGCCCTGCTGCCAACTCCAATAACCACCCTTACCCCACGCCATGCGTGGCGGGAGTTGTCTGCAGGGCCTGTCCCTTTGGGTGTGAGAGGGTGTTACTGGGTGTGAGTGTCTGTCTTGGTGTGAGAGTGGATATGAAAGGATCAATGTGGGTGTGAGAGTGTCTGGATGTGAGAGGGTGTCTGGGTGTGAGATTGGGTGAGAGTGTCTTTGTGACTGGGTGTGTGCGTGTCTGTGTGGGTCTGTGAGTGGGTGCATGAGTCTGAGTGGGTCTGTGAATGAGTACATGAGTCTGTGAGTGAGTGCATTAGTGTCTGAGTGAGGTGCTGAGTGTCTGTGAGTGGGTGTGTCAGTAGCTGGGTGAGTGACTTGGCCACAAAGGAACCTCGCCTGCCCTTTTATCAAACAAGAGTCCACAGTTTTGCACAAAATATCTACCCAAGTGGTGTTCATTCTGGCTTCTTTGGTAAATGTCCAGTATGTATTCTACATTACAGCTGCATAGTGGACCACGAGGAAATGTCTCCAGTGACCTTGTGTGCGTTTGGCAATGTGATTTTGACTCATGGGTCTTTCTTCAAAATTCTGTGAAAACATGACTCCTCCTATAGAGAGGCCAACACGACTACAAAGACACACATTTCCACCAAACCAGGCTCCTTCCTCTCATCTATGTGACATAAGTTCTTCTTTGTTTTGTGGAGATTTCCTCATATCCCTCTGCATCAAGAACGCGCCACCAAAATCGGTGACAAATGCACTGCGACGGAGGTAAGCTGTCCATCATCCAAATAAAAGGGGGAAGCCCTTTTATTATTTATAGAATTGGGGAAGGAGGGCCATGCGGACCCCCTTCCCCAACTGATTTCAACCACAGGGACTCCATCCGCCGGGGCTCAGCCTTAAAATATATTATTTCCTATTAGGGGAGGGGGGCCATGCAGCCCCCCGCCCCTGGCTGCTTTTGGCCTCAGTGGCCCTCATCCTCCGGGTCCCAGCCATGTCTCCTGGGTGCCACACAAAGCGTCCAGTGTGCACGATAAGGACTGCGGGGGAGCCTAAAGGCCCCCATGGTCATAGCCAGCTCCCCGCTGCAAGTGGGAGCCGGAATTGCTCTAACACACACACAAGGAGCTGATAAACATGCAGCTCTCTGTGTGTGAGAGCAATGTTTTCATCTGTTTCCCTGCCTGCATCTCTGCAGGCAGGGAAACAGACAAAAACTCTCTTCCCAGCAAGCGAGAGCTGTTTAACAGCTCTTGTTTGCTCGGAGAAGAGTTGTGTTTGCCCTGAGTTGCGAGAGCTACCAAAGTGTTTGCCAAGTCAGAGCAAACAGCTATGTCCCAGTGGTAGGCACCCTGAAACACAGCAGGAGCCGGCCCAGGGGGGTGTCAGTCCCCAGGGCCATATATCGCTCCTGGAGGGGGTTCGCATGGCCCCCTCTCCTTTGTTGCTTGCAGGTCGGCCCTGGGGAGGTGGTGGTCCCCAGGGCTGTACATGGCAGAGGAGGCAGGTTGTGTGGCCTCTCTCCCACTTTCAAATTTTATTTTGGCCCAGAAAGGTGGTGGACCCCGGGGGTGGGGTTCTGCGACTCCTCCCCATTATGTTCAACTTAGCCAACAGAGGCTTGGCCAACAGTGAACAAAAGCCTCATGTTTGTTACTAGGTGAGCCAATCACACATCAAGCAAAGCGTTTTAGTGCTCCAGCAAAAACAGTTTTCCAGTGGGAATTTACAGACCAATTTGTGGCGAATAACCTCAAATGGATGTTGTGTTCTTTGGGAAGTTAGTGTTTCATTCTGTAGAAAAGGAATAGTTGGGACCAGTTTATCTTGCTTTTCTTGGCAGTAAGGGTTCTGAAAAAGTTTTTTATATCAAACATGTATCCAAGTGATATTGCATTTGTAGGAAAACATGGGCTGTCTCTTCCTAGTTTCACACAGACAGCAACACTGTAACTGGGCATGTTTAGAGGTGCTGATGATATGGATGTTCTCAGGTTTGTTTTCAGATGCTTGACATCCTGTATTGGATGAGAAAGAATCAGTATTTGAGTTGGTAAATGTCACAGGTTGTGGTAACTTTCAAGTAGATGTGTGTGTTGTAGAAATGTGAGGGGCGTTTGTTTCCTTGTTTGGCCATCAGTATTCTGAGAGGCTCCATGCAAATGTTGAAGAGCAGAGGTGAGAGCATCCTTCTGTTCGGTACTCTGTCACTGGTATTTGCTGGATGTGCATACATTGAGCTGGATCCTTTGATGTTGATTCATGAGTTAGGAAGGAAACTGTTGAAATAAATTGTTGCTATATTCCTTGCATATTGACACAATTTGTACCAGGGTTTGGTGGTCGATGATGGCAAAACTGCTTGAGGATTGAGAAGGATCATGAGTCAGGGTTATCATTGCAGTTATGAGCAGTGCATCATCAGTGATTTAAATGCCTGATAATTGTGTAGATTCGTATTGGTGTTGATGTGGTATTGCTGGTAGATGTAGACAGTAATTTTGAATATTTTTCACAGAGAGGTGCTGCCTCTTTGCTGCATTGTGGTCGATAGGCTGACTGATGAAGTGGCAGGAGTGCATGTTGTTTTTGTTTTTGCAGCTGGTGTGGCCACCTTTTTAATTATCTTTCAAAGTAAAGCTAGATGTGTGGTTCGTCAATATTTAGCAAACTCATTGAAGGTGGGATTTGTTTTTCTCAATAGTTTGGGAAACTTTGAGTGTGTTGAGGAAGATGCCTTATTTGATCAAGACATTGATTATGCTGATACAGGAATGAGTGCACCTCTGATGGTGGATTCAAGATTGGCCAGTAAGGTGCGAGAAAATCTTTTTTGTATCTGGTGTTTTTTTGGATTTTCAACACTTTAGTGAAGTTGGCACATATTAGCTGTTTGAAGGTGTTCGATTTGGTATGATGAGTCGACGAATGGGACAAATGGTGGTGGTTTACTTTTGTATTGTTCATATTATTTCTTTTAAGAACTAGTTAATGGAAGTGCATTTGTGTTGTGGTCTGGAGCTCCTCTAATCGAATTTTGTTGTGACTACAGTGGGATATGCTTGTGTTGAAGGCTTTTATGCAGTTGCGGTATAATGAGAGACTTTGTGTGTGGGAGCAGGTTTTCTGAGGATGTAATATCAAGATTTTAGTATTGTATTGCTTTCTTGGAATTGGGTTTCCACTGTTTCTTTTGTTGTTTGGGCATAGTTTGTTTGCCCTCTGTAAGGTTCTTGGATAAACCATGCTAGGGAGGATTTTGACATCATGGTGTGTTTCATATCAAATCCTGCCTCACCTTCATTTCTTGAGGGAAAAGCCCCCACAATAACCTGCTCCAGTTCTCAATGTTACTTCCTCCACTCCAAAAACAATGTTAGGACATCAGAGTCATATCAAGCTACACATCCAAGGAGAGCAGCATTTAAAAAACAGATGTGCCTAGAAGGTGAAGGGCACGCAATGCAATGCTAATTCTGTAGGTATAAACAATTCAGAATTTCAATAATGCAATCAAACTGGTCTTGCAATCTGGAAGCCTATGGACTGATGGAGAAACTAAGGAGGGTCCTGGAAATAAAAGAAGTGTCATGAAAGAGCCAGGGTGCACATCTAAAGAACAAGAAGTGACGTAGAGTTTATTCCTAGTCAATAACTTGAACAGCAAAGCAGACCCATACCTTTAAATGTGCATAGAACCTATGTTTAATGCTGACCTTTTCCACAGTTGAAAAGTCCTTCATTAAGGTGTTAAGCAGTTAGATGTGTTTTAAATAAGTTAGGATCACCTGTCAATTCACCTGAGAAGTCTACATTGATGTAGGAGGAAATACTTGAGGCGGGGAAGGATGATTGATGACAACGAAGATTTCCTTTCAGTGCACACTTCCTAGGTCTGGGTTTTGACACTGGGACCGGCGAACAGCCCGCTCTGTGTATATTACACTGTACACACAGTGGGCTTTATCTCAGCCCGTGTCAAGCAATGGCTTTCTTGGACCAGCCACTGTCAGACGTCGGTTTGAGAAAATATCAGTCTCGCCATGGCTCAGCCCAGAGGAGGAAAATCACTCACCTAATGTTATTGGCTGCTTGTGTGTGTCCTCTCGCGTTCCCAAATGCTTCTATTAAACAACAAGAGGTCTTTACAAGTATAGTAGTCCTCTCTATTCGCACTTGACGGATCCCTTCTGTGATTCTTGATATATGCTAACAATACAAGCTTTAGAACATTAAACTAAGTCCCGGATCGCTTATTTTGCAGTAAAAACAATGCACTTTGATGTGAGTTTACCTTGTTAGAAATGCAGTAATAATTAATTAAGCTCAACAATTCCATACTCCTTACCAATACCGAAGGATAGTTGTAACTCATTGGAATAAAATGGCCGAAAACTAAAGGTACTGTGTCTAATTTTTCTAACCGAACTCTAAACCCCATGTCGAAGCTGTTAGAGCATCAGAACCTTGATAAGTAAACTTACAAGGAGACACGCCTAGGCCGATGAACCTTTTGACTACGTTCGGAGACTTCCCAGTACGAGGTATCTCTCTGGCATCACAAAATCAATATATCAATAACCCAATCAATATTCTTAGTAACCAATCAACAGGATAATCAATAACATTTAATAAGAATCAATAAGTGAAAAGCACCATGACCTTTCAGTCAGGAATAACCACACAAATCTAGTTAAGTGTTAGGATATTTATTCCCTATTGGTAACAATCTAATAGTCATCTCCGTTAATCTCATTAGCAATCAATCTCATTAGTAACTCTTCAGATACAAATTTGAACACAGTTAATCAATGCATAGAGAATATTCATCAAACATCAACACATCAGTAATAAGAACAGCTCAGCAAAGTCTCGGTAGTGCAAGATTCAACAAAGCAAGAACTCAGTCATTTGTCTATTTGCGTCAGGTATTTGTGAACACCTTAACTAACCTTGAATCAGCATCGGCATGTTGGGCTTCATGTAAAACATTTTAGCAAACACAAATTTGGAAAACACCTAACTATGGCTCTATCAAAGGAGCAGTTGGTACCTAGAAAGAAAAGGCAAACAGACAATTACAATTTTCATCAGATAGTTATCCCTCCAAATGAATCAGCAAACAGCGTCAGTTTTCGTCCTCAGGACATCAGTCGATTCACCATCAGCAAAGATAGGACAGGGCAAAGTCTCAGTGTGATATAGCTAAAGAATAAGACTCTTCCCTCATATGGAGGAGAAGTAAGCACCAGTAAGGACTTAGATGGAGGATGGTTTAAAGTATCAGGAGGAATAAACAGCAAAGGCTCAAAAGAGCAATGGCAAAGTATGGCTTAAGGCAGAATGTTAGAATATTGGCTAATAATGTCCGAATAATTGGCTAATAGTGGTAAGCGTTGATTTCTCCTCAGGTCATGCAGTTATATCAAACTGTCGAACTAGCCCTTAATTCCCCATTGGATAATATTTGGTGCATCATTATCTCTGTCCAATTCTTCACACACCTCACCAGAATTTTCCACAAAACACAGTTCTCATGCCATTGATTGCCCCCTGTTATTGACATCTTCATCGGGTGGAATGTCAGGTAAGAAAAGTTACACTCTATGCTCCAGTCAGTAGTCCCATTGTTTGCTCCTACTCCAGGCAGCCTTGCACCTGTTACGAATTACACTGTTGCATTCAGCAAGGAAGGTCTCCTTGAGCAAGTCGGGTCCCATGAGAAAGAATTTACTACTGCTACACACACATCTCTAGCTTCTGGAAAAGTACAGCTTCGTGTCTTTCAGGAAGACAGCACATTGCACGTTAGGCAAAACACAGTTTAATTTGAGACCAGGCAGCTAGGCCCAGACCCTGGCTAAGTAAGGCCTAGTAATTTAGTTAACAAACCCCTAATATATGACTCTAATTATGATATGCTAATACAAATTCAAAACATTAGTACATAATTAATTCAGCATTAGTAAGTTTCATTAGTCTTCGTATATATTGGTGGCCACTCGCCGTGGGCACATTTCAAACGCGTACATTATTTTTCTACGTTAACACATTCTCTATGCAGCTTCATTACACAATATATTGCATACTTTTCATGTTAATATTAATTTTAAAAGACACACTCCAACAATCACTCCTCTGATGACTCTTGTCATCACACAAAACCTTTCCCCTCAAATTTTTACATTCTAAAATTCCTTCATTTCAATCTCTTCTCTTAACCTTTCCCCCTATGATTTTGCCCTGAATAATTTTTCCATTGTTTTTCTTCCCTCCTCTTATTATTTTTCACCATCTTCAATTGTATTCTTTTACTTAGTTTACATGCCACCCATAGTCCAAATAAGCAAGCTATAACAATTAATATCCCCTGTATTATTTTTGCCAATATCCCATGCCAAATATTACTAAACCAATTTCCCACTGAAGCAAATCCTTTCCCAACCCTTTTCCAAACACCTGGTTCTTTCAGTTCCTTTACATCTGAACTATCCCTAGTTAAGTTAGTAAGCATACTTCTAATCTCATTACTATTGTCTGGTATGTGAGCACAGCAGTGACGCTCATTAAGCATCTTACAGACTCTGCCATTTTCCGCTAAAAGAATGTCTAAAGCAAGCCTGTTTTGAAGAGTCATAACCCTCTCCGCAGCAAGTTCAGTATCCATCAGGAGTATAGCCCCTGTAAAATTTGTCAGCATGTTATCCACAATAGTAGACAACTTTCGAATCTTTATGGAGTTTAAGATAACTCCCACTGAAAGGAATTATCGCCCCAAATATGTCTCCTACTACACCAGCAGCAGTCTCTCTCTTTTGTCTAGTACGATGTAATTCAGACAATTTCGGAAACCTTTTCAAATCGTCAAGTTGATATATCTTTGGGAAAACTATCCCCAAATAACATGTCCCCTACCATCCCTTTGGAAGACGGTAATAAGCATTAAGTCCACATATATATTAGATCCCAGGGATCGCTGGATCCTGTCCACTTACTCTGAAACAAAAACACATGCTTACATTCACTCATTCCCACAAACACATTGTCATAATATGACTTCGGCCTAGATATGCAAAGCTTACCTACGTGTAGTGCATCTAAAGCTAGCTTGCCCTGTTCCCTAATTGCTCTATAGCCCTCACTACTCGCAAAATCTCGCTGCTGCAATCCTTTCTCTAATTTACCCTTCAATGCCCTTCTTCTATCTTCCGTGTGATCTAAAAAGCTTTTCTCTACAGGTGTAAACAAACATGTCAAATTATTGCTATGTGCATAAGATGTACTGATTGTTAATGTTGCCTCAAAGAACCCTTTTACTAACTTTATACTATAGTACTTAGCTACACTACTCAAATCCTCTATGATAGGCACATAAGAAAACACAAGTTCATGGTTCGAATAAAAATACTGAATCTCTTCTTGGTTATAGAATCTTGTTTGTGACAGACTACAGCTTATCCCATATGTTAAAGGTAGACTATGATAGGTAACCCCCTCTTACACTGAAACAGGAATCTGTGTGCACACAAAGTAATCCTTTGCATCCATTGTATCAACATACTCACTCAGCAAGCAATAGAAAACATTAGTGGATAGTTCCTCTTTTGCGTTAGTTCCCTCATGCAAATATTTTGTATCCTGCTCAAACCTCTCCCAAGCTGTTAGTGCAGTGGTAGGCTCAGAAATTGTAGCATTGTTAGTCCCACTCTTATCCATTAGTGGCATACCCACAATCACAACTATGATGAATATCACACACACGACACCCAACCCAACACCCAAATATTTACAACGCCTACTCCCTCTATTATCCTCTCTAGTATTAGCCATGATCTGTAAAGAATCAGAAAGTGAAGGAAGGTTAATTCAAACAACAGCAGAGGACAGTTAGAAAACTTTCTTCTTTCTTCCTTTTTTTTTACTCAGCAAATTCAAAACAACCAAGTATTTACAGTTCTCAGTTTCACTCCCAGGATCCTTTTCAATTCAGGTTAGCAGCTTGTCAAAATCGAGTTTCAAAAGTCAATTCAGGTTATCAGTGTCTCATCCAGTAAGTTATCAGTCTCTCTTTCTCAAAAGGTTTCTTTAATTCAGTTCTTATGCCAGCTCAGTCTCTTCAGCCAGACTCAGGTACCAAAGTACTGACCTGGGATCTCTCTAGCAAAGCAAAATGCCAAGAACTCTTGTTGCCATTCAGCTGACGTTGCACACGCCCATTCAGGACCCGCGTAGCTTCTGTTCGCTACTCTCTTTCTTTTCACCTTGCGATCACCTTGTAACTCTCCTTCACTTAGATCTTCTCTCCTTGTTGTATCAACCTCTTCCTCTATTGCAATTCGACAACCACCTTTCACTTTTTCACTTGCAACTCTGGCAACTTATCTCCTTTCAATGTCTCTTTAGTCCTTGATCTTTCCTGTGGCAACCCTTTGCCCGCCTCTGAATCTATGGTGATTTCTCTTGATGGAACTGCAATTTGCTCAGGAGGAGTTTGGACACTCTGACTTCCTTCGCTCTCAACTCCTTGGCCTTCTGGGTCTGTCAGGGGCTCTAGCTCATTTCCATAGTTGTCTGCTTCTGGGAGAACCTCCCTCTGATTTGGCTCTCCTGGTGCCTCAGTTGAGATAGGCTCACCGTCACCCCCCTGGGTCTCCTCTTCTTAGTCTCTTACTGGAGTGACCAAGCCGTCCTCAACGGGCTCTCCTTCTGTCTCAGTTCCCCTTCGATCACTCTCCGGCCCTGAGACTTTCTTCTCAGTTGTTGGTACTTTCAACAACTCAACTTCCTCATCAGTTAGACATGTCACCTTTTTCGTGTGACTGGCATGGATCCAATTCGGAAATCCTGCACACTTCACAACAGTAGTGGTCGTTAGTATTACTTTATATTGCCCCTTCCAATGTGGCTCCAAACACGACTTCCTTACATGTTTCTTGATGACAACCCAGTCACCAGCTTTCAGATTGTGTCCTGGATCATTTATCGGTGGTAGGGTGGTAGCTTCCACCTGGTGAGAAAAAGAGCGGACCTCTTCAGCCAGACCCTTGCAGTAGTCCAACACCATATAATTTGTGATATTCACAAGAGCATTTGCAGGCACTGCGGGCAGTCTCATAGCTCGGCCCATGAGAATCTCATGAGGAGACAGTCCTGTCTTCTTGTTAGGTGTATTTCTCATTGACATTAACACAAAAGGTAATGCATCAGGCCATTTCAAATTCGTGGCTGCACACATTTTTGCCATTCTCGACTTCAGGGTACCATTCATTGTTCCACTAGTCCTGATGCTTCAGGGCGGTAACTACAATGCAACTTTTGTTTAATGTTTAATGCTGCACACAATTGCTTAACCACCTTGTTGTTGAAGTGACTTCCCCTATCTGATTCTAAAGAGATCGGAAACCCGAAACGTAGTATTAACTCCCTAAGCAGCAGCTTCGCTACTGTGAGACTGTAATTCCTACGTGTAGGGTATGCTTCAATCCAGTGACTAAAGATACACACAATCACCAACACATATCTCAATCCTCCACACACGGGTATCTCAATAAACTCCAATTGCATTCTGCTAAATGGACCTCCTGCTCTCCCAATGTGGCTCAAATTCACCACTGTTCCTTTCCCCGCATTCATCTGCTGACAGATGATACACCTATGACAGATCACTTCTGCAACTTGTCTGAATTTCGGATTAAACCAGTCAATTTTGAACAACCTGATCATGGCATCCCTCCCAATATGTGCTTGACCATGATAAAACCTTGCAAACTGTGACAGGAGAATGTTCGGCAAAACCATTTTCCCTTCATCTGAAAACTACAAGTCATCTGGCCTTTGTACACATTGCATTTGAACCCAAGAACGCTTCTCATCTTTGCTGGCACGTCCTTGCAATAATCTCAATTCTTCTAACGTGTCAATTACCCTTAAGGCGTAACCTGTGCATGTCTCATTTTCTGTTTCAGGTAACAATTCCCACTGATCTTAAACGATATACAGTTCAATGCACAAAACCTTGCGACTTGATTTGCATATCCATTTCCCATTGAAACAAAGTCTTGTGATTTCAAATGAGCACTGCATTTCACCACGGCAATTTCATGAGGTAACTGGATCGCGTGCAACAACTCCTTAATTCTTCCAAATCCGTATCTGCAATCAGTATAGATAGTCACTCTCAGCTGGGCAGCGGCATGGAAAGCTCTAGTAAGAGCAACCAATTCAGCCACTTGAGCAGAATTTACTCTTTCAAGCCAAGACGCTTTTCCAGGATACCAGAGATGGTACATACAGCGTATCCGGCTCTCAACACTCCTACTGAGTCTCTTAAACATGAGCCATCTACAAAGATAATTTGATCATTTTCTTCCAATTGGGTACCTTTAATATCAGGCCACGGTTTGGTGAACATTTCTGTTACCTCAAGACAATCATGTTCTACATCTTCAACATTTTCGACTTCTGTGTTTTCATTTGGAAGTAAAGTTGCCGGGTTCAACACTGTACATCTTTTCAACGTTACATTTGGTGACCCCAATATAATCGTTTCATATTTTGTCAACCTTGCATTTGTCATGTGTTGCGTTTTGGTACGGGTCAACAGGATCTCAACTGAGTGAGGGACCATGACTGTTAAAGGATGTCCCATAACTATGCCCTCACACTGTGTGAGGCTTTGACCAACTGCTGCTACTGCACGCAGACAACCTGGTAAGGCTGGGTTCAAAGTAACTGAAAAATATGCTACTGGTTGGTTTACACCTCCATGGACCTGTGTCAGGGCAGACAAAGAACATGCATCACGTTTGTGACCAAACAGAACAAAAGGCTTCGCGAAGTCAGGCATACCTAAAGCTGGAGCCCTACACATGCTCTCCCTTAGCTAAGTAAATGCCTTCATTTCCTTCTCTGTCAGCACTATGACATCTGGCCCATCCTTGACCGTCAGTCTCACCAATGGCTTGGAGATGACTGAAAAATTCGGGATCCACTGTCGACCATTCCCAGAAACATCCTAACCTCTCTCTATGTAGTTGGGGGATTCATCTGTAACAATGCAGTCACTCTTTCCCTGGACAGCTTCCTCGACCCTTTCTCAATTTGATGACCCAAATACTTCACCTCTTTCTGGCAATATTGCAGCTTCTTTGGGGACACCTTATGTCCGTTCTTTCCCAAGTGGTTCAGTAAGGCAATCGAATCATACTTGCACTCATCCCTCATTTTGGATGCGATCAACAGATCATCAAGGTACTGCACTAGAATCGATTGGAAAGGCAATTCCAATGACTCCAAATCCTTCCTCAGTATTTGATTGAATATGGAAGGTGATTCCGAAAACCCTTGAGGAATTCGACACCAATTGTAAACCTTAACCAGGAATTTAAAACTGAAGAGAATTTGGCTGTCCTCCTGAAGAGGCACAGAAAAGAACGCTTGGGACAAATCAATTACTGTGAACCACTCTGCATCACATGGAACCTGGAACATAATCACAGCTGGATTTGGCACCACTGGGCAGCATTTCACCACTATGTCATTAATCTTTCTCAAGTCTTGGACAATGCGAACCTTCCCACAAGGCTTTCTCAGCCCCATTATTGGTGAGTTACATAGACTGCTCATCACCTCCTTCAAGACTCCCTGTTTCACAAAGGCTGCAATTAATTGAGCAACCTTTATAAGGACATCTTGCGCCATGTGGTACTTCGGTACCTGGGGAAACACAGCATTTGGCTTCACACTGACTTTAACTGGTTCTACCCCTTTTATCAGTCCTACTTCTTTCCCTGTCAAGTCCCACACCTTCTCTTGGACTGTTCCCTCCAGGTCTACTGGAAGTCAGCCACTGTGAACATTGGAAAGAAGTTAATCAGAGGATACTCCTCGTCTGTGGTCTCCGTTTCAGGCTCTGAAATCTGCTCCTCATCTCCTTCATTGTCACTGTTTGTCTGAACCTCAATCCCCTCATTGGAACAGGTGATAGAACATCTTGTCTTGCACAGTAAGTCTCTTCCCAGTAGGGACACGGGACTCAAATTGCAAACCACAAATCAATGCAATCTCTGAAAAGTGCCAAGCTCAACCTGAACCGGATCTGTGATCGGGTTAGTCATGAGTTGATTTGCCACTCCTACTACCTTGACTGTCCGTCATGAAAGGGGCAGTTTCTGAACCTCTGCACTTCTGACTGTAGAGTGTGTAGCTCCTGTGTCAACCAAAAATGAAATCTTGTGACCCATTACCTTCCCCTGAACATAGGGCCCTTCCTGATCTACCTCTAAGGACCCAGCAAGCCTACACTTCTCACTATCTGAACTCCCGTCCGACCATTCATCATTTATTCCATTCTCACCACGCAATGGGAACTGTTGTACTGTGTTATTTTGACTCATTCTTTGACCTGTGACCTGTTAAGGAAGCATCACCTGTTGCTGTTCCATTGGTGCTAAGGGCACTTGCATTTGCTGTCTAGGTACCATAGGAACCTGCTGCTACATTTGCTGCATCTGCATCGGTTGTATACGTGGCATCTGCACCTGCTGCATGGGTGAAAAACCCCGGCATCTGATTCATATTACTGTGGAAGTTCGGATTAGGACCTCTCAGCCTCGGTCCTTTCACATTTTGAAATGCACCGACATCATTGCTTTGTTGAACAACGCCCTCCTGCACCATCATCTGGCACTCCTGCTTCCAATGTCCAACGCCCCCGCAAGCATGACATGGTAACATCTTCTTCATCCCCTGCACATCATGTTGAACTACTATAGTGTTCATGTCTGTGCTTCTGTTCATAAAACCTCTGCCTCTTACTTGCGCCTGAAACATTCAGTTTCCTTGCGGCTGTTGCACCATCTGTTGTAGACAACCTCCCTGCATCCCTGACTGTGCTGCCTTAATTTGCATCACCATTGCTTTCTCCTTCAACTTTCTCTGCTTTAACTCAATCTTGTCACTACAGTACTTCACATACTGCAACACCTCGTCAATTGGCTTTGCTTGCCAGCAAATCAGGTGATTCTTAATCAACCCTTCAACAAACCTAAACACAAGGTGATTCATGTCCTTCGCTTCAACAACCTCTGTATCACTGTAGTGCTTGAACGCTCTCAACAACCTCTCATAATAGGCATGTATCGATTCCTTGGCTTCCTGTGCTGTCCGATCAATCTTTTGCCAATCAATATTCTTCGGCGAAACCCTCTGCTTCAAGAACTCAATCACCTTATAGTAGTACTTCATCACCTCAGGAGACGGTGCTCCGGTGACTCTATCCCTTGCCGGTTCAGCGGTTGGCCAATCCACACTCCTCTTGCACTCAAGCCTCAAATCAGCTGGGACTATGATCTCAAAGAGAGTATTCAGGTCTTCCCAGAGACATTTTGCAAGCTTCACAAACCTGTCCGTCTGCTGATACCACTCTATCGGCTTCTTCCTCAGCCTGGGAAAGTAATTTGTGAATGACAGAATATCACCTGTAGTCCACGGCACATGGACAATAACCCCTCCGGCTGTTTCTCTCATTGGTAACATCTTTACTGCACCAGCAACCTGTGAGGTTTCAGCTGGCAGCTCCATGCAGTCGCTCTTTCTCTTATCTCTCTTCTTCGCCCATCTGCATCTGCAGTATCTCTTTAAGGTGTGCCTTCATCCCAGTAGACCGCATGTGCTCAAAATCCTTAGGCTCAAAGTCTAACCTGTAACTCCTCTTCAAATGTTTGGTATTCACTAAGTCTATTCCATATTTATCTGCCAAATTTGCCAGCCTCTGGTGCACTCTGCTCACTTCTTTGGTTATCTTTGGGCACAAGTATCTCAATTCTGCTTCGGTGTATGACTCTAACCTGTTCACTCCCATGCTCCCTTCAACAAGATCATTTGCCTCCATTCCCAACCTCACTAAATTCAGGTACTCTTCTCCTCCCGACCTCCCTGCTGCTGCAGGAGTAGACTGTGGAGAATTAAACTTATCTAACCAGTCATTCAGCTGTTGGGCTCTCAAACCTTGTAATGAGATATTCCCAGCCTGCGCTATGAGTGTCTGCGGCATGCTCGCACTTGAAATCTGCAGTGTCAGCAGTCCCAAACCTGATTGTCTCATAGCATCTGGGGGAGCCCCAATTGGGCTAAAGTCTAACAGGGACCTAGATCTCTCGAATGTCAGTTCTACTGAAGTCATCCCTTGAGAGCTCCCTACGAACCCTCCCCTTGTCATCTCTTGAGTCATTATCCCCTGATCGCATACACTAGGTTTCGCCTGCGCATACAGGGGTACTGGAGGACAAACCGTAAATGGCAAGGATATGGCGGCTGGTGTCTGCCTGCTTCCCAAAGCCTGCGGAGCATTAACTCCCATATTCTGGTTTATTACTGGTGCCATACCTGACTGCAGACCTGTGACCGAAGTGAAAGTTGGAATCATCTGCTGCTGCACCTGGGGCAGTAAAGGTGGAGTTGGAGCAGTCTGAATCAGCTTTGGTCTCGTATATGCCGGCTCTGATGGCACCATCAAATTCGCTGTAGTCTCTAATATTGGGACATCAGGGTAAAGTCCCTGAACCTGCGGTGGCTGCAGCTGAGGTTGAATACTTGGAGCAGTGGACACGCTAATACTACTCTTCACCGGAACTGGTGTGGAGACTGGACTAACCTGTACCATATTCATTGTCCCCTTATTTTGAGCGAACTTACAGGACATGTACTAGTACTCGGTCTATTGTCATCTATCGCATATGGCGGTGGTCAGTCGTTCAGTAACTGATTAAGGAACTCATCATCGTCTTAGTCCTCCATCTCTGACCAGGGCTTCTTAGCCTCTTTGTCTTTGGAAGAGCTTTTGTCAGTCTTACAAATTGCTTTCCCTCCTTTGTCCTCACCTTCATGAGCTATTGCTGGAAACATCCTAATTCCATTTATTGTCTCTCTCCTCCAAACTCTCTGTGCACTATCCCACCTAGCCTCCGCTAGGGTCTTTTCTGCTTTCCTCATCCTCCTCTCAAATTTCTGTTGCCGTATTGCCATCAGTTCCCAAATTGCTAGCACCTCAAACTGTGCTGGCCTCGGAGGTAGCTTTAGCTCATTTAGCACCCGCCGCAAATTTTCCAAATTCCTTATGTTGAACGTTCCGTGTTCCGTAAACGCCAAACACCTTTCTCTGTCGCTTTGCACCACTGTTTTAGCCAAAGACATGGCGCAACACCCCTTTCCTCCATTACAGCATACGCTGGTGTATTTTCTGGCGGTGTAACCTCCCCTACACTCGCAGTAATATATGCATCTCCCCTCAAGGCGCTCTTTAAAGCCTTGAAACTTTTCATTTTTGCGTCTTTTATTTTGTTTACAATGGAATCAGGAAGTGACTTTAATTCCCAGAACTCTCTTCGCCTACCTTCTCAAGCAATTGCCTCTCATGGACGGCTGCCAATCTATCCGCGACCCCTCTTACTAACCGACCTATCCCAATGACGTCCCACACAGCAGCTGACAAAGTCTTGCGGCTTGTCTTTCTCTTTCTCTCGATTCACACAAAACAAATACAATATATTGCGAGAACCAACAAAAAACTCAAATTTGCCGGTTTACTACAGGAGAGGGTAACACAATCGCTTTACAGAACTTTACAGAGATTTTGCTTAGCCTCGGCCGCTACTCTCTCCTTCACAGATCCCGCACTCACAAGCAAAATTTGACCCGCAAATTTTACTCTCAACTTGTCAATGGGTTGTTCTAGTGCACTTTAGAACTCACCAAATCTCCATTGAAGTTTTCATTCACTCACATTGACTCAAACTCGACCCGCCGATTTCACCATCGACATATTAAACCATGCAAATTACAACATAAACCAAGTGTCTCATACACTTATCAATATACTCCGGAGTCTTGGACCACACAGGGTCTGTACATCATCAACAACCATGTGGACAATTTTTTAGCACAAAGCGCCACACTCACATGAAGTTCGCCGACTTCCCTACTCTCATACTGTGGAGTACGCACACTCCTACTAAAACATCATCATTTGGCCTAAATTCCTCACAGACTTCACATTTCACCTGCGGTATGCATAACCTGTGCAAGCGCAACCCCTACTTCATTCACACTATCACTAGAACGCCAAAAACATATTCAAACTCCCTTCAGCAAGCTCTGAGATTCCGGGAAAGTCATTTGGGACTTAGGGGCACATCATTTCTTCAATTAGCATCATTAAAAAAGAACAATTTTCCCAAACCCCAACTTTCCGATACACCTTGCTTACTTCCAAACTTCGCTCATCAATTTCTACCAGACCTTCAGACCTTTCGAGTCAACAATCTTATCAAACAGTAGTCCCTCGTCCTGGGCCCCAAAGGGCCAAACCATCCTCTGCTACCAAAACACTGATAGCGCGTCAGAACCTTGATAAGTAAACTTACAAGGAGACACACCTATGCCGATGAACCTTTTGACCACGTTCGGAGACTTCCCAGTATGAGGTATCTTTCTAGCATCACAAAATCAATATATTGATAACGCAATTAATATTCTTAGTAACCAATCAACAGGATAGTCAATAACATTTCATAAGAATAAATAAGTGAAAAGCACCATGACCTTTCAGTCAGGAATAACCACACAAATCTAGTTAAATGTTAGGATATTTATTCCCTATTGGTTACAATCTAATAGTCATCTCTGTTAATCTCATTAGCAATCAATCTCATTAGTAACTCTTCAGATCCAAATTTGAACACAGTTAATCAATGCATAGAGAATATTCATCAAACATCAACACATCCGTAATAAGAACAGCTCAGCAAACTCTCAGTAGTGCAAGATTCAACAAAGCAAGAACTCAGTCATTTGTCTAATTGCGTCAGGTATTTGTGAACACCTTAACTAACCTCAAATTAGCATTGGCATATTGGGCTTCATGCAAAACAATTTAGCAAACACAAATTTGGAAAACATCTAACTATGGCCTCTATCAAAGGAGCAGTCGGTACCTAGAAAGAAAAGGCAAACAGACAATTACAATTTTCATCAGATAGTTACCCCTCCAAATGAATCAGAAAACAGTGTCAGTCTTTGTCCTCAGGACATCAGTCGATTCACCATCAGCAAAGATAGGACAGGGCAAAGTCTCAGTGTGGCATAGCCAAAGAATAAGACTCTTCCCTCATATGGAGGAGAAGTAAGCATCAGTAAGGACTTAGATAGAGGATGGTTTAAAGTATCAGGAAGAATAAACAGCAAAGGCTCAAAAGAGCAATGGCAAAGTATGGCTTGAGGCAGAATGTTAGAATAATGGCTAAAAATGTCCGAATAATTGGCTAATAGTGGTAAGGGTTGATTTCTCCTCGGGTCATGCGGTTATATCAAACTGTCGAACTAGCCCTTAATTCCCCATTGGATAATATTTGGTGCATCATTATCTCTGTCCAATAATTCTTCACACACCTCACCAGAATTTTCCACAGAACACAGTTCTCATGCCGTTGATTGGCCCCTGTTATTGACGTCTTCATCGGGTGGAATGTCAGGTAAGAAAAGTTACACTTTACGCTCCAGTCAGTAGTCCCATTGTTTGCTCCTACTCCAGGCAGCCTTGCACCTGTTACGAATTACACTGTTGCATTCAGCAAGGAAGGTCTCCTTGAGCAAGTCGGGTCCCATGAGAAAGAATTTACTACTGCTACACACACATCTCTAGCTTCTGGAAAAGTACAGCTTCGTGTCTTTCAGGAAGACAGCACATTGCACGTTAGGCAAAACACAGTTTAATTTGAGACCAGGCAGCTAGGCCCAGACCCTGGCTAAGTAAGGCCTAGTAATTTAGTTAACAAACCCCTAATATATGACTCTAATTATGATTTGCTAATACAAATTCAAAACATTAGTACATAATTAATTCAGCATTAGTAAGTTTCATTAGTCTTTGTATACATTGGTGGCCACTCGCCGTGGGCACATTTCAAACGTGTACATTATTTTTCTACGTTAACACATTCTCTATGCAGCTTCATTACACAATATATTGCAAGCTTTTCATGTTAATATTAATTTTAAAAGACACACTCCAACAAAGCATCTTCCAGTAAACCCAGGATAGACTGTGGTACTGCCAAAGAGAGCCATACACAGCAGACATCTCAGGTCCATGTGTGAGTAGTTTATGTAGCTGAAGCTTACTCTTGCACTCTGGTGCTTGTAGTCCTGAATTTATAACCTGCTAAATAGAACTACAAGTGCCATAATCAAAGGAAAAACTGGACTGGATAACTCACTCATGCACAGACCAAGTAAACAGTTGTGAACTCTGTCGTTCATGTTTTTTAAATGGATAGTGTACATGAATCTCTTTCTTGTAACTGGAGTATCAATCGTATTTGATCTCATATATTGATGGGATTTATATCCGACGCTTATATTGGGAAATCTGAAACTTAAATTCCCACCGTGCTCGTTGCTGTTGCCTGAATTAACTCTGGCTACATGAGGCATGTTGACAGTAAAGTAGTCAGTGCATTAAAATATTTCCTGAATGTGTGTGCTACCCTTGTGCCCCGTCAATCAAGGCATATTCAGTTTGCTCCTGGATCCCACAGATTCAGCTCTTGTTTTCTGCAAATCTGTTTCTTCACACCCCACGTACCCACCGAGCAGTCCTTGCGACAACTTCAGGGAGTCCATTTATGCCGACAGCAAGTTGAATTATGGGATATGTAGTTTTGCTTTTAAAATAGTAACTAGTGGCCCAAAAATCCTTCTGTTCGGGCGTAGATGGCTAAAACGCCAAGACTGGCTGAATGTGTTTCACGTAACTTGAGACCCATTCGGGGAACTCGGGGCACATTTTACCTATCTTTTTTAAACCGAGCTGGCGCTTCAAAACAATAATGATTTTTGCTTTCGTCGTTGGTGAGTCCAAACTTCCACACTCCATTGTTTCCTGGCAAGAGTACCATTCCGCGCTGCATGACCCCATCTCCATTTTCTGCACCGCCCACACATGTGAAACAAGTGTGAAGGACTTAATTGAAATGACAATGAAAATTATGCGGTAGAAAAGATCTGGTCCCTGTGACCTCCTGCACCACCGAGCCCCCTGCAGCCATTGATTGAAAGAGGTCACCACAGAATCAATGCGCGAGCAGAGGCTGTATGCAGATTCTCACAGGGGGCTCCCCATTGGCTGAAATCCTTTCATAAAACTCAGTGTGGGAGTTTTGGCTTGTACGTTTTCACCAGAGGAGGCAGATTATCTTCTCGACTATCTTTTCAGCTACGCACCGCAGAGGTTTTATTCCTCTGTTTTTATGAGATATGACAGGATGGAATGAAGCGGACACATAAAGTCCTCAACTTTCCCATCAGTGTCATAGACTACCCCCAACGACCCCTTCATTTTAGCAAGAAAGTGTCTCTTTAGGGTGGTAGCTGTCATGGACGTCGATCTGCCACGGGTAACAACTGGTCTCCGCGGCTTGCTTTTTGGACACCCGACCCTGCCACAGCATCATTCTTACAGAACGTTTCTGCTCCACGTCCCTCCCCCGGAACATCAACAACACATTGGACGTGGTTGACGGTTAAATGTCACTTCCGTCGCTCATTGTGTTTTTGTAATTTAAGTATAATGTTTGAATTAAATGTTCTCCCTGAATGGACAACTGTAAAGCAAAAGGGTGTAGTCAAGTACTACTATAAAGGGCTGTTATTTGTCGACTGGTCGGCTCTCGTACGATTTACCTTCAGCTAGTCCTATTTTGAGCCCGGCAGTATTTCCCAATGATTAATGCAGGCCCATTTTACAATGGAAAAAAGTTAAACTACAAGTTCCTACGACAAATCCAAATGAGCAAAAAACCTACCAACCAAAAGGCCCATCCAGTATATGAAATTGTATGGTTGGTCCAAAGCTTATGTTAGCCTCTATGTCCCCTGTTAGATCGGGCTACCTGATTGCATGCCAAAAACCAGATGTCACCTAACTTACCTGAGTTACCTATCCTCTTTTGACTTCTCTAAGGTATCATCATTTTTTATCAATGTGTACGGATAAAGACCTCAATTTCTGACTTTACATTCCTGCTGTCTGAATGTTGGGGGAGCCCATTCCATTCAGTAAACTATTTCTTCTCCTGCCTTTACGTATTCTTTCTGGTGATGGCTCACCCTTTCTTATTAATTCCCTGAAGTTGGGCACTGAGCCTTATACAAAGGGATACAAGCACTGACAAAGCTAATGGGTCTCACCTTTCAAAAGCAATGCAGATCTATTGGATTTGGTAGTTATTTATGCAGATGCGGTTTGAAAGCAAAAGGGAATAAATGCACGCTTGCCTATGCCGAAAGAAAAAAAGCATATTGTGTATGCATGCATGCATCATCAAGCATATACGTGTGTGTCATGGTGCTACATGGCTTAGCATGATGACGTATACACTCACATGCGTCACTGTGCATGGGTATACCTATGGCACATAAATACACCATGATGTGACCACCATTTTTAACATTCCAAGGGTGGGAGCGGTACATTTAAAAAAATGAATTATGTGTACCGAAAAGCACCTGTTGAGAAAGGAGTGGCATAGCAGTAAATTGTAGCTTCTGGACCCTCTATAAAAATGTGTGTGTGAGGGGTAAGGGGTAACAATGAAGGGGCAAGGTTGGTGTGTTTTAAGAAAAAAGCAATGCAATAGCTGTGGCATTAGAATGTTAGCCTTTTTATGGTATAACTGGCCTGCTTTATGACATGGCGGATCTTGCTGAATGCAGTGAAACACCAAGCCCTTCTCATTGAGTTTTCATATATCTGTGTTTAAAAGTTCTTACATTCTGTTATTTGCCTCGTTGTTACAGTTATGTCTATAACTGTATGTTACAACATAGCCCGGCATTGGTAACTTCTTCAGAAGTTTTAGAGCAAATAATACACTTTTCAAAAATAGCATTCTGTTCTCACACTTCTGTGAAAAGGCAAGCCTGTCCTGTGCTCTGCTTTGAAAATATGTTGGGCATATGTTGTTTCGCTTCGTGTCTCCTTTCTCATTACCTTTAGGAATGAACTGAAAGCGTGTTGATAAGCCATCTTTTCATATACCTTCTGGTGTATTACTCTTATGTGGGAGAGATGGGGTTCTGGGGCCTTTATGCTCTGATGGTGCCACAAAGGTGGTAGAGGTCTCCAGGCACCTACATTTCCCTAGAGGGTGAGATCATAACTGCCCAGTCCTCCGCTTCACAGAAGGACAGGAGTTAGAGGACAAAGGGCAGCTAGTAATGCCACACTACTTCTCCCCCGGAGCCAGGATCAGGGATGCACACCCATTCTTAGCAGCTTGAAAAGGAGGCGGGGCAATTCAGTGATGTTACGGCAGATGACCGTCTCTCAAACAGTGTCTCTTCCGCCTTGTTCCATCAGGACTGGATGATTACTGTCTGGTAATTGCTCCGAGGGTGGTGTAGCCACCTTAGTACACATCTTCACTTTTCTTTAGGTGGATCAGCATGCAATCATGATGAAAGGCCACTGTCACTTTCTGTTTTCCCCTTAAAGACTGTTCCCCATTCTGCATGTGGTAACCCTCCACCAAAACAGAAAAGAGAGCTGGGTGCCTCAACGAGGGTGGGATCCGTGATGTTGGTGCACCATCTGGGGGATCATCATGTGGCTAGAGCTGCAGCGCCATATCCCTGAGGGGGCCTCATCATGCCCGCTGTCTTGTGAGCATTTATTCATGCACCCTACACGTTTAACTCTCTTTCTATACCTGTCTCGCTTTTTTCTCGCTCTCTCCCTTCCTCTTTTCTTCTCTCATGCATAAATACCATCCGACCCCTTCTTTCCAACTCTTTCTCTTCCTCTCTCCCCACATCTCTCTTTTACCTGTCGTTCTCTCTTCCTATCTCTTTTTGAGTTTCTCTGTCTTTTAGTCTCCACATCTCTTTCTGTACCTCCCTATTTCTCTTTCAGCCTGTCTCGCTCTAGGTTCGCAGCTGACGTGCGTGCTTGCCTGTTGTAGGCCGCGCGCGTCAACCAGGAAGTGCTCGTTCGAGCCCAACCACAGGGTGAATAGCTGCCGTGGCCTGGCCGCTGCGTGCTTCCCCGGTGTCGTCGCATCTGGCACCGGCGGTGCTCCTCGGCTGGCAGTTAAACATTAATCAGAGATTTGTTCATGTCTAAGAACACGATCAAAGACAAACTGGCGGTGCTTCTGAGAAAGAAAGCTCCTCGAGGGAGGCCCTTTAATACTGGGAGAGGGTAGAACGCGCAGTCAAGAGGGCAGATTTACAAGGCGCCCTTTGTGAGGTGCAGCCTATCATATTTTCATGAAACCTCCCCAGTGAATCGGCGCTGGTCACGTTTCTTTTCGTCTATTTCAAACGTCCCTCGCATGGAAATAAAGTGTAGCATTAAAGCTCCTGTGATAACTGTCTGCTGTGGCCCCGACGTTTAGGGGAACCTAGGAGGAGGTTTACAATATAATCTGGCCAACACGACTGCCATCTATGTTTATTGTTAACACAAGATGCAAATTGGATATTGTCTCAGCGTATACTAAGCATTTTTTATTTTTATTTTAGGCATTGTGAAAGTTGTTGTGGGCCAATAGGTTACTGTGATTTTAAATGGGCGTGAATGAGTGCAATACTGCACTCTTTTGATTGACTAAGCTGTCATTCATGAATTTCATACCAATACCTGTGCAGATTGACAGCACAGGGAGCTAAAAAACAGTAACAGATTTCCGTAACCAGCATATATTTGTGCCCTATTGATAATAATTTCACGGAGGTGTAGTTTTTTATTGTAATTGGGCTGTGTAATATGGTAAAACCCAATGGGTTGACTGCACATTTATGATTAAATGTGATATTGAACGAGTTACAACCTAATTTATTCACAAAACACAATATAAATATGGATGAATACTAATAAGATGGCCAAAAATAATTATGGATAAGACAGAAAAGTTAAAAAGATAAATACGGTAATACTGAGAGCCCTAACAATAAGTCTCACTGAGGGTAGGGTGAAGGGGTCCCTCACTAAGATAACACATTTCTGTTCCTGGACTTTGCTTTTACATGGCAGTGCATTCTGAGAGTTATTGGTTTGGATTTTCTTAATTGAGCCAATTGGACCAAAACATATGATCAGAATAATATGTAAAAGCAAAGTCCAGGAATGGAAAGTTGTTGTCACAGTAACACAGAGCCATCTAGCCACTTTAAGCGAAAAGAATGATTGGCCGAATCTTTTGTAACGGGAACTCTGCAAGCCTTCGTTTCTCTTTCAAATTGTTTCAGATTACACACCACACAAGAAATCACTAAGATTTAATAAAATGGCATTCCTCCTCCAAGCAAAAATAAGTGGTCATTGCACTCTCAGCTAACTCCTAGCTAGTCAGGCACAAGGCATCAATCTTCAGAGGGGCGCATGGAGCTGTTTCATCTATGCAAACAGCAGCACCTCCTCACTTGCAGACACAAAAGGAACCCCCTGCTACCTCATTTTATTCACCAATAGCAGTGAAGGTGCCAACATACTTTCTACCAAGACATTAACTGAGAAAGGGCCAGCTCTGTAGCTGGAGATAAACAAAAGGATACCTTCACCATAGTACAGATGTCATTCCTACAGAGTAATAGTTGGGGAGTTATGACTAAAATATGGAGTTGCTTATCACGTTGAGGTTGCCATTCCACTGTTCTGTTGTGGTAATGGAGATTTGAATAGTGCTGTGTTGCACAGACTTGCCTACTTCTGAAAAATGTTCGCAGTGTGAGAAGGAGGAGGGACTTTCGGAGAAGGACTCTGTGGCGAGTTAACTCACTGCCTCCGCCCTCCACACAAAAAAAACAAAGCTTTTGCAGCTGCCACCAATGTCTTAGGGAGGTTTCAAAACCTGAAATGGAAATTGTCTCCACAGAGCATCAAATTAGCTGAATTCTGCACCCTGCAGAGTTTTCCAGTCAATAGTGTGTATACAGTGTAAGATTGTCGCCTTTCTGGATTAATGAGTGAAGTGAGCCAATATGATGTGACACACTGTGAGTGAGATCTAGTTACCATTAGATGGCTTTGCAGCACTTACAGTGTTGAGTACCTTTAAGCCCTAGCCTAGAAGTTTCTGTTACAGACCAGAGTACATTTTCAATCTGGGTACAATCATCTGTTGTGTGAGTGTGATTCGTATTGCTGTAGTGGGGTTTGGTCCATGTACATGGAGATATTTACCAATTTGAGTACTTACCTTCTGAAGGATTAGTATGGGCATGTGCATTACACACCTTGAGGTATGCATATGAGCAATCAATACTATATTATGGTCCATTACATCTATTTAAATTAGCCTAGATGTGGAGCGTTGGGTGGATTGTCATGTAGTGTTATGTGTTGTCTTTGACAAGGTAGACTGTTTAGCGCTGTTGTGAGCTTGGTAAGTTCTAACATTACAGTGCTTTTCCTGTGTTGGATGTATCTGCTTTATTCTGACTAATGTGTTGTATCATCATTTGTGTTTGCTACTACTATGGTTGGTAGTGTGGTGAGTGTGGTAAGATTGGTGATAACAACTATTTGGAATGTCTAAACAGTGTTGTATGTGTGCACAGCGTTTTTTTAATGTGTTCTCTTGGACGCTGTCTGTTACCTAGTGTAATGTACTTTTGTAACAGCAGAGACTTCACATTACCAGTCAGTTCTGGATGGATCTAAACTCCCCATTGAAGCATCAGGAGTTGTGCACAGACATAATTATGTGAGTGTCTTGATACCAACTATATCTAATATTTGAACGGTATTGGAAAGCTGTGCAGGGTGGTTTAGAGTGATATTTGTTGTTAGGAGAAAATTACTGATGGTTATGGTGATATCCATCTGTATACTGTACCTGCAATACATTAAATATGTCACAGTTGTTCTGTATAATGTTTCTTGTTGGACGCATGGCATAAGTGTGTAAATGTTGTGCCCACACTTCTCTACTTTCCTGGGCAGGAGTCACAGTCAAAAAGCTCGCCCATTTCACTGTTTTTGCATCAGCAAAAGTTTCTTAGCCTAATCAGAGCAGGACGTTTCTTTTTCTTCTACCTAGACTGCTGGGGTTTGAATATATATATATATATATATATATATATATATATATATATATATATATATATAATAATGTAGGTCAATGCATGAGGGTATTTCAAAGTAGTACATCATCTGTAGCTGGGGGCATGACCCACAGGATCTGAGGACCAACCAGATAAGAGAAGTATGTGTGGGTCAGGTGTTAGTGGAAGGTGGGAGTCGGGTCAGGATGCCAGGACGGGGAACAAGTTGACACTACTGTGCGATGGGAATTACCAAATCGGGTAATAGACATTAACAGCATAGTCTTGGTTGTATGGCCATCCCTTATGAAGTTCTATCAGGAGGGAGAATTGTGCTGTAGGAGTTTGCAGTCATGTAGTTGGGGACTAAGCTACAATACGATCTTCAATATGTTCCTGCAATAACTCTGTCAAATGTTTTTCCTGTCATCACAACCATCCGAGTCACAGGGATAACATGAAAGAAAATCTTCCTGTAGTTATTCCCTCTAGTATTTACTGAACATCAAAGTGAAAAAGTAACAATTTAGTGGACAGCCTTAACACACGGGGAGAACAGCTTATGCTACCATCACCACTGAGGATATTAATGAATGGCTTGTGATCAGTCTGCAATTTAAAGTCCTTTCCCCATACGTGTGTGCATATTTTTTCTGTGGCTCAACAGCACACCAATAGTTCTTTTTCAATTACAAAGTATTGTAAAACTGCCTCATGAAGTACTCTGGATGCTAAACTTATGGTATTCTATTTTATTTCCACCCTTTTGTGTTTTTCATAACGCCAAGTCCGACTTGACTAGCATCAACAGTAATGCAACAAGGTAAATTTGGATTGCACGGTTTAAGGGCTCATGAGAACGTTCACACTCTTCAGTCTAAATAAATCTGATCCTTTTTTCAACAAATCGCAGATGAGCCTAAATTTGGTGGCAAATCAGGAATAAATTGCAAGTAAAACTCGCATAATCCTGGAAACAACTTAACTCCACCTTTATTCACAAGAGGTGGTGCTTCAACAATCGAGTCTACTAGTCCAGGGTTAGGTTCAAGCTCCATTTTTGAAATGACATACCCAAGGTATTTGACTTCATTGCATAAAAACTTGCACTTTCCTTTTTTCAAGACAACTCCATGATCATTAAATGGCTGCAACACCTTTTGGAGCACACCATTGTGGGTCTCAAAATCCTTACAAAACACCAAAACATAATCTTGAAAAACAAGAACACCCTCAATATCATTCAAAGTATTATCCTTTATTCTTTGGAAAACAGAGGCTGCAGAAGCAAACCCAAATGGCATTCTTTGATATTGAAAGGTATCAATATGAGAAATACAACAGGTCAGATGCCTTGAATCAGGATGGAGCGCCACCTGATGGTAAGCGCTCCCTAGATCAAGTTTAGAAAAGACAGTGGCTCCTGCAGTACTAGCAAATAAATCAGAAATTTTGGGCAAAGGACTGGCATCTACCCAAATTTCTTTATTAAGAGATCTAAGATCAACACAAATACGCAGTTGACCACACCGCTTATGTGTCACAACTAAAGGCGAAAGCCAAAGTGCTGACTTCCTCAGCTCAATATACCTTTCTCACAAACAGACTTCAGATCGTTTCTTATACTGAAAAGTACCCCTCTGAGTTTATGTTTAGTTGGCATGGCTCCTTATTTTACTATTATATTATATTTGAAACCACTTATACTGCCCAACTCCTCACCAAATACTGTGGGAAATGTTTTCCCCTAGTCAAACTCAGCATAGTCACACTACACAACCAGAACTTGTTCCATGGCTCCTGGTTTGAGAATCATTTCAAATAGTCCTCGATGAAACCAGCCTAATACATTCAGACCTTTTGTAGCTACATAAACCTTTCCTTTATTTCTGTTCTTTAAATTGTAAAACATCCTCGAAATACCCCAGTAGTTCTATTTTCCACCCTTCACAGGGGAGTGGTAAACTGTTTGGAGTTAGTAAAGTTTTGTCACCCCACCTGTCAGTAAACAACCGTTGTGTGATCATTCTGTTCCTAGATCCAGAGTCTATCAATAATTTCAAGGTTTTGTCCCCCACTTGAATATCCACTACAGGATCAACACACAAACTGGGATCACCAACCCTGGGTTCTTTCCCCCTTATGATTTGTTCTGTGGTAGCAGAAACAACCTCATCACGAAAAACAACCACCATATCACTCATACCATTCAAATCTACATCTGAATCAGACTCTAACTCAACCACAAAGGTTATCAATTTTTTTTTTTTTTTTTTAGACACACTGTTGCAAAATGCCCCACTTTCTTACAATAGTTGCTAATGACATTAAAAGCGGGACATTTGCTACTGGTTACTTGAAGTAGGCAGATTTTCACCCCTGAACCCTTTGATTGCACCCATTTTTCTGTTATATGTGCCTGTTTGACAAGACGTTCCGACTTTTATAGCATTTACTGCATCTACATGTTTATCATCAAGTTCTTTTACAGAAATTTGTGACATTTCAATACTTTTTGCAATTTTGATTGTCTCATCTAGCTAAGGCCAGAAGTTTTTGCCTAATCTGTTTGTCCTTATAATGACACACAAACTCTCTAATGAGTTTGTCTGTTAAAGATTCAAATGGACACTCAGCAATCAACCTGCACAATTCTGAAATATAGGCATCAATGCCTTCTTCTGCACTTTGTTTCTTCTTGAAAAATGTATGCCTGAAGGCCAGCTGCTTCTCAAAATGTAGCTTAAGTTTTGTCTTACTGCTTGCGTATATTCATCTGTGTCATCAACCTCAGTTACTTGTAATTCTGGTAAGTGCTTAAAATAGACCTTCCTTCAAATCCTAATGAATGTAAAAAGCAAACATGTTTTCTCTTCAGACCTAAATCTTGATGCACCTATTTCTCTTAAATATGTCTCAAAAGCATTAAACCATACCCCCTACCTTACTGGTGGTTCACCAGGCGATTCCTAGAATGAAGGAGGAGGTGTAACTGACTGCATCCTAGCGACTTGGCTCAATAAAACCTTTCTGACATAAATACCAGATTAATTAAAATTTCAAAAAGATAAGTGTACCTTTGTGACCCTGAGCTAGGTGTAATATATCTTTGCCAGTTCCTAGTTACTATGGTTACAATGGCAGATGTATACAAATAGTGCTTATAACTATCCTGTGTGCCAATGCTAGAAGTGCACCTCCTAAGTAAACTACTAAATTCAAACTTTACTTTGTATGTGCTTTACTGGGTGAAAATATATTGTGCACATATAATAGGTGTGTGCATCACCACTGTGTGATGGGTCGGACCGTGTCGACCCGCACACAACTTCGACTTGTGCTGCCTCTGACCCTTGCAGCACGGAAGCAACCCAGAGAGCCTGCCCTCTCATAGGCTCCCCGCAGTGTTTGCGGGAAGCGCAGCCCATAAAAGGGGACTTCCCACAGCCCCAGGGGAAGAGGATCGGAAGGAGATTCCCGGAGGAGTCGACCCGCGAATGGACGGAACCGAGTGAGGACGACCACGAAGGAGAAGGAGCAGAAGACGCCCGGAGTCCTTGGGCGGCGAGCCGACCGGAGCCGACACCTTCACAGTCCCGACCCTGGGACGAAGACCGCTGGCCACGGGGAGCACGCGTGTAGACCCGCCACGCTTCAGGAGAAGCGTGGCCAGTCCAGGTACGGGGCTCAAAACGGGTAAAGGGAGGCGGGAGGAGGAAGGGATACATGGGCACCTAAAATACAAAGAGCACGAACGGGAGGGAAAACGGGGTAGAAAGGAGGGTGGGGGAAGGGGAAGACGAGTGGACTGATCATATGAAGATCATATGAGCCGCAATTAGGAGAAGGAGAGGAAACGAGCTAGAAGCAGACCAGGCAGAGAGAGAAAAGAGGAAAAATATTAATAAAGAAGCAGACAACTACAGACAATAAAGAGAAAAAAAACATAAGCAATAAAAGAACGAAAGAATCAGGAGAAGAGGAAAACCGGATAATAGACAGAGAGAAGAGAGAGAAAGGGGAACCCTCCCCACAGGCAACAGGGAAAAAAGGTTAAAACAAGGGAAACAGGGTGAAGGAAGAACCAGGAGGAACAGATGAAATAAGAACAGAGGAGAAGAAGAAAGACAGAGAAAATAACTGTTGAGCAAATTAGAGTGAAAAGAGAGATAGAGAGAGATAGAGAGAGTTTAAAACAATCACTTACCGTACCTATTCTTCTTCTGTCCCCACACGCTTCCCGAGAGGCCTATGGAAAGGAAAGAAAGAAGAAGACGAGATTAGCACCCAGAAGAGAGAAGACGTCTACCACCTCCTATCCCAGACTCACCCCAGAGGAAAGAAAAACCACTCTGTAAAAGAACAATAAAACTTACTTACCTAAAGAACCAAACAGTCTGGTGTACTTGATCGGCCGACCTACGACAAAGTGGTGTCAGAAGTGGGATCATCCCCTTAAATCCCCGGAATCGAGGAAAAACCCACCATGGCGGACGTCATAGCGCAGTTAGCGGAGGGACAACGTCATCTCCAATTAATGTGGGAACAACAGATGAAGGACACTAGAGAGGAGCGTGAGGCTCTACAAACAGCCCTTAAAAGCCAGGCCACAATCATGGCCAACAACCAACTAGTCCATGAAACCACACTTGGCAAGCTAACTGAGACCATCGCCCACACTAAGGTACATCCCAATGTACCTAGTAGTGTCTTACAAAAATATCAGGACCAGGAAGACCCAGACTCCTTTTTCCTTAATTTCGCAAGAGTGGCAAGTTCGGCTAGTTGGCCAGAAGATAAATGGGCCAGTATATTGCCCCACTATTAACAGGACAACTACAAGCAACGTATCAAGCTATCAATACTACTGGTAATCTCCCATATAAAGACATAAAGAAGACCATCTTATAAAGGGTAGGACTTGACAGTGAGAGTTATCGGTCCAAGTTCCGACACATGAAGTGGCTTCCACAAGAAAGCCCGCACACCCTATTTTACAGGGTACAACATGCTGCTGGCCGATGGTTGCATCCCACCAAGAAAACCCGAGAGAGATGTTTGACATAATTGTATTGTAACAATTTTTAGACGCCCTACCCAACACTACCCGTAGTTGGGTTCGTCAACACCCTGGGTTGAGCAATGAGACGGCCATTGAACTAGGCTGCGCTTTTCACCGGAGTCCAGACTTTAGAGCAAACCCCAGCAGAACCCCAGTTCCCTCCCATGTACGTCCCAGCATAGGAAAAGGAACCACCCCAAAACCTTTAGGTACCCATGACCCAGATAGGGTAAGGATACCTCATCCTCTCCAATCCTCTTATCCCCAGAGAGGACCTCAGTGTTACAACTGCTTGGAGTGGGTCACATAGCCCGGTATTGCCCCCAGTAAAAGGACATGGAAGAACCTATGGAAATTGGAGTCACAAAAGGAAGGGTGTTTTGGGCCGGAGAAACCAAACCTACATATACCCTCCCTATCCTTCTCAATGGAAAGGAAAAGGTAGCCCTGGTGGATTCGGGTTGCAGCCAGAGTGTTATACGTCAAGAACTAGTCGAACCCGAACAAGGGTTAACTCAGGCACAAGTATTAATCGCCTGCGTCCACGGAGACCAGGCTTACTATCCGGTGGCAATCATCAAATTTCAGTGGAGAGGAGAGGAAGAAAGTCTTAAGGTGGGGGTATTACCACAGCTTGAAGAGGATATCATCATTGGGACTGACTATGCGGCCTTTTCCCTTCTATTAACCAAAGCGGGACAGGAACATGTCATGAAAAAATGGTGGGAAGAGGTACCATATGATGTAGGAAAGGTGGATAGTCGGCCACCCAGAATTCGCCTAAGCAGACGACAGAAAAGAATACAACGACAACAATATGTGAGAAAAGACTCTTACAACAGCAAGACGACTCCGGGAGCCATAGGCAAGGTATATACAATGTCAGGTGATTTTAGACAGAGACAGAGAGACAACCCCTCCTTAAAGAACGCATGGCAAAAGGCTTTGAGTAACGAGGAGCCTGGTGTGGGACCAAAATTCCTCATCCACAATCATCTCTTATACAGACTACCCCAGTCCACTGACGACAGGCAGAGACAATTAATAGTCCTCAGTAGTCACCGACAACAGGTTCTACAGTTGGCTCATGGGGACCAAGGGGAAGGGCATCTAGGAAGGGAGAAGACCGAGGAAGCAATCCTCCGGCGATTCTATTGGCCCGGGATCTTCGGGGATATACGTAGATATTGTTCAAACTGTCCGAAATGCCAGTTATATAACCCTAGCCAACAACCCCCTGCTCCATTTCAGCCACTCCCCATGATAGAAACCCCTTTTTCCCGGGTTGGTATGGATATCATCGGTCCTCTCACTACGTCCAGTAAAGGTAGACAATACGTCCTAGTATTGGTTGATTACGCCACCCGTTATCCCGAGGCGATTCCCCTCCAAAGCATGCACACGTAGGTAATAGCCCAAGCAATGATCGAGTTTTTGTCAAGGGTCGGTTTTCCCAAAGAGATCTTAACTGATCAAGGCACAACCTTTATGTCCCGGCTTATGGGGGAAGTTAGTAAGACCTTGGGGATAAAACAACTGAGAACATCAGTGTATCATCCACAAACCGACGGTCTCGTGGAAAGATACAACCGAACTATTAAATCTTTACTCAGGAAGAGCATTGATGAGGATGGAAGGGATTGGGAAAAAAAACTACCCCTTGTACTGTATGCGATACGCACTCATACTCAATCTTCCCTAGGTCATAGTCCATTTGAATTGTTATTTGGACGGCCACCCCGAACTCTTCTCGAAATGCTAGCCGAACAATGGGAAGAGGCGGACGAGGAAACAAAAGAGCTCCTTACTTATACCAAAGAGTTAAGGGAGAGTTTACAATTGGTCTGGGAGAAGGCCCACACCAGTCTTCGAGAAGCCCAAGAAAAACAGAAGAAGGGATACAACACCAGAAGTGTGTTACGTACTCTAAACATAGGAGATAAGGCACTGGTCCTCCTTCCCAGTAGTGAGAATAAATTGTTAGCCCAGTGGCAGGGACCGTATGAAGTAGTAGAGCAGTTCAACACCATGACTTATAAATTGGCTCTCCTTCATAGACACGGTAGAGATCAGATATATCACATAAACATATTTAAAAAATGGCAGGAACCCGTTAGTGTCCAAACAGTACTACACATCACTACTGACAATAGAGAAGATATCCCGTTCCCATCCCTTTCTCTCCCTCATGGTCAGGAGGTGTCCAGACCCCAGCTTAATATCTCCCTTCCAGATCCACAAATAAGGTCCCTCTCTCAGGTCATAAATTCCTATACGGATGTCTTTTCCAAACAACCCGTACATACCCCGTTGACTGAACACATCATCCGCACCAAGAATGAGTCTATATCCAGACAAAGACCCTATTGTATCCCAGAGGCAAAAAAAGCCCTAATAGAGCAGGAGGTTCAAACTATGTTGGATGCGGGGATCATAGAACCATCCAACAGCCCGTGGTGTTCTCCTGTGGTTTTGGACCCAAAACCGGATGGGAGTACCCGGTTTTGTGTGGATTACAGGAGGGTCAATGAACTAACCTATTTTGACGCATACCCAATGCCCCCTATAGACGAGCTGTTAGAAAGATTAGGACAAGCGAGGTTCATGTCTACCCTGGACTTGACGAAGGGGTATTGGAAGATCCCCTTGAAAGCAGGGGACAGGGAACAGACTGCGCTTGCAGCTCCCTCCGGGTTCTATCAATTTACTGTTCTACCTTTTGGGTTACATGGTGCCCCCGCCACGTCTCAAAGATTAATGGATAAGGTCCTACGTCCCCACCAGCCATATGCGGCCGCGTATCTAGATGACATAGTGATATACAGCCAGACATGGCCCGATCATCTCAATCACTTGAGAGCTACCCTACAGGCATTAAGGGAAGCCCGGTTGACAGCCAACCCCAAGAAATGTAGACTGGGGTTTACTGCGATCAGATATGTAAGATATATTTTGGGGCAGGGACTGGTCTGTCCACAAATAGAGAAGGTAGAAGCAATCCAGCAGATCCCAGTACCTAACTCAAAAAAAGAAGTACGTGCCTTCCTCGGTCTTGTAGGATATTACAGGAGATTTATTCCACAGTTCTCAACCATAGCCGAACCTCTAACCAACTTACTGAAAAATGCTACTCCTAGAGTCTTCTCCTCCCTTCCCGAGACAGCCCTTTAAAGTTTTGTCCGTCTCAAAAATGCCCTGACTACTGATCCGGTATTATGCTGTCCGGATTTCTGTATCCCTTTTTTCTTACAGACTGATGCATCTGACATAAGTCTGGGGGCTGTGTTATCGCAAGTGCAAATGGACGGTTACATACACCCTGTCTTGTACATCAGTAGGAAATTACTCCTGAGGGAGACACACTACCCCACCATTGAGAAAGAATGTTTGGCCATTAAGTGGGCTATTGAGTCTTTATGCTATTACCTCAGTGGGCGAACCTTCACTCTGCTAATGGATCATGCACCTCTCACCTGGCTCGCTCGCAATAAGGATACGAATGCTTGGGTTCTACGGTGGTTTCTCTCTTTGCAACACTTTTCCTTCCAGGTGATCCACTCTCCGGGCCGCCTCATGTTGAATGCTGAATACCTTTCCCGCCACCCTACTCATGAGCGTCATCGTCAGACGCTCTCTAGGGGGAGTGTATGTGACGGGTCAGACCGTGTCGACCCGCACACAACTTTAACTTGTGCTGCCTCTGCCCCTTGCAGCACGGAAGCAACCCAGAGAGCCTGCCCTCCCATAGGCTCCCCGCAGTGTTCGCGGGAAGCACGGCCCGTAAAAGGGGAGGTCCCGAGACCCCAGGGGAAGAGAATCGGAAGGAGATTCCCGGAGGAGCCGACCCGCGAATAGACAGAACTGAGTGAGGACGACCACAAAGGAGAAGGAGCAGAAGATGCCCGGAGTCCTTGGAAGGCGAGCCGACCGAGCCGACACCTTCACAGTCCCGACCCTGGGACGAAGACCGCTGGCTCCGGGGAGCACGCGTGTAGACCCTCCACGCTTCAGGAGAAGCGTGGCCAGTCCAGGTACGGGGCTCAAAACGGGTAAAGGGAGGCGGGAGGAGGAAGGGATACATGGGCACCTAAAACACAAAGAGCACGAACGGGATGGAAAAACTGGGTAGAAAGGAGGGTGGGGGAAGGGGAAGATGAGTGGACTGATCATAGGAAGATCATATGAGCCCCAATTAGGAGAAGGAGAGGAAAGGAGCTAGAAGCAGACCAGGCAGAGAGAGAAAAGAGGAACAATATTAATAAAGAAGCAGACAGTAAAGAGAAAAGAAACATAAGCAATAAAAGAACAAAAGAATCAGGAGAAGAGGAAAACCGGATAATAGACAGAGAGAAGAGAGAGAAAGAGGAACCCACCCCATAGGCAACAGGGAAAAAAGGGTAAAACAAGGGAAACAGGGTGAAGGAAGAACCAGGAGGAAAGGATGAAATAAGAACAGAGGAGAAGAAGAAAGACAGAGAAAATAAGTGTTGAGCAAATTAGAATGAAAAGAGAGATAGAGAGAGTTTAAAACAATCACTTACCGTACCTATTCTTCTTCTGTCCCCACACGCTTCCCGAGAGGCCTATGGAAAGGAAAGAAAGAAGAAGACGAGATTAGCACCCAGAAGAGAGAAGACGTCTACCACCTCCTATCCCAGACTCACCCCAGAGGAAAGAAAAACCACTCTGTAAAAGAACAACAAAACTTACTTACCTAAAGAACCAAAGAGTCTGGTGTACTTGATCGGCCGACCTACAACACAATGTTTATCACAAGATCAAGGAAAGTGCTGTGCAGATGAGCATAGAACAGATGCTGCACCAGGATAAAATGCTGTCAACACCAAACTTTCATACTTTATGCTGTGCAGATCAGACTAAAACCAGTTTTTGCACCAGGATGTTATAAATATGTTTCAGCAGCATTGTAGCTTAACATTTCAATAAATCAGTAAATAAGCTGTGTGGGTAAGCGATAACCACTGTCTGCATCCATGTGTTTGAAAACATGCTATAAAGCTTAGTTAGTTCTAAAAATGGCATTCACACACTTGGAACACTGAACCTCCTCAAAGAAAAGGGCCGCTACAAGAAGTATGCAACATGTAGGCTTTTGCATGTGCAAATGATCATAGTGGTGAGCAAGAGCAAGGTACTGTTGTCTCCCAATGTGACGTTTGCATTATTGGAACACAAACTTAGATCGAGAAAATGGCTGCCAAAAAAGGGACATCACAACGTAGGTGCGTGTGTTGCTTACGAGAGTAGAATACTTTCAAGGTGGTGATCTGAAAACACTAGACCGAACAGTCACGTCTCCCGTTCTGAAGGCTCTCTACTTGCAGGCAATCCAGTTCTGTTCTAGTAGGCCGCACCACACTCCGAACATCAAACAAGATCCAAGACCTCACGGCTTTGCTACGATCCAGCTGAAGGACACACATGCGAGGAAACATCAGTGGATATAGATCTTGCCGACAGGCGCCAAGGAAGCAGGCGAGCTGAATGTTGACTTGCACATGATGACGGGTCTCACAGTGTAGCTCAACTTGTCGCCATCATTTTTGTAGTAATTATGCAGGAATCACAGAGAGCTTCAGGTAAGTTTATTACTACAATGAGCGCTACACTGTAACAGAGTGTGAACACAAAGGAACCACTCTGCTTCCAGCCACAGATCCCAACGGTCATTCTTCAACCACAACATTCTATTAGATATTACCTCATTACAGTCTACAACAGAATTCACAGTGTGGAGAGTTCTTAAGAGAAGAACTCTCATTTAGTCTTATGTTTATTCATACAGCACACAGGTACTCTTAAACAGGGTATCTGCCCATTTTAAATAGGGAGATATCCTGTGAAATGTTAAACATTAAAGGTACGTCTAGCAGCAGAGGTGTGAATATGTTGTAGCTTTAAATATTTTTATTAGGTAATCATAGATGAATTGAGTTACGGAAATAAAAACGGGACCGGGCAAGAGTGTGGTTGATTGTAACTTCTTGTGGGAATGCCAAAAAATAAAAACGTGTATTTAAGAAGATGCTCATGTAAAACTAGTCGCTGGGAATTGAGGGAACCTGATCATGAAAGTCAAGGATGGCATCCATCACTACGCCTAAATTTCCTACCACCTCTACCGAGATAATGCAGTTTCCCATGGAGATAGGTCATAGCAATACCGTTCAGAAAAAGAACTAGAGAAAGAAGCACAAGAACATCAACAGAAAAAAACAAGGCTACTAAATATTAAGAAACCACAAAGCAAGCTATGCTTTTAGCTAAGAATGAGTATTTATTAATTTATCTTAGGTCTAAAAAATGAAGGGTGGCAGTTGGCCATTACCTCCTTATCTTAGTAGGGACAACCACATTGTCTGAAGGTTTTAGATGTTATTGTTCTGAAACTTATGTAAGAGTTGGATGAAGTCATTTTGGTCCTCTTTGATAGTTCAGGTACAGGGAACTGTACAACTGGCAAGGGAGGACTAGGAGAGTCCAAATCTTCCGTGAACCTACCTTGGTTAATAAAGGTATGATGCTGAAGCCTTTAAGAAGAAAACCATAAGGCACTGTGTAACACCCAAGCAGGTTAGCAGTTGGTGAGGAACGGTCTCATGCATTTGTACAATCCGCTGTAGTAGTAATGAGACGGAATGACTATGACAAGAGAATGATACAATATTGTCTGAATCCTGTTATCCATTTTTAAAACAGTACAGCAAAAGGCTCTATCCTTAATATGTTTTTTAAGGACGACAGTTGAAAAATAAAAAGATAGCTTCTATAAAGATTTCTCTTTTTTGTTTGTATAAATAAAGCGGTAGATGTTCAAAACCCACTAGTATGAACTTCAGCATGTGCATTGTGTAACCTTACTCGGCCATAAAAATAATATTTTACAGAATAACCAGGAAAATAGAGGCAGTGTCAAGAAAATGATACAGATATTGTATAAACATCATACTGACAACTTAGACAGTTAATAGGGGTACACATCTTACTAATGCCCACATCCAGGGGTGTAGCTAGCAATAGTGCAGCAGGTGCAGTGGTACTAGGGCCTGGGGTGTGAGGGCCTACTACCAGTTAATGGCTGTTTTGTACTATAAAAACAAGGGAGAGGGGCCAAATACCTTTCTCGAATTAGGTGTCTTGGCAACCATGCTACACCACTGCCTGTATCTTACAGTTTCAAAACCACCACCAATTCCTTAACTGATTCAAAACATCTGTTCCTCAGGAAGAGGAGAAGAGTTGCGCTCCTTGATGTTACAGATGAAAGGTGTGGCTGATTCTGCTTCTCTCACTATCACTGAAAGCTCAGACTGCTCTTGGTTGACAGTGCATCTTTGTCTCAGTTCTACCATCAAATCACAGCTAATGGGAAGTTGCGGAACCTATACATGGGCTCATTGTTGTTCATCTCTTTGTACCCCATGGAAGTGTGAATGAAACTCTTTGTTGAGATATTGATCAGTACCAGTATGCATATTCAATAATAATCCTTTATAGACAGAAGCAAGCTGCATTTCTACCGTCGTCCACAGACCCAATGGAGTCTCATTCTGTTTCCATGGTTTAAGTGTTATAAACTGGATGGACATTGATGGTGCCATCTCATATTCATTAGAAAGACGACTGGCACAGTGCTAGGACTGATCTGGCCCCCAAATCAGCCCCAGGAATCAGTTCTGAAACCATCCCCAAACTGCACCATGTGCGCTAGAAAAGCAAGCAAGCCTGATCCTCTCAAAGGGGTTTGCAGAGTTTACCCACAAACAAAACTTCAGATAATCTGGACAGAAACAGTGCAATTATTGAACTTCCTAACTTCTTTCTACCTTCTCACAGGAGTACAAGAGAATCATAGTAAATATTTGTATGGTTTTCGCACCTATAGTAAACACTTCACATTACGCTGTAAGAAGACTATTGTGAAACTCCTAAAGTCTAAGAGATGTGCACCAAGCAAACCATGATACTCCAGTTGTCTCTTTCTACTTCCTTCCCATTTCCCCTTCCTTCCAGAGTTTGGTTCTGCTATCCAGGCTTTCTCACATTCAGGCAGAAATGGATCCTTGGGAGTGGGTCACCATCAGACTGTTGTTCAAGATCAGCAAATCCTGAAGTCTATATATGTGCAGATAGTGGTTTTAACTCCTGGACTGGTTATTATCCTTCACATCCTTACCAATTCATTAGTGGTTGGTAGAGATGAAGCTTCCGAATTTACCCTTCAATTCCTAGGGATGTTTCAAAACATCAGTGGAGTGCATTGATTATGAAAATAATTACTGCAGGGAATTGCAAGAAGAAAACCCAGTCATTTTTGGTCATGAGAATTCGATGATCGTGATCTTATTGGTTGTTTTCCAAACAGCATGAAACGTGTCTAAAGAGATGTCCTGTACCTGGTAACAAAAAGTGCGTAAATATGAATTATAATAGTTGTTGTGAACTGTTGAGAACATAATGCACTTGTTGTGATTTGTGCCAATACCCCAGCAGTGTATGTACCACTACTGTGAGTTGTAAAAGGCTTGTCCCATCTGTGTTATCTCTTTTTGGTTGCTCCTGGAGCCAATGGGATGCACCTGAGCTCTGTGGGATACTTACAATAGGATCGCAAAAACAGAATATTGAGTAGGACAAATAGCATTTAACACATGTAAAGAGATGGCGAAACTGACTTCCTGTATTTGATGGTGAATACCTAAGAGATGTGGGTGATTAGACTGTTGGGAGCTGCACATACCATAACCCTCTTCAAGGGTACATGCTGCATTCCAGCAGGGCCCAGATCACTATAATGAAATGTTTAGCTCTTTCACATGTGAAAAATACTCCAGGTGTAGATTTCTCCTTAGTAGACACCATATACTTGCATGTTACAATACCAACTGGTAAAGTGTTATGTAAAATGAGATTCTTTTTATACCATCCTAAATAGCAATCCAAGACTTATTTCACACTGACAGATGTAGCTTGGCTCCAGTGGCGCAGTGAGCAAGGGACCCATGTCTAAAGAACCCCAGTCAGGGCAAAGCCAGGCCTTGGTTGCTTGTGTTATGGTTCAGAGAGGATCTGCCTTTGAAGTTTTGTCTGGACTGTTCCTACTGGAGCAGGGTGAAGACTGATTTACATATAAATTATTGGTTCAACCTGAGGTAGCATAGTGGGCAAAAGAACAATAATATCCAGCAGCCTCTCTTTAAAGAGGATGGTCATTGGTCATTCAGCCACCTATATTTCTTTAGTTTTCCTCTTCTGGTCACGGCATATGTTCTTTTTCATGCTAAGTGTAATAGTGTAATAAAACATATGCAAATTTGGTGTGAACTGGAAAGTCTAGTTCACAAATTTGGAAGAGGTTTGTGACTAGGATTGTGAATGGACTCCCAGTGCTCTAACACTGTAATTAATTTGCAGTAAAAGGTAGAGCATTTCCACCTTTCTGGAGGGCAGGGGGGCGGTGTCTTGCTTCTTTTACCAACCGGGGCTGGGTCCACCTACCGTGCCACGGGTGTTTTTCTTTCAGAATGAGGTTCTTTATTGAATCAGAAGAAAGCTAATTAACAAACCAGCAGCTGATTCACCAAACCAAGAAAGACGTCGACTTTGATTATGCACTACCTACTGGTCCAAATTTGCTTAAAATCTTTCCAACAGTGTTTGCTGTGTGCTTCGATAAAAAATATTATTGGACCTTGTAGGTGAAAGTCACATTTGGGATTCTCTCATAAATCTTTTTGACAATGCTGCATGAAATGACACAACATCAAAATGAACTTGCATGTATGTCTTTTTTGCAGATTTGTGTGCAAATTCATCAAACAAGGCAAATGTTATTAGCTATGAAAAAACTATTTTCCAAAAGAAATTTAACTTGACCACAATTAATAATAATATAATATTTTTAGAACACATTTTATTCACTTTTCCTAAAAGACATTATGGGGCAGATTTACCTAGAATGTACACAATATAATGCAGCAAGGCAAGTTGCTGCCCTGCATTGTGTGAATGGAAGAGAGAGTTGTAAAGCCTCATATCTTCTAAGATGTAGTACTCTTCAGTTCTCTCCTTGAGCTGGCGCCCTAGAGGCTACCTAGCACCAATGCATGCATTTTTGCACAATGATGCAAAGGTGCCTGTGTTACAGGCAGGATTGTTTTTGTGTAGGAAAGGATACCTTCCTGCACAAAAGCAATCCTTAGAGGCCTATTCTTTCTATGTGTGCTTACATAGAAAGAGGAAGTAATGAGGAGAAATATACATATTTCTGCTTGGGACATCTCACTGGGGAAGGTGTAGCATTTTGATGCATTTACAGGTTTACTAGCTTTAAAAAATCTGGGAATGCACCAAAATCCATGGGTGGATGCATGGGAATGGCCATGCTCAACTCATGGAACACCTTCCCAATGCACGGTGACGCAAGGCAGCTCTGTGCACTGCATTGAAATACTCCATATTTACTAAACCATACAAAGCCACTCAAAGTAGCTTTGCAGGGCACAGTAAATACCAAAAATGGTTTTACGTCGGGGCTCTGCCACAAAAGTGACGCAACCGTGAAGCGAAATCATAGCAAATCTGCCCCAAAATGTATACAACAAGGTTCTTCTGTGCAGGAGGAAAAGGTTGTACAACACCAGGGCATTGAGTTACAAAATCAATATCTGAGCACAATAACATTCAGAGCTAATATGTGCCTTTTGGAAAATCCTCTGATAGAATCATACAGATATCTGAAAATACTTCCTCATATCCCTCCCAACTTGGCGTGCTTGAGTGGGCATTCCCTGCCCTGGTAAATTATTCTTCCCAGTTAGGACCATGAATTCATTCCCCCCAACCATTCGAAATTGGGGCCCCGAAGATGACCTCCAGTATTTTTCAATGTCTTTTCTGGCTAGTAAACACCCCAGGCCGATTAGAGAACTCCAAGGCTTCCAGGGTAAACCCTTCCCCTTCTATAAGGCCTAGTTGTACCGGCCTTGACAGCAAACCGACTAACATGGTCTTGAGTTTATTATTTTATTTATATAGCACAGACCTAACCCTTGCGGCAGCACCTGCTGTCATGTACAAGCACATGAGGACAAGTGACGATTACAAAAAGCAGTGTGGGGATTGGCATTGGAATTAAGATTTTACACTTGGAGACAATATTGGTATTAGAGGCTGTTAGAATGAACAAAGTTTACAGTAACCATTGTGCAAAATACCCATGCTTAAGAGATTATTTTTATTTTTGTAGGCGCCCAGGTTGAGAACATCAGTGGGATCACAGATACAGCAGTAAGATGGTCTTGAATTCTTTCTTGAAAGTCAGAAATGAAGGTACCATCTTGGGGGGGGGGGATCAATGGGTTACTTGAAAAAGATGTGGGAAAAATGATGTATGCTTTATTGCTCGTGATTGTAACTTGTTAGTTAAAATTTATTACTAGGACTTAGCTTCAGCTCATTTGTAGGTCTTGCCTGGGACAGTGCACATGCTGTTGTTTACGAGATCTCTTGTAAACTAAAAATTGAATTGAAAAGGGTTTATAGACCGCCCATTACTTAAGACTGGTTGCCTTCAATGTCACTCTTATTTTCTTGCTTCTGATTGATCAGAGTATACTGGTTTCACATTCTCTTCGTGATTTCGTATGGTCCGTGGAACATGGATCTATGACAGCTTTCTGTCCTTGGCACTACCCTCCCTTGGCCGTGCACTTATGGAGGAACTTTTTAAAAATGCTCTTGGATACCTATCATAAAAGTGTTCGTGTTTACAGTCTTCCCCCCATCTCCGTGCCCTTGAATGCCCCGCCCCTCATCCACCCTGCTCCTGCTGTCCTTAATGGTATGTTGGCCCGTGGTTAGTATGCAGATCATTTTATGAAATGAATCATTATGTAGAATACTTATTGGTAATCTTCGGCTTTGTATCGTAGCTGAACCAAAAGTATTAAAAGTAGCTGCCTCCACTGACTACTACCCTAAGGCTCTCGTATTACAGTCTATGCCTTGACCGTGCACGTGCCATTGCTACTGCATGACCTGATAAAATTTGACAGCCACCTCACGCACGCGCCCCCCCCCCTTTTTGGAGAGGGTCCTTTCTCTGTTATTTTTAACACTCCTGGCCCTATCTCTGCACCCCTACCCACATGCCTCAAATCTGCTTTTAACCTTAGTTATCTGACTGATTTAAACTTTGAGTGTTTTAAACTTACAGATGGAACAGCTCACCCATACCACGTCTGTCCACCCTAATAACTTCCCCGGCTGTTATTGATGAGGGCACCGGGGCAATTAAGCTGCGGGAAAGCTCCTCAGACGGCAGTGACACCCATGTGTGAGATGCCAGGAACGCTAGTAATGGTCATACACGAAGAGCTGCGACATTTGCAAACATTCTGTTTCATGAGCAGAAAGAGCTTCATACAGTGCTTCATAGATACCACACAGCTGCAAAGAGACCCTCACCGGTGAGTGGCCGCACTTTACAAATACTGATAAATAATAATAGTACGACAGATACACATACCTATCACACATGCGGAACCAGGAAATCCATATCTAACAGGACACTCTCCTCCTGCTGTCTGTGGAGTTGCTTGCTCCTTCCTGCCCTCCTCCCTACCTCTGTAGTCTTGTTTGGCCCCTCAACATCCCTCATGTTGCTTGCCCTTTCTGCCCTCCTCCCACTGTCATTCAATTTTCTGCCCCCATCCCGCACTGTCCCACAATGCTTACCTCTCCCATCGTGACATACCACAAAAAACAAGCATTGGCAAAGCCAGTAGGTCGCTTCTATATTTGATCTCCTGCCTTATCAACGTTTTTTTTGCCATGATGCACAGCAGCACAGCCACTTGCAACATGGCTGAAAGTAAAGAAAAAAGTGCTATGACGCAGCCAGTGCTGAATACATCACAGCACTTTCAGTTTCTTTACTTTAGCCATATTGCACTGTGGCAGTGCTCCTGTGCAATATGGCTAAAAACATTGAAAGGGCCTACAGATCTTATATAGGAAAGAACTATTGGCTTTGCTAGTGCTTGTTAAGACTTTTAATTGTGTGACTTTGAAACTGAAGCGTGATTAAATGATAAATGGGTTAAAAAACGTTATCACTCATCAGCACACCTTAAACACATTTCCAACAGTGACTCTAAACAATAACAAATCGTAACCACTACTTTTATATTTCCAAATATTTTAAGTGATTTTAATTAATTAAACCTTATTTCCCATGGTTTTATATTTTATTTTTTCTATGGGAGGGTTCTGAAGCACCAATTGTTGGCTATGTGTAGTGCTGGACTTACTACAGAAGTGTAAATTGCTCCAAAAGTGCAGCTTGCGAATAATGAAAAGTAGTAAACTTACTCAAAAGGGTAAGTTACCTTTGTGAATCAGGCCATAGATAAGCAAATCTTAACCATATACAACAGATCTTTATCCCTATATCCCTATCCATTTATCCATAGCGTTTAACACTATATCGTTAATGCTACATTCCTAACACTTTACCCTTAACATTTAATTCTGTACCTTATCCTTTACACAATGCTGTAAACGTTAACACCAAACCCTCTAATCCTATACCCACAACCTCAAGACCCTTGAGTCTGCACCCCAAACCTTTAACACCAACCCTCTAAAGCTATAATTTTAACCCTATAATCTTACAGCAGGGCCATACTATTAACCTCTAAACACATAACCCAGTACTCATAACTATTGGCCCCAAGTCTTGGTCCCTAACATATTAATGCCCACTCCCTATTCCACAAAGCCATAACCCTATACCCCAAAACCATGACCTATACCATAAACGCTGTATCTTCAACCTGTATCCTTCCTCCCTTAACCCCAAACTATTACCACCCAATCAGTGTATCACTGTTTTTACGTTAATTTATTTTAGGAACTAACACTTTTGGGAAGTGTTCCCTTTTCAAAGTATTATTTTTTAAAGTAACAATTGAGAACTAATTTTTTTTTACAAATGTTGCTGCTCAACTTTTGAGACTATGGCCCCCATTATTACATTGGCTGTAAATTCTGAATACCGCCACTGTGACTGCCGCCAACAGACCGCCGCGGATGCGAACATCCGTCCGCCAGATTATGACACAAACACGCAAAACCGACAGAAAACAGCCACAACCACAAATCCGCCAGACCCACTGAACATGTTAAACTGTCGGAACTACCACCCATACCATTACGCCACCAATACTATGCCCTCCGAATAATGACCCACGAATCACCACAGTGGACATTCAACGGCGTAAACCATTGGCGGTGAACACCGCTGCGGTGGATAAGGCCACCCAAATACGAAACAAGACAACATTGAACAGAACAAAAAACCCACACCTGACACAAATAGACACCCCCCACACCCACAAACAGCACTATAAAACCCCCACCCACAACACCCACAATCCTTTGCTAACACTACAAGACGGATACACTTAGCAACGGTAACACAAATGAGAACTGCACACACATCACAAGTACCTATTCATCCCACACGCACCACACGCCTCACACCCTACCACATCACACATCACCCTCTGCACAGCCTACACACACCACACAACACTCTTATCCCCACAAAGGCACCCCTGTTTCACCGATGAGGAGTTGTGGGTCATGGTTGAGGAAATAGTCAGTGTAGAGCCACAGCTGTTTGGAGCACAGGTCCAGCAGATATCCATTGCCAGGAAGATGGAGCTATGGCAGATGATCGTGAACAGGGTGAACACCGTGGGACTACATCCATGCACAAGGGATGACATAAGGAAGAGGAGGAACGACCTACAGGGAAGGTGCGTTCCATTGCAGCAGGGCACAAGCTTGCCATTCGGAGGACTGGCGGTGGACCCCCACCTCCTCCCCCACAGCTGACAGCATGGGAGGAGCAAGTCTTGGCAATCCTGCATCCTGAGGGACTCACTGGAGTAGCCAGAGGACTGGACACTGGTGAGTGAACATTTACTCACTATCACCTCCCCATGCCTGCATGCCAATCTCGACCCCTCAGTCTGACTCCCATCACCCCACTCCATCCTACAGAGTGCACCACCACAATTAACAACATAACTGCCAAGTACGGCATGCCATACCCACTGCATGCACATCCTTTCCAGCCCTGCAAGTACACCACCACCAATGCACGCACAGATTGGAGAACTAATAATCCCACAATACATCTCCATACACAAACAAAGGTGGCAGGGCAGCAGCAATAATTTAGGGGAAGCTAGTGATGCAGAATATGTCACAGACATGTAGCTTAGTTCATCACTTACATCCCCACAGGTGACCCAGCCAATCTCAGCGGCGAGGAGATGCCACAGCTACCCAGTCCCCCACCAGACGATGCCCCCAGTGATGACAGCAACTCAGGGGAGCTCTGGTTCTGGATGAACTCCCTGGCCCATCAGGGACCACTGGTCAGTCGGCTACCCCAACCCACACCCTGTCCACTACAGAGCTTCCCCCCTTAGAATCCAACACCACAGCAGCCACCCAGCGTCTCAGACCTCTGTCCCCAGGACACGTCAGACAGTAGTGAGCCACAACTCACAGGCAAGACAATGAGGGTCCTGGGGTCAGTGGTAGTGGGCACACTGCTCAGGGGACACAGGCACAGGGGGCCAAGGATGGTCGGAGGACAGCTATGCGCCAGGGGGGATGACAGGCCCAGGGAACCGACTGCCCAGGAGGCACTTACTAATGTCCTGGGAGCTTACAAACAATTCCAGGACAAGATGGGTCAGGTGATAAACATCATGCAGGAGAATCAGCGGCTGCAGGGGGAACACCACCAGGAGATCAAGCAAGTATTGCATGCCCTGAACACCACCATGGTGTCCATTGCAGGGGTACTGGGTGATATGGCCAACATCATGAGGGACTATACAGCACACCAGCGGGCCCCTTCCACTAGCTAGTTTACTGACCAGCCCTCCACATCCGCTGCAGCCAGTGGACAGGAGGCCCTGCCACAGGACCCACAGGCCACCAGCACCCCTCCCCCTCCAGATGGTGAAGCACTTCACAAACGGTCCCTGCGAACCAGACAGACACCAGAGACAGTTACCAAGACCAAGACCACTGCCAGGAAATGATCCCCTCCTGAATATCCCCCTTTTGTTCCACTGTGTCACCTTGTCCACTTTGAACTGCCATTGCTTCCCTTCCTATAGCCCCTTGGACACTGGACCTGTGCCACAAACAGACTGGCCCACTACACTGGACTATTCCAAACCATCACCCCACTCTATTGCACTTTGCACTGTATACCAATTCTTAAAAAACACCCTTAGACACAACTTGACTAACAGTGCTTTATCTGAAGGTAATGTACAATGTATAGAACTGTTATGAACTGCATGAACTGGTGTAAATGTCCAGTAATATGTTGATCCATCCTACAAATGTCTCTCAGCAGTCTGTACACACCACAACAACATCTGCAATAAGGGAAGGAATGGGTGGCAGTCTGGTGGGATGCAAAGGTACTGACTAGCATTATGCTACATCCACACAGCACAACACAAAAATGGAGAAATGTTTAGTTCAACAGTCTTACCTGCGTGTCATTGGATGTACTGCTTGATCATATGTGTCCTGTTGTCCATATCCTCCTCCTCTTCCTCCTCCTCCCTGTCCTCAGTGTCCACTGTGGCCACAGCTGCATTGTCACCCCCTCCTCCTGCAGATAGGGCACATGCCGTCTGAGGGCCAAATTGTGAAACATGCAGCACCCAACAATAATCCTGCAGACCTTCTCAGGGGATCCACCTGTCAGATGGAGGCACCTGAACCTAGCCTTCAGGGGCCCAAAGGTCCTTTCAACAATCCTTCTGGTACGCCCATGAGCATCACTGTACCTATTCTCAGCCCCTGTTCTTGGATTCCTAACAGGGGTCAGGAGCCAGGACCGGTTTGGGTAGCCAGGATCTCCTGCAGGAAGTGAAGGACACACATTAGTCCTGCACAATGGCATGCGTTATGACTCCTGAAGGCATACACTGACTGGGTACTCAGACTCACCTATAAGCCACAATCTGTGCCTCTATAGTTGTGCCATCAGCTGTGGGATACTGCTATTCCTCAGGACAAAGGCATCATGCACCGACCCAAGAAACTTGGCAGTGACGTAGGAGATGTTCTGGTCAGCAAGGCACACCATCTGGACATTGAATGAGTGGAAACTCTTCTGATTCCTGTACACCTGTTTATTGGCCCTGGGGGGATTAAGGCAAAATGGGTCTCGTCAATGACCCCAATTACATGTGGTATACGTCCCATCGCATAGAAGCCAGCCCTCACAGTGGGTAAATCCTCTACCTGGGGGAATGCAATGTTGCTGCATGTGTTTGAGCATGGCAGAAAAAACCCTTGCGAGCACAGTAGAGAACATTGGCTGTGACATCCCTGCAACTAAGTCCACTATCACCTGGAAAGAGCCATTTGCCAGGAAATGGAGCACTGAGAGTACCTGCACAAGAGTGGTTATTACTGTGGTGCAACAGATAGCGGGTAGCAGATCAGGCTCCAATTGTGCACACAGCTCTGTGATTGTGGCCCTGTCCATACAAGAGGTGAGTATGATGTGCCTGTCCTCCAGTGTAGCCAAGTCCGCAAGGGGTCTGTACATGGGTGCTTGCCTCCTCCTCCTATTCCTCCACAGTGGTTGGTAACTAAGGGGCCCAAAAGTAAGAAGGGATTGACAACCACAGCAGTGTACACAGAGCTTGCTTGTATGTTGGACACTGGAATTGTATAGGTGAGTACCTTTGACTGCAATGACACACTTTTAAATCTGTACATGTGTACTAGCATTAGAAAATGGCAACCGCCTGTCCTGTATGCAGGGACAGGTGAAAGTGACCTCACTCTGCCAGCGTTCGCCTCATGGCAGGAGGCGGTCTGCACAGCCGTGCAATTCCTCATTGGCTAACATGGCCCTCTATGGAATATGGGAACCAATGATGATCAGCGCCGACGGTGACAGTGACTGTGTTCACCGCCGTGGACATGACAGTCATTTTATTTCTACCACTTCACTTGATTCCTGACTTTCTACAGGACGACATCTCCACTGCGTGTGCTGCTGTGGCCTGTGTCTGGAACCTGCCATGGCATGTGCACTAGGGGAAAAGCTTTCAGCGTTCACGTCCGAAGAGTTGGAGAGGTTCGTGGATGGGGTCCTACCCCTGTATGGGCAGTTGTTTGGGCCTCCACACCAACAGGTGAGTACATCATTGGTATGTTGCATGCAACATGGCTGCATGTAGATGTGTGAGTGTGCCAGCAGTGTGTCATTGGGGGGTATGGCTGGTGGTAGTGTTAATGCAGGGGTATGGGTCATGTGTGTGCCTGATGAGGGGCTAATGCAGTTTGTAGGCCATATGTGTTATAGGCTGGATTGTCTTGTTCATGGTGTCCCACTGTTTGTGTTTCCTCTGCAGGTCAGAGCCCAGAGGGGCTGTGGCATGTCATTGCCAAGGAAGTGTGGACCCTGGGGGTCTACAGCAGGCAGAGCACTCATGGCAGGAAATGGTGGGAGGACCTGAGACGCTGGGCCTGGAAGACCGCGGAGACCCAGCTGGGGATGGCCTCCCAACGAGGGAGGGGTGCCTGTCAGAACCTGACCCCCCTGATGGCCCGCATACTGGCAGTGGCCAATCCTGAGTTGGATGGGCGCTTGAGGGTATTACAGCAGCCACAAGGGGATGAGTACAGTGTGTTTGACACCCATCTCTGCTGCCTGGCATTGGATTTGGGTACAGGGCACTAGTCAGTGGATTCCCCAATATGCCAGTTTTGACATTGCTGCGTGGTCCAGCTTAGGGTAATAGGGTAAAATGCATGTTTTTGATACCTAGGTAGCTGGCTTTCCATGGCAGACAGGGATTAGTTGGTCCCAGTGGGTATGTAGCTGGCAGTGTTTGGCTCCTACCTGCTATGGTGCTTGGCCAATGGAATGCCAGTGTGGTCCATACTGCCCATTCTCAGTCTAAGGGTGTGTCAGTGATGTGTATGCCATCTGTGCTGTTGGTGCCGTGATTGACCCTGTGCTCCCTTTCTTTCTCCCCCCTTTCTCCTTTTGTCATCCTGTCCATGTGTGGATTAGCATTATCTGGCAAAGGAGCAGGGGCACCGGCGAGCGAGGGAGCTGCAGCCCACTGGACCCAGAAGGCAGAGTCTACTGATGCTGAGGGGACCAGTGGGACGGAGGGCGAGGGGAGCACCATGGCGGGGACAGGAGGTGATACCACTGACTTTAATTCCTCCTCCGATGGGAGCTCTTTGGTGGTGGCAGACCCCTCTGGGACCACCCCAGCTACAGGTTCCACCGCTCCCTCCTGTACCAGCACCGCCCTCCCAGTAGCCCCCACTGAGTTGCCCGTGTCCACTCACCTAGGAGGGTGGGCATCTCCTTCGCCCCAGGCACCTCAGGCCATGACCCAATCAGGCCTGCTGCCCTCTGTGAGGAGGCTATTGACCTCCTGAGATCTATCTCTGTAGGCCAGTCAATCATAGTGAATGCCATCCACGGGCTGGCATCCCAGATGCAGCAATGCAATGCCTTCCTGGAGGGCATTTATGGTGGCTTGGCGGCCCTACATCGTTTCAGGCTCTGGTCTCTTCACTGATGGCAACTAGTGTCCCTGTTTCTTCTGACCCACCTCCAACTACCACACTTCCCAGTCCCAGTCTCCACACCCCCAACCGAATCCATGCACACATTCAGACAAGCATGCACAAAAAACATCACACAAGACTCGCACAGACAAACACAGGGAGCACACTTCAGTCCACAAGCACTCACACAGACAACAGATAGATGCACACACAACATCATCCACTGCCTCCACTGTCTCCCCCTCATCTTCCTCCCTCAATCAATCATTTAGTCAATCAAATTTCTTAAGCACGCTACTCCCCGTTAGGGTCTCAAGGTGCTGGCTGTTACTGCTTGTGAGAAAGTAGCCTCTTTCTAGCCTTGTTACCCCCACTTTTGGTCTGCTTGTGAGTGTATGTCAGGGTGTTTTCACTGTCTCACTGGGATCCTGCTAGCCAGGGCCCAGTGCTCATAGTGAAAACCCTATGTTTTCAGTATGTTTGTTATGTGTCACTGTGACCCTGCTAGTCAGGACCCCAGTGCTCATAAGTTTGTGACCTATATGTATGTGTTCCCTGTGTGATGCCTAACTGTCTCACTGAGGCTCTGCTAACCAGAACCTCAGTGGTTATGCTCTCTCTTTACAAATTGTCACTAACAGGCTAGTGACCAATTTCACCAATTCATATTGGGATACTGGAACACCCTTATAATTCCCTAGTATATGGTACTGAGGTACCCAGGGTATTGGGGTTCCAGGAGATCCCTATGGGCTGCAGCATTTCTTTTGCCACCCATAGGGAGCTCTGACAATTCTTACACAGGCCTGCCATTGCAGCCTGAGTGAAATAACGTCCACGTTATTTTACAGCCATTTACCACTGCACTTAAGTAACTTATAAGTCACCTATATGTCTAACCTTTACCTGGTAAAGGTTGGGTGCTAAGTTACTTAGTGTGTGGGCACCCTGGCACTAGCCAAGGTGCCCCCACATTGTTCAGGGCAAATTCCCCGGACTTTGTGAGTGCGGAGACACCATTACACGCGTGCACTATACATATGTTACGACATATGTATAGCGTCACAATGGTAACTCCGAACATGGCCATGTAACATGTCTAAGATCATGGAATTGTCACCCCAATGCCATTCTGGCATTGGGGAGACAATTCCATGATCCCCCGAGTCTCTAGCTCAGACCCGGGTACTGCCAAACTACCTTTCCCGGGGTTTCACTGCAGCTGCTGCTGCTGCCAACCCCTCAGACAGGTTTCTGCCCTCCTGGGGTCCAGCCAGGTTTGGCCCAGGAAGGCAGAACAAAGGACTTCCTCAGAGAGAGGGTGTTACACCCTCTCCCTTTGGAAAAAGGTGTTAGGGCTGGGGGGGAGTAGCCTCCCCCAGCCTCTGGAAATGCTTTCATGGGCACAGATGGTGCCCATTTCTGCATAAGCCAGTCTACACCGGTTCAGGGATCCCCCAGCCCTGCTCTGGCGCGAAACTGGACAAAGGAAAGGGGAGTGACCACTTCCCTGACCTGCACCTCCCCTGGGAGGTGCCCAGAGCTCCTCCAGTGTGCTCCAGACCTCTGCCATCTTGGAAACAGAGGCGCTGCTGGCACACTGGACTGCTCTGAGTGGCCAGTGCCAGCAGGTGACGTCAGAGACTCCTTCTGATAGGCTCCTCCAGGTGTTGCTAGCCTATCCTCTCTCCTAAGTAGCCAAACCTCCTTTTCTGGCTATTTAGGGTCTCTGCTTTGGGGAATTCTTTAGATAACAAATGCAAGAGCTCATCAGAGTTCCTCTGCATCTCTCTCTTCACCTTCTGCCAAGGAATCGACCGCTGACTGCTCTGGTAGCCTGCAAAACTGCAACAAAGTAGCAAAGACGACTACTGCGACCTTGTAACGCTGATCCGGCCGCCTTCTCGACTGTTTTCCTGGTGGTGCATGCTGTGGGGGTAGTCTGCCTCCTCTCTGCACTAGAAGCTCCGAAGAAATCTCCCGTGGGTCGACGGAATCTTCCCCCTGCAACCGCAGGCACCAAAGAACTGCATCACCGGTCCTCTGGGTCTCCTCTCAGCACGACGAGCGAGGTCCCTTGAACTCAGCAACTCTGTCCAAGTGACTCCCATAGTCCAGTGACTCTTCAGTCCAAGTTTGGTGGAGGTAAGTCCTTGCCTCCCCACGCTAGACTGCATTGCTGGGTATCGCGTGATTTGCAGCTGCTCCGGCTCCTGTTCACTCTTCCAGGATTTCCTTTGTGCACAGCCAAGCCTGGGTCCCCGACACTCTAACCTGCAGTGCACGACCTCCTGAGTTGTCCTCCGGCGTCGTGGGACCTTCCTTTGTGACTTCGGGTGAGCTCCGGTTCACTCCACTTCGTAGTGCCTGTTCCGGCACTTCTCCGGGTGCTGCTTGCTTCTGAGTGGGCTCTTTGTCTTGCTGGACGCCCCCTCTGTCTCCTCACACAATTGGCGACATCCTGGTCCCTCCTGGGCCACAGCAGCATCCAAAAACCCTAACCGCGACCCTTGCAGCTAGCAAGGATTGTTTGCGGTCTTTCTGCACGGAAAAACCTCTGCAAGCTTCTTCACAACGTGGGACATTCATCCTCCAAAGGGAAAGTTTCTAGCCCTTGTCGTTCTTGCAGAATCCACAGCTTCTACCATCCGGTGGCAGCTTCTTTGCACCCACAGCTGGCATTTCCTGGGCATCTGCCCACTCCCGACTTGATTGTGACTCTTGGACTTGGTCCCCTTGTTCCACAGGTACTCTCGTCAGGAAATCCATCGTTGTTGCATTGCTGGTGTTGGCCTTCCTTGCAGAATTCCCCTATCACTACTTCTGTGCTCTCTGGGGAACTTAGGTGCACTTTGCACCCACTTTTCAGGGTCTTGGGGTGGGCTATTTTTCTAACCCTCACTGTTTTCTTACAGTCCCAGCGACCCTCTACAAGCTCAAATAGGTTTGGGGTCCATTCGTGGTTCGCATTCCACTTCTAGAGTATATGGTTTGTGTTGCCCCTATACCTATGTGCTCCCATTGCATTCTATTGTGACTATACATTGTTTGCACTGTTTTCTATTGCTATTACTGCATATTTTGGTATTGTGTACATATATCTTGTGTATATTTGCTATCCTCATACTGAGGGTACTCACTGAGATACTTTGGCATATTGTAATAAAAATAAAGTACCTTTATTTTTAGTATATCTGTGTATTGTGTTTTCTTATGATATTGTGCATATGACACTAGTGGTACTGTAGGAGCTTCACTCGTCTCCTAGTTCAGCCTAAGCTGCTCTGCTAAGCTACCTTTTCTATCAGCCTAAGCTGCTAGACACCCCTCTACACTAATAAGGGATACCTGGACCTGGTGCAAGGTGTAAGTACCCCTTGGTACCCACTACAAGCCAGGCCAGCCTCCTACACTGCTCAAAGAGCCAGGTGTTGAGGCGCTTTCTGAAAGTTAGGAGGTCCTGGGTCTTGCGTAGGTTGGTGGGGAGGGAGTTCCAGGTTTTGGCAGCGAGGAAGGAGAAGGATCTGCCACCCGAGGTGGTGCATTGGATGCGGGGGACTGTTGCAAGGTCGGCGGAGCGGAGCTGGCGCGTCGGGATGTGGAGGTTGATTCGTTCATTGAGGTAGGCCGGTCCGTTGTCGTGGAGGGCTTTGTGAGCGTGGATTAGGATTTTGAAGAAGATCCTTTTGTTGATGGGCAGCCAGTGTAGGGATCTGAGGTGGGCGGAGATGTGCCTATGGTGAGGGAGGTTGAGGATGAGAATTGTGGTGGCCTTCTGCATGCCCTGGAGTTTTCTCTGAAGCTTGGCTGTTGTCCCAGCATAGAGGGCGTTGCTGTAGTCCAGTCTGCTGCTGACGAGGGCGTGGGTGACCATTCTCCTGGTTTCTATTGGAATCCACTTAAAGGTCTTGCGTAGCATGCGAAGGGTGTTGAAGCAAGAGGATGATATGGCGTTGATTTGTTGAGTCATGGAGAGAAACGAGTCTAGTATGATGCCGAGATTGCATGCGTGGGTGGTGGGTGTCGGGGTGGTCCTAGGGTAGCAGGCCACCATGAGTCATTCCATGCTGTCTTGCTGGATCCGAAGAGGATGATCCCGGTTTTTCCTGAGTTCAGTCTGAGGTGGCTTACTGTCATCCTGCTAGCGATGGCTAGGAGTCCGGCGTGGAGGTTGTTCTTGGCAGTAGATGGGTTCCTCGTGAGAGAGAGGATGAGCTGGGTGTCGTCAGCGTATGAAATTATGTTGAGGCCATGGGGTGGACGATGCTGGCGAGTGGAGCCATGGAGCCATGTAGATATTGAAGAGGGTGGGGCTGAGTGAAGATCCTTGGGGGACTGCAGATATGGTCTTGGTGGCTTTAGACCAGAATGGAGGGAGGCAAACTCTTTGGGTTCTTTCCGAGAGGAACCCTCACGGTCACATCCACAATCACACTTGCATACACTCCATCAACAGTCTCTGAACCTGCCACCTACACAGCCTGGCCCACAGTCGCCACAACAGGAGAACTGCAGAAATGCACTTCACACACCACATGCACAGTCACCACCATCACCACCTCATGCAACACACCCACTTCACTTGCAGACACCACCACAACATCCATCCACACGTCCTGTTTGCCCTCCCCCACCCTGTCTGCCCCCTCCAAAGACACACAAAGGCTCACACTTAGACCACCAACAGCCATCCACCTCACACATGCACACTGTCCATGCACCTGCACCCAAGTCCAGCACACCTACTCCTCCTACAACCACTCCCTCTACCTCCACTCCCATCCCTCCTCCCACATCCCGCCCCATTGGCCCTCAGAAGCTTTTCCTTTCCCGCCTTGACCTCTTTTCTCCCCCTCCCCCATCCTGCACGTAGGAGGAAGGTCGTAACCCCCCCCGGACAGTACCTCAAGCACACAGTCTGACACTGTACCACCCCCAAAGTCTCCAGCAGCCAATAAGGGGCACATGAGTGTGATGCCGGTCCCCCGCCTCAAGGATACTCCTCCACCCCCAAAACGGAGGGCTAAAGTGCCACCTTATCTCAAACAGACAACCAAGAGCATGGAGCCACCTCTAAAACCTTGGGCCAAGGAGACCCCTCCCAAGACCAAGGCCCCTACACAAAATAAGCCTAAGGAGGCCTCTTCAAAAAGTAAGCCCAAGGAGGCCCTACAAAAACAAAGCCCAAGGAGGCCCATACAAAAACAAAGCCCAAGGAGGCCCCAACAGAAACTAAGCCCAAGGACTCCAGAACCTGTGGCCAAGGACACCCCTCCAGAACCAGTAGCCAAGGACACCCTCCAGGACCAGTGGCCAAGGACACCCTCCAGGACCAGTGGCCAAGGACATCCCTCCAGAACCACCGGCCAAGGATAACCCTCCAGAACCAGTGGCCAAGGACACCCCTCCAAAACCAGTGGCCATGGACACCCCTTTAAAACCAGTGGCCATGGACACCCCTTTAAAACCAGTGGCCAAGCACACCCCTCCAGAACTAGTGGCCAAGGGCACCCCTCCAGGACCAGTGGGCAAGGAGCCCCCTCAGTAACTAGTGGGCGAGGAGCCACACCAGAACCAGTGGGCAGGGAGCCCCCTCAGTATCCAGTGTGCAAGGAGCCCCTCCAGAATCAGTGGGCTAGGAGCCCCCTCCCAATGAGATGCACCCCCCACCCCAACCCCTCCTGCCCCCCGAGGTGCCTGCCCATTTCCAAATTAATGCCCCTGAACAGTGGAGTCCTGATGTTGTCAGGAGTCAAGTTGGGGCTTGGACTTTGCCCTTTGGGTATTAGAGACTTTAAACTGGCCTTTGAGCCTGCATGTACATATGCAGTTGTGTGTTTTTTTAATTTGAATTGTCATCCAACATGATTACAGTGGTTGGAAAAGAAGTATGTGTCCTGGCCTTCTTTGCTCCTGGGTCCTGTTACTGTGGATTTACTCTGCAGCTGGCCCTGGGTGTGTGGTGTGTGTGTATGGTGTGTGTTGTGGGTGTGTGTGTGTCACTCTCCCCACCCTCTCTCCCTACCTTGTGTGCTAGGCGGCTGTACTCACTGTCGTCGTCTTCATCGGCTTTGGTGCTCCAGGACAGCTATGGAGTGGTACAGCATCGGGAAGGCTTGCAGTTCCGGTTCCATGGCAGCCTTGGGCTCCTCTGTGTCCCTGGAGGTATCTCCTTTTAAATGATGTGTTTCGGCCAGGCTTTTGGTGTCGTTGCAACTGCCTCTGAAATCCTGGTGGTGTGCTATGTCATAATATGGTGGGCGGATCCATGCCTTCCATCTGCCTGTGGGTGGCTACCGCTGTGTTCAGTGGTCGTACCGCGCTGGCGGTTGGTGTACATTGGCTGTCTATGGGAGGGATCACCGCCATGGTCATTATTTGGCGGTCATTACCGCCGGCCTTGCGATGGTATTACCGCCATTGTCTGTGTGGCGGTAACCTGGCCGCCAATACCATAATGACCACCTATATCTTGTTTCCTCCTTATTTGCTTTAGATCCTTCTTGGATGGATCACTTGGTTATTGCTGTGGTGGAGTACACGGCTGGTGAGGATAGCTTTTCTACCTAATAGGTTTCTGTGTGTGTGCAGCTTTGTAGATGATACTCAGAAACCTGAATTCGACATGAACCACAAATGGGAGAAAGTGAAGGTCCCTTAAAGAAGGGGCAACCTGATATTGTTTATGCAATGCTGTGATCCAGTGAGCAGGTCCGGAGGAAGTCTGGCGTGGGATGAATGTGGTTCATGGGAGTCTGGTGACCTAGCCGTTGGCTCATTGGATGTGGGGGAGGATTTTTAAGGTTGTGTGGAATGCGATTAATGAAATAAACATTTTGAGTGTGCTCAGGAGACCGATTTGATACCGGGCTGTTTTGTTTACATGGCCTTTCAAGGGGACATATGGTTCCCTTGACCCTGAGATTTAAAATGTGAGGATAGTGAGTGTGGGAATCCATCAAGCAACACGATGTTCAGCCATTCCTTGATCTGAGACTGCTGTCTGTCATTGTTGATAAGTACATATATTGTGTTTGTCAAGCGCAGAGTTAGGTAAACATTGGACATCGATGGTTGAATGGTTCATTTTTGAGGTCAGCTGTCGAAGACAACAAATGGTAAAGTCCGATGTTGTCCACCTGTTGGTGAAGAGCGATTTTATCTTTCCCTAGTTGGACTCCTTGGGCCTCGATGTAAAGGCCAGAAATCAATGAGGCAAAAATAGAGCCCTGAGAAACTATAGAATCACTATAATTACTCTGAAATATCACATTTTGTATATATTATTCCTATGTGGAAAATATTGTATATGCTATGTGCATCGGATGTCACAAACATTCTATCTCAAGGTAAATCAGTTGACCTAAAACCACTAAGTGTCTGAAATACCTGTGAGGAGATTTGAAAACAGTCGACAGCACTCGACAAAATATCCGAAATTAATAATTGTATATACGTTCTAATTAAAATGTTGAGCTTGTGACTGGTCTAGCTCTCCTGAGGGTTGTCACTTGACCGCTTTCAGTGTTGTCAAACAGCTGCTATAATTCTGGGCCTCTATTTTTGCAGTTTACAAACTACATGGTTTCAAATACCCTCAGGTGATAAGGATTTATCATGGAAGTTGACTAAGGTGTGAAGTCAGGTCACACCATCTCCATAATCTGTATGGTTGGTTACATGCCATTCTTTTAAGCCCTTAAAATATTTATACTCACAAGTGAAATTAATAAAGTTCACAAATTGCAGGCAAAGTACCCACGAAAGGAACAATTATGCGGCTTTTAGTTAAAATAAAAAGAGGCTTGGTCACTGACATGCAAAATATTTTTTACAGTGAAGAGTTACACTATGGAACGTGTACTTCTAGACACGTACTACCAATCTCTATGTATACCAGCACATTCAGTTTCAAGCAGCGCTTAATTTGAGCAGGTGGTTGCAGGTTCGGACCAGACTTTTTTTCCTTCGTCATACCTTGACCTAAAAGGAGAAGGACAGAAAATAAGGAAAGTAGGTAAAAAAAAAGATGGGAAATCAACTGCAAAGGGCTTAAGCCTTCTTACAGGGAGATAAAATGGTAGGAGAGTTTATTGGTGGATGAAAGAGGCATGTGTTTTAATCAAAACTAGACAATTTGGCAACCACAGGGTGGCGTAGCAGCGCCAACGGGCTTCTGAGAAAAACTTTGGGCCCCAGAACCTATTCTTTATAAATTAAACACTGGTTTCCAGAAGCCTTCGAAAGGCTGTACATGTGTGTACTAATATATTACAACAAAAGTATTAGGAAGGATACATTAAGGATTGTGTGATCGCCTTATATAAAGACAGCATTTTTTATCTGGGCAAAAAGTGGCAACGGTAGCAACAATTTGTAATGCATGTGGGTCATGACTGTATAATTGGCCAGATGCTGCTAATTGGAAGCTGAACTTATGTGGGTTCGACAGGAAGGAGACCATCCAGTAATGTGCCGCTCGCCCACGGCTTCAGCACTCGGCACAGTGGAAGGCATCTGACAGAGCCTGGGCACAGCATGAACCAAACAAGCACAGGCGCCATTGAGTAATCCATTGATATTCTGAGTCACATCAAAATGCTGCGCGTTCCATGAGTCATGCTGTTAATGGGTGCGATCATCACGCGTGACACGTTATTATGCAAATCTTAAGGTTGTAGCAAGAATCCAATACAATCTGAACAATTTGTCAAGCGCAAACCTATATGATACATGCAAAGTGTGCATAATATGGAAAATAACGTTCCCTAATGGCATAAACAGCAGGTTCATATGTGAATTGCAACACTTCATGGTGTGGATACACGTACAGTCGTGATGTTGATTTCTTTCAATTGTTACTAAGACTACATGCTGGAGTAGAGTATTAGTTTTCATACAGTGTCTACATACCATTGCCACCCACGAAATGCCTTAAGGTGCTAGACGAAAATCACTTTACATTCAATTTACAAAATATTGCCAAAGTCGTCTCAGTGCATTGCACTTGTAAGATTCATGGACCGAAGCCCTCCCTCAGTTGTGTCTGTATTTGTTTTTATATATTTAATGATACTGTGAACAGCATTATTGTATTATAAATAGTCAGTCAACGGCACTACATTGCATTGCCTTTCAGTATTGAATGGCAGGAACAGTATGACAAGAAAAGCCGTAGGCAGCAAGAAAATAATGGTAGAAAGGTCAATATTAATTTCAGTGGTTACTATAGAGTCGGTTGTGAATCGATGGTAAGTGATAATGATAATAAGACAAAAAGCATACACTAAGTAACAGGTTTTATGGAGGGCAGAAGAATCAGTGTAATACGGTTATGCATTAGTCTTTTGGTGAAGGTATGTGACCTTTAGAAATGATGGGTCATAAATGCGTAACTGAACCTGATCTAGAGATGGGTTAAGCCTACCTGCCTCTAGGTGGTGTGGGGAGGAGGGGAGGCAGGAGAGGAAGGGAGCTGACTTTCTTCTGTCAAATGCTGGGGGAAAAGCATGGAAATCTGGTGAATTTACAATACCATTTTCACATAAATTCTCTAAAAGTACTGAGGTTCTGCAGGGACAATAATAATATATTCTAATATTTTCATCGGGTGCCAGGCAAGCCTTCTCCTCTCTTGGGTTGTTGTGGCAAGCTCACCCTAAAATCCTTGGTGAAATGCTTTCAAAACAATTAAATGCATTAGCACGGTTGTCTCTAAAAATTGTTGAGGAAACTATGGGGGTTATTCTAACTTTGGGGGAGGTGTTAATCCGTCCCAAAAGTGACGGAAAAGTGACGGATTTACCACCAGCCGTATTACGAGTCCATTATATCCTATGGAACTCGTAATACGGCTGGTGGTATATCCGTCACTTTACCGTCACTTTTGGGACGGATTAACACTCCTCCAAAGTTAGAATTACCCCCTATGTATGTTACAGGTAGTTCTGAAAATCTGGCCATTAGTTGCCATGTGGCCTATCCTTTTTCAACCTGTGTACCGCATCTTTCCATTCTGTCTTCCAAGTCAATTCTCACACATATATCTTATGACTGATCTATTGACTTGGATGTGGTAGGGTGGAAAAGGCAGGCAACATACAGATCTCACAATCACAGGTCGTAGTAAGCAGAGGTAAACACATCTTACAGACTCATCAAACAGTTTTGAAGCTCAGCTATAGAGCTCACAGGACCAGACAGAAGATAGGTCAGATGCAAACAGCAGCAGTGATAATTTCATAAAATAATTTAGCAGTATAAATAATGCACTCCATTCAAAAAGTCATGAAATAACATCCTTTGCCTCAAGTGGCCCCTGATATCTACCAACAAAGATAAAAAATAAGCCTCCTGAACTCAGCATGAGTTATCACCTGGATATCAACTTTAATATATTATATGAATGCAATTATTTTGTCTGAACTATCTCATTTGTTTCCCATGTTACAGACATGTCACCATGCATGATGTTCAATTTAGATGAATGAATGTGGTGCCCTCAGTTGTAATTGTTTATTAAAAAAATGTTTTTAAAAAGAAATACCAGAGGCACCTTTTATTATAAATACACAACAGGTCTTCAAATGGCAGTTTGTCATTTTAATCAATATCTCATATATGATGCTGTCACATATGAATATATCCTGTTTTTCGTATCCATTGATCTTCATCGTCAAACATCGGGGATATGTACTACTGTTGCACAAGACAGATTCTGCATTACATGCCCATATATCTTAATCATCAAATACCAGGGACCTCCCTATAATGGGAAAGATTTTCACCACAATTACGACAGGGACTCACCCTCGGCACCAACCTAGCAAGGAACACATTGACAAAAAACACAAAGACTGCCCAGTATCAGCACTCTCGTCTAACGAAAATCAAACAATTTCTTCCAGAAAGCAACTTCAGAGTTGCTGTTCAAGCTCTTGCAGTGTCACATTTGGATGGTGATAATGCCCACACTACTCCTACACACCACACTGGCACCCCATAAGGCAGAGGTCTTCAAACTTTTTTATACTGAGCCCCCCTTCTAAACATTTTTAGGCATCGAGCCCCCCCACCACCTGACGCAAATTTCTGGAAGCTGGTACTCTGCATCATCGACGGCAACCCCCACCCGCAGAGTCCAGATCATATATGGGAAACATTATTATACAAATTCAGAGTGTCTAATAAACTGAAGGTTTGAGAGCACCAGTGCTTATTACACAGTTCAAATTAAAAGCCTCCAAGAAAATGTTTGCACAGAACAATTTACAATGCGGCTTTATTTTTCACTAAGACACAGAATTTGACATAATACTTTCAAAACTAATGTGACGGGTGTGCCTATTTATCACCACAGAGACGGTCAATTTGTGGATGAATTTTTGAAACTGCCAGCCTAAGGTTGTGCTTCACTTCCATTCTTGAGCGATACTTAGTCTTCAATACCGCAAGTGCTGAGAACCCAATCTCGCATAAATATGATGTGCTGAAAGGCAAGAGAGTTTTGATAGCACTTTCCCTCAAAGCTGAATGTTCTTCAGGCATTTTCAGCCAAAACTCCCCCAAGGAGAGTTTGCTACATTGCATCTGCAGTGTGCGATCACTCTGGAAATCAATTAGTTCTTCCTGCATGCAAATTGGGAGATGGATACCCCCATCTGCCAGAAATGGTTGAAAGACCCAGTCATTAATATGATTGTTTTCCTCAGGAAAATACTTGTGAAAACTGTCGCTGAGTGATGTCAGGTGATTTTTTATTAACTCTGTTTCCTCAAGAGCATCGACTAAACATGGAAATGGCTCAAACTGGGCAACTTCAATTAATAAAGTTATGACACTGAAGAAGGCACTATGATAAACTTGCACTTCCGAGTGTCAACTCCAGAGCTCTCATCTCGGGTCCATCATTAACACCACCCACAACCGCAACTCATAAGACACCTAGCGGCGACTCAGTTCCCAGTATGTAACTAATACGTCACATGTGAAAATTACAAAGAAACATCCAATAAAAATCAAGCATTCACCCTGAGGAATTGTGGCCTGCAAAGTCAAGAAAGGTCAATAAATTACATGACAGCATAGATACTCAATCACCAACCACATCAGAAATGCTTTGATGGGAAACCTTTAGCGAAAAGTGCCACAAGGCCAGTGCCTGTGTCCACATGGCTAAAATTTAGTGACGTAGTGGACAGTGGTGTGGGGTGGAGAGTCGTACGGTAGAGGGTTGTGGAGTAGAGTAGCATAGTGTCAACATAGAACCATGTATAGTGGGGTGGCATAATGGTATGTTAGAGAAATGCTGCAATATGTATCATGCATTTTATCGGTCGCAAACTGCCCGATTCTGCACGACTGATAAAATGCGTTTTGGTATGAATGAATTCCAATTTCCAGTTTGGTAACATAAAACTGAATCGCAATTTGGAATTGCGAAAACATATTAAGTTGATATTAGGAAGGGGCATGTTCAGGACATCCCTTCCTAATACCGCAGTATGCAAGAATGTTTTGACTGAGGTGCGGTCGCAAAACAGTTGCATTTTACTACCTAGTTCAAGTGGGTAGTAACCCATTGACAAATGGGAAGGGAGCCTCCTTAAAATAATTTTAAAAACTTTCCATCTTTCCTTTTTTAAACCCATCCCGCTTTACTTTAAGGAAAACAGGCTGCATTAAAAAAGAAATAGCTTTATTTAAAACCAGTGACAGACATGGTGGTCTACTGACCTCAGCAGGCCACCATCCGTGTGATTTTTGCATTTACTAATGGGTTGCAAATTGCAACCTACCTCATTAATATTAATGAGTTAGGGCAATTTGCGACCCATTAGGAAATGCTAAATGAAACTCACGGAGTTTTATACATTAGAATAGCGATTACCCAATTGTGATTCACAGAGAATCGCAATTAGGTAATCGCTATTTGGAATAGTAGTACATCTGGCCTATGGAGTCAACAAGGTTTACAGCCTCAGTGGGCTTGTCTGTATGCATGAGGATTTACCATGGGGGAAAGAGATTAACCTTTTCATCAACTGATTGGAGAACCTTACATCACAACCATACATGTGTAAATCAGTAAATAGAAAGTGTTGACAAAGGGAACTACAAGGTGTAGGATTCACGTCACCCATGCCGGTAGGCATTTTTTAACAGTGCTTGGTCAAAGGGGGGGGGGGGCACAAACTCAGGATTCAGAATGTAACACAGTGGTTAGGGTTGATTTTACTATCAATAATGTATTTCTACCCCAACAAATCGTCTTTACCAAAATTAGAAACACATAACTTTCTAACCTGTACCATGCAGTTTGCATGCCGCTGTTTGATGGCAGTTCATAGCTCACTGTGCTAGATTATAAATCAATTGCACAGTAACAAAAGGAGCTCTGTTACAGGGCAGTATGCCACTGAGCTATGCACACAAAATACTTCTCTGTGATCTGCATATATACATTCTTTGAGTTCTCATGAGTCACAACTGGCACTAGACAAAACCCCATCTCTTTCCAGCAGGTACCTTAATCACAACATATTGGTGCCTTTATTGTTACCTGAAAGCGACTGGATTTTTGGGGAACTCTGCAGTGCTTTCACAACTGCTGCACTGCTACAAAATCACCCTCCACCACCCCTGTACAAAAGCACACCACCACCCTTCCAGGGCAGCGCTTGATGCCCAGTATTGATGCCAGTCTCGTTCCGAAGTCAATAACGATTCAATGGATCTTTATAATGATGATTAATAGTTTGTTGTGATTTGGTTCTGTTTGTCCTAATTTATTTTGTTGGCTCTTTCCTGACCTTTAAGTAAAACAATATGGAAGACGTATTCTCTTAATTTAATGCCTGAGTGAAGTGTTTCTCCTGCATCATCAGATCAATTAAAAGTAAATAGCCTCGACTCCTTGTTTCACAGTGCAGTTTCGATTTCTCTTCAGCTGTTCCTTCCCTTTTTCCTGCATCTTGAGTCTTTCAGTCTCTGGGAGCCCAGTGATTCCTCTAGATTGGACAACCTAACAAATAACCAACTCCTGTGTTTAACACCACGGGGACATGCACATATTTAGTATATAACGGCATGCCCTGTGTGCCACGAGCCAAAGTGGATAATTACTGCAAGACACTACAAAAGCTGTTCAGGCTTACCTGTAATGTCTGTCTTTCGTCCTGGGAACGTCGTTGGCAGGGGCCAAGAGGCAAAGGGCAGGACACAGGAGGCGAAGGGCAGGATCCACGAGGTGAAAGGCAGCAAGCAGAATCCAAACAGCAGCAAACGGAGGTGAAAGGCAGCAGTGGAAAAGTGCCACTAACTCCAAAGTAGTGCACATTCTGGAGCTTTTTGAAGCAAAAATCGTCGGCATTTCCATCTCCTTCAGCTGCTGTCCTGTGATTTGTTAAACGTCATAGTTCATGGTGCAGGCTCATGATTGGCTGCTATGCTCTTATCTGCCAATCAGAGAGCTCCATGGAAAGGAAAGGAAACAAACGTACTTTCAATGTCGGAAAGTACACGAGGGATGGTGAAACAATCAGACGAAGTGCGCGCCCCCCCAGGAATGATGCCGCGCCCCCCCAAGGGGGCGCGCCCCACAGTTTGAAGACCTTTGCCATAAGGGCATCGTACATGCAGCATCAGGTCTAATCCATGATCTGGAGAAATATTATCACATCACCCCCATCCTGAAGAAATTCAAGAGACTTCCCTAGCTAGAACAGACCATCTTCAAAACCAGCTACATCTTTTGTAATAGCCTATCTCCCCCACTTACCTTGCAGACAAGCACACCAACTATGGTGGTCCTCAGAACACCCGCAGCAGGACACCATCAGACTGCTGACCAATATGTATGAAACAGAAAGAGCAAGACAGCAGGCCTTTTCCATCTTTGCACCCAAGATCTGGAACAACTCCCCTGTATCAATCAAGTCCGCATCAATGCTGCTCCAATTTAGGACCTCTTTAACCCCTTTGCTGCCAGGCCTTTTCCCCCTCCTGTGCAGAGCCTTTTTTTGGCTATTTGGGGCAGTTCGCGCTTAGGCCCTCATAACTTTTTGTTCACATAAGCTACCCACGCCAAATTTGCGTCCTTTTTTCCCAACATCCTAGGGATTCTACAGGTACCCAGACTTTGTGGGTTCCCCAGAAGGAGGCCAAGAAACTAGCCAAAATACAGGGAAAATTTCGTTTTTTTCAAAAAAATGGGAAAAAGGGGCTGCAGAAGAAGGCCTGTGTTTTTCCCCCTGAAAATGGCATCAACAAAGGGTTTGTGGTGCTAAAATCACCAGCTTCCCAGCTTTCAGGAACAGGCAGACTTGAATCAGAAAACCCAATTTTTCAACACAATTTTGCCATTTTACTGGGACATACCCCATTTTTATGATTTTTTGTGCTTTCAGCCTCCTTCCAGTCAGTGACAGAAATGGGCATGAAACCGATGCTGGATACCAGAAGCCAAAACATTTCTGAAAATTAGACGAAATTATGAATTCAGCAAGGGGTAATTTGTGTAGATCCTACAAGGGTTTCCTACAGAAAATAACAAATGAAAAAAACAAATATTGAAATTGAGGTGAAAAAATCTGCAATTTTTCCCTACGTTTTACTCTGTAACTTTTTCCTGCAATGTCAGATTTTTCAAAGCAATATACCATTACGTGTGCTGGACTCTTCTGGTTGCGGGGATATATAGGGCTTGTAGGTTCATCAAGAACTCTAGGTACCCAGAGCCAATAAATGACCTGCACCCTGCCTTGGGTTTTCATTCTATACCGGGTATACAGCATTTCATTTTCTGAAATATAAAGAGTAAAAAATAGCTATCAAGAAAACCTTTGTATTTCCAAAATGGGCACAAGATAAGGTGTTGAGGAGCAGTGGTTATTTGCACATCTCTGAATTCCGGGGTGCCCATACTAGCATGTGAACTACAGGGCATTTCTCAAATAGATGTCTTTTTCACACACTCTCTTATATTTGGAAGGAAAGAAAGTAGAGAAAGACAAGGGGCAATAACACTTGTTTTACTATTCTATGTTCCCCCAAGTCTCCCAATAAAAATTATACCTCACTTGTGTGGGTAGGCCTAGCGCCCGCGACAGGAAATGCCCCAAAACACAACGTGGACACATCCCATTTTTTTTACAGAAAACAGGTGTTTTTTGCAAAGTGCCTACCTGTAGATTTTGGTCCCTAGCTCAGCCAGCACCTAGGGAAACCTACCAAACCAGCACATTTTTGAAAACTAGAGACCTAGGGCTATCCAAGATGGGGTGACTTGTGGGGGCTCTGACCAGGTTCTGTTACCCAGAATCCTTTGCAAACCTCAAATTTTGGCTAAAAAAACACATTTTCCTCACATTTCGGTGACAGAAAGTTCTGGAATCTGAGAGGAGCCACAAATTTCCTTCCACCCAGCATTCCCCCAATTCTCCCGATAAAAATGGTACATCACTTGTGTGGGTAGGCCTAGCGCCCACGAAAGGAAATGGCCCAAAATACAACGTGGACACATACCATTTTTTTTTACAGAAAACAGAGGTGTTTTTTGCAAAGTGTCTACCTGTAGATTTTGGCCCCTAGCTCAGCCGGCACCTAGGGAAACCTACCAAACCAGTGCATTTCTGAAAACTAGAGACCTAGGGAAATAAAAGATGGGGTGACTTGTGCGGCTCTGACCAGGTTCTGTTACCCAGAATCCTTTGCAAACCTCAAAATTTGGCTAAAAAAACACATTTTCCTCACATTTCGGTGACAGAAAGTTCTGGAATCTGAGAGGAGCCACAAATTTCCTTCCACCCAGCGTTCTCCAAGTCTCCCGATAAAAATGGTACCTCACTTGTGTGGGTAGGCCTAGCGCCTACGAAAGGAAATGGCCCAAAACACAACGTGGACACATCCCAATTTTTTTTACAGAAAACAGAGGTGTTTTTTGCAAAGTGCCTACCTGTAGATTTTGGACCCTAGCTCAGCCGGCACCTAGGGAAACCTACCAAACCTGTGCATTTTTAAAACTAGAGACCTAGGGTAATCCAAGATGGTGTGACTTGTGGGGCTCTGACCAGGTTCTGTTACCCAGAATCTTTTGCAAACCTCAAAATTTGGCTAAAAAAACACATTTTCCTCACATTTCGGTGACAGAAAGTTCTGGAATCTGAGAGGAGCCACAAATTTCCTTCCACCCAGCGTTCCCCCAAGTCTCCCGATAAAAATGGTACCTCACTTGTGTGGGTAGGCCTAGCGCTCACGAAAGGAAATGGCCGAAAACACAACGTGGACACATCCCAATTTCTTTTACAGAAAACAGAGGTGTTTTTTGCAAAGTGCCTACCTGTAGATTTTGGCCCCTAGCTCAGCCGGCACCTAGGGAAACCTACCAAACCTGTGCATTTTTGAAAACTAGAGACCTAGGGGAATCCAAGATGGGGTGACTTGTGGGGCTCTGACCAGGTTCTGTTACCCAGAATCCTTTGCAAACCTCAAAATTTGGCTAAAAAAACACATTTTCCTCACATTTCGGTGTCAGAAAGTTCTGGAATCTGAGAGGAGCCACAAATTTCCTTCCACCCAGCATTCCCCCAAGTCTCCCGATAAAAATGATACCTTACTTGGGTGGGTAGGCCTAGCGCCCTCGACAGGAAATGCACCAAAACACAACGTGAACACATCCCATTTTTTTTACAGAAAACAGAGGTGTTTTTTGCAAAGCGCCTACCTGTAGATTTTGGCCTCTAGCTCAGCCGGCACCTAGGGAAACCTACTAAACCTGTGCATTTTTGAAAACTAGAGACGTAGGGAAATCCAAGATGGGGTGACATGTGAGGCTCTGACCAGGTTCTGTTACCCAGAATCCTTTGCAAACCTCAAAATTTTGGTAAAAAAACACATTTTCCTCACATTTCGGTGACAGAAAGTTCTGGAATCTGAGAGGAGCCACAAATTTCCATCCACTCAGCGTTCCCCCAAGTCTCCCGATAAAAATGGTACCTCACTTGTGTGGGTAGGCCTAGCGCCCACGAAAGGAAATGGCTCGAAACACAACATGGACACATCACATTTTTTCACAGAAAACAGTGCCTACCTGTGGATTTTGGCCCCTAGCTCAGCCGGCACCTGGGGAAACCTAGCAAACCAGCACATTTCTGAAAACTAGACACCTCGCGGAATCCAAGATGGAGTGACTTGTGGGGCTATGACCAGGTTCTGTTACCCAGAATCCTTTGCAAACCTCAAAATTTGGCCAAAAAAACACTTTTCCTCTAATTTCGTTGACAGAAAGTTCTGGAATCTGAGAGGAGCCACAAATGTCCTTCCACCCAGCGTTCCCCCAAGTCTCCTGATAAAAATGGTACCTCACTTGTGTGGGTGGGCCTAGCGCCCACGAAAGGAAATGGCCCAAAACACAACGTGGACACATCACATTTTTTCACAGAAAACAGAGGTGTTTTTTGCAAAGTGCCTACCTGTGGATTTTGGCCTCTAGGCCAGCCGGCCCCAGGGGGGCAGAAATTGTCTAAAATAAATTTGACAGCGCAAAAAAAAAGATCCCCAGTGCCTAGTGGTTTCTGCCCCCCTTGGGGGCAGATTCACCTAAAATCGTCCGATTTGCCCCCAAGGGGGGCAGAAATGGTCTAAATACAATTTTCCCCTCCAGGGGAGCGACCCTTGCCTAAGGGGTCGCTCCCCATCTCTAAAAAAATAATAATAAAAAAAAAAAACACACGACAAAATTTGCTCTGGTGCCTAGAAGTTTCTGCCCCCCCTGGGGGCAGATCGGCCTAATACCAATAGGCCGATCTGCACCCAGGGGGGCAGAAATGGCCTAAAATAAATTTGCCCCCCACGGGGCGCGACCCGTGCCTACAAGGTCGCTCCCCTTGCGTGACGGCGCAAAAAAAAAGATCCCTGGTGCCTAGTGGTTTCTGCCCCCCTTGGGGGCAGATAGACCTAAAATCGGCCGATCTGCCCCAAAGTGGGCAGAAATGGCCTAAATACAATTTGCCCCTCCAGGGGAGCGACCCTTGCCTAAGGAGTCGCTCCCCACCTCTAAAAAAAAAATCCCAAAAAATTTGCCCTGGCGCCTAGAGGTTTCTGCCCCCCCTGGGGGCAGATCGGCCTAATACCAATAGGCCGATCTGCCCCCGGGGGGGGGGCAGAAATGGCCTAAAGTAATTTTGCCCCCCCCACAACCCCTGGGCAGCGACCCTTGCCTTCAAGGTCGCTCCCCTTGCGTGACGGCGCAAAAAAAAAAGGTCCCTGGTGCCTAGTGGTTTCTGCCCGCCTTGGCGGCAGATTGACCTAAAATCGGCTGATCTGCCCCCAAAGCAGGCAGAAATGGCCTATATACAATTTGCCCCTCCAGGGGAGCGACCCTTGCCTAAGGGGTTGCTCCCCATCTGTAAAACAACAACAACAACAAAAATCCCCGGTGCCTAGTGGTTTCTGGCCCCCTTGGGGGCCGATCGGCCTAATTAAAATAGGCTAATCTGTCCCCCTGGGGGGCAGAAATGGCCTAAAATAACTTTGCCCACCAGGGGAACGACCCTTGCCTAAGGGGTCGCACCCCTTACGTGAAATTTACGAACAAAAAAAAAACTCCCTGGTGTCTAGTGGTTTCTGCCCCCCTTGGGGGCAGATTGGCCTCATAAAAATAGGCCAATCTGCCCCAGAGGGGGACAGAAATGGCCTAAATATTTCCCCTATGGGAGCGACCCTTGCCTAAGGGGTCGCTCCCCACACCTAAAACAAAATAAAAAGAAAAAAAAGAAACATTTTTTTTTATCCCTGGTGCCTAGAGGTTTACGCACCCCCTGGGGGCAGATCGGCTTAATAATAGGCCGATCTGCCCCCAGGGGGGGCAGAAAATGCGTTAAAAAAAAATGCCCCCTCTGGGAGCGACCCTTGCCCAAGGGGTCGCTCCCTTATGCCAGTTTCATTTAAAAAAAAAAATCCCTGGTGTCTAGTGGGCGTTTTGACAGCCGGATTGCTTTCAATCCGGCTGCCAAAACGCAGAGAGAGACTTCAAAGGGAAGGAAATACATTTCCTTCCCTTTGAAGCCTCTCTCGGCCTCCCCCACGTGATCGGAAGAGAAATGCAAAGCATTTCTCTCAGCTTCCAGCATGATGGGGGAGGCTCTGTGAAAAACAGCGCGCTCGCGCGCTGATGTCTCAGAGGGGTGGGGGGGGGTCGGGGTGGAAGGGGAAGGGCTTCCCCTTCCATCCCTGCCTTTGGGGGGGTGGGGGGAAGCACACAGAGGGAGCGAGAGTGCTCCCTCTGGGCTGTGTGCCGAGGACGTAATGGTTACGTCCTCGGCACAGCAACACTGTGCCGCAGGACGTAACCATTACGTCCGCGGCACAGAACCGGTTAAATTCATCACAATGCTTTATCTGTTAACAACCCATCTTCTTCTCCTATTACTCACTGACTTTATGCTTTTCTTTAACCATGTATAGTACTCTGCTACCTTCTCGCTGGGCTTACACTACAGAAATACCAAATACATAGATACACATAAGAGGTATAGCTTGATGATTATGATGGGAGGGCCACAGTTAGACAAAGGCGGGCAATTTTGCACAAGGAAAGCTATTATGCAACTTATATGTTGAGAATGCCAACAATTTGTCAATAATGGGCCATACCTATGCTAGAGATAGCAGGACAGCCCACAATATATTTAGGAAGGGCCGCAGTTATGTCAGGGATAGGTAGAATGTCACCCAGAATGCTCTCAAAACGTCATTGGGCTACTATTATGCAAGGGGCATCCAAAATGGCATAAGGAATGCCCACAGTATGGCAAGGACTTGCTACTGGAGTGACAGGCGTACCAGAATGTTGCCAAGAATGCCCACACTATGTCAAGGATTGGTAACTGTTATGCCTGCATGGTCTCCTAATCCAGTTCCACCAACAGCATGTGTGACCAATGCAAGCAGAAGAAACTGGCTGTAGTGCTCACACTGACTGCTTTCACTTATTCGTCCAAGGATCTTTCCATTTTCAATCAGCAGCGGTATCAGGATTTGTTTCTGAGTGAACACGTTTGCACTCTCCCTTTCTCTAGCAAAGCTGTGTTCTCTTTTTGTTCTACAAGTGAGAGAAGAATATGTTCTTTATTGTTGTCAGGACTAGATGGGAAAGATACCGATTGCAGGTAACTCGATTATTTAGGGAGAAGAAAGAGAAAACTATACCTGTTAAGTTCCTCAATGAAGATTCCATCTTGAATCAAGCAACTGCTCCTGTGTGCACAGCACCAGTCATGAATATGCATGCAGAACATCTGCCATATAGGTGAAAGGATCAACAATAACTGTAGGACGAGTCTAGTATTTGGGCTGGAAGAATGTGCAGCAGTATTTCAGGACACATCCATATATAAAAGGCGCATCCCAGATCTTTGAACTTCTTTCTTCCCATGAAAATATGTAGATGTTCAATTTAGCAATATCACACTTAATTGTGAGAGTTAGCAGTTCCTGAAAATATGGAGATTGAAAAAAGCACCTACAAATTATCCCATTGTGGCTGGGCCAAGCAGTGCAAATTTACATTTGCACTAATGGATCAGCAAAGGACCAATATTTGTGTTGACTGAAAATTGTCAGCCAGTGCAACTTCCTGTGCAAAACTGCTTGGTCACCTGAGCAAAACTGCCCAGCAAATGTTACAATCTATGTAAATAACCCCATGCCCAATCCACCCGCTGCTGAGAGATTGGTGCTACCTCTCAAAGAAGACCTTAAAGCTCACTCTCTGTGAAACTCCTAAAAGGCATAACCACCAGCAGATCAGGTGAACACTAGAGCTAATTGACTCCAGATGCAAACCTTAAATACATTGGGGGTCATTACGACCTTGGCGGGTGGCTGCCAACCTGGTTTCTGCCCGCCGACCCAGCGGGGATCTCGGCCGCAACACAGGAGCCGGCTCCAAATAGAGCCGGCGGTGTTGCAGCCGTGCGACGGGGGCAGTTGCACCTGCTGCGCTTTTCACAGTCTGCATAGCAGACAGTGAAAAGCTGCAGGGGCCGTGGCAGGGGGCCCGCGACTCCCCTTTCCGCCAGCCTTTTCATGGCGGTGCAAACCGCCATGAAAAGGCTGGCGGGAGGGGGACTCGTAATCCCCTGGACAGCGCTGCAAGGTTTGTGCCGCTGAAGCTTCAGAAAAAGAGATGCTCCTCTGGCTCAAGCCTCTCATAAATAAGCCCTTATATTTTCTTAGTGTGCAGTTGTTCCAAACTAGCTGCAAAACAACCTAAAATACACAACATAATACGGTAGAGTCCACCAGAAAAGGAGCACCAGAAAAAGAGAGGTAATAAAAGATGTCCAGAAGAGCAGTACAAAGAAGACACGGCATGCAAGGGAATAAAGAACTCATGAGGGTCACGCACTCATAATAATTTACAGAGGGGATGCCAGGACACAGAACTGAGATGAGAAAATGAGGACTGTATCATATGAGCCATCTGTGGGTTTGAAATGAATGAAAGAAGACTGGATGTGGGTTGTTTAATGCAGACTGAAGAAATCTGGTTCACAATATTTTTTGAGGTGGTTGTGTTTTAAGGAGTTAGAACATTTGAAAGGTTTGCAATTGAGGATTACTCATTTATGATTCTCAGTTCGTGAGCATCACAAGAAAACCTTTCAGTACAGAGGTGAACTAGGCTGGCATTGATGGATGGTTGTCTTAGACATTTCCAACCCACAGCCTTCCCCCAGATCTTGTTATCTCATCAGGGATCCCTCAGTTGGCATGAGAATGAGTTTGGGAGACAGCAGATATTGACTTGGTAGATCTGATTGAGCGTCTGTTGAAATATGCAAGGCTTGGGACCACTGATCCACCATGCCACGGGAGAGTGCAGTTCATGAATTGCAGATGCCATATAGCAAGGGTGAAATTAAGGAGAAGGCATGGGGAGAAATACTTATATTATGTCAGGAGGCTCAGACTACCTGGGCTTGTGGAGGAATCAAAAGTGGGCCTAAGTGAAGAAGGGGTCTGAGACCCACCCACAGGACAACGGGTGGAGGTATGGCTATGACATACCAGGGTCCAGGTGGGACACCAGACTACATGATGGGCACCAGTTGCACCTATTGGGTGACTGGATGAAAAAAAGCAGCTAGAACACTTGGGAAGCTGGTGGGCCAACTAGGCAATGGAATGAAGGGCAGAGGCACAATAGAAACTATGGGTCAGTAGACATATCTTCAGTAATATGGATTATTAATTGGAGTGGGCAGTTTGTAATAGTTCAAGCTCTTGTTAAATGAATTGTGGGTCATTGCTTGTCTGCAGGAGTTTTCATAGGGTGCTATTTTTCATTGCACATGCTTCCTTGACTTTTTCAGTACGGTTCATTACTTGCAAGATAATCTGTCATGCATCTCTATTCTATTACCCAAGCTGTGCTGCTTGTAAATTTCTAGGTTGTCACAAAGTGATTCCCAACTATCAGCAATACAATCGCTGTTTTGAAGAATGTTGGTTGAGGCCTTCTGGTGGCTTTTTTTACGCTAATTCAGCGCAAACTTAACTCCATATTTAAATTTGGGCGCTAGACATGTTTAGTACCAAAATATTGGTGTTAAAGTTATTTTTTGCCTGCGGAAAACTACCTTGCGTCAATGAGAAGCAAGGTGGGTGTTCGCGGGCTGAAAATGACTCAAAGTCCCTAGCACCTCATTTATCCTCCCCTGCAAAAATAGTGCATGGGAGGGAGGCTGGCATAAGCATAAGTTTGCATAGCGCCATTATTTAATGCCTGGGTCAGGGCAGGCTGTAGGGGACCTTTGGGCCCATTTCCATGGTTGAACACTGTGGAATAAGCCCACAGGTGCCCTCCCCAGGCCCCAGGGACACCCCACCCACAGCTAAAGGACAGCGGAGGGTGGGGGACCCCATCACAGGCAAGTACAGTTAGGTACAGGTAAGCATTTTTTTTTGTTATGTGCCATAGAGGGAGCCTAACGTGGGCCCCCCTAAATGGCACTGTGCCCAATGGCCATGCCCAAGGGACTTAAGTCCTCTGGGTATGGCCATTGGGGTGAGGGGCATGACTCCTGTCTTTACTTAGACAGGAGTCATGTCCATGGGGGTTGTGCGCCCAACAATGGCGCCAGTCAGGTTAGTGTCATTATTTTGACTCTAACCTGACCAGAGCCATTCTTTCACGCACAACCTCCAGTTTTCCCTACGCCTCCCCCTCCTGGGTACTGTAAGGTATTTTGACGCTAACCAGGCCCTAGCGCCAGCTTGCGCCATTCCTTAAATATGATGCCTGGCTGGCGCTAATGCAGGTTTGCATCAAAAAGTACAAATCAGGGCCATGATATGTAGAGGCGAGAGGGTCACCAGAAAAACCATCAGTGTTTGGCATCAATGACTAGGCAGCATACATACATTCCATTATGGATGACATGCGGAAAGTCCTGGCCAAAGAATAGACATGTCAGCTAAAGTAAAATTGGGACAACAATACGAGCGATTAGTGGCAGAGGCTACATGTGAAACATGAGTGGAGGAGACCATGGAGGTACACAAGATGCTACCCAAGGCACTGAAAAAAGGAAGGGAGAGGTAGTGATTCAGATCAGAAAAGTAAAGGCAAAGTAAAGCAACTAGATGTTGAAGAAAACACCCCCTGGCAGCAGAAAATAGCAAAGGAATGATGAATTGGCTGAATAAAGGAAAGTGCTGGGCATTAAGTGTAGGTGGTAAGGAGAGAAATGCAAAACAATAAAAAGTAGAGGAAACTATTATTTGGAGAAAGCCTGGATGAGGGCAGCAGAGAGAGGAAAGAGGAAGTGCGGTATAGGCCAGAGCGGAGAAGGTTTAGTTCTGTACGGTGGAGGAGGAAGGAAAGGCCACAGACTGCATGAATATGCATACAACTCAATGCAGTAGTTCAGAGTAAATATAGGTTATGATAAAGCGTGTGTAACTAATGTGCTACAGAGCTTAGAGTACAAAGTAAATGGACAAGGAGAAGAAAGGCAGAAAGATGATCTAAAAGCAGGTGTCAAGGCAGTCACAGGAGCAACTCACTTCAAAAAGGGAGGTAGTGGTGGAAGGAAAGGAGAAGACAGGCAGTGGGAGAGACGACTCTCACTTAAGACCCCTGGTAGGAAGGAGAGGGACCAAAGAAGGGAGCTAAACAAAGCAATACTATGTCTGAAAAGAGCGAGTGATAGCTCAGAAAAGAATAAGATGGGCAGAGAAGAAGAGAAAGAGAGGAGGTAAGAAAAGCTGGAGAAGATATCCTGAGCCTGGTCAGTCGGGGAAAGAACTGTAAAGGGACCTACCCTTTAAGCAGCAGTGTGGGGTTAGATACAGAGGAGAACAAAACAATGTTACACACGCTGAGGGAAATGTATTGAAGCTACATTATTACATGTTTGCATTGTTGTCTTCAGAAGTGGAAAAGAAATACTTGTCCCAGTTTGGGGTTACTTGGATGGGCCACACAAAGAAGCCACTAATCAAACAGGGTCAAGGAAGGTTACTCCACTGGAGGTTAGGTTTTTCTGTAATAAATCATAATTTACAAGATTAAAGGCTCACTTGGCATAAGACTTTGCGAAATACAAAGCTTAAATAGAAGAATCCATAACGAAGCTGAAACTTGGTGTGCAGGGTGCACAAGGAGGACTCAATGGGCTAAAAAGAAAAGACGTGCATGGCCTTTGGAGGTTGCAATAAAGGTGTGTGAAATTAACCATAATTACGTGAAATGCAAATCTGCAATTTCAGGCTATATTTTAGCACTAAATGCATCGTCACATATATTTTTGGCACAAGGATGCATTTAAGAGCATTGAAGGCAACAGGCGGTTTCTGTTGTTCCTGTCCATTGGCGGCAAATTTTTGCTCTGAATTACCACAAATGGCGCCATTTGCAGAATATTTTTATCCCAAATGGCAAATAATTATGTGAAGTAGTGCAATGGCGTAAATTTGGAAATTTTGCGTAACAAGCGTAACATGAAATTCCTGAAATTACTCCCGTTAGCTGGAGTAATAGAAACGTTACCCAGGCCTAGTAGCATCTCTGCACAGGACATGAAAAATTGAGAAACTAGATTGTTCAGTAAGCAAGCGGCTTTTACAACTTCTAACTTATAATTTGTCAGGAAAGCTGGAGAAGGCATTGAGCGATTAGGAGGATGAATAGGAGGATGTGTTCTTGATACAAAGCTTTATAGAGGGTTTTAAAGGTACCATACAAGGGTCTTTTGAAATACTGCTCTTCAAGCAATTTGAAATTAGCCGGTAAACAGCTGGAGGCTCTGATGTGTAAGACAGGTAATGGCGCTGGGCGAGGATGGTAGGTCTTAATCTAAAAGAAATGATTTCAGCACTTCAATGTCCTTAACTTTTTGTTTGGGCCCTTTAAGCAAGCTAGAGGAGTTCAGAATTATATAAAACTGGTCTCCCCTGGAGGGCAATACTGTGAATCTCAACCTGGATAAGGAAGTCTTCACTATGTCTTCCACATCCTTTGTTGAAGCTGACACATAAACAGGGATTTAAGGTCTATATGCAGGTGGGAGCAATGCAGCTGCACAAGGACCAGGGGAATGTCTCCTACTCCGTAATCCAAGCAGAAGCTGTACTGTGGCATTTTGAGCACACTGCAATTGAGTATTTTAGAGAGCCCAAATATACTCTGTTGCAGCATTCCAGAAGAGATTGAATAAATGCACTGATTACCCCATCGGCGTTTCTAGGATAAAGATAGGGAAAGGTAAATCTAAAACAGAGCAGATGTAGACAATAAGTCCTGGTTACCGTATTAATCTGTTGTCACCCCCACAAGCAGGACAGGACAGCTGCCCAGATAAGGAGTACAGATGCAATGAGCACCCAAGCAAGAGTCATTAGGTGCTGATAAGCCCAGTTTTGGAGGGATTCAAATTCAAGTGACTAGCCAGCATCCTCATGGTGATGAGGGATTGAAACTATGAAAGAGGTTCAACTTGGCAACTTGAGTGGATTTCTAAGTCCTCTTTAGGGTTTAGCCAAAGAAACAGCTGTGTATCAGCCAAGAATCAGATAGGGTTACTTTCCCCAGGGAAATCATACAAAGCTGAAAGAGTAGAGTGAGAGAGAGAGAAAGAGAGAGAGAGAGAGAGAGAGAGAGAGAGTGTGTGTGTGCATGTGTGTGAGGTAGCGAGAGAGGGAAAGAGAATGCTTGAGGAACAGCCCAGAGAACCTTCTTAGAAGAGGAATGAAACAGTGTTGTAGCCTTAAATTTGTACCTATGGGTGAGGAAGGGGGCTAGTAAGATTACACCAGGTGTTCAGCATGCGGTATGACACAAGATGATAGATGAGGGGGGGAAGGTCAATATTGTTGAAAGCAGCTGATAGGTCTTTAAGGATCAGTACTTCCACATCACCGCTGTCCACCCCCATGCTGAGGTCATCCTGGGTGGTAACCGCCATGAGCTACATGCTTGTACCGGCCCTAAAGCCGGTTTGATTTGATGAAATGTTATTTTTCTTACTGAAAGCTTGAAGGTGGTTGGGTGCTGCTTCGCCCAACACCAATTCCAGAAAAGGAAACAGCAAAGCTGGCCATTAGTGTTCCATTCCACAACGCTAGCATCTTTATAGGGGGTTTTCAGCAAATGTCTTACTAGCTCCTGTTTCAAAGCTGTAGCCTGAGGCCCAAAAGCACTTTAGCAGATTGCAGATTAGTGGTGTGAGTGGGAATATGGTCTGGAAGACTCTGGGTTGACGGTTACAGAGGCGAGCCAGAAGTGCAAACGAATGGCCGTCTAGAACACCATTCTTCTGTGGACAGCAAACCTAACCGAGGAATACTTTGGGCCAGGGCTGGACTCGGGAACTAAAATCAGTCTGGCAAAAATACTAAGACATCACTCCCTTTCTCTTGACATGCTCTCTCTCTCCATCATTCTAGTCTTTTTACAGATTTCTTTCCTCTCTTCTCCCTCTCTGTTGGCTTACTGTCTTCTTTTGCCCTTCTACTCTCTGTCGCTCTCACGAGGCCTCCACGTGCCTGCTGCAATTCACCTCAGGGAGCTGGTCAAGGTGACAGAGGTACCAGAAGCGCCCCTGGGGTTTCAAGACCATCTTCCAAGGGCTCCTACCCACAGGGAAATGCGCAGTGGAATAAAAGGCCTGTCCAACCCTGCATCGGTCAGGGGAAGGGCATACTTTTGTGTTTACCCCGCCTATTCGAAGGTCAACCAATATCACACGTCAACCAATATCACACAGGTGAAATGTCTATAAAGATGTCTTTTTCACAACAATGAGGCCCAGCTCGACTGTCGACTCTTGCTCCACACCTTTAAACCTGGCCTTCCCTTCCTACATTCCTTGGCAACCTGCCTGACAAAACACCCAGGTGAATCATTGCTTTATTTCTTCACAAACCTGGGAGTGCAAGCGAGGGACCAGTTAAAAAGGTTTTAGAGCAGCGCGTAACATTTCCTCATAGGGTGAGAGGAACTATGCTCTGCCGCAAGGTGAGGAGGGAGGAACAGAGTCCCGTGGCCTTATCGTAACATCTCTTCACCCTTGCAGGAGGCAGCGGTGCTGAAGGAGAGAGGGTGTGTTTGTGATATCTGCGGCACCCACGGATAAGCCACTATAAAATACCGGGGCATTCCGACACAGAGGAGGTCTGGTGATAAAAATTCACAACAGGAACAAAGGACAAAGGTTGCGGTTTCTGTCACCGGGACCTCACGACTATGACGATGCTGGTTATTCCGAAGAAACCGATTCTTAATTCTGGCAAAACGTGGTTAATAATAGCGAATATTACTCACGTCATAATTACTCCACAGCATCCCTCATTTGGCTCCAATTTGTTCCAAGACAGGAGCTTGTCTACGCTTATTTGATCACCACACACAACTAATTTGATGCGAAAGTGTTATGTTCCCACACACTGTTAAACATTTGACCACTCTTTGGCCATTAAACGGTTAATTCATTTGTCTTGATGTGCACAACGTCGTGACCCATTTGGCTCCTACACGTGACACTCATTTGCCATTAACCCATTATTATTTTGCCTTACACTTTGACTCATTTGTTGCTCTAAACTCCAACTCACCTGGTCTAAAAAAAAAAATCCCTTTTTGCCTCTTCACTTATATGACTCCCAGTTTCACTCACATCTTCCAAATTCGGACTCATTTGTTGCCCAAACCGTCACCCATTGGGCTTCTAAACGGTCACATCTTTCCCCATCATACTACCACTCATTGGACCCTAAGGACACATCCTCCCAAGTGTCACTGATACCGCAAACAAATCATCACCCATTCAGCTACAAAACCGTCACATTTCTGTTACTCACACTCCAGTCTCTTTGTCAGCATCGTTTCTGTCCAACAAACCGCCCCCTAATTTGCCCCCAGAGTTCCACGTCGGCCAGCAGGTTCCTGACTCTGGAAGGAGTGAACAGTTTCCCCACTGAACACACATTCTTCCTTGTGTGTGCACGGTCTCCGGTGGACTTATAATTCGCCTCTGGATGCACAACTGTCAGAAATGTCTCTAATAAATTAGCAGTATCACTGGTGTTCAAGAGCTTCTGGGTGGCCAATAGAATTGGTTTCTAAGAATAATCCCTTATTGTGTAACACCGGCCATCTCAAAATGGAAATGCTGTATACCATTGATATAAGAACCATCACACAAACTCTTGATCTTGTTTTGTTACACTCTAAGCAAGGAATGGAAGAGCTCTACTGTTGGACTGGCCTTTTTTGTTTGATTATTGAAATGTACTTTTATAAAAACGCAATATATATGAATATTCACTGAAAAAAACAAAGCTTACAGTGATGTTATAGTTAGGTTCTGAGTTTACTCGCACAAAACCATTGAAATTCAGCAGTTATAGTTATGGTTAAGTCAAGTAACTGTAACTCGAGCCCTAAGGTAACTATAACTCTCGGCTTCGCCATACACAGTTTTCTCATCAATAATGTTATTACAAATGTTGCAGTGATAATATCAAAATGCCACAGAAGGTGACATCAATGATGTAATATGTGGAGTAATTAGATGTGCATGGCGAAGGTGCAAGTTATAGTTACCTTAGGTCGCGAGTTATAGTTACTTGAGTTAAGCATAACTATAACTGTTGAATTTCAATGGTTTTGTGTGAATAAATTCTATTACCTCCCTGTAACCTTTGGTGTTTTCAGTGAATTTCTGTGTTTTCTTTTAGCACACACATACGTGAATATAATCAGCACCCCCAATGGCCGTAGGCCGTGAGTCGCAGGGCTTGGCTGGCCCAGTGGCCAACCATCCTGCATGCTCCCAAACCCAAGCTGTAAACGGCCTTCAGTTGGATGCAGTGGGTGTTTTTTTTCCCAATATTTCTCTTTTCCGCGGGTCCACGAATCTGTGGATCCGCCCATGGATCAGTGGATTGCACAAAAAAATGAATTGGGAATTTTTTGCCCACGAGGGTTGCTATTTTGTGCAAGTAGCCAAGATTTATTGACTTAGTTCCACTAATAGATCACAGTAAAGTTGAACGAAAGATGCAAAAAAAACGAGGAGATAGTTGGTTCTTCAAGCTCTTAGAGATAGTGTGACAAGACGTTCCTTCTGATAAGACTGGATCAGATTCACTTGAAGCCATTAAATTGGGCCCAAACAGACAATCAGATTGCATGGGGTTTAAGTTCATACTGGACACTTCCTTTAATCTCTAATTCTTGAACCAGTGACTCTAGTTGGTGATGTTACTTCCAGTAGCTCCACCTCTATTTTTGTTAGGTGTCTTTCCAAGAAGATCAAGGTCATGTGTACTGAGGTTCCTTCTTGTAGTTTTGTTGTAGGACATGCACGGCCATCAACATGAATAACTCACGCAATGTGGGTCCTCACTGCCCGTCTTCTACAGATTCCCCTCTGCCATTCCCCTCACTTAATAACAGGTAGGTGGCCTTGGTTTGAAGAAGTCCCTCTTCACTTTCTAATACTCCCCTGCCTTCTTTGGAGTCATCAAGTTGTACTTAACACCGCCAGAACTGCCAAATAGCGCCCAGAATACAAGTAAGGGTAAAGACCCAATCACTTTGGATGTTGAGGAAAACTAAAATTGTGCAGCTGTAAATATATCGCTGGGTGTTACCGGAGGATGCCTGCTGGAACCAACACTCCTCCCACTTCTCGAATGGTAGCTCCCCAGATGTCTCCCTATCCACAGCAGCCCAGCAACAGAGAGGTTCCAGCGCTCCAGCTGGCAATCCACCAAACCAGTTAGTTAGGCAATCACCCTTGACGTATATGCTTTGCGGAGCTAGACCTGACCTCAGTCTGCCCCCACCAGCCTTACATTCTCACATTCATGGCTCAGGAGGCAGGTCTGAACCGTTTTGGGTTATGCTACCTCCGGGTTGATCATTCCCTTCTTGATCCTGCATCAGTTGACAACATTAAAGTAGCTCTCTGCATGTTTACTACAGAAACTGAGTGAAGAAAACTGTACTACTATGGAGGACTATATGCATTTGCTTCTCGGGGTTAGGCATCAGTAATCTTCATTGTGGAGGAAACAGCAAAAAATCTGTATTCTGGCCAGACACTCTGACTGCAACTAGAGACTTGTCCCCAGTAGCCAGACCACTGAGGTTACTCCCTGCTCCTCTTTGGGGCAGTGTATAACCTGGCCCCGATAGGCCCTTACAGCTGCCCGATTGGTGGTCTGCGATACCGCAGACCATCAGATCAAAAGAGGCAGAAGTGAACCTTTCAGGCGCTAATGACAAAAAATACATGGCGGGACCAACAACTCTGAATATTCATGCAAGAACTTCAAAAAAGAGGAACTTGAACCGCTGCCTCCTACGCCACCCACCCTCCATGATTAGTTGAACCGCTGCACATAGGCCCGTTTGGACTCTTTAAAAAAATATGTACAGCTGACGCCTCTGTAGATAGTACAGCCGTTTTCATCCTCCTCAGTCAGCCGGTGTGGACTGGTGTGAGTGAGTGACTTACTCATTGCTATATTTTCCCTATGTCAGTCTTAAAATAGTTTAAGCTGTTGTGTTCTTTTCATACATTTTCAGCTAATTACATCCCATCACTACTTCAAACAATGAAGATGCTACCCACCTCCAAGGTGCCAATGGCATTTCTTCGAAAAGCGAAGAAAGATGACGACAGACCAGCTGCTGGACGTGCCACACTATGGCACGTGGCGGTTAATGCCCTAGGATCAGAGACATGCTGTGTGCGATGCGTCCTTCCAAACCTCTGTGATCTAGGACACCTGCTGCCTGGTGTTAATGTGTTAATTGAAGGGTATGTGTTAATGTATGTGCATGGAAATGTGTGATCGCCTTTGCGCATTACAAATGTGAGTTGCTGAACAGTTGACTAATGATTTCTTTTCTGCCTCGTAAGAAACTCGAGCCCTTTATACTAACATAAAGTGGCACTCGTTAAAGAGATTTTCATTTGCATTTTTTAATGTCATTTTTAAAATAATTCTCGAATTAAGCAGAGTATGTATCGTCAGCTGGTTGGTGGGTTGCGTGTGAAAACGGCTCTATAGTACCGCAGCAAACATTAAAATTGGAGCAGTCATCAAAATAAAATGATTCCCAATGTATCTGATCTCTTCAAGTTTCTATCACCAGACTTTAAGCTGCTGATCATTCTTGCAGACCAATGTTACCCAGATTGCTCATGGATATTTTGTATTTAAGTTACCAAAATCGACTTTGCTCAATTATGCTTCTTAATGAAAGGCTTCTTCAGTAAAAGTGTAAACTTGCATTTTTGCATTGTTTTACCAAATTAATGTCCGAAAGAATGATTGACAACGTCAGGGCATATATTACAGGGGGTGGACTCTTGAGACGTCAGTTGCCACAGCAGAGAGTTGAGTGTGCCACTCCAGTGGTAGGTGCTGTGAATAATTCCGTTTAAATGAGTGTGTAAGCATTTTTCTCAGTGGTTAATCCCTGTAATCATAAAAGAATGTATATACCCATACTAAATATTTTTCAACACTAAATGTTTTTGCTCCACCACTTTTGAAACTCCACACCCCTCTGCAGAAGAATATGAACGTTCCTAGCTGAAATAGATTAGGTAATGACACATGTTTATGACATTTTAAGTTCTTAAGGCTGGTGATACACGATAGGGCTTTCAGTGGAACTTGAGCCAGTGTCGAGAACCAACAGTTTATCAAGGGAGGCAGCAATGATGATTGTAGAAAGGTATAACAGAACCAAAATAATGATGTGAGAAACATTTTCTTGTACTATTAAGGAACAGAATGGCACAGGGCTACTAAGTTAAATATCCCCCAATGTACTGTTTGATTTAGAGACGATGTGAATAACCATGCATGTAACAACAACGTAGGCAACAGTGATCATTGCTGATGTATAACAGGTCCAAGAGGTTGGTCTGAGAAAAATGTCCTTGAAGTAGTAGGTACCAGGACGGAGGCATCCGATAAGGATCGAGGAGATTTATACAGAATGTTTCATTTGGATTAATGACATCAAGTTGGAACAGTTAACACTGGGTGTTTGGTACTATTTGGATAGAACAACTAGATAATTTATAAAGGGAGCTGTGCTCCAGGAAATAAGGCGTTCTGTTACAATTGCTACTGAAATCCGGCAGTTTGTTACAATTTTTATTTTTCACTGAGGATGAACCTTTGTTGGCCATAACGACTGTGTATCCTTTAAATCTCATATTTAATTTCCACAGTATGACAGAATGAGTAACCTTATGAATGTGCACATCATTTGTTGCTTTCAGAGAGAAGGAACTAGTCAATTATTTTTAAGGAGTCACCAAAATAACAGAAAACCATGATATATTTTTAACCATGCCATCACATAATGGTTGAATAAACTATTGACTATCTGCTAAGGAGCGTTGATGTCGCCTGGACTTCCAAGCCCAGAGTGCTGCAGACTTTTCCATAGTGCAGGAGCGCAATAAATAACAGCGCGCTCACCCTCTGCGTGGGACATGCTAAATGGTGGTGTTGCCTGGACTTCTAACCCAGAATGCTGCAGGCTTTTTTAACAGCTCAGGAGTGCTGTAAATAACACTGCGCTCCCCTGCTGCGCTTAACACGCTAAGGAGTGTTGGTGTTGCCTGGACTTCTACACAGTGCATCTGGCTATTCCACACTGCAGATGCACCATAAATAACAGAGCGTTCAACCGCTGTGCTGGACGTGCTACAAAATGTTGGTATTGCATGGACTTCCAAGTCCAGAGTGCTGTAGGCTTTTTCACTAAAGTACATACAAAGTGATGGATGGAATGCTTAAATGAATCTCACCCACTGGTAATTACTCGGGCTGCATCCCAGTCCAGCATTATTTTGCACACCAGGACACCTCAGTTTGGACCCAGCTATATGCAAACCAGTCTTCACCCTATTCTAGTGGTAACACGCCAGCCTGAACTGCCAGGCCACACCCTCCCTGAACCAGTACAAAAGCAATCCAGAACCTGTTTCCTCCTAGTTATGGGCTCATTAGCTGGGTACAGGTTGGTTCTAGTGACCCAAGGTGCGCCAAACCCATGACTGGGCATACCCGTCCCACTTAGGACAACACTTTAAAGTATACAAAAAGTGAAATGTGGAATGCTTGAATTAATCTCAGCAACTGGTAATAATTTGGGGCCCACATCCCAGTCCATTTGCACACCATGCCACTTCAATATGGATCCAGCTATTTATAAACAATCCCCGACCTTTCTCCAAAGGGAACAGTTCAGCGTGAACTTCCAAGCCAGGTCCTTCCTGTACAAGAACACAAGCAATTTAACACATATTATTCTTCCCCTTGCGGAGGAATATAATTGCCAAGGATGAGGAAACCGATAACAAATTGCAACAAAGTGAGGAGCAAGTGAGGTTTTCAATACAATATTAATAATAACACTACAGAAGGCCCAAGTAAGTCTGGCGAAATCACATGCCCTGATATTACAAAGTCAAAACCCAATAATAATCCTTGTGTTATAACTGCCCTATTGTATGACATTACATATTCCATTCCTAATATGGCTGTCTGTTCGCCGATAACCAAAAGCTGGCGAAGGCCAAAGGAGAATTGGAAATACTGAGAAGCAAAATATGAACTCTATTGAAGATATTGGTTCGCTCATGAAAAGCCTTAACAATAAACTATGATGGTCATTACAACCCTGGCGGACGGTGTTAAAGCGGCAGTAAGTCCGCCAACAGGCCGGCGGTAAAAATTTTGGAATTAGGACCGTGGCGGAAACCGCCAACAAAGTCAGCCACTTTAACACTCCGACCGCCACGGCGGTACAAACAAACAGCGCGGCAGTCACAGCCAACAGACAGGCAGAGGACAATGTACCACCCACACTATTGTGACAGGCCAATCCGCCACCTTTTACGGGGCGGATACACCGCGGATAAAAACACGGCGGAAACAGGAATTTCGAAGGGAAAACGCTCACCTCTAAACACTCCACGAGGAAGGAGGACGCCATGGACCCAGAACTCCAAATCCTACCTGCGATAGTCTTCCTGCTCCTGTAACAGGAGCACCAACGCCGGCGGCGAAGACCACGGTGAGTACTGCACCTACGACACAGAGGAGGGGGGAGGGAAAAAACAGTGACACACACACACGCAGCACGCAACACCCCCACCCCACCCTCACCCACTACAACACACACTAATACATATCTATACATTATAGTTACACCCCCAACCCCCCTGGAAGAATGCAAAGACAAAAGGAAATGAGTGTAACCATTGTAATATATCAAAATGCAGTACGCAAAAATATACATATATACACTATCAACAAAATATACACCAAGAATAGAAGTCCAGGTATTGCACCACTCATAGTCCGTGGACCACTGGGCCCAAAATGCATGGGCGAGGCCCACACACGATACCAGATCAAAACAGAGAGAACACTGCAGGGGCATCAGATAGAAATACAACAGGCACCTCAGGGGGAAGGGAAGGGGGGGCACCTCAGCCGGATGAGTGCACAACGCCAGATCAACGAGGGGGCTCCATGCCCATTGATGTATCCCGGGGAGTGCAAAGCCACAGTCTCTCAAGTCTATACAGTGGGTGGTTTGCCCACTGCTGCATCCTGGGGAGTGCAAAGCCACAGTCTCTCAAGTCTATACAGTGGGTGGTTTGCCCACTGCTGCATCCTGGGGAGTGCAAAGCCACAGTATCTCAAGTCTATACAGTGGGTGGTTTGCCCACTGCTGCATCCTGGGGAGTGCAAAGCCACAGTCTCTCAAGTGGATAACAGTCTCCACTGGTTCTGGAGGGGGACTGGTGCCCAGAGTGCTTCATCCTGCTAAGGACAGAGGTAGTGGATGCATGTCGCCACTGGTTCTGGAGAGGGACTGGTGCCCAGAGTGCTTCATCCTGCTAAGGACAGAGGTAGTGGATGCATGTCTCCACTGATTCTGGAGGGGGACTGGTGCCCAGAATGCTTCATCCTGTGAAGGACAGAGGTAGTGGATGGATGTCTCCACTGGTTCTGGAGGGGGACTGGTGCCCAGATTGCTTCATCCTGCTAAGGACAGAGGTAGTGGATGCATGTCTCCACTGGTTCTGGAGGTGGACTGGTGCCCAGAGTGCTTCATCCTGCGAAGGACAGAGGTAGTGGATGCGTGTCTGCACTGGTTCTGAAGGGGGACTGGTGCCCAGAGTGCATCACACACCCTGTGACGGTCCCAGTTGCGTCAGTGCCCCTGCTGCTCATGGGCTACTGGTGCTTTCATTTGGCGGTGCCCTGTTCAGCGGTGCTTGATTTGGCGGTGCCCTGTTCAGTGGTACTTGATTTGGCGGTGCCCTGTTCAGCGGAGCTCGAGTTGGCGGTGCCCTGTTCAGCGGTGCTTGATTTGGCAGTGCCCTGTTCAGCGGTGCTTGCCCTGTTCAGCGGTACTTGATTTGGCAGTGCCCTGTTCAGCGGTGCTTGATTTGGCGGTGCCCTGTTTAGCGGTGCTTGTGTTGGCGGTGTCCTGTTGAGCGGTGCTTGATTTGGCGGTGCCCTGTTCAGCGGTGCTTGATTTGGCGGTGCCCTGTTCAGCGGTGCTTGAGTTGGCGGTGCCCTGTTCAGCGGTGCTCGATTTGGCGGTGCCCTGTTCAGCTGTGCTTGATTTGGCTGTGCCCTGTTCAGCGGTGCTTGAGTTGGTGGTGCCATGTTCAGCGGTGCTTGATTTGGCGGTGCCCTGTTCAGCGGTACTTGATTTGGCGGTGCTTGATTTGGCGGTGCCCTGTTCAGCGGTGCTTGATTTGGCGGTGCCCTGTTCAGAGGTGCTTGAGCTGGGCTGGGACTGGCGGTCCTTCATTGGTCAGCTGGGCTGTGGCTGGCGGGGCCCTCCTGGGCAGCTGGGCTGTGGCTGGCGGGGGCCTCCTGGGCAGCTGGGCGGTGGCTGGCGGGGGCCTTCTAGGCAGCTGGGCTGTGGCTGGCGGTGGCCTCCTGGGCAGCGAGGATGGGGCTGGCGGTGGCCTCCTGGGCAGCGAGGATGGGGCTGGCGGTGGCCTCCTGGGCAGCGAGGATGGGGCTGGCGGGGCCCTCCTGGGCAGCGGGGATGATGGCGGTCTTCTCCGCCGTGCTGCTCCTACCAGACTTGCCGGGTTGCTTATGGCCCTTCCCCACCTTGGGAGGTGTCACAGCTGAGTCCACACTCCCACCTGGACCCCTGGGAGCGGCGTGGGAGGCTGGAGTCTTCCCCCTCTCCCGCTGGGCACTGGCCAACTTCTGGTGCTTCACGGGGGGGACTGGCTGTGCTGTGGCTCTGTGACACACTGGCTGTCCTGGTGGCCGGTGCACTCCACATACCTGTGACTACAGGCACTACTGGTCCTGGAGATGTTGTGGCTGAGGTGCTAGTTCAGGACCTATGAGATGGACGGGGGGGAGGTGTGGGAAAAAGGTCAAGGCCGGAGAGGAAAAGTTTTTTGGACACACTGGGACGGGTAGCTGGAGGGGGTTTGGGAGTGGAGGAAGAGGTGGTGGTAGTAGGAGGTGTACGTTTGGTGACTTTGGGTGCAGGTGCATGGCTGGAGGTGGATGGCTGTTGGGTGGGTGTGTGTGCCTGCGTTTGTGTATCTTCAGAGGGGGCGTCACAGACACACTGGGAGAGGACACAGGGGATGTGTGAATGGTAGTGGGGGTGGTGACTGCACGTGAGCGGGGTGTGCTGGTGGGTGTGCTGGTGAGGGACGTAGTGGCTGTAGAGGTAGTGCATGCAGGTGTGTGTGTAGACGAGACTGGGAGGGAGGAGGGAGACGACGAGGAGGGGGACACAGTGGAGGCAGTGGATGTTGGTGTGTCTGCATGTGTGTGATGCTTGCGTGAGTGCCTGTGGGATGTGTGGTGCTTATGTTTGCCTGAGCTTCCCTTGTGTGGTGAGGTGTGTGCAGGCTGGTCTGATGGTGTGCTTGGGATAGGCAGAGGTACAGGGGATTGGGTCTGGGTGGAAGAAGTTGGAGGGGGGAGGCTAGACACAGGGACAATGGCTGTCATCAGTGCTGAGGCCAGAGTTTGAAAGGCTCAGTGAAGGGCCGCCTGACCAGAATAAATGCCCTCCAGTAATGCATTTGTTTGTTGCAACTGCCTTTCTACACCCTGGATGGCATTTAAAATGGTAGACTGCCCAACAGTGAGTGACCTGAGGAGGTCAATGGCCTCCTCACTGAGGGCAGCAGGGGTGACTGGGGCAGGGCCTGAGGTGCCTGGGGCGAAGGTGATGCCCTCCCTCCTGGTTGAGCAGGCACGGGGCGAAGGCTGAGGGGCTGCTGGGAGGGTGGTGCTGGTAGGGGGGGTGGCGGCTGTACCTGTAGATGTGGGGGGCACAGATGTTGCCGCCACCACAAGGGAGCTTCCATCAGAGGACGAGTCCGTGTCGCTGGTCTCAGCTCCTGTCCCCGCCGTGGAGCTCCCCTCACCCTCCGTCCCACTGGTGAGTCCGTAGATTGGCCCTCCATGGCCTTGTGGGATGCAACTCCCTCGTGCTCCGGTGCCACTGCACCTCCGCCTGATGATGCTAATGCACACAAGAACAGGGAGACCACAAAAAAGGGGGGACAGGACAGAAGAAAGACATGTTGAGTGCATGGATTACCGCTACCGTTGGTGGACAAGACAGACACAGAAGCCCCCTGCACTACGCCGCACTCTTGGGCTCTACAGTGCAATTCTTGGGAAATGGCCTACAAGGCTATGGACGACATCTGCACACATAGATGACACAGGGGCATGATTAGGTGTACTTGCCACTCTACAGAGGTGGGCTGGGGGACCACAGGGCCATGCCTTACGGAGGGGCCTAGCCTACGGAACTCGCCCTGGCCTAGGGAAACCCACAGCCCTCCTCCCCCACCCAGACACCTCCACTGCGCGCAAAGACAGCAGAATGATAGTGTATTCACCTCCTTGTGTCTGCTGTGATGCCCTCAAGCGCCCATCCAACTCCGGGTAGGCCACCGCCAGGATCCTGAACATCAGGGGGTCATGGTTCGACGGGCACCCCTCGCATGTTGGGAGGCCATCCCCAGCTGAGCCTCCGCCGTCTTCTTTCTCCAGCGGCGAATGTCCTCCCATCTTTTCTGGCAGTGGGTGCTCCGTCTGTGGTAGACCCCCAGAGTCCGGACGTCCTTGGCGATGGCACGCCAAATATCTTTCTTCTGGTGGGCGCTGACCTACATGAAATGTACAGGGGAAGAAGAGAAGTCATTACCAACTGCACCGTCAAAGTGAGTGGCCCCCATCCCTACCCTTGCCATGTGGCACATGCACCCACCGTCTTTCATGCACGCAGAACTCTGCCCCCTTCCTTCTTACAACCAGCCCTCTCCACACAGGCATAGTTCATACAACATGCTCCCTGTGTACTTACATGTTTGTCTGGAGGACCGTAGAGTAGCGTGTACTGGGGGAGGACCCCATCGTTGAGCTTCTCCAACTCCTCCGATGTGAAGGCAAGGGCCCTTTCCCCAGACGCACAAGCCATTGTCTCTTCCAGACCGAGGTCACAGCAGCACTTGCAGTGTAGGTCCTCTCCTGTCGAAGATCAGGTATCGAGTGATTCTACAGATAGAAAATGGCGGTCACATCCACGGCGGTGCGTACCATCACCACCGGCGTACATCGTTATTGGCTCCTGGGACCCATAGGGTCCAATGTTAACCAATGCAGCATTGCGCCGTGGTCTTCAACCGCCTACCGCGACGGTGTACGCCAGCGCAGTTACCTCACATCCCATTGTCACACTTTAGAGGTCAGGCAGCCGCCCTTTCAGGGGCCCACATGGCCTAATTTCCAACTGTGTCACACATACCTAGGCCTAGTCTCACCACACATACAGGCCGCATTTTGTGTATGATTGGTGTTCTGTGTAAACTGTGGGTACATACCTCTGGGTTGTTTGACTCTGTGGTCGCTGTTGTCCTTCATAGGCACCGTCCCTGGGACATGTGAGGAGATGGCGGAATCCTCCGGTGTACCGACCGCTGGTGGACCTGTCGACAATGGAGGAAAGAAATTTGATAATCACTTACAGGTTTGACCGTGCCACAATCCAGGAACTGTGTACCCAGTTGGAGCCAGACCTGATGTCAGCAATCCGCCATCCCACAGGAATCCCCAAGTGGGTCTTTTCAAACAACTGTGGCCATGGCATCAGGGATGTCCCAGCCTATGTTTTCCAACGTGTTGTCCAGAGAGTTGTCTGCCCTTCTGAAACACATGCGGAGCTACATCGTTTTCCCTCAGGTGGAGGACTTGCCTACAGTGAAAGGTGACGTCTATGCCCTTGGACACATCCCCAACATCATAGGTGCCATTGATGGGACCCATGTGGCTTTGGTCACCCCCCCCCCACAGGAGTGAACAGGTGTACAGAAACCGGAAGAGTTATCATTCCATGAATGTACAGATGGTATGTTTGGCAGACCAGTACATCTCCCATGTGAATGCCATGTTCCCTGGCTCAGTGCATGACGCTTGCATCCTGTGGAATAGCAGCATCCCTTATGTGATGGGTCAACTCCAGAGGCACCGTGTGTGGCTATTAGGTGAGCCCCTGGAAGCAAGACAGTGGGAATGGTTGCCTGGGGTTATCCCTCCAGGTTAGTGTGTGTCTAACAGTTGTCCCTCGCCATTTGCAGGTGACTCTGGGTACCCCAACCTGTCATGGCTACTGACCCCAGTGAGGAATCCCAGGACCAGGGCAGAGGAACGTTACAATGAGGCCCATGGGCGAACTAGGAGGGTGATCGAGCGGACCTTCGGCCTCCTGAAGGCCAGGTTCAGGTGCCTGCATATGACAGGTGGATCCCTATTCTACTCACCAAAGAAGGTGTGCCAGATCATCGTGGCCTGCTGTATGCTTCACAACTTGGCTTTGCGACGACAGGTGCCTTTTCTGCAGGAGGATGGTCCGGATTGCGGTGTTGTGGCAGCTGTGGAGCCTGTGGACAGTGATGAGGATGAAGCAGAGGAAGAAGACATGCAGAACAGGGACTCCGTGATCCTGCAATATTTCCAGTGAAACACAGGTGAGAATACATTCCTGCCTACTACATGTACTTTTACACTACTACCTCTATCCTGTCTGTCGTTTTCACCCAGTGTATGGTCACTGAGTTTTCACTTTCCCTTACGGTTTCACAGGTGTGGGTCCCAACATGTTTCATCTGCTTAGATTCCTCATGGACTAGAGCTGTGTGACATAGGTATGTTGACATTACTATTTCAAACACATTTTGTCACTGTAATTGCTAATACACTATTTCGAAATCACAGACAGACTCCAGATCTTTTTGTGCTTTAGGTGTGTTTATTTAAATGCAAAATATTGGAGGGGGAAGTTAAATGGTGAGGGGTGATGGCGGAGGATTGTCCATGGCAGAGTCCAGTCTATTAGTCTCACAGGTGCATTGCCCATATGGGCATAGGAAGTGGAGCTGGGGTAGTTTAAATATGGACAGGGTGACAAAGTGGGACAGTGGGATGACAATCAGGGTGGTCTCATTTCTTGGCGGGGGTCTTGGCATCGTGCTCTGTCTTGTTCCTGGATCTCAGGGACCGTTTGCGGGGTGGTTCTCCGTCTGCAGGGGGTGGAGTGCTGGTGTGGTGGTCCTGTGGCAGGACGTCCTGTCCACTAGCGCCGGCGGAGGTGGTGGGCAGTTCATCGTCCATGCTAGTGTCAGGGGCCCCTTGAAGTGCCACAGTGTCCCTCCTGGTGTTGAGTACTTCCTTCAGCACCCCTACGATGGTGCCCAGGGTGGAGCTGATGGTTCTGAGTTCCTCCCTGAAGCCCAAATACTGTTCCTCCTGAAGGCGCTGGGTCTCCTGAAACTTGGCCAGTAGCGTTGCCATCGTCTCCTGGGAGTGGTGGTATGCTCCCATGATGGAGGAGAGGGCCTCGTGGAGAGTGGCTTCCCTTGGTCTGTCCGCTCCCTGTCGCACAGCAGCCCTCGCAGTTCCCCTGTGTTCCTGGGCCTCCGTCCCCTGGACCGTGTGCCCAATGCCACTGCCCCCATGTCCCTGGTGTTGTTGGGGTGATGGGTTATCCTGGGTTCCCTGTAGTGATGGACACACAGCTGATTGACGTGTCCTGGGGACAGAGGTATGGGCCCGCTGGGTGGGTGCTGTGCTGGTGTTTCCAGAGGGGGGAGGCTCTGTTGTGGCTTGTGCCAGTGTGAGGGGAATGGACTGTCCCGAGGCCCACGAAGGTCCGGGCTGGTCATCTAGATCCAGTTGGACAGAGGTGCTGTCATCACTGTGGGCCTCTTCTGTGGGTGGAGTGGACATGTCTGGACCCTCCACTCTGGTGACGTTGGGTAGAGGTCCTGCAGGGGTGGAAAGGCATGATTATTGCATCTGTGTGATATGGTGTGCAATGAGTGGGTAACCGTGTACCCCAGTGCTAGCATTCCTTTGTGGGACCTTGTGTGATGATGGTTTATGGGGGTGTATGGGTATGTGCAGTGGGAATGCTTTGGTGATGGGTGTCCATGCTTTGTTGTTGCATGCAGGGCTTGGTGTTAGGATGTGTGGTTTGTGATATTGGTACATTTGTGAGGAGTTGGAGTGGTAGGGGTGAGGGCGAGGGTGGGGGTATTTGATAGCATGCAGGTAGGGTGGGGGTGTAATAGTTAAGATTTGACTTACCAGAGTCCATTCCTCCACCAACTCTTGCGAGGCCCTCAGGATGCAGAATCGCCAAGACCTGCTCCTCCCATGATGTTAGTGGTTGGTGGGGAGGTGGGGGTCCACCGCCAGTCAGCTGAACCGCCAGGTGGTGTCTTGAGACCACGGAACGCACCTTCCCCCGTAGGTCGTTCCACCTTTTCCTGATGTCCTCCCGATTTCTTGGGTGTTGTCCCACTGCGTTGACCCTGTCGACTATTCTTCGCCATAGCTCCATCTTCCTTGCAATTGAGGTGTGCTGCACCTGTGATCCAAATAGCTGTGGCTCTACCTGGACGATTTCCTCCACCATGACCCGGAGATCCTCCTCCGAGAACCTGGGCTGTCTTTGCCGTGCCATGGGGTGTTGTAGGTGATGTATGGGGCGGTGTGTGTGGTGATAAGTGTGGTGATATGTGGTGGTGTGTTGTGTGAGGTGCGTGGAAGTTATGTGGGTGATGGTGTTGTGTGCCTGTGGATGTTAGTTTTGTTGATGGTGGTGTCTCTCTCTGGCCTTCGGTCATGAATTTTGGTCTTAGGGGTTTGTGGGTAATGTGTGTGTGTGTTTTATATTGTATTGGGTGTGAGGGAGTGGTGTGTGTATGTGTATCAGGTGTGTGTATTTCAAATTGTCCAATGTGGCTGTGTTTTGTAGGAGTGTGTGTATTTTGATACGTGTGTCGTGATAGTGTGGGTGTATTTCTGTTGGCGTGACGGTGGAGGTTTTGTTTTCACCAGTTTATCACTGTCTTTTGGTGTGGCGGACTTGTGTGGGTGTCAGAATTTTGGCAGATTCCGAGCAGTGGGTCATAATGAATGTGGCGGAATTCCCCGGCCGCGGCGGTGTGTTGGCGGTCTTCTGCACGGTGGTAAGCGGCTTTTACCGCCAATGTAGTAATGACCCCCTATGTTCTCTAGAAGTTTATTTTAAGTCCATATTAGAGGATGTTAAGATAAAATTAGATCACTTGCGTGTGTGGTAAATATCGTGATGGAGGTTTTAATGAAGGGAAGTAGTTGTGTCAGTTATCAAGGTACTGAGGCACTGAGGTGCTCATTTACAAACAAATGATGCAGCGTGACATTGCAAGCCAGCTTGCTGCATCATTTTGAAAGTGCAGGGTTGTGTCGTATTTACAGAAATATGATGCACCCCTTTACTTTCCTCTGTGTTGACACACAAACTGCTGCCTAGCACTAACGCAGGCACCCTTGAGCCATGATTCAAGGGTTTCTGCATTGCAGGAATGATTGTCTATGTGCAAGAATGGACACCTTCCTGAACATAAACAATCATTAGTGCCAGAATGCAGAACACAGAGAGAGGAAAAAACAAGGAAAAATAATGTTATTTCTCCATGTTGTGCCACTTTAACGCTACCCCTGAGGTGGAATAAGAATCTGACGCATTCCAAGTCTTAATAATCTGGGAATGCATCAGTTTCCATGGGTGTTGCGTGGGAACACCCAGAACAACACCCATAGGACACCTCTTTCATGCAAAGTTATGTGTAAAAGGGGGCAATATTTATAAGCCATGAAAAGCCACACAAGGTGGCTTTGCGTGCCCTTGTAAATATGAGCTGACACACTGCACCAATGGAACATCAAATATGACGCTCCTATAGCGCAGTGTGCCACTAGAGTCTTGAAAATGAGGCCCTCTATGTGCTGCGGAGCACAACAATACTTCCAGTGGAGATCTTAGTATAAAACGGGAGAGGAGAAGAACACCAACCAAGAGAAGATTCTTTAACTGCCTTCCAGGCCCAACTGCCAAATTGTTTGATAGCGGTAGGGGGATCAGTAGAAAGAAAAAGAAAATGCAAAATCAACTCACCTCCATAAATAAGTCTACAGGATGGGCGAGCCAGCTGTCGGATGGCTCATACCAGGGCACTATCAGGATGTTTTACCCCTCCTTCTGAAGCTACCCCACACATGATTATTCTAAAGGGTGTGCAACCTCTACATTCAAAGACAGTAGAGAATTGGTGGATGTTGAAAAAACAAGATAGCCCACTGATTAACTCGCAGGGTCTCTGGCATACCCTGTTTATACAGCAAAATCATAATGGTGAGAAGAGGACAATGATTTGGGAGGTAAATAAAAATGAGTGATAGTCACTTAATAGTTGTAAATTTTCACACTGCCACTCTTGTCAATTTGGTATTAATGTCATTGCGTGCAGGAAAATTGCAGGTGTACCTCTGAGTTATTTCTACAGACCTGAGTAATTTTTAGATTCTGAACCAAACCAATATAACAAGGAAATGGTAAGATGTAGGAATACAGAAAGCAATACTTTATGTAAAAGATCTGCCCGGTTGAGATACCTGAATGAATCAGACTGACATAGGGCCTCATTATGAGTTTTGCCGTCTGATGGTAAGACCGCCACAGTAGAGCCCACCAAAAGACCGCCATATTGGCGATCATCCGACTGCCATATTAAGGGGCATATCTATACTCTGTTTGCGCCGAATGTGCGTAAAATTTTTTGTTGCACATTCGGCGCAAACCATATTTAAACTTTGACGCCGGAGCCTGCGGACATCAAAATTCCTCTGTGTGAGTCATTTTTTAGATGCGGGAAACTGCCTTGCCTTAATGACATGCAAGGTAGGCGTTCCCGCCCAAAAAATTTCTTTAAGGCCTGTGCGCCTTATTTATACTCCTGCTTCATTTTGACGCACAGGAGAAGGCGGGCCTTAAAAAACGGCGCACAGCCTGATGTGCGCCGTCTTTTAATGCCTGGGTCAGGGCAGGCATTAAGGAACCTGTTGGCTCACTTCCATGGTCTCGGACCATGGAAGGGGTCCAGAGGTGCCCTTCCCTGGCCCCAGGGACACCCCATGCCACCCTCGCCCACCCCTGGAGGACACCCATGGATGGGGGGACCCATCCCAGGTAAGTACAGGTAAGTCGGGGTAAGTATTTTTTTTAAAAAAAATTAAGTGGCATGGGGGGCCTAATTTGGGCCCCTCTACATGCCACTGTGCCCAATGACCATGCCCGGGGGACAGAAGTCCCCTGGACATGGCCATTGGGCAAGGGGGCATGACTCCTGTCTTTGCTAAGACAGGAGTCATTTCAATGGGGGTTGTGTGTCAAAAAATGGTGCAAGTCCGGTTTGAGGCATGATTTTTGCTTCAAACGTGACTTGCACCATTTTTTGACCCACAACCCGCATTTTCCCCTACGCAGGCGCTGCCTGGTTTGAGTCATTTTTTTTTACTCTGACCAGTCTGCAGCGCGGGCTAACGTAATTCATTAAATAAGGCGCCCGCATGGCGCGTAGGAATGGCATTAGCCGGCTGTAAAGTTTTTGACACAAACCACCGCCGTGCTGGTTTGCGTCAAAAAGTATAAATATGGGCCTAAGAGTTACACAGCTCAGTCCGCCAAAAAGTAGCAAATTCCAGAAACCGCCAGGACACTGAATGATAGAAAAAGGTGGTTCAACCATCAGCACCGCAAGCCCACCAAAAAGCCTCCAATCAAATTGCGATCCACAAATCACAAGAGTGGTTCTACCATTAGCGGTGAAAACCGTGGTGGTCTGAAGTCACATCAATCAGAACACACCACCACATTGGATAGTTTAAGTACTCCACACATATCCATACACCCGACACACCTACACACTGCACTGTAAAACACACCCTTACACAACCCACAATCCTTTGCAAACAGAATACCACTCACAGCCAGAGACTAAACAAAGATAAAAAGAACTAGCAAAATAAACAATAGGCACCCTTACACATCTCACTCAGCACTCATCCTAAACTTGCACAACACACAATTTTGTACCCCACACAATACACAACAATCGTCATCCACTCACATCACAGCACCCACACCTCATCACTAAAAATTTCCCACCACATTTTTCACTTCCTCAACATCTCTTCCACCACTACCATGTCCCCACAAAAACATCCATGTTTCACTGATGATGAGTTGAGTGTCATCGTGGACAAAATTGTCCAATTAGGGCCATACCTTTTTGAAGCACAGGTCCAGCAAAATCAATAGCCAGGAAAATTAGGTTGTGGCAAAGGATAGTCGACAGGGTGAATTCTGTGGGCAGTTACCCACGCACAAGGGAGGACCTCAGGAAGAGGTAGAACAACCTCAGGGAGAAGGTACGTTCGATGTCCGCCAGGCACCAGCTGGCATTCCACAAGACTGGTGGTGGACCCTCACGTCCTCCTCCTACTTTCACATCATGGGAGGAGACCGTCTTGGATCTCCTGCATCCTGAGGGCCTGACAGGAATAGCTGGGGGAGTTGATTCTGTTAAGTCACTACCCTGTTCATGGCACCAAAAAGTTTTGTCTTGCATGCTCACTGATCACCTTTCCCCACCTCAATGATCAAACCACCCACCACCCCTGTGTGCAAATGTCTAAATACCCCTCTCTGCCATGCCACATGTCAACTAAACTCACCTGGGGCCACAGTGTTTGTGTATGGCATATAAAGTACAGGGGCTGACAGCACTACAACTCCCAGTAGGCACTGTTCCACCTGTAAGAAAACCAGAACAGTGACTACATTTTAAAATGTCTTGCATGTGAAACTAACAAGCAATGTAACCCCTCCTGAATGCACCACCATCTTACAGTCCATGGCAATGATAGCAGTTCTATGGCCCATTTACCAGTATTATTACAAGTAAACCACAGCTACAGCTGTGTCCTCTACCAATCTGGCCTTTGAGAAATCCTTCCTAACAATGTCCTACACTCTGTGGGGGGAACACTATGGGAAACTGGATGTACTTGTAGTACATTCATACAGAGGCTCAGGTCAAATAGTAACTCCCATACTGTGTGCCAGCTGTGTCACCATAGTGCATTGTCCAGCTCTCATGTCATTACTCAGACAAGATATGGGAGTATAAGCAGTCATCTAAACACCAACATACCCCAAGAGCTTGGAGCATGGTGTATGCAATTGCAAATCTCTGGGCCCCACATGCTCTAATCCAGATTCAGAAGCAGCTGTCATTGTCATATCATGGGATCAGTGTGTGCATGTCACATAGCATGTCTAGTTGTCAAAGTTTAACATCACTTGTTGCATCACTTACATCTAATGTGTGTGCCACTTCTCCTACAGGTAACCTTGCCATTTTCAACATGGAGAAGACATCAGAGACTGACACCACCCCTATGGATGAAGGTCCCAGAGAGGAAAACACCCCTGGATTTTTGGACACTGAGGATGAATCTGGCCCATCAGGGACACCTGGTCAGTCAACATCTGTGAGCCTCACCCTGCCCACGTCGACTCCTCCCAGCCCTGTTGCATCCACATCATAGGCAACAATTCACCCCCAAACCTGTGCCCCAGGGACAGTGTCTTCCATCGCATGCCACCCAGTACAGGTACCTGAGTCTCCTGTTGTCACCCCTGAAAATTATGGTCCTGCCACCAGTGGGAGTGGCGCCACTGTGCTAGGGGCACAGGTATGTGGGGGTAGGGTACGTGGGAGGGATGGTGTGGGCCAGAGGATGGGGGCCCCAAGGGACAAAACTGCCTAAGACAATTTCTCCCAAGTCTTGGGAGCCTACCAACATTACCAAGGCACAATGGACCAGATATTGACCATAATGGGGTAGATCCGACAGCAGCAGAGGGCCAACCACCAGGAAGCCATGCAGCAATGGTAGGCCCAAAATGCCATCCTGGCTTCCATTGCTGGGGTGCTGAGAGACATGAATACCACCCTGAGTAGGTTCTGTACCAAACATCAGCCCTCTTCCACTTGCAATGTAACATCAGGCCCTTCTACAGCTGTGGCTGCTAGTGGGATGGAGGCCCTGACAGGTGAAGGGAATACCTTAAACACCCCACCCTCTGTAGCAGACAAACCCCCCCTTCCCGCCCATAAATGTGGATGTCCACCCAGACATCCGGGAGGAGCAGTAGCCAAGACCAAAGCCACTGCCAGGAATTAAACCTCTCCTTATTGGATACCCTTGTGGGCACAGATACACCCTGTTGACTGTTCTAAAGCCTACCCTGTCAAATGCCCTGACACTGTTCAGTACCATTTTCCTATGGTACAAGGACACGGGACTTGTGTTTTCAAATGGTGTAGCAGCTACCCTGATGATTTTATCCACCATGATTAACCCTTCACTGTTTTGTTTGTGTTATTTTGGTTCTTATCCCTCATTTTGCTGTGCACTCCCCAATAAATCCCACTTAACCACAGATCATGCGTTAGTGTGATTTATCAACCATTTACGACTGTCATGTATGAAAGGCTTGTATCAAAATGTTCCTCTCTAATGTAAAATATTTGTCATGGTAATTACACATGTACTGTATAATCAGGATACATATTGCATTGCCAATGTATTATATACACAACACAAATCTCTTGCATTGTACATTCTCACATCTTTATTTGGAGAATGCCAGTTACCACATAGTGAAATACTGCTGCTAACTTCAGTGTTGCAGCATGGGTGTCAAACACTACCAACCCACAGACTTCTGAAGTTAGGGACATGTCAGTCTTTCAGTATCCCATGAGGCAAACAGATTTGTTCAATCTATCATCAGCTAAAGCTTTATCATACACCCATACCACAGTTCCCAAATGACCATATCCCATTATACAGACAAAGGTCAGTACTAATGTCCGCAGTCATGGAACCTCCCACTTACCATGGTCAGGTATCTGTAGGCTTGCCACTCACCAGTGTTAGTCTTCAGATACATGCACATTGGTCTACAAAGCAGAAACCCACTGACAGCAATGTACAAGTTAGTTCACATACAACACAAAACATTATGATGTTAGAGGGTCTGGATACCACATTATGGCACGTCTCAGAGACCAATGAACACAAATATGCACATATTGGCCCCACCTCCAATACTAAACAGGTCTTTAGTGTGGAAAAGGACACTTCCATCTCACTGTCCTGACACCCTGAGCATTGAACTCAGATGCCACAAATCTCATGCCAGACAGTACCTGGTTTAATCCATGTTCACTTCACATATCAGTCTGCAAATCCCATCTGCCTGTGACATTGCCAAATGAGGATGAGCCAAACAATCAATCTGCAATCTGGCATTGACAAACATAAGGTACAGGTCACATGTATACATGTATGTTACCCTGCCAAATTATATGCACATATGTTACTTTGAATGTTCATTGTGAAAACATTAGACTATGCACATAACCGTTCTGTGCACAGCTCCAGGTAACATTCTGCATGCATATCTGAGTCATGGGCTTTGGAGAGACTTATGACCTAACTGAGGGTCACAATAAGGCCCTTATCTGGCATTCCTAACTTCACCAAAACCCCCACTGAATCACTTTTATTTATCACATCACATACCTTGATTCAGTTGAAGTACTGATTGATGAGATCAGCCCTCATGTCTACAACTTTATCCTCATCATCCTCACTTGGCAGATCTGCATTTCCACCCACAGGATCTGCTGGTTCCCCCTCATCTGGTATGGATGGTACCTGTCATCTCAGGGTGAGGTTGTGGAGCATGTAGCAGGCAACAACGATTTTACAAAGCTTGTTGGGTGAGTAGAGGAGGGCTCCCCCAGACTTATCAATGCTGCAAAACCTAGCCCTCAGGAGCCCAAAGGTCAGTTACACAACATACCTTGTCCTTCTGTGGGCCTCAATGAAGCAGACTTCACCTGGCATGGGTTGGTACTTCACTGGTGTCAACAACCAAGGATGGTTCGGGTTGCCGGAGTCCCCTGTAAGGAATGGTTACAATAATCCAAACATTAATCTTGGACATCCACAAATATGGTAGCAGATGAAAGGTACAGGCACACATTACATATATGACTTACCAACCAGCCAGGCCATCTCTGTGTATAGTTGTGTCATTAGCAAAGGGATATTGTTGTTCCACATTATCAAGGAATCATGGACTGATCCAGGATGCTTTGCACAGACTTGTGAAATGTAGAGGTCAGCCAAACAGACCATTTGGACGTTGATGGAATGGAAGTTTTTCCTGTTCCTATATACCTGTTCATGGGCACTTGGGGGAACCACTGTAACATGGGTGCCATCTATGGCTCCAATCACATGATGATGTGTCCCAAAGCATAAAAAACAGCCTTTACATGGGGAAAATCCTCAAGTTAGGGAAATCTGATGTAGCTATCCAGGTGTTTCAACAATGCAGAAAGTATAGCCTTCAAAACCAGACTGAACATGGGCTGAGACAACCCTGAAGTTAGGGCCATTGAATTTTTAAAGGACCCAGTGGCCAGGAAGTGTAGCACTGACATGACTTGGACAATGGGAGCTATGCAATTGGGATTACGAATGGCAGGCATCAGACCTGGCTCTCACTGACAGCAGAGATCCATGATTGATTGCCTATCCAGGCGGTATATTTGGATGACTTGAAGCTCCTCCATTGTGTGCAGGTCTGCTAATGGATGGTACACTGAAGTTTGTCTTGCTCTTCTCATGGCAGGGTTACTATTTAAGACAAAAACAGAAAGTATGTGTATGACTCAATCTGTACTTCATAAGTATGATCACACCAACATCACTGATAAAGCTACATTATGTCACATGATACAGTGAAAAAGTTGTACTCAGCACATACCTATGCAACATTTGCCTAAATACTGTAATCAAATCCCCTTTCCCCTAGCATGTTCTTTTAATGGAGGAACATGTCACTGACTGTTAAAGGGACATTGTAGGAAAGTACCCTCTTTGGTGACATGATTACCCCATTTTCTGCCTGATTGTCTGTGTGTTTGACTGTGTTCACTAGGATCCTGCTAACCAGGACCCCAGTAACTATGCTCTCTCCTTTCTAAATTGGTAACTGTACCCTTTTATTCCCACAATTGCCATACTGGTACACCCATGTAAGTCCCTAATATATGGTACCTAGGTACCCAGGGCATTGGGGTACTAGGGGATCCCTTTGGGCTGCAGCAGTTGTTCTGTCAGCCATATGGACCCTATGCAAAAGGTTCTGCAGGCCTACCATTGCTGTCTGCGTGAAATTAGTGCATGCACCTGTTATCACTACAGGTCACTGCACCAGGTCACTGTAAGTCACCCCTATGGCAGGCCCTCGCAGCCCAGAGGGCAGGATGCAGGTACCTGGTGTGAGGGCACCCCTGCACTGGCAGAGGTGCCCCCACAAACTCCAGGCCCATTTTCCTGGACTTTGTGAGTGCGGGGACACCATTTTACGCGTGTACTGGACATAGGTCACTGCCTTTGTCCAGCTACATAATGGTAACTCCGAACCTGATCATGTTTGGTATCAAACATTTCGGAATCATACCCCAATACTGTTGCAAGTATTGGAAGTATGATTCCATGCACTCTGGGGGCTCCTTAGAGGACCCCCAGCATTGCAACCACCAGTCTCACAGGGTTTTCCGAGCAGCCCAAGCTGCTGCCACCCCTCAGACAGGTTTTGGCCCTCCTGCTGCTTGATCTGTTCAAGCCCAGTAAAGCAGAACAAAGGATTTCCTTTGGGAGAGGGAGGTAACACCCTCTCCCTTTGGAAATGGGTGTGACTGGTTTTGGAGGGGTAGTCTCCCCAAGCCACTGGTATGCTTTGAATGTCACATTGGGTGCCCTCCATGCATAAACCAGTCCACACCGGTTCAGGGACCCACAGTCCCTGCTCTGGCATGAAACTGGACAATGGAAAGGAGAGTGACCACTCCCCTTTTAATCACCACCCCAGGGGTGGTGCTCAGAGTCCCTCCAGAGGGTACCTGGGTTCTGCCATCTTGAATCCAAGGTTGGCAGGGAACTCTGGAAGCATCAGAGTTGCCAGGCCAGGCAGGTGATGTCAGAGTTCCCTCCTGATAGGTGCTTACCTGGTTAGGTCACCAATCCCCCTTTCAGGGCTATTTAGGGTCTCTCTCCTGGGTGGATCTGTTTGTATAGCTATTTTATTCAGGTTTTAGACAAGTTGTTTTAGCTCACTAGGCCTGCCACTGTGCACTTTCACCCTATTACACTTTACATAGCATTGCTTTATTTTTCTACCAATAGCTTCACTTGGGGTGCTGTTTTTATTTCTCTCTATCTTATTGTCCTTGAGCCTAGGAATGCATTGTATTCTTAGTAGGACATATAGTTCACTTTGTGCTACAGTCAGATAGGGTTGCTGACAAACGTGGTATGCTGTGTCTCCTGCATTTACAGAAACACACACACTCATACGTGGGGACCATTTCTTAGAATGTCAGCTGTTTTATTATAAAACACCCCTTAGATCCAGACACGTTAGAGGGAGATTCCAGCCAGATGACCACAACTGTATGCTGATTGCTGCAAGCTTTGCTACAGCTACTTGCTTAGATGGCCGAGCCCTGAACTGGATGGGGACAGTGTCTTTTTAGACCTCAGGCCTTTTTATCGGGTATGAGGGATGATGTTCTTCCAGGGGGAAACCCAAAGGGCAGATTAGGCTTAGTATGCTGTAGGTGAGGGGCTATAGATCCACTCCCCTGTTTAGACAGTGTGGTAGGACTTTTCTTGTGTTTTACATTTTTAGTCACATACCTGCTCCTATTGTTTTTTATTATCCTCGTTATTGCAATGCACCTGCGTTTATCTAAGAAGCAGATATTTTTATAAATGCTTATTTAAATATATTCTGCCTCTGTTGTCTTTGCCTGAGTGAGATCTTAGTAACTGAGAGAACGGCATGAGATATGATGTACCACAATTGCTTGGGGAGTCTATCTTACCATGAGCTCGGTTGCCACAATCATCTCGGTCAGAGATGGGGTGCTGCTAGTTAGCAGGAAATCCCGGATTAGGCCAACAGGTGTCACCTGGTGTGGAATTGTACTCAGTACCCACAACCTAGGCGATCCTACCGTCCAAATCCAGTAGCCTCATTACCCTAATGAGAACCTATGCAACAGGTCCTCAGATTTAACGTGCAAGACTCAAGCAGGAATCCTCTGCAATGTTTACTTCATCTTCTAGCCACTGGAACTGCAAATGGACTGCACAGGAACCTACAATCTTCAGCTACAGTGACGACTCTGCTCTGCAGCGTTGTTTCTCTGGCTCCTTCCAGTGACTGCAACATTTTCCCGGCTGTGCATACTCTGGGGGTGGCAAGTCTTCAGCCTGCACCAAGAAGCAATCTCCCTTGGAGTGAAGGAATCACTCCCCTGCATCCGCATGCACCTGCTGCAACGACAACTGGCTGCGTGGATCTCCTCTCATCCTGAGCTGCATGGATCCTGCATTATGGGTGGTGGTCTGGAGTACAGCTGTCCAACTTTGGTGGAGGTAAGCCTTGGCTTTCCCACGCAGGACAGTACCCCCATGCACTGCGTCGCTTGCAGCTGCCAAGGCTTGTTTGCATCTCCTTCAGCAGATCTTCAGGTGATGTGTAGCCTCAGTCCCACCACTCCTTCCTGCGATGCACAGCCTTCTGCTTGGTTCTCCTGCGGCATGGGATCCCTTTTTGTAGTGTTGCGTGGGCTCCATCTGCAACTTCCGTGTCCCCGTCCTGAGGGACTCATGTGGGTGCTGCCTCTGCTCCTGTGGACTCTCTGCGACGCTGAGGATCTCCTGTGACTCCCCCTCCTGGGTTGAGGCCTCCTGGCCCTTGCTGGTCCCCGACAGCACCACTTTTCCACTAACCACAAGTTTGCCTTTGCCAAGGTTTGTCGGGGGAATTCCTGCACAGACACACGTCTGCAATCTTCATTCCTGCGTGGGACATCTTCTTCATCCATCAGGAACTCTTCCCTGGCTACAGGCCGGACCTGTTCTTCATCACCGTCGATCAACTCCTGCAAATACATTTGGGTGGGTAGTAGCTCCTACTCCTTTTGGACTCCACTGTGACTCTTGGACTTGGTCCCCTCTCTCCACAGGTCTTCTTAAGGAATCCACCGCTGGTGTTTTTGCAGTCTTTTCTTGGTGTCTTCTTTTCTTCTTTTCCCTCCTTTTGGGTGGTGTGGGGGAAATTCCAGTAATTTACTCCTGCTTTCCTGGTAGCTGGGGGGTACTGTGTTACTTACCTCTGTGGTCACTATTGGTTATAACTATTTGCACTGTTTTCTAACGTTTTCTACGCCTATTTATTATTGCTAGTGTATGTATTTAGTGTATTACTTCCCTCCTATTGGAGGGTTGCCCTTCTAGTATTTTTTGGTATTGTGTTCCAAATATTGAGTACCTTTATGTATTGCACAACTGAGTGTTTTCTTTCATGTGTTTAAGTGCTGTGTGACTACAATGGTATTGCATGAGCTTTGGTTGTCGCCTAGATAATCCTTGGCTGCTCATCCACAGCTACCTTTAGAGAGTCAGGCTTCTAGATACTGCCTACACTTCACTAAGAGGGCATAACTGGACCTGGTATAAGGTGTAAGTACCTTGGGTACCCACCACACGCCAGGCCAGCTTCCTACAGACATCAACTTACTTGACATGTGTAACATAATTGGAACACCTATACTATGTTCAGATCGTCATTACTCTGCTGACAATTCTGTTTCATGTACATAACTCTGGATACTTAATTTTCACATCCCATACATATTACATCGAAATTGCTACATTTGCATTAAGCCAGCTGTTAACACATTATCACAAATACAAATCTTAGTCAGTGAGGCAAATTTCATAACCATAACGTAAAAAATATGATCCACAATATGGCAGCTGCTTGACCTACTGTACTGGACATCAGGAATATACCTAACTCTGCCAGCAGATGTTGTCATGGCGGTAGGCAGTCACAACTGCAGTGGATATTGCCATTGGAATGCATTGCTGCCTTTGGCGGACTTGGGCCAATGGTGACGTTTGTCGGCGGTGACAGTGCTGTACGTGGCAGACGCGACCTCCATCTCATGCTTCATGTGTCACTTGACTCCTAACACTGCTGCCAGCAAGACCTCCATGACCTGAGCTGCTGTATACTGCCTCTTGGAGCAATCATGCCTCATCCTACAGGTGATAGGTCCCCTGCCTTATTGGCTGATGAGCTGGACAAGCTTGTGGAGGAGGCCCTACCCCTGTATGGACAGCTCTATGGTGCACCAGAGGAGCAGGTAAGTGCACTGCAATATCAATGTATGAAATGTTCAGTGTATGATGATGTTGATGAAATGTGGATGGAAAGAAGGATTGGGACGATATGTGTGAGTAGATGAACATGTGCACATGTGCATAGATGGTTTTGATCCCTGATACATAGTAGGGAGTGTGTGATGTATGTACCCTGACCCATAGAAAAACTGTATAACATGATAAATGAAGGTAGTGTTTGAAATAGATGTATACTTATACCATGTTTAAATAAATGCTTGTGGTCTGGTCATATGTTTCTAGCCAAGGCCTGGTACTGCATATGCATGTTGTATGCCTGACTCCACTTCACACATGGCCTGTCTGCAGATGGTCATTCCACATTAAAGGGGATGTTGGAGGAAGTGTATGTATGACTACTTGCACAAACATTTGTTCCACCCTTCTTGTTTAGGGATGGTGCATATGGACATGACTTTCTCCCCTTGTCTGTGTCGTCCTTGCAGGTCAACGCCCACCAGAAAAAGGGGATCTGACGTGCCATTGCCAAGAAAGTGTGGACCCTGGGTGTCCACAGCTGGCGGAGCACCCACTGTAGGAAGCAGTGGGAGGACGTGAGACGCTGGGCCCGGAAGACCGCAGACACCCAGCTGGGGATGTTCTCCCAAGGAGGATGGGGTGCCTGTCAAACTTTGACCCCCCCTAATGGCCCACATATTGGCGTGGCCCACTCTGAGTTGGATGGGCTTTTAAGGGCAGCACAGCAGCCAGAAGGGGGTAAGTAATGATTTAACACATTTTCATCCCTATGCCAGGTCAGTGGATGAAGTGATAGAATCGAAGCTGTGGCAATGTGGTAAGTGCAAAGGGTCAAAGATCTGCAAGGAACACCTATATTAAAAGTCCTCGACATTGGTACACAAGTGTGCACATACTATTGTTTTAGGGATATATTACTCTCATATGTTATACCTCCTGTACACAATCATATGATGATGCACATGTGACTGTGTCATATGTGTACCACTATACTGCTATAAATATTCTGCTGGTTGATACTTGCCACCTACAGATCCATACTCCCAAAAGCATGATGGTAAGTTCTTCAGGTTTTTGCCCAGTGTCCATTCCAATGCCCCTTGATACATGTTTATGTGCAACATATGGTCTGACAAGTTTTAGTCATCCCTACTTTTCATGAGGTTTCTGATGAATGACAACTACATGTGAGGCTTTGATGTCCATCTGAGATTTCACATGCCATACTTGCTAAACTTACTCAGAGCTGTTAGGAGGTGAACCGATTTGGTAAGTGAGGGCTGTACATTGGCCCCTGTAATGTCTCATCTGAGTGGATATCCTACATGTTGGAAACCATGGAGGTATTGCTAGACGACTATTGCAACACATACATTGTGATCAGAGCTCTGAATGTTAGTACCATGTACATGTTATTTAAATGGTATGTGGCTACACAGCTATTTCCTTATTCATTGTGTTGTGGCCATGCTAAATAGGCCAAGTCATTATTCACTGTTTTTTGCCAACATAATGTGTACATTGTAAGGTCCTCTCATAAATAAACATTGTAATGTATCAAAGACATCCTTCCTTTTGCTTTATTGGATATGTTTTGATTGATTTTAGTATGGAAGACTATTGTTTGCACTGACTAAATTGTGGTGCAGGTGTAGTAGTTCAAATTCACATGTGGGTGGAATGGTATGTGTAGCAGTGGCAGATCCTCTGCTATGGCAGTGGAGCATTGCCCCGCTGTCAGCAGCAGAAGCTGCAAACCTTTCACAAGGAAGGGATAATAAACCATGTTTATTATCCCTTTGTTGTGAAAGCGGCGGGGCCATGGGGGTGATGAGGAGTGAGGGGACCCACGTATGTTTGGCTGGCTGCCTCTGGCCAGCCAAACACACATGTGCAGTGTGCCGCCGGGCTGGAGAGAGCATGCACAGGCTCCCAGTCTGCCTGGGAAGGCCCTGGCTTGGCGCTCCCAGCCAATCCTAACGCTGCTCTGAGCAGCGTCAGGATTGGCTGCAAGGCAGACTGGGAGCCTGTGCCTGCACTGCAAGTTGGAGGAGCGGCGGAGTGGCGAGAAGCAGAGCAACGGTAAGTTTATTTTATCAATTTTATTTCCGTTTATTAAAAAATTCCTTCCCCGTGCCCTGCCCCACCCCTTGTAACCCCCGCAAGCTGCGACTGATGTGTAGTCTGTCATTTGGCTAGGCTCAAGGTGTATGTCTCCATGACAACATCTGATACAGATGCAAGATTACTCATATCTGAAGTGTGGCTAGTGGTGTTGCCCCTCAAACATTGGGCTATTGTTGTTACCACTCATCATGATATGTTGTAGTGTATGTGGCCTGCATGCACATGACAGGTGGCCATTATATTTAAAGACTAGTTATGCTACCTGTGGTTGTCTGTGGGTAAATGTTATGGGCTAATTAGGCCCCTATGAGTGTGCAAGACTGTTTACAGGTGGAAAATGACTAAGATGAGTAGGTCAACAAAGTATGTATCTTCCTTTCCTACATGACTATTGGTACATGTGTTGGTGACATGTGTTTAGACTCTATCATACTCCAAATTAGGAAATGCCAAATATAGTTGTTGCATGTTTTCAAATTTTAGTTGTGAATGTTGTGGATTCTGTGACATGAAATGGTTTTGGCTTGGGAGCAACATGCTGTTTTGTGTTTGATGTCACCCATGTAGAGGTGCGTGCCAATTTGAAGAAGGACTTGGATTCATTATAGAATATGGGTGTGAGTGATTGTTTTTAATATGGGCAGGATATTTTAACATCAGTAGATGCACTTTTCCGTCTAGCGAAGTGTGTGACATAGTGGATGTGTGTGGAGAAGGACAGGCACATGTTACCTCCTTGACTGTCTTTTTGGATATAGTCCTTAAGCTTGAGGTACTTCTCCCCTCTGGCAGAACCAATTCCCTACCTGAAGTCATAAAAGTTCCTCCAAGAAGACCAACATTACCCAGGCACCACCACAAAAAGGAGCTCAGAATGTCACATCCTGTTCTTTTTAGTTGTAGGATGGATCCTACGCTGAAGATCGTTTCGGTGAGTGTGCATTATTGATTTATGTTTACTGTGTTTCTCTGCCACTTGACAGTGATTGTATTTTGTAATCTTTTAGGTCGTAACACCGTGCTTTAGCGGGCAGGCTTGTCAGAAGCTTCTATTGTAGACTCGCAAAGCAGTCTTTCTGCAAAAGGTATCAGCTGGCAATGGGCATCTTCTCCCCGCTTAGCGTTCAGGGTTTTTTGGCAGTGCTACTTCTAGGCGGGCCTATTGGTAAGGCTATAGCGAGGTTTGGTTACTTAGAAACTAACTCCAAACAGGAAGTTTTTGTTTGATTTCCTTTCTCGTGTTTTTAGCGTTGTGGGAAGAAGGTGAAGTGTGTTCTTGAGGGCTCACTGGTGTAAGTTGGATGGAACCCACATGGAGACTTCTGACGAGGGGGCAGGTCCGTCATCCCACCCTTCCTTAGAATCAATTCTGGTAACAATTGAAGTTGTGGTGGAGGCAGCTAGTAGGGCTCGAGATGGCCAGCCCCCACCTAAGATTCCAAGGGACCATTTAGATCACCGTGGGGATGACCCTGATGAAGATAACAGAAGGGGTCATTATATTTAGGTGTCTGATCTGGCAAACCTATTGCAACCTTTAAGGGATAATCTGAGTCTTCCTACGCCAGCTCCATAAGCTAATGAGGCTGATTTTTTGGCTAATTATCAGCATGTAGAGCCTGGGACTGTATCCTTGCAAAATGCTATCAGACCAGTCTTGTCCCATTAGTGAAAGGAGGTAGACAAGATGTTTTCTCCCAGGATCCTTTCACTTCATTATCCTGTGAATATATATGCTGAGGAGTTCCCATCAGTGGTGAAGGTGGAGAATCTCATAGCAGGCTCGCCCACTAAGGCTAATGTGGTGACTGAGGACACTTCTGGTGGACAAAAATGTGGATGGTGCAGTGAAACACTGTCATGCTGCTGCCAATTTCTCAACTTGTGCCAACAATCACTGCACATAAATTGTCCAGTCCCTTCTAAAGGACTTCCAGACCTTGACGGATGACATGTCTGATGGGGTAAATTGTCTGACTCTTTTGTCTCTCATGGAGCAGTAGGTCTGTTTTAATTCTGATTTGTTATTTGATAATCTGTGTGCATCAGCAGCGACATATGGAGCTGCTCTTGCTGCAGGTCGACACTTGTGAATGCGTTCCTGGAAGGAAGATGCTGCTCAAGAGGGTATTCTGATGAAGCTTCCCTTTGAGGGTTCCAAAGTTTTTGGACAGCAGTTAGAGGAGGTGATTAAGAAGTTGGTGGAGAATAAAAAATTATTGATTCCAGCTCATTGCTTTCCTGAGGTAAATGTTTTGCCTATAAAAGGGATTTTCCTCTTGGGCTTTTGAGAGGTACTTCCCAGACCTTTTGAGGTAGAGGTCATGGCCAGGGCACTCCAAATATTGATAAATACCAGTTCCAACTCTCCTCCACAGCACCCAACCCTCCTACTCCTAAGGCATGACTATCAACACTTGTACTCCCAAAGCGTAACTATCAACTTCTCCATTTGGGGGGGGCGGGGGCTGTTGGAGTTCCATGACTACTGGTGACAGGGCATCTTGGGTGCCTGAGTGGTTCAAGTAGTCTCTGAGGGGTACAATTTGAAATTTTCAGAACTCCAAGCCAGTCTTTCGGAACCTCTCCTCCCAAGACAAGAGCTTCAGGCTCTTTCCAACAGCATTCAGCAACTGCAAGACAAATAAGCAATTCTTCATGTCCATTAAGCTGGAGCTGGGGCAAGGGTCTTTTTTCTATACTAATCCTGGTGTTAAAGGTGTCAGGGGACTATTATCTAGTGTTGGACTTAAAAGCATTGAATTATTTCAGGGTTCCTCACAAGATGGCCATGCTGCAAAGTATATTATCTCTGCTGAGCCAGAGACAGTACTTGGTATCTTTGAACATGTTTGACGCATATTTCCACATCCCGATATTTCCTCTCCACCAGCAGTTTCTGAGGTTTTCTGTGGCCAACCAGCATTTCCAGTTCCTGACTTCCATTTGACCTCACTTTAGCACCCAGAGTCTTTAAAAAGCTTCTGGCTCCATGTAGGAAAGTACCATCTTGCCTGGCATGTTACCCCCATTTTTTTTACTTGTTTGTCAGTTTGTTTTTGCCTGTCTCACTGGGATCCAGCTAGCCAGGACCCCAGTGTTCATAATTGTGGCCTGAATGTGTTCCCTGTGTAGTGCCTAACTGTATCACTGAGGCTCTGCTAACCAGAACCTCAGTGCTTATGCTCTCTTTGCCTTTAAAATTGTCACTGCAGGCTAGTGACAATTTTTACCAATTCTAATTGGCACACTGGAACACCCTTATAATTCCCTAGTATATGGTACCTAGGTACCCAGGGTATTGGGGTTCCAGGAGATCCCTATGGGCTGCAGCATTTCTTTTGCCACCCATAGGGAGCTCAAACAATTCTTACACAGGACTGCCATTGCAGCCTGAGTGAAATAATGTCCACGTTATTTCACAGCCATTTTACACTGCACTTAAGTAACTTATAAGTCACCTATATGTCTAACCCTCACTGGGTGAAGGTTAGGTGCAAAGTTACTAAGTGTGAGGGCACCCTGGGACTGGCCAAGGTGCACCCACATAGTTCAGGGCAATTTCCCCGGACTTTGTGAGAGCGGGGACACCATTACATGCGCGCACTACATATAGGTCAATACCTTTATGTAGCTTCACAATGGTAACTCCGAATATGGCCATCTAACATGTCTAAGATCATGGAATTGTCCCCCCATGCCAAATCTGGTATTGGGGTGCCAATCCCAGGCATCCCCGGGGCTCCAGCATGGACCCTTGGTACAGCAAAACCAACTCTTTGTGATTTTCACTGCAGCTACCACTGCTGCCAACCCACAGACAGGCTTCTGTCCTCCTGGGGTCTGGGCGGCCCAGTCCCAGGAAGACAGAACAAAGGATTTCCTCTGAGAGAGGGTGTTACACCCTCTCCCTTTGGAAATAGGTGTTAAGGGCCTGAGAGGAGTAGCCTCTCCTGGCCTCTGGAAATGCTTTGAAGGGCACAGATGGTGCCCTCCTTGCATAAACCAGTCTACACCGGTTCAGGGATCCCCCAGCCCCTGCTCTGGCGTGAAACTGGACAAAGGAAAGGGGCGTGACCACTCCCCTGTCCATCACTACCCCAGGGGTAGTGCCCAGAGCTCCTCCAGTGTGTTCCAGACCTCTGCCATCTTGAATGCAGAGGTGTGAGGGCACAATGGAGGCCTCTGAGTGGCCAGTGCCAGCAGGTGACGTCAGAGACCCCTCCTGTTAGGTGCTTACCTGACTAGGTGGCCAATCCTCCTCTGAGGGCTATTTAGGGTCTCTCCTGTGGGCTTCTCTTCAGATAACGAATGCAAGAGCTCACCAGAGTTCCTCTGCATCTCCCTCTTCTACTTCTGCCAGGAATCAACCGCTGACGGCTCCAGGACGCCTGCAAAACTGCAACAAAGTAGCAAGAAGACTACCAACGACATTATAGTGCCTATTTCTGCTGGCTTTCTCGACTGTTTCCTGGTGGTGCATGCTCTGGGGGCTGTCTGCCTTCACCCTGCACTGGAAGCCAAAAAGAAATCTCCTGTGGGTCGACGGAATCTTCCCCCTGCTAACGCAGGCACCAAACTTCTGCTTCACCGGTCCTCTGGGTCCCCTCTCATTGTGACAAGCGTGGTCCCTGGAACACAGGAGCTGGATCCAAGTGACCCTCGACAGTCCAGTGGTCCATCTGTCCAAATTTGGTGGAGGTAAGTCCTTGCCTCCCCACGCCAGACAGTAATCCGGTGTACTGCGTGAACTGCAGCTGTTAGGGCTTCTGTGCACTTTTGCAAGGAATCCTTCATGCGCAGCACAGCCCAGGTCCCCAGCCCTCCGTCCTGCATTGCTCAACTCGCTGAGTTGACCACCGGCTTCGTGGGACCCTCCTCAGTAGTGTTGAGACAACCACCATGCTCAATTTTCTTGAACCCATGTTCAAGTACTTCTGCGGGTGCTGCCTGCTTCTTGTGGGCTCTCTGTGTTGCTGAGTGCCCCCTCTGTCTCCTCCTCCAAGGGGCGACCTCCTGGTCCTCCCTGGGCCCAGGCAGCACCCATTTTCTTTAACCGTGACCTTTGCAGCTAGCAAGGTTTGTTTGCGGTCTTTCTGCATGGAAACAACTCTGCATCCTCCATCTCCCTGTGGGATATCTTCTGTGCAAAGTAGAAGTTCCTGGCACCTTCTGTTGTTGCAGAATCTTCAGCTTCTTCCACCCAGAGGCAGCCATTTTGCACCTTCATCCGGGGTTTAGTGGGCTCCTGCCCCCCTGAACACTTTCGTGACTCTTGGACTTGGTCCCTTTCCCTTGCAGGTCCTCAGGTCCAGGAATCTGTCTTCAGTGCTTTGCAGTCTATTGGGGTCTTTGCAGAATCTCCAATCGACTTTAGTGTGTTTCTGGGGAAGTAGAGTAACTTTATTCCTACTTTTCAGGGGCTTGGGGTGGGGTTTCTTGGACACCCTTAGTGTTTTCTTACACTCCCAGTGACCCTCTACACAGTACACTAGGCGTGGGGTCCCTAAGTAGCTCGCATTCCACTTTCTTAGTGTATGGTTTGTGTTGCCCCTATTACATCCTATTGTATTCTACAGTGTTTGCACTACTTTTCTAACTGTTTCCTTACCTGATTTTGGTTTGTGTGTATATTTAGTGTATTTTACTTACCTCCTAAGGGAGTATATACTCTGAGATATTTTTGGCACATTGTCACTACAATAAAGTACCTTTATTTTTAGTAACTCTGAGTATTGTGATTCTTATGACATAGTGCTATATGATATAAGTGTTATAGTAGGAGCTTTGCATGTCTCCTAGTTCATCCTAAGCTGCTCTGCTATAGCTACCACTGTCAGCCTAAGCTGCTAGAACACTACTAATCTACTAATAAGGGATAACTGGACCTGCAGAGGGTGTAAGTACTATCAGGTACCCACTATAAGCCAGGCCAGACTCCTACAATCCATTGGTGGATATTTTACATTTTCGAGATATTCAAGTGTTTCCTTTCCTTGATGACTGGTTAATTACCTCTCCTTCTCTCTCTCTAAGGCTTTCCAGGAAGTCCAGGAGGTCTGTACCCTCCTTCTCAAGCATGACTTTCCCCTAAACGAAGCCAAGTCCCACCTGCATCCTTCCCTGTCTCAACAAATTATTGGAGCCATTCTCAGGATGGACTTGGGAGATATATTTCTGGTCCCCGCTTGGAGAGACAGCCTGCTGCTTCATTTATCTTCTCTTTTGGTGCTTCAAGAGGCTCCAGCAAGACTGTGGCACAAGGAAATGGTTTTGACTCTGGCTCTGGTTCCTTGGAGCATTTTACACCTCTATCCCATTGTCCATCATTTTTGTGGCACTGGAGTGCAGTGTTGCAAGATTTCGAGACATGGGTTCCTAGTACCCTCCCTTCCGCCATATTTGTCAGGACATACAGTGGTGGTGGAACCTAGTCAACCTAGACAAGGGCCATTTGTTTGTTTCACCTCATGCCCCATGGTCTTCTCGACGAATGCCAATGGTTTCGAGTGGGGGTAGGTCTGGAAAGACACGCAGATCAAAGGGTTTGTGGTAGGCGAGAGGCTCTTTACTCCACCAATTGGGAAAAAATGGCAGCAGATCGGGAGGCTCTTTTTTATTTTCTCCCATTGATCAAAGGTTGGCTTCTGTGCTCAGATGGACAATCAAGTGGCAAAAACGTACTTGTGTAATCAAGGGAGGATAATCCACTCTCTCTTTCTGCTTTGTCTTAAGTTTGGATTTGTTGTCAGAGAAGAATATACTCTATGAGACGGCAGTTTATCTTCTGGGGAAGGAGAAGGGGCCTGCTGACCAACTCAGCCAGAAGTTTCCTTCCTTGATCTGTCTGTGCCTTTCTCCATTGGTTGTTCACAAAATATCACAAAGGTTTGGGGTCCCATTGCTGGACCTATTGCCACAGACAGAAATGCCCTGCTTCCTCAATTCTGTTTCCAGTCCCCTCTCAGAAAGCTTGGATGATGAATGTGCTGTCAATCCCCTGGCCAAAGGATCTGCTCTACTGCTTTCCTCCCATTCTGATGATTCCCAGTGTTTCACTTTGGTAATGACCGATCACTCTTGGGATCTTCTGGTGGTTCCAGTGTGGTCTCAGAGGTCTTAGTACGTCCTTCTCCTTCAATTATCTCCCTTGGTTCTTTCTTCTACATCCCTGTAAAATGGTGTCAGACTAGTGGGTTTGATCCAAAAGCTTGTGCTCTGATGCGCATTGTGTTTTTTTTTTAAAGATGTTTTAATTTTGAGATTGGAGGTTTCTACCATACGGATGCAGTGGGATTCTGTTTTTGCTTTCCGGGGGAACAATATCACTGAGGTAGCATTGTTGGTGTCCTGTCTCCTTCTGTTTATTTTTTCTCTAGTCTGGTTTCCCATTCTTTGTTTTCCTCTTGGTATTTGTCTTTGGTGCTCCAGATATTTACTGGTCCTGCCTTCGAGCAACTTGACTCTGTCCCTTTCAAATTCCTCACGGAGAAATGGTGTTTTTGGTGGCTCTATATAGGGCAGGCAAGTAAGGGAGATTGGTGCTTTGCTATCAGTTTTCCCTTTTATCTGCTATTTTTCTGGACAAGGTTGTGCTTTGACTGAGCCATATGTTTATAGCCCAGGATTCCTTTGCAGATCTGCTGTTTAGAGGATATTATTCTTCCTATATTTTTTCCTAGCTCTCTTTGGCAGAAGAGGTGGCTTTGCATTCTCTTGATTTTTGCTTTGTCTGGCCTGTCTGGCCGTTACTTTCGAGCCGCTTGTGGGCAAAGTCACTGACCTGCGGGTTGCGAGGGTGCAGTATGTTCAGGCACAGGTCTCTGGGATGAGACTAGAGGAATTTCTGGGTTGGGTTCGACATTACGTTCTGTTCCACGAGACTTGGGGGCCATATTGCAGGGAGACGACTATTAAAGCAGTGAATTTCTAAAGAGTGCCTCTTGTAGTTCCAGACTTTTTGTAGAACTTCAGCTTCTGCATTTGGCTCACCTGCTTCTAGTGATTCCTCTGCATTTTAGGTTGCGGTTTTCCTGCTGTTCAGGATGCAGTGCTCTTGATGCTGTATTTCTTAAATCGTGACCCTACAGGAAAGAAGATTTTATTACAAGACCCAGAGGCTCCTATTATGCTCAACATTTCTTGCATTTATCATAATAGCAGCCAAGATAAGCTATGACTTCCAGCATGCTTAGATAGTAGAACTACAACATGCTGTCATAATGAGAAAAAAACAACCAATCATGTCAGGGTAATGTTATAAGTATCTTGACTGGGAGCAACAAGTCCTCTTTTCTTGCTTATGCAGTTAAGGACCTTCTAACAATGGAGCTATAAACCTAACTATAGACTAGGCTAAAAGAAAAGTAAACAAGTTCTTGAAATAGTTCACAATCTGAAGAATCCGTGGAGTAAGGTCCAAGTCGTGAAAAACAGGCAATTGTTCCATCTTGTAGAAGATGTTGAAGAAAAGAGAAGAACGTGAAGCACCAGAGAGAGATGGCAATGATATTCCTGGTTAAGACATCTGGTTAACAGAGACATACGAACCTAAGCAAAAACAATGGGAGGGTTATAGATGTAGAGGAATAATACTCCGTGTCTTTAATAAAAGCATGACTTTCCTTCACGGAAACTAAGAAAATCTCAATTTTATTACAAGACCAGGAGGCTCTTATTAAGCTGGTTTAAAGCACTGCCACAACATTATTAACAACATAAGAAACAGGTTTGCAATAGAATGTACTAAAAGCGGAAACATTTGACCGGTCAGCAGATTTGAGAAAGTCATCTAGACTCATTCTGGTCCAAAAGACTTTTGATGCCATAGCACCCATGGTAGAATGAATACCAAAAATTTAAGTATGAATGCCCTCTAAACCCATGATCCATTTAACCCATTGGGCTAAGGTAGGTGAAGAAACAGGGTTATGAGGAGTTTTAAGGGAAATAAGAAGTTGAGGTTCCGATAAGTTTCTCAAATCTTTGGTTTTTGAAATATACACTTTTAAACAACTTCCCACACATATTGTAGGATAATCCGGAAAATAAGGATAGAATACAGACATTAGAATTGTTTTAGTTCTTCTGCACACTGGAAAAAATACACCTGAAGAAGTGTATTGTACAGAGGAAACATCTAGAGCTTTAACATTGGAAATATGCTTTAAGGAGACTAAACATAGAAGAACAGTTAGTTTTGCAGATAGAAATTTTAAAGATAAAAAAGAATTACAGGTTCATTTAGAAAAAAAAATTAAATTACATTTACGTCACACAATGAACCGTATTTTGGTAAAGCAGGTTTAGAAAATCTTACTCCTTTTAAAAGTCAACAAATCAACAGGTGTTCACCCACAGGTTTTGCATAAACTCTGTTGTGCTCGGCTGAAATTGATGGTCTGTATGTATTGACTGTTCTAGAGGCTTTCCCATGGGCGGCTAAAGAAGCTAGAAAGTTCACAATTAATGTTACATTTGCTGAAAGAGATCTTCACCTCTGTCCATGCACTAACTATGCCACACTCTCAAGTCTGACTTGTAAGCTCTGGATGTACCTGGTGCCTAAGCCTGTTGGATGAACTGAGCAGCTTGTGCCGAAATTCCTGGGGTTCATCAGGAAGACCCAAAACCATCCATGCCAGTAACCAGAGGGACTAATTCATGATCAGATCATGAGATAATCCCTGAGGATTCTGAGGTAACGATCAAATTGAGGTAGAAGACTAGATAGTTCTACTGATAACTCTAGAGCTGAAGGGAACCAAGGTCATCCCTGCCAAAACGGGATTATCAGTAGAATTTTTGTCTTCTGCTGTCAAATCTGAGCTAGGACTTGAGCTATCATTATGAAGGGGGGAAAGACATAACCCACCAGATTGGACCAGCCCTGAAGAAAGGCATCTGTTGCTCAAGCTTGCGGATCTGGTCTCCAACTGAAATAAGAGGGAAGCTAGGTGCTCAAATGGGAAGCGAAAAGATCCACCTGGAAGGGACTGAATTTGGAAAAAAGGTTTTGGAATATTGATGGGTGAAGACGTCAGTCACTTGAATCCCGAAGATGCCTGAAACACTAATCTGCTATTGTATTCATTTTTCCCAGAAGTTATTCTGCTTGGACTGAGATCTGTTTCTGGAGACAAAACTCTCACAGAGTCCTGGCTAGTTCAGCAAGAGGTTTGGACCTTGTACCACCTAGATGGTTTATATACCAAACCACTGATAAGATGTCCATTTGAAGCAGCGTATCCTGTTTTTGAAAAACATTTGGATCACAAAGGAATCTGTAAGCATCTCTAAACAAATGATGTGCAATGATAACTCTTCTTTTGACCATACGCCACCAGTCAAGAACTGACCACATCTTGTGTCCCAACCAATCCGGCTTGAATGGGATTCTACAATAAGATCTGGTGCTCTTGAGAAAACTGCTTTTCTGTTCCATGCTTGTAGAAGATCTAACCACCACAGGAATTTTTTGAGAGTCTTGATCTGGGATAATTACTTCGCCATAGTCGAGACTTTTCTGAAGATGTCTGATCCTGAGTCCTTGTAAAGCCCGATAATCAAGAGGGCCTGGAAAGATGACTTGCATTGAAGAAGCCAGAAGACCTTTTATTCAAATGGAATGGTTCAAACCCTAACAATTTCTCTCTTGATACAAAAGATTGTCTTATGAGGAAGTTAAGGAATGGATTTGTCTGTTATGAAACCTAGAAATTCCATCGGATGTGACAGACTTAAATCTGACTTGTTCCTGTTGATGAGAAACCTTAAGTCTTGAAGAAGAGATAGGAAATTTGTCAGATGTTTCATCAATACAGTTTTGTCTTGATGCAATGAAAATAAGTTGTCTAGATAAGCTAGTAGTCTTACAGCTTGTGCTCTCACATGTGTTATGACTGGTTTCAATACCTTGGTGAAACACCAAGGAGCTGAAGACAGTCCAAAGAGTAGGTTTTTGAATTGATAGAAAGTGTTTTTCCATTGAAATAGAAGGAACTTCCTGAAGGAATAGTGAATCAGAATTGAGAGATATCCTGAAGATCTAAACGCACCATCCAATCTTTTTCCAACAAAAAATCCCTCAGTTGGAGGGTTGTCTCCATTTTGAAATGGTGAGATATTACATAAGTGTTGAATGGCCTTAGATTTATCACAGGGTGACATTTTTTGTTTTTCATTTGAACTAAAAACATAGGCCCAGATTAAAGAGGGTTTAGCACCATCCTAACGACACATTATTGTCATTTTTTATGCTAATGTGGTGTTAGATGGCCAATAATGGTGTGCCTCATTTACAAAGTTTGTAAGCCTTTGAATTACATTATGCCTACACCAGCCACAATATATGCAAAGGGGGTGGTCCCTGGTTACGGGCACCACTTTTCATAAATATGCCCCATAGGGCTTACAAATTCTGAAGGATAAGGGGATGTAATTTATATGGCCTGTTTGTGAAGAACGTACTGAATTTCCTGCGATAATATGACTTCTTGCTCTTTTAAGAAGGAAAGGGGATTTGGAATTCTGTTCTGGGTTGGAGTAGCATGACGCTCTATACAATAACCTTGTCCTGTTTGTAGAACCCATGGATATGAAGTTATCCATCTCCAAGCATGTAGAAACAAACCTGTACATCCCCCCATGACATATTAACCAGAACTTGGAGCTCTTACCTGAGTTTTTGGATCCTCTGGCTCTGTAACCACGCTGTCCGGGGATTCTGTTACTCTGGAAATAAAATTGCGGTTTGTAATCCTGCTGGTATACGAAGGAGGCTCTGGTCTGATTGGCCACACCTCTTGAGATATAGCGGCTGGCAAAGTGGCTTCTGCCTTTGCCGGCCCTGCCAAAAACCCACCTGTGGAAATGTTTTTATAAGGATGTCTGGGCTTTGTCTATGTAAGCGAAAGTGGCCACGTAATTGCTAAGTTCCTTAGCAAATGAATCACCAAAGAGCAAGCCATTTGCCTCCTGACCCGCTTCTTTGGTAGCCAGATTACTTAATTTTGGTTTGCTCTTCAAGAGCAAGATTTTCCATCTTTCCACTTTTCCCTCCGCAAGCGAACTGTGAGAACTGATACTTAAGCAAAAGGCTTGCTGACATCGAATACTGCCACATATGTAACAGTTCTCTCTAATTAGTAGAACCACAAACCTTTTGATGTTCTTGCATGACTTGATTTCTTTCTTTAATATTAGAGGCCCCTTTACCTGTTCATTTTATAAGATTTTAAGCCACATATATTGGCAGTTTCTGTAAGTGCTGTTAACTTACAGAGAGACCCTTCACAGACTCATTATAAGGTTTTGAGTCAACTTTATTGCAAATATAGGTTTGAATGTTTAACCCACCTTGAAGAACAAAATAGGCTTTTTTGGTTCCTAGGTATAAGGCAGTTCACAATAGCTCTTGTGGTATGTACACATTTATTATTCCTGGGTAATTAAGGGATGCATTTTATATATATACATCTAGATATATCAATAACGATGAAGTATTCATCGCACTCCAGGAGGTTTTCCAAAGACTTTATTTTATTGTAACAGCAACCACCAATGTTTTGATTTCCAATAAGTCTTGCTCATGGCTATTGAGTCCCTTTTCTCTTTAATTTAAATAGTGCAAGTTAGTAATGTCCATTATACGGCATTTTGGACCATGTAAATACCTTTTACACATAATGGAAATAAACATTCAAATGAAAAGTAAATGGCAAACATTAATGGCTAAATCTTACTACAACTCTAATGATATACTCTTAGAACATAATTATATTACCTGATGTTATAAACTCTCCATATTCATAAATAAAATAGTGAATATATTACTTCTAATTCTAAATAATTAACATTAATTTCCATTTAATTTGATTTGAATTTCAAACCATAATGGATAAGTGCCATGTTCAACTAATATTCAATGTTAAATTGATAATTACAATTTTACTATAATTTCATATATAAATTGACTATTACCTCAATTTATACCTCCACCTTTTATATCTCATATTTATAATTGAAATTGTAACACCAAGGAAAAAAGGAAAAAGAAGAAAAAAGAAAAAGAAAAAAGAGTGATAGTGATAAAAACTAATAAGAATTTTGTTTTCTAAAAAAAACCAAATTCACATTATTCTCCCATTGCGAGCAAAGCTAAAAGAAATATATATATATTCCAGTCCTACATATATCCTGCTTACTATACAGCATGTATTTTTTTATTTTATAGGTGTACATGGAGTTCTTCATCCGTATTCAATCCATACAGCACATTTGTTTGTAGTTGAATAATATATTTACTTTCCAATTGGCACAATTTAAGAGTTTGATCACCGCCATGTTCATTTCTATTTACTTGAGCTAGACCAAAGAATTTTAAACTTTTCCAATTTGATGTATATAGATAATTCCTTCGTATTTCACTCCAGAAATGCCTGCATTCCAAGATGCTGCTTTAGAAAAAGTTTATTTAATGCTCATGCGTATCAACAACCACGGTCTTAGTCAGAGCATAAAAAGTGGAACTCAGCATCATCATAGTTAAACACACAAACCAACATTTTTTCGAAAAAGTAAACATGAAGAAAATACTTCAAACTTTAACACTTCATTACCCTTGAAACAGCTGTCACAATGAATCACTGCTGACAATTACTTGCAACAATGTATCGCCCCAAGAATATTTCAACATAAAAATAAAAATCAAACCCAATTATCTGTTTCACGGAAAATAAATACATTGTTCTTCTGGCATGCAGAAAATATCAAGCCCAGCGGCCCATATTTCAATGCTAACAATTACTTGCAAAAAAGTTTCACTGCAAGATCATTTCTAACAGAAAAACAAAATTATAAATATCTGTTCCTGAAAAAATTATAAATAAAAAGCATTCCCTTTCACTGATTTCATATCGGTCCTAACCCATTTGCAAACGGGAAAGGGTCCCCAAGGAACCCAGTCCCCTTTGTGAATGGTAGCGAAAATATTTTTTCGGAGCAGGAAGCGGTCCCACGGACCACCACCTGGTCTGAATAAGTTAAAAGAAAACATTTAATTTTTGTTTATGAAATGCATCCCATTTTCCAATGGGGAAAACGGGCTGCATTTTAAAAAAACTGCTTTATTTAAAAGCAGTCACAGACATGGTGGTCTGCTGACCTCAGCATGCCACCATCACTGTGAGGGCAGCCATTCTCAATGGGGCCCAAAGTGTTAGATACAAAAAATATGTATATCCCCACACACCCGAAGCCAAAAGGTATTTTATAGGTGCAGACAGGTAAATAACTGGCAGGCAGCAAAATAGCGATCCCAGTGGCCCAAATCGTTAAAGAATGTTCGTGATAACACAAAAAATCCCCTTGATCAAAGAGTAACAAAACAAAAAATGCATTAACCCACAAGTATCCTGAAAGGAAAAACTATAGACACACGTACAAAACAATACAAAAAATCAGTTAAAGAGTAGAGGCCTGTCATAACCATCATCATCACATACGGGGGAAAAATGTCCAAGGATTCACATCCATGGAGAGCACATCCTGATAACTGAAACAGCTTTACCCCAAATTTACATGAAGCTCCACATCCAGATTGAGTCATCTGGGGTACTTACTCCCAAGCTTAATTATATAGTCAGATTCCAGTCTCCTCAAAGTCTTTTCCCTGTCACCTCCTCTGACACTTAAAGGCACCCTGTCAATACTAAAAAAATAGATCTTTTCAGCACTTAGTTGATGCACCTTGTGCCAGTGCCTCACCACCAGACAGGAAGGATCATTGTGTGCAATGGCTCGGTAATGTTCCAAAATTATTTTCTTAACAGGGAAGATCGTACTTCCTATGTAGTTCAAACCACAAGGGCAAACCAGGACATAAACCACATAATCGCTGTTACAGTGGTTAAATGTATTTATTTTTACATTTCTACCTGTGGGTAATGGGTACATACTTCTGTTCACGCTGTACCTACATGCTTTACATTTCCCACACTTAAAAAAAGTCCTTTTGTTCCTGTAACCATTTACTGTTGCTTCTTCGGTTGAAATGCCTATGAATCAAAATATCCTTTAAGGAGCTACTCTTCCTATACGTAACTATGGGCCATGGTGTTACCAAACTTCCAATTACTTGATCTGATTTCACCAGATGCCTATGTTTGTTCAAAATGCATCTGACTTTTTCCGATTCATTATCAAAAGTGATAATCAACCCAATCACCCTACTATGTTCATTCCACTTGATCTTTTGATCCCTAGTCATCAAAAGGCTCTCTCTAGGAATAACATTTACTTTTTCGATTGCCCCGTTGATAACATTCCCGGAATACCCCTCAGCTCTGAATCTTTTGGCCATAGCTGTTTGTTCCAATTCATAGGCTCCTACAGAGCTACAATTCCTTTTAGTGTGGAGAAATTCCCTGTAGGGGATGCTCCACTTAAGTCTTGTTGGATGATGGCTCTGAGCATGTAAAATGCTATTACCAGAAATTTTCTTCCTGAAAAGGCTGGTCTGTACCACCCCACTCTCTATTTTGATCAAGATATCCAAACAAATAATCTCAGATTCATGTGTTCTGCTGTAAATTTCAAATGCAAATTGTTGTTAGAAATGAAGGTCAAAAAGGCATGCAATTTATCACATGGACCCTTCCAACTGGCAAATATGTCATCAATATAGCGTGTCTATAACACCAAATGCCTGGTACAATGCTTATTTTCTTTTGTCCACTTAGCCTGTGACTCCCACCATCCCATATAGATGCAGGCATAACTCGGTGCAAGGTTTGGTCCATTCCAGAGCGTTTCACTACTCCAGTCCAACTCTCCTTAACTGAACACGTCTACTGACAACAAGTGTAGGCTTGGAAAGAGAATGAACAGGTATATTTAGTTACTAGAAATAAGAAAAGGGAATCACAGTACTTGCACATAGAACTAATCAGGTTGTCCTGTTTTACAGGAAGTGGAATCAGAGGGGCTACCTGTAACCATCCACCGTAGAAGATGCCATGTGAATTCTAGGAACCAGAATATTCTCTTTCTCCCCAGCTTCCCTTTCCCCAACTGGACTAGAGTTACTTTGTCAAAACCACTGATTGGATGGCTTGTGCCTAGTGGTCGAGTTGGGAACTAGCAGCTCACCCTTCAGCTCACTCCTGCAGGGGGCCTCAAGGTAGTGCTTGATGAGCAGAGCTTTGACTATCGATCTGGGGTGTACCTCTTCCTTTGGATAGTGGACTTCCTGTATGTCACATTTGGGCTTTCTTATAAGGGGTCACGCCCCTCCACTTCTACTATATTTAGGTGCATTAAGTCCACTATCATGAGGGAGTATCTGGTTTCAGGTTCTGTCACTCCTTCTTAGCTGCAAGGTTGCTCCACTGAGGGAGTTCCAGCCTCTTCGGCTGCCTTTCAGGGAGTGTCATTGAGGGGTGCATGTGCTGCCACTACTGGGAAACCACATCACACCTTTCTTTCTCACTATCGCTTACAGTTAGGTGGGAATTTTTGTTTCACTTTTGGGAATTGTGTTATTTCTTCGGTCTCGGACCTACATTTGTAATCATCTATTGTTTAATTTGCTGATGTAATAAACTCAGTTTGATATTGCAATCTGAAGTTGCTTTGTTTTTTATTAATAATCTCTGACAATAATCAATAAACGGCTTGGGTAATATTTTAAGTGTAAGGACTGCATGCAGGAAGGCAGATAAGGAGGGAATGCCCTTGGTACTTACTGATAATCTTCATTATTCTGACTCCTGGTCTTCCTTGACAAAGTCCTGAGTCCTGCCCACCTGCCCTGGGGATGAGAGATTGATCTGTGTCTGGTTGTCTGTGTTGTACCATATTACTTTTCTGTGGTATGTTACAGGATGTTACGTTCTATGTTCCTACCATTTGTGGTGGTTCCTGGGTTATGGGGGCTGCCCAGCTCAAATTCCATTGATGTCCAAGGTTTTGCAGAAGGTGATGACAGATCTCTCTCAGGTGTATTGAAAATTATCCGCCAGGGTGTGCTTTGGGCCGAATGGAGAATGCACCTGCCTATAATATCCATCTGCGACTACCTACTGGGGAGGCCTTTGGGGGTTTTGCAACAATTTACATCAGGTGAGACTTAGGATAAACACAAAAAAACATGTCTGGCAAAATTGATACCCTCTATTGAGGGTGTACTTAGGTTTGCATCAAACCTATGTAACAAACCAATTGGGGAGATGTTGGCGGTTTACAGAAGCAGAATATCTCTCTGTGGCCACTTACAGGGGAGACCTGTGGGTTTTTTGGCAATTCCCACGTTTTACAAATACAGGAAAATTAATATATGCATCATCTGCTCACTATTCCAAAATCCACACCTGCATTTATTGTACACAAAGAGTTTGGTGTACCATATGTACATGATATTTCCCATACAAATCCTGTTCTCCTATGGCATGAAATTTGCGGTAAGGTAGGCACATCTTTCTTTAAGGCTATCTTCAAAGATTGTTTGTGTCTTGATATTTTTTTTTAGAATCCCATTGCTTTCATACATCAGTAAACCGTTGGTTATGAATTTCTTACCAGCTCTTCAGCTGGATAATGTATACAATTATCTCTTTAGAGTTACTAATCCATGTTACTGACATAAAACTGCCAGTTCTCTGTGGGTACTGCACATAATATGATTGCCTTTCCTAAAATTGGACCCTGGTGTAAAGACAGGTGAATTGCCCATGTGGTGGGAAATCTAGACAAACAACTTTGCACATTGTCCTTTTTTGTACAATTTGTATCAATTTAAGGAAACACTTTTTAAGACCATTATTTATAGTTAGGAATCTTATTGATGTTAGAACAGCTTTTTATGTCTGTGTAAATTGGAAGATCCACAAGTTGTTCTGTGCTACTGTCTTTTTTTTCTTGAGCAACGCACAAGAGAAAGTGCCTTACTCATTTAGAGAATCTGAATTATGAACCCTTGCCATTAACAAATTAACAAATCTGTATAGTACATAGTTATCTTTCTTTCAAAGATGATACATGTTGATGTACTTTTATGGTTTATACTGTTATTTTTAAATGATGTAACATACTGATGTACATTTATGGTTTATTACAACCGTATAACGTTTTCATTGATTGAATATTCTTCATTATTTTATTTTTTTCTTATTTTGTGGTGTTCAGACCTATATATTTGCATGAGGGATTCTTCATGCAGACATAGATACTTTACAAGGAAGGGCTTTTCTGTAGAGACAAGGGCCTCCCAGATTGTTAGTGGCACTGGTATGTCCTACACACATATTGCCACCAATACAATGACAGGGGTTGCATAAAATATGCACAAGAGATAGGTCTCGTCCACTGACTGAGAAAGTGGTGGCTCCAATACAAATAGTCAAATCCTTTGAGAAGAATCTCAGGGCAAAGTCATAGGAGCTTTGGTGTTTTACTTTTTAGAACTATTTTTATTTCTTTTTATGCTTTACAACATTGAGCAAGTGACATCCACGTTAATTCAGCAGTACACCTAACTAGATCATATATATCATAATACCCAATCCCTTTGGTGCAAAACATCAGCAATGAGCTGATCAACCTCGATTAACCATCCTGCCCATGTTGACCGTTACTGATTCAAACCCCAGTGGGTTTGGCGGGATGGGGGAGTCACCCTCCAAGGGTGTCTCAGCAAGAGTGAGCTCTGGGGTTGTTAGAAATGGGGTCTCTAGTTGGCAGTCAGTTTACACCCTGTCCAAGTAGGGACCCTCACTCTTTTAAGGGTAAGGGAGTCACACACCTAAGATAACTCCTGCTCACCCCCTTGGTAGCTTGGCACAAGCAGTCAGGCTTATCTAAGGGGAATGTGTAAAGTATTTTCACCAACACATACAGTAACACAGTGAAAACACCACAAAAAGACTCCACACCAGTTTAGAAAAATAGCCAATATTTATCTAAATCAAACAAGACCAAACTGACAAAAATCCAACATACACATAAAAGATATTTATTTAAGTTAAAAAAGAGTCTTAATCATTATGAATCAATGGTTGCGTTGTTTGAGCACAAAGTTCCTAGTGTGCATCAAAAATAAGCCCGCAGGGGTGAGGGTGCATCAGAAAAGCAAGCAATGTATTGATTCTTTACTCGCAAGTAAGGCTGTGCATCAATTCTTTCCCCACCGGGTAAGTGATGTATTGATTCTTGCCTGGAAGGGAAGGGATGCATCGATTTTCAGACAGGCAGCCTCGGGTCTGTGCTCTGATGTTGAAGTGTTGGCGCCCAGGTGATGCATGAAAAATCTGGACTCACAGTCACGATGGAGCCGCGCTGAGCTGGTGATGCATTGATTTCTGCAGCCGCAAGGCAGGTGCTGGAAAGATTTTACAGCCACAGCGCGGGTGCTGTGTCAATCTTACAGCCGCAGTGTGGGTGCTGCACCAATTTTTCTGCAATTTGGCTCTGGTGCGTGGATTTTCACTCAGGTTCTACCGGCTTCTCCTTCCAGGGGCCCAGGGACTGAATGTGGAACCACTTGGTAAGTCAGGGATCTCAGCAAGAGAGCCCAAGTGCTAGCAGGTGAAGTCATTCATGTCCCTGAGACTTCTTAACAGGAGGCAAGCTCAGTCTAAGCCCTTGGAGAAACTTCACAAGCAGGATTCACAGTCCAGTCTTTGTCCTCTCTAAGGCAAAGGCAGCAACTACAGGCCAGCCCAGCAAAGCACCCACAGCAAAAAGGCAGTACTCCTCCTCACAGCTCTCCAGCTCTTCTCCCTGGCAGAGGTTCCTCTTGATCCAGAAGTGTTCTAAAATTGTGAGATCAGCAGTACAATAATTATATACATTTATTCCTTTAAAATAGGCAAACTTCAAAGGAAAGACTTTGTAGTGCATAAGACCCTGCCTCTTCCTTGCCCCTCCCCAGCCACACTCTAGGCGGCTGGAGACTGTATTGTGAGGAGTCAGGCACAGTCCTTTCAAGTGCAGGTGTCAGCTCCTCCGTCCCACTCTAGCCCAGGAAGACTCATCAAGGATATGCAGGACACACCTCAGCTCCCTTTGCGTCACTGTCTAGAGTAAATTCACAAACAGCCCGACCACCAGTGTGACCTAGACCTGGATTCTGCAGCCAAGCAGAGGCAAAGAATGGTTAAGCAAGAAACTGCCCATTTTCTAAAAGTACATTTTCAAACAGAGAATCTAAAAAACAACTTTATCAAAAGATGCATTTTTAAATTGTGAGTTCGGAGACCCCAAACTCCTGATCTCTATCTGCTCCCAATGAAAATCTGCGCTTAAAAGATACTTAAAGGCAATCCCCATGTTAACCTGTGGGAGAGATAGGTCTTGCAATAGTGAAAATCAAATTTCGCATAATTTTACTAACAAGACCTGTAAAACACACCAGTACATGTCCTACCTTTTAAATACACTGCACCTTGTCCATGGGGCTTCTTAGGGCCTACCTTAGGTGTGCCTTACATGTACTAAATGTTAAGGGTTGGGCCTGGGAAAGTGGGTGCAATTGCCTGGTCAACATGGCAGTTTAAAACTGCACACAAAGACACTTAAGTGGCAGGTCTGAGACATGTTTACAGGGCTGCTCATGTGGGTGGTACAATCAGTGCTGCAAGCCCACTAGTAGCATTTGTTTTACAGGCCCTGGGCATCTCTAGTGTACTTTACTATGGTCTTACTTGGAAACCAAATATGCCAGTCAGGGATAACCAATCATAATCACAATTTAGATAGTGAGCACTTGAACTTTAGCACTGGTCAGCAGTGGTAAAGTGTCCAGAGTTCCAAAACCAGCAAAAACGAAATCCAGCATGCAGTCAGAAACACAGGAAGCAGGATGCCAGGTCTAACAGGGGTGATATGTCTTCTCCTTCCCATCCTAAGCCATAGTTCTCTCTCCATCTGCCCCATATTCTATTAAACTTCTTCGGGCAACCGCTACAGGTATAAACTACTCTTTCTTTCTCTATACACATGCCCCCTGAGGAGAAGAGGAGGCCGCCGAAGCGCATGTGCGAGCTCTAGCTCGTGGCAGCTGTCTGAAAGCACTAAGCATCCAGGAAATTGAAGAGGCCATTCTTGCCGATGACGTTCTGCTGAGAGTACGACGATCACTAGAGGATGGTTCCTGGCACGACTTAATTCAAAACACCGCCGGCTGGACAGTGGCTTCGAAAGACAGACTAACAAGACTGTGGAGGGTATGGCACGAACTCAGCTCGACCGCTGATGGGCTCCTCCTATGAGGACACCGGCTGGTGATTCTACTACAACTACAACAACAGGTGATCATGCTAGTGCACAGAGGCCATAACGGGATGGTGAAAATGAAAGCGCGCATGAGGGAGAAAGTGTGGTTCCCTGGCCTGGAGGAGGGGGTGGACAGTAATGTGCGACAATACCTGGCCTGCCAACTGACTGCTGTCCCCGAAGAACCAGAGTTTCAGGAGTTGATGAGACATCTGGGCATCTGCCACCGCAGAATAATACCGCAATGGCCCCAGGCCAAGGGGGAGGTGGAGCGGTTCATGCGCACGCTCAATAAAACTCTCTGTATTGCTACCTCAGAGGCTAGTGAGCCGGCTGTCAGCCTCCACCAGTTCCTAAGAGAATACAGAGGAACTCTCCACTGTACCACCGGACGAACCCCGTGGTCTCTCATGCTCACGGGACAGAGGTGAGACACCATCACAATTTCCCCTGGGTGGTGGCCATCTCCTTACCATCCGGAGCGAATACAAACCTGATGAAAGGAAAGAAATGACCGAGCTAGCAGGAAACTACGTGCCGCTCCACGGGAGGTGCGGATCGGTGATCAAGCAATTCTCAAAGATCGGAAGCCTGGCTGGAAGCTCTGCACCCCATATGAACCAGGAATACCAGTGACTGGAGTGAAGGGTACAATGGTGACTGCGGAAAAGGAGGGAGAGATAGTGACTTGGAATGTGTCCTGGTTTCCGAAGGCCACGTTTGTGTAACAGCCAGCCGAACTGGCCGACAATGACTGTTTGCTGAGATGGTCAACGGGCAGTGGTCTAGAGCAAGGCTGTGAAGGTGGCCTACTGGTGGCGTCTGGGTTGTCCACCCAAACATAACCTGCAACCAGTGTTCAAATGAATCAGGGAGGTGAAAATAGATCCCAGCTCCAGAGGTACAATTTAAGACACAATCCCCCACCCAGGCAAAGACTTTTAAAAGCATAGATGTTTTGATCCAGTTGGGGAGGGATGTAATGTTGTGCACCGGTCTAGTAGCCGAGAGAGGGCTAACCCCTGCAGCGGCCCCGGAAGGCAAGAGGTGTGCTTCCGGGAGACCGGGATGCTACATAATAATGGTGGAGGGCAGGAATCTTATCTCCCCAGCAGTCCGATACCAAGTAACACAGGGGGTCATTCTGACCCTGGCGGCCGGTGACCGCCAGGGTCACCGACCACGGGAGCACCGCCAACAGGCTGGCGGTGCTCCCTCGAGCATTCTGACCGCGGCGGTTCAGCCGCGGTCAGAAACGGAAAGTCGGCGGTCTCCCGCCGACTTTCCGCTGCTCGGGGGAATCCTCCATGGCGGCGGAGCGCACTCCGCCGCCATGGGAATTCTGACACCCCCTACCGCCATCCTGTTCCTGGCGGGTCTCCCGCCAGGAACAGGATGGCGGTAGGGGGTGCCGCGGGGCCCCGGTAAGAGGGCCCCACAAAGTATTTCAGTGTCTGCTATGCAGACACTGAAATACGCGACGGGTGCAACAGCACCCGTCGCACCTTCCCACTACGCCGGCTCAATTCTGAGCCGGCGTCCTCGTGGGAAGGTAGATTTGCCCTGGGCTGGCGGGCGGCCTTTTGGCGGCCGCCCGCCAGCCCAGGGCAAATCTCAAAATACCCTCAGCGGTCTTGTGACCGCGGAGCGGTATTTTGTCGGGGGAACATTGGCGGGCGGCCTCCGCCGCCCGCCAATGTTAGAATCACCCCCACAGTGTCTGTGTGGTACCTTCTCTGCTGCGCGCGCCAGCACCTTCCCCCTCGCAGTTTCCCCCACAACAGGATCTGATATGAGTGTCAGAGGTCCCACATTAAAAGCCGTGCCACCTGTGCCGGGACTGGCAGCAGGAGCAGCCACGGGTGGCCACCCAGTCCAGTCCCAGGTGCCACCTTTCAAAGTGAATCAGGCCTTCCTGCTGGTGCCCCTCCCCAACCCTCACAGACCAGTGTTCCTATGAGTAGCAGCACAATGCGGGGGTGAAAGGCAGAAGATATCTCGAAATGTCACCGTCTGCCTCTCAATCCTCCGGGCAGCGCAGTGGCAGCAGTCCGTCCCCCATGCCAAGGGGCGGGCTCTCACCTGGGCCGACCCGCGAGTCATGCCACTGAAGCTTCCTTTGTAGGCCTCAGTGCAGGGGGACCGGTCTCTCAGAATTGGGCTTCACTGTAGGAAACCTGCTAATACAGAACTAAGAAAGTGTCCGCTACTAACAAGCGGTTATGGCCCCTTTAATGACCAAGAACATCAATGCCGTCTATTCGAAATTAGAAAATGCGGAAAGCTCCCTCGAATTCGCCTTACCAGTAGCTCCAGAGGAAACATCTTCTGTTCGGGCTAGGAACTTTTCCATTTTATGCCTGGTTGGGATTTAGAAGGGTACACCGAATGCTGGTCTTTTGTGACAGGATATGAATGTAGGTGATACATTAGTTTTTCAGACTGGTTCAGGCAACATGTGATAATATTTGTATTTTTATGTCTATTGTATTTTTCGCTGTATATTTTATAGTTTTTCTTAAACCTGATAAAATTAAAAATAAAAACGTCTTCCGCATCGGAACAGGAGACGCAGCAAGTGAACATTCCAGTTCATCTATCTGGGAACGTGGGATGCTCCGCAATATCCGCCTGGCAACCCTACAGGTGCACGTTTTGGGAGGAGATTGGTGCAAATGGCTTCATGTGAGCCCAGTTGTGCTCAAAGCCTATTTTGTGATTTAGTACTGGCATGAAAACGCTTTCCCGGTTAGGACACAAACCGCCTTCCAGGGCCTGGCCATGTGCATTCTTGTACACATCATATGCAGACGCTGTATCACACCGTTATCCTTCTGAGAACCCACTCCTATTGGATACAGGACCCCATGGAAGCCTCTAGAATTTCCCGATCATCACTGCGAATTTAGAACGGTTGTTTGAAACGAGCTATTAATTATAGTTGTTACAATCGTATGGCTGACTCCTTGGGTGAGGTCTGACCTCACGTGGCAGATGTAGGTGAAATAGTAAACGACGCAGGCTTCTATTTTAAACACCGTGAGTGATCTTGAAGGTTGTGTTGTTGTAAAATGTATGTAGAGGATTATTTACACATAACACTCGGCGGTTCTTACACACGTAGTTCACGAGAGTTCTTCCTCTTGAGAATACGCACAAGCAAAGAATGTGAAAGCTAGAGCATGGAGAGGAGTCCATGAGCTGGTAAAGTAGGCCCCGCGACAGCTGTTGCTGCAAAAATAGAAAAAATACTACAAGCTCTAAATACATGCATATGAAGGAGTGTTATGTTCACTCCCACCAGTGTAAACTGATTGAACCCAAACGTCACCCCTCTCCTGCTTGAACTTTTCAACACCTTTTATGACTTTCTTCAAAAGCACATTTCAAAACCATTTTATAAGTGGGAAAAGATGTGATGCAGTAGTTCAGATCGGTGAGCTGTGGAAGCCGGAGTTCCAATCTCAGCTTCCCCACTTATCCACTAAAGCTGTGATTCTGGGCTAATCACTAGGTCTCCGGGAACCTTAGCTGTCCTACGGACTATTTTTTGGAGGACAGACAAATGAGAGTTGCACCAGTGCTAAGCGTTATGTTTAACTAGAGAATTGCACTAGTGTTAAGCGCTATATTTAAATGGACGAACATATCCATGGAATGTAGAAGTATTTCAATATTTCGAAATGCAAAACTTTGCATTTCGTACTCCGCGTGCCTTAAATAGACATTCTTCCACAGTACAGACCTATTGGCGTGAAAAGTCACTGTAATCTAAAAAGCTATCAAAGATCACGTGTTTTCGTTAGCGTTGTACAACCTTTGTACATACTGATAAATACATAGTGGTAAATGATTTCCAAATATTCGATAAAAAATCACGCTGAACGGATGTGTGGTTAACTTCCTCAAAGGACCAAGACAATAATGTAGCAAACGGTAATTGAAGTAAAAGTCATGCTTGGGGGACTGAGGCAGGTGATGGGAAAACTGCCAAACACACCCAGGGCTTCTAAATCAGCCCGGTGAGGACAGCAGCCTGCACATCCTGGGAGTTTAGTAAATCATATCTCAGTGGTGCGCATACTCCATCCTTGGATTTGTCTTGCCAACATTTGTTGAGTGATATTAATGTTTCAGTTCCTGCCTGTTTCAAAGTCAGAGCAGGCAAAGAGCCGAAAGACAGTACTTTATGATAAATATTCAAGATCACTCAATCAATCAATCAATCATTTGTAGAGCGCGCTACAAAACCACTAGGTTCTCAAGGCGCTGTAAGGGTGGGGTGGGGTGGGGGAAGGGAAAGTGCTACGGCTCGAACAGCCAGGTCTTGAGGCGTTTCCTGAAGGTCAGCAGGTCCTGGGTCTGGCATAGGTGGACGGGGAGGGAGTTCCAGGTCTTGGCGGCGAGGTGGGAGAAAGATCTTCCTCAGGCTGTAGTTCAGTAGATGCGAGGGGCGGTGGTGAGGGCGAGGTTGGCGGAGCGGAGTTGACGGTTGGAAGTGTGGAAGGTGAGTCGCTCGTTGAGGTAGGCAGGGCCAGAGTTGTGGAGTGCTTTGTGAGCGTGGATGAGGAGTTTAAAGGTGATCCTCTTGTTGACGGGGAGCCAGTGTAGGTCTCTTAGGTGGGTTGAGATGTGCTTGCGGCGTGGGATGTCGAGGATGAGGCGTGCTGTATGCGTTGTAGTTTTTTCTGGAGCTTGGCCGTGGTTCCCGCATAGAGAGCGTTGCCGTAGTCCAGTCTGCTGCTGATGAGGGCGTGGGTAACCGTCCTTCTGGTTTCGATGGGTATCCATCTGAAGATCTTACGGAGCATGCCGAGGGTGTTGCAGCAGGAAGATGAGACTGCGTTGACTTGCTGGGTCATGGTGAGCGCTGAGTCTAGGATGAAACCTAAGTTGCGTGCATGGTTGGTGGGCGTTGGTGCGGATCCCAGGGGGGCTGGCCACCAGGAGTCGTCCCACGTGGAGTGGTTGGAGCCGTGGATGAGGATCTCCATATTGTCTGAGTTCAGTTTTAGGCGGCTCCTCTCCATCCAGTTGGTGATGGCCTTTATTCCGTCGTGGAGGTTGGTTTTGGCAGTGGCTGGGACCTTGGTGAGTGAGAGGATCAGATAAGTGAGTTAGGCCCACAGTGAGCTCCTAAAGTCCTTTAACCATTACAGCCAGTGCTTAATTTGAGTCAGTGGTTTCAGGTGCGGGGCACCAGCACTTATTTTTGAGGGCCAGCGCTTAGGGGCTTTTTATACTCTGTTTGCACCAGATTTGCGTCTTTTTTTTTTATGCAAATCCAGCGCAAACTTAACTCCATATTTATATTGGAGTTAACGTCATTTTTTGCCTGCGGAAAACTACCTTGTGTCATGAGTTGCAAGGTAGCCGTTCCCGGGCAAAAATTAGTCTAAGGCCTTTGCGCCTTATTTATCCTCCGGTGCAAAAATCACTCACGGGAGGAGGAGGGCCTTAAATAATGGGGCTAAGCCTGTTTAGCGCCATTATTTAATGCCTGAGTCAGGGCAGGCGTTAGGGGACCTGTGGGCCATTTCCCATGGTCAGAGGCCATGGAAACAGCCCACAGGTGCCCTTCCATGCACAGAGGGACACCCCCACCCACCCCCACCCACACCTGGAGAACACCTAAGGATGGTGGACCCATCCCAGGTAAGTCCAGTAATGGTTTTTTAAAGTGCCATAGGGGGGTCTAACTTGGGCCCCCCTACATGGCACTGTGCCCAATGGCCATGTCCAGGGGACATAAGCCCCCTGGGCATGGCCATTGGGCAGGGGGGCATGACTCCTGTCTTTACTAAGACAGGAGTCATGTCCATGGGGGTTGGCCATCAGAAAAGGAAACTAGTCAGGTTAGCATCATTTTTCTGACTCTAACCTGACTAGCGCCATTCTTTGACGCACAACCTCCTGTTTCCCCTACGCCTCCATCACCCGGTTAGCTTAATTTATTTTGCAGCTAATCAGGCCTTACTGCCGGCTAGCCTCATTCCTTAAATATGAAGCCCGGCTGGCATCCAGGAATGGTGCTAGCCGGCTGTAAACTTTTTGAAGCAAAACTGCGCTAACGCAGGTTTGCATCATAAAGTATAAATCAGGGCCTTACTTTTCTGTATCAGGCACTTACAACGAGCAAAAGACATATGGATATATGGAGGAAGAGAAAAACGAAAAAAGCGTCACAAAGGGAAAAAGCAGAAAGCTGCAAGAGTGAGTTGAAGGGGCAGGGGTTAGCGGTAAATGGGTTACAGAGGCCTGAGATGGTTTTAGGATTATGTTTAGTGCTTAATTTGTGCTTGTTGTTTCCGGTGCGGAGCACCAGCACTTATTTTTGAGGGCCGGCACTTATTTTTCTACCTCAAGCATTTACTGCGAGCAAAAGACATATATGGGAAAGACGGAGGAAGAGAAAAATGAAAAAGTGTCACAATGGGAGAAAGCAGAAAGCTGCAAGAGTGAGCTGAAGGGACAGGAAGTGGCTTTAAATGGATTAAAGAGTCCTGAGATGGCTTCAGGATTACGCTGCCTCAGTACTCCGTGTTTGCACATGTAATTGCAGCAGCTGCGTGTTTCAGAGGAGAGCTTTGGGCACCAGCACCTTTTTAATTACAAATTAAGCACTGATTATGCTGCCTTAGTATTCTGTGCTCGCACATTTAAATGCAGCATCAGCGTGTTTCAAAGGAGAGCTTTGGGCACAGGCATGTTTTTAATTACAAATTAAGCACTGATTACAGCCCTATTACGAGTGCCACGGATTTGACGTAGGTAATTAAATATCTCCAAAGTTACCAATACTTGGTGCACCATTACCTTTGAGGGTTCGGAATTACCAGGTTTTACAGGTTGAATCTTGAGGTTCCCCTGGCAAATCAGGACTAACTGGGTGAATTGGTAATTCAGGGCCCTATTTCCCTGATTATTTCTTATACTCCCCTGGAGCATTACCTGGAAATTCAACTGCTTTTAGCAGATTAAATCCAAGGATGAAACACAATGGACCCACGATATTCCTGTAAATATTGACATTTAACTCCAGCTCCTAGTCCCATCTACAATAAGGTTATACATATGAAAGTGTGCTGCCATATATCCCTCAATTCGAATAAAGATATCTAATTTACAAAAATATTTTTTTCTCATGTTGGATGTCCATATCATCTGTTGAGAAAAATGTAAACATTCGGGCACTAAAGTCTGTCATGTACGTTACTGTTCGACATGGTCCTTTCTACAGGGTTATTCCCCAAACCTTTTGCCTTCTCCTCCTTATTTTTCTGACCCTTTTTGGCTGACGTTGTGACTCTGGGCACTTTGTCCACTGCTAATCAGTGCTGAAGTGCATGTGCTCTCCCTTGTAAACTCGGTATGATTGGCTTCTACCTGATTGGCACATTTAATTTACCTTAAAGTCCCTTGTACAGTGGTATCTCTATACCCGGGGCCTGTAAATTAAATGCTACTAGTAGGCCTGCAGCGCTACTTGCGTCACCCACTGAAGTAGCCTTTCAAACCGGTCTCAGGCCTGCTAGTGCAGGACCTGCATGTGCAGTTTGCTGCCACAGGGACCTGGCATCTAAATATAATTGACAGGCCCAGAACTCCCCTTTTACTACATATAAGCCACCCCTAAGGTAGGCCCTAGCTAGCCCTATGGGCAGGGAGCTATGTATGTAGAAGGCAGGACATGTGCCAAGTAGCATGGCCTGTCCTGCTAGTGACAAACAGCCTATTAGGTTTCTCACTGCTGTGAGTGCTGCCTTCTCATAGGACTGCATTGGAAATGCCCTGCCTTATGTCTAGGGGATGTTGTCTGATTTATGAGGGTTAGCGTAAGCATGTTTGTTATGGTTATAATGGTAGTGAGAAGTGCTGCTTACTGGTGTAGGTGGATTTTTTTATTATCATTACAGAAATGCCAATTCTAGAAAGTGAGCATTTCTCTGTGCTTATGACTCTGGTGTTTTGCAGCTTGACTCCAATCCACGTCTGGGCAGAGTGACAGTTGGGCCTTGTGCATACTTTTCAGACAGCCTGTACACAGGGAGGGTGGGGGTGTCACAGAGGTGCATCTACATGTTGAATAGTCTTCCTGGGCTGAGAAAAGGGGGGGGGTGAGGAACACATGCATCTATAAAGGCTGTGCCCTGGCCTCACACAAAAGGATTGTTTACCCCCAGCTGATGTTTGGAGTCGGTGCTGGATGAGAGAGGGGACACTCCCAGAACCAGTTGTAGCTGGCTGAAACCCTTCCCCTCTTCATTTGAAATGCTTTGCAAAGCTGAGTATAAGTACAGGGGATTCTTCCCCACAATTTAGACAAGAAACATAGTTGGAACTGGACACAGAACGTTGCTGGAAGGACTCACCAGGAACCGCCTTGGACTGCTGCTGTTGTGCTGACCTGTGACCTGCTGGGTCACCAGGAGGACTTGTCACTGACTGCATCCCCCTTGTGCTGGCCTGTTGCTGGTCCCTGCCCCCTGTGTCTCCCTGGTGTTTCCAGGAGCTGGGTGCTGTGGCCCCTGCTCCTGCAACCAAATTGATCCTAAGCTCAGGGACAGCACTGGGTACAAGCTCCTGTAATGGAGCCTAGCACTTAGTGAGCATTTTTCTTTATTTCCTGATTGCCTTGGGAGCTCCTTGTATTTGGCCCCCTAAAAGCTCCTGGGGAGCGCTTTCATCGCTCCTGCCGGGGAAAATTCACTGCCGCGACCTGGGTAGGCTTTGTTTCGAGGTGCGCTGTACTGGGGACCCCAGGGGCATGGCAGAATGAAGGGAGGAACCAGGCCGCTCTCTCTGGTGCCCCTGAGGCAAGGCTCGCTGTGTGGAGCACCCCCGGGACACGAGCCGGCACTGACTCTTGGGCGGATCACCGCTGCGGCCTGGGAAGGACCCAGAGCCTCACTCACGCACCAGATCGGGTGCGGGCGAGTGGCAGAGACCCTGCAGCGCCCAAGAGGGCCAAGTCGAGTCACCCGGGAGGGCCTAGAGGGCACCTGGCATGTGACCCTCAAGCGCGGGGAAACACCTCCAGCTAGGCAGGTAAAGAGACCTACTAGCCGAGTGGGAGCACGGGGCTCCAATGAAGAACCAGGAGGACCTTTGCCTATCCTGCCCCCTACCCCCTGAAGGCTGAAGGAACAAGGTGATTCCAGCCGCATCATGAGGACGCGGGCGGCTACACTGAAGTCGGCCACCCTTCAGCTCTGCTCGGGAGACCCAAAGAGGCCTCCCAGCAGGTAGGAGGGATCGCAGAACCCCCACCCATTTCTCTTTTTGTTGTTGTGGTAGCAAAAAAACAGGCTGTGGGGGGGGGGGATCCTCGACAGAGGTCACCGGCCTGCCCATGATTACTCTACAGCACCACCCGGTGGCCATAAAACAGAACATGGAAGTTCCCAAGTTGGGGCACGGAAGTCCCCGTGTTTACCAACCCCCTCTCCTCTTACTGTGTGGCCGGGGGGGCGGCAACAGATCACGCTCACCAAATCTGGTGAGAATACTGCCCCATAACATATGCATTTCTGTTGATCTGTGTATTATGACCATGCATTTCTGCTATGATGCTTTCTTGATGACTTGCCATAGGCTTTCTTATGTTCCTGGTTGGGCATTTATGATATTGTCTATAACAAGTGCATTTCTTTGGTAATGTTTTCTGACCACTGCTTATGTTGCAGAATACTGAGCACCTATGTGTTCTATTATGACTACTGCTTATTCTGCAGAGTACCATATCACGTTCTGCCAACTGATTGGGTAGCAGGGCATTATTGACATGTTATGTTTGGTCTAATTATGCTTTGTGCAATAAAATTTATTTTTACATCACTTGGTGTTGTGTTCCTTTGTGGTGTATTTATTGCATCACGAATGTTGTGTGTGTTGTGCAGACGCTTTACACATTGCCTTAGGGTTAAGTCTGACTGCTCGTGCCAAGCTACAAAGAGGGTGCGCTATCTTGGGTGTGTAACTCCCTTGCCCTGACTAGAGTGGGTGGGTTCTGCCTGGCTTAGGTGCATACCCTAGCCAACCTGAAACCCCATTTCTAACAGTTACTAAGAAATCATACAGTGTTTCAGATGGAAGTGCTTGAAATGCAAAAACATACACTTCTACACATAGACGAGTTTGGTTTTATACTTGCCATGGACCACTGTGGATTACAAGGCGAAATTGAGTATGAACCATTTACTTTGCACATGCTAACACTCTGTCATCTCACAATTTACTGAGAAGTAGTGCCAGTATTTCTTGGGTTTCACATCCTCTCCCTAAAAGCTTTGCAGAGCAAAGTCAAGCTGATGTAATTAATATTTTCTTAAAATGGGATAGTGCTTTTGTGTTAAGGTAATGATGTGATTTGCCAAAGAATGATTACTTTTCCTCACACCAGGATGATTCTGCTGCTGTCCTGATTTGCTATGGAAGAATTGTGCATAAGAGTCTCTTGATTTTGGGGGTGAGCCAGAAAACGTGCCTGTTTTACTAGAGATGCTGCTCGGTTCCCTTTCGATTCTTGTTGCTATTTTGGGATGTATAATGACTTTTGATTTTTACTACTCTGCATAACACTGCATTGAAACTTGTATGGCATTCATTCTGTACCACTTGATTTGATATATTTGAAATAAAACTCTAAGGGGTAGATTTAAGACAAGTGGCACTGCACCTAGTGCAGCGCCACTTTCCTTGTGCCCCCTCAGCACCCCCCTACCGCCACCATGTGTGCGCCGCATTTAAAATACAGTGCACCATGGCGCAGGGTAGGAGCAATAGCATCATTTCATCATTTTTACACTATTGATGTACTTTGCAGGACTAGCTTAACATTTTTTGGCGTTACTCCTGCAGAGTACATAGGGGCCCACTATAAATAATGGAAGCCCCCTTTTAAAGCATGCTCTGAACAGGCATTAACAGTGCTGAAAAAAGGGCGCAAGGAGCATCTCACAAGGCAAGAAGAGACAGCCTAAAAAAGAAATACCCCCCAAAGCCAATCAGGAAACGCTGTAACGTTTTTTTTTTTTTTTTTAGGGAAACAAACCCCAACTTTTGGCGATTGGTTTCTGTACAGCAAAATAATATGCCAAACAGGAAGCAACAACATGTTGGTTCACTCAGCAGTCAGGCTAGGCGAAAGAAAGTCTGCTCCGTGGGTAGGTACACTTTCAGAAAAATGATACCCACAGACCTGACAAGCATCTTCAAATTAGGCAAGCAAACCTCTGTTGGCTGGATGGCCGGAGGGCCTCTGCCGCACGAGCAGCAAGGCAGGCCAAATACCCAATTCTACATTAGCTCATTGGCCTTCAAATTTTCACTCTTTGGTGTACCACTTGCGTCATCAAACTAGTAGTCAATTGAGTAAGATAATTCTTCAAGGCATTTATGGTCAAGTGAGAGAATAAAACATGCCTGATCTACAAGACTGCCTGAAAAGCTAAAGATACAGATAACATACTCTCATATGCGCTAGAAGTAGTAGTCTGGGGGCCTCAGTATCCCCAAAATAACAGTGTTGAAGTTCAGAAGTTGAGACAGCAATAAAGATGACTTTAAAGTTTGTTTCTATCTTCTCACACTTTCTGTGTTTTCAAAGGCAAAGGTCCAATGTCTGGCCATGTCTTCTGACAAATATTAATTATTTTTTTCTGCCAAGTGAGAGTATTTTGTAAAGTTCACTATAGGAAAATCTTTCAGGGGTACAAGAAGTGAGAAAAGGAAGGCTGTAGGATGGCAATATTTTTCTACCACACTATAAAATTCAAATACCTGTAAATAGACTGTAAACTATTTAAAAATATATAGGGGGTCATTCTGAGTTTGGCGGGCGGTGGTTGCCGCCCACCAAACTACCCCGTCGAAAGACCGCTCCGCGGTCAAAAGACCACGGGGGCCATTTCGACTTTCCCGCTGGGCCGGCGGGCGACCGCCAAAAGGGCGCCCGCCGGCCCAGCGGGAAAGGCCCTGCAACATAGAAGCCGGCTCCGAATGGAGCCGGCGGTGTTGCAGGGGTGCGACGGGTGCAGTTGCACCCGTCGCGATTTTCACTGTCTGCAAAGCAGACAGTGAAAATCCTGCTGGGGCCCTGTTAGGGGGCCCCTGCACTGCCCATGCCAGTGGCATGGGCAGTGCAGGGGCCCCCAGGGGCCCCACGACACCCGTTCCCGCCATCCTGTTTCTGGTGGTGAAAACCGCCAGAAACAGGCTGGCGGGAAGGGGGTCGGAATCCCCATGGCGGAGCTGCAAGCAGCGCCGCCATGGAGGATTCCCCCAGCCGGGGGAAATCCGGCGGAAAACCGCCGGACCCGGCTGGGCGACCGCGGCTTCACAGCCGCGGTCGGAATACAAAATGAAGCACCGCCAGTCTGTTGATTTAGGAAAGCACAAAGGTAGCACATTTTTTTGTGAGTCTGAAGTGTGAAAGAAACAAAGATTTCAACAGGACCAAATCAAATCAAGACAATTTACTCTGCAATGTGCAAATGATAAATGTTTGCTGTGTTCCATATGCAAAGCATTATCACCTGTGTGCTATGAGGTTTGTATTTTCCTTTTATGAAGCACAATGGCTACCCAATGGTGTCCTGATGCTGTGAGTCAGGAGAATTCTAAAGACCAAAGCAGAAAACAGATTCAGAGTTGACTGGGAAAGAGAAACGTTTTTAAGTCCTTACAAAAAAGAAACAGTTGATCACGCAGGCATATTAACAGCAGAAGAGATTTCAAAGTTTTAGCTATTAAGTTGAAGAAAGGCAGGAGCATCTGAATCGAGGTACCATGAGCAGGTGGGCATCAGCCACCCTTGGACAGTGGGAAGGGCCATAGTGAGAGAACTTGTTCCGGAGATATCCAAAACCTATTGTATGAAAAACGCAAAAGCTCATACAGTGAGAGTTAAACAGTACCCTTTATGCTTTAGGCAGCCAGTGAAGTTTGTGGAGGGCAGGTCAAGAAGCAACCTGATGAGGAAGTTGCAAAGCCAGCCATGTGGCTGTGGTCCTAGATATCGACAGTAAAACCATGTATCTGTGCAAATTTAGGCCCTCATTACAACCCTGGCGGTCTTTGACCGCCAGGGCTGTTTTGTCAGAAGCACCGCCAACAGGCTGGCGGTGCTTTCCTGGGAATTACGACCGCGGCAGAAGCGCCGCGGTCGCACTGCCGGGACCGGCGGTTTCCCGCCACTTTTGTCCCGACGGTTTAAATTTAAATCCCCCAGGGCAGCGCTGCTTGCAGTGCTGCCCAGGGGATTACGAGTCCCCCTCCCGCCAGCCTTTTCATGGCGGTTTGAACCGCCATGAAAAGGCTGGCGGAAAGGGGAGTCACGGGGCCCCTGGGGGCCCCTGCACTGTCCATACCACTGGCACCGCCCATGCCCTGCCACGGCCCCATGCAACTGCACCCGTCGCACAGCCGCAACACCATTTGGAGCCGGCTCCTGTGTTGCGGCCGAGATCCCCGCTGGGCCGGCGGGCGGAAACCAGGTTTCTCCAAATAGACCCCTCGGGAGTGCGGCCGCATTGGTGGCTGCCCAGCGGTTTCAACTTGGCGGGCGGCGGTTGCCACCCGCCAAGGTTGAAATGAGGGCCTCAGTGGCAATTTCAATGGAAAATGTGCTGTTTGTAAATTACAATTTGCTACCACACCATGCTTTAGTAAAGTGTGTGTGGCAGTGTATTAAAAAAGCACCACCACCTACATTCAACACCCTCACTACTCTGCTGCTGAATGGGCATGGCTCTTTTGCTATACTTGTTCTGTGCGTGATGTTTGGATTTTAGATAATCGATAAGGCTTTAGTAATGGAATATAGATGGCAACACCACCTTTCTGAAAATTGTTCAAGCATCACTGCATACTCTTTACAATGAAATCTGCCCTGGTGCAAACCTTTTGGATTGGATTGTAATGCCTCAGGTAGATATGAGAACCAATTGCTCCAATATTGCTTTATAGCACGTACCAAAGAAATTACACTCAGAACCCTCTCTTTCAAACCTTCAGAATATGTATGAGTAACAGCCAAACCATGGATGATGGTCCACACTAGCAGTGACGCTAGGGCATCCACTTAAATGGTGAGGTCCCCTACCAGCACTTCCTGTTCCGGCTTCCACAAGATGAGGAAGAATGGTTTGAAACAGCAAATGGTGTGCAGAGTTTTGAGCCTTTGGCAAGTGAAAGTAATTATAGTCACAAGACACAGGAGCATAACACACACCACTGCAGCCCCTGTGGTTCAGGCAGACCCCTACCCATCAGAGTTCGGATATTTACCACAAAGAATATCTGTGAGATATGGAAGACTCTGGGGCCCCTCATTGCATTATGCAGGGGGCTCCATCATTTGCACTACCCCACTGGCAAGGCACCATTACTGCTTCTGCCTCCCTGTCACTTATTCCAGGTTAATTCATTCATTGATGGTGCACTGCTGGTTCAGACCTGTACAGAACTACACCATGAAGCATTAAGGCCCATATTTATGCTTTTTGCTGCGAAACTGCGCTAACGCAGTTTTGCGGCAAAAAGTTTAGCGCCGGGTTGCATCATTTAACAACACCAGCTGTATTTATTGAATGGCGCAAGCCGGCACTAAACTTGGGCTAGCGTCAGAAGAAGACACTAGCCGGGTGGGTGTGGGGGTAGGGAAGGAGGGGGTTGTGCGTGAGAAAATGATGCTAGCCTGGTTAGAGGCAAAAAAAAATCCTCTAACCGGACTAGCGTCATTTCCTGGCGCACCACCACCAAAAACATGACTCCTGTTTTAGGAAAGACAGGAGTCATGCCCACGACCCCAATGACCAGCACAGGGGACAAGTGTCACACTGTGCCATGCAGGGGGGCCCAAGTTAGGTCCCTGATAGCAAAAAAACATAAAATTAAAAAATACTTTCCAGGAGTTACCTGAAATGGTGTCCCCCATCTTCCGGTGTCCCTCTGGTGGAGGGTGGGGGTGTTCCGTGGGCTTAGGGAGGGCACCTGTGGACGCATTCCATGATGTTTAACCATGGAAATGGGTCCACAGGTCCCCTAACCCCTGGCCTGACCCAGGCATTAAATATTGGTGCAAAGCAAGGTGAGCACCATAATTTAGCCCCTTCTCCGACCCGTTGTCATTTTAGCATGGGGGATAAAAATGGGGCTATAGGGATAGCACCATTTTTTAGATGGGAACACCTACCTTGCATCTCATTGATGCAAGGTAGGTGCACGCATCCAAAAAATGGTGCAAACTCCTATATTTTGATGTTAGATGTTTCTGTCGTCAAAATATTGATATGGAGTTAGGTTTGATCTGAATTTGTGAGAAAAAAAAATGATGCAAATACGGTGCAACTGAAGTATAAATATGGGCCTAAGTTTTTCACTCTGCACTGATGAAGGGCTAAACCCAGAAACATGTGTCAAGAGATAACAGCACTACCCTCACCAATTATGGTGAAACTCTACAGCAACTTTGAAGTAAGTGTACTGCATTTACCAGAATGCAATGGGATGAACGGTGCTGGGATAGGAGGCTGTGTGCTCCCTCCTCCCCCTGGGTATAAAAGTCTCCCTTGAGCCAACAAGCTGATGAGCTCACCTGGGATGCACCCTGTGTCTGCAGAGTGGTACTGTGACCTGTAAAGCCTTGGGCAGCATCTCAGCAATCCCAGATGACCCTGCTCTGTACTGTGAGAGCGGATTAATGTGTGAATTAATGTAATAATTATATTGTGTTTATGAGAATGGTGATTAACTAAATGGCCACCATCGTATCTAAGGCCTATATTTTGTTTTACATGCTAACTTAAGCTGATGAAATTATTCTGTCTTTACAAATGAGTGTGTTTCTTAACTAAAGTAAATGTCAGAATTAAACGTGTATTTAGTGGCCTCTGCTGGACTGAAGTAGAAGCAGATGCAAGGTCATCAGGTAATGCAAGCTGTATAAAATGTTTCTAGTGTGTTCCGTAGTCTGACTGACTTCATTGTTTGTAGTTATGTTTCTAACTTGTATGTCTTTCCTCAAGGGAAAAGAAATGGTGTGGTAACTTATTTTGTAATCGTTTTCCTATGACTTCGTATTCCGGTGGAGTGAAAATAAAGGATACACAGAGGAGGCTGGAGAAGAGGAAATGCAGGATACAAATGTATTAGTTTAGATTTTGTCTAAGGAATAACAGCAAATAGAAGACCTTAGAGTAAACAAATTGCAGAATTTTGATATCTGTAAATGTTCTGATTGGTCATAACTTTCTCACCTCATACTTTATCCAATCATTTTCATTTAACAAGTTTAATTTAATGTTTAGTCACATGAGTTTGAGTGCAGATGCTCTTTGTCCATGCTCCAGGTTCCTGAGACTTACTTTATGATCTGTCACTTTGACATTTCATGTTTCCCAGATAGTCTATTGACTTTCTGGTACTTTAATAGTTTATGTCTGTTCAATACTGAACTTATGCTTAGATGGTTTAGTGTATCTTATAGTCCAAATTCTACACCATTGACCCCTACTCTTATTCCTGATGCTACCTGTTCCTTTCTTGATGTTGCTGTCTCACTGACGAAGTAGACATTGTTGCTGATTTTCGTAATGATTTGGTAAATGTATGAGCTGTGAATTGTTATTTGTCTTTTGTTTTCAGGTACCAGCTGCTAAAGTTTATTTATTGCTGCTTATTTTTGATAGCGCCATAGCTAGATGTTTTCTAAATTTGTGTTACTAAACCTTTTACATGAAACCCAACATGTTGATGCTAATTAGTAGTTAGTGAGGTGTTACTCACATGTTCATGAATAAACATTGATATTTGTCTCTTATTGATTATCAGATGTATTCAATTTCTATTGCTCAGATTCTGTTGCTATGGTTTTGTGTAATAACCATTGAGATTATTTGTCTTTTTGCATTGATTAAACTTAGATATATCCATCTCTCGAATCAGGTGTCAATGTTTCTCTATATGTATCATTTGTGTTTGAGAATTATTTCTGTGACTTTAGCGCTGTCAATATAGGGAAATAAATGATTAACTTCTTAATAAACGGGTGCGGTTATATTGTTATATTGTTATATGTGATGTCTATGACCTATTTCGAATGACATTTTCTTTAAAGCAGATTCGGTTCGGTTCATCGACCTAGTGTGTGAAATCCACTATCTAGCCTCTTATGACTAAAATATAGCTAGGGTTTCCCAGTGTTAACAGTTTTGGTAGCAGAGGATGGTTACGTACTTCTTTAAATGATGTCATTGCTTGTGTTATAAATTGCGAAAATTAATTGGTGTGTTGATTACTATTTGTTATGATTACTATTTTTTTTAATGTTGTTTAAATTTGATAAAATGAATTGCTAAATGCCTAAAGTGACTTTCCCCAGTTCTTGGAGGTTCTCCAGGTTGATAGGGAATGTTCTGAGCGTTCTGGTGTTAGATTGAGTGAATAGAATATGCGCTTGCATAGCTTTAGCTAATTTGCAGTTGATTGAGTTATTATCAAGTTTTAGGGAGTGGGTGTACTCCAGAAGAAGAAATATTGTTAAAAAGAGAGTTGGCTTACTCTGAAGTATGTGAGTAGGGAAGTTGGCAAACTTCACATGTGAGTGGTGCTTGGTGCTCAGAAAAAAAGTGTCCACGTGGTTGTTGATAAGACGGACCTGACAGGAGAGGTCTAAGACTCCGGAGTATATTGAAAAGTGTAGTGAGACTTGGTTTTTCTTGTAATATGTCTATTTAGTAGACCAATCGGGTGTGGTTGTTAAGTCAAGTTTGTGAGTTAAATTGAGGGTTTGGGATTTTTTTTAGACTGAGATTTGGCGAGTTCTTTGTGCACCAGGACTGTCTCCAATGATCAGTTGCGGGTGAAATTTGCAGGTCGAATTTTGCTTGTGAATCTGAGGAACTAAGACAAAGGAATAACAGCAAGAACGAAAGCCGACAGTGAAATTTAGAAGGTTCTTGAAGCGATTGTGCTACCCTACCTGTAGTAAATAAACAAATTAGTTTTTTCTTGGTTTTGAAGAAGTGCTCGCGATTAATTTTTGCATTAGGTTTGAGTGTTTCGAGTTTAGGAGGACAAGCTGCAAGACTTTGTCAGCCGCTGTGTGTAAGTGTGACATCAGTTTTGTGCCGCGCTGGGATGGGTTGGTTGGTGAGAAGGGTTGCGCATGGATTGGTGGACAATCGTGAAGCTTAATTGGATGAGAAGGGAGTTGAAAAGGATTGTGGGATTGTAGTCACTTCCTCATTATCGATTTTTTAAATAGATTGTGTGGGAAAATGAAGTTTTTCAAAGCTTTTAAAAGTGCTCTTAGAGGAGATGAGAATATTCCGGCTAGGGAAAGAGAAATTTGTCTGCCAGAAGGTACTCTGGCATATATCGTAATTGAGGCGAAAGGTGCCAGAGCATGTCTTTGGTTAAAACACTAGATTAGGATTACAAAGAAGGAAGGTTGTTTAGCTTTTCATGAAATGGTACATTTAATTTGAGAATTTTTGAGAATTTGAGACAGAAGATATATGGTCTGAGACTTCCACCAAGATCAGCTCAGTTCGAAGCCTTAGCGGTCTGGGAGCTAGTAGCTAGACAGCAACAGTCTTTGAAATTTGAGAGAAGAATACGCGGAAGCTAGATGGGACAGTGAGCAGAGACAGTGGAGACTCGAAACCTTACAAGGTGTTAGATTGTTTCCAGCAATGTCAAAAGACAATGAAAAGGAGACAAATAAGATTTCAAAGAAGTCTAAACAGAGTTCTTCAGCAGTCGAAGAGCAGACATCAAAAGAGCCTAAAAGGGTTTTGTTTTATGATGATGAATCAGACGATGATGGGTTTATTACACAGATTTTGAGAAATCGTCCACCACCATATGTGGCTCAAGAAGGTTCAAGTATCAGTGGTATAAATCCTACTACACCGATACCAGCTGTAGTGACACATGGTTCAGTTCAGAGTGACAAGAACACAACTGAGGGTTCTGTACGGGTTAATCCTAACATGAATCAGAGTTCACAGAGCTCAGGACAGACTAGTCCTTTAGTGCAAATACCGATGCAGAGTAGCTTTTAATCAGTAAACACACAATAGACAGCTACCAGAGATTAATGTTCCTGCGATCTATCCAGATGTTCCAATTGTGAAAACAACCACTAATTTAATATTATCTTTGGGTCAGAATCCACAGGAGCTGAGACTGATTCAGAAAGAGCCTACTCCGATATTGCTACCACGAATGCAGAATACGGGAATAATGCAGTCACAGAATGTAGAAACCAGGAGCCCAGATCTAATTTCAGTACCAATTACATTTGGTCCACCTATGCCTTTATAAGTTAAGGGCAACAGGGTTGTAGCGAATCAGGGAGTTCAGAGTCAGAATGGAAACATTGGGTTAATGTCAACTACAGGACAGACTTTAAATAAATCAAGATCTTTAATAAATTTGACTCCTTTTAGAAATTCTGAAATAACTGAATCATGCAGTGGCCAGGAGAGGAGATTGTTAACACCTCAATGTGTGAGTTCAATGCAGCAGCAGTGTTCAGCCTGATAATATTTTATTAAAGGGTCTGACTGCGCAGGAAATAACGAAATGGTTAGAAGGATTTGAGTGTTTCAGAAGTCCCAGAGAATCAAAGTCAAGGAAATGAAGTTTTAAACAAAACAAGATTGTCAATGGAAGCAGGTGAACTTCTTGAAGGGACAATGGTAGTAAATAGACTTGAATCATATATTGAAGCTCAGTTGAGATATTTGGGTCAATCAGTTACAGAGGGAGCAGCTGAAGTGCATCAGTAATTACAAGAATTAGCAGACAAATATGAAATAGATTTTACAAAAACAAAGAACCTGAAGAGAAGTTATGGATACAATTTTGAGACTGAAGATTTTGGACACATGAGGTCTGCAGGGATGAAAACACATCTTAGAGAATCACTTGAAAAAGTGCAAATTTGGAGAGCATTAGAAAAATGGTACGGCAGATGGGTCAAGAAAAGAGAAAGGCCAAGGAAAGGTTCAGATTCTCCTCTTGTAGATGTAATGCAAATAAAATAACCAGTAAAACTTTTACCAAGGAGAGAGACTCCGGGAGGGAATTTTGTACATGTGCCTTGGAACAGAAGTGACATTTTGTCATTTACAAATGATTACCCCAGGTTGAGGAGGAAACCAGTAGTATGGTATCAGCAGACAGATAGGTTTGTGAAACATGCAAAATGCCTGTTGGAGGACCTGAATACTCTTTTTGAGATTGTTGTTCCAGCAGATTTGTGGACTGAGTCTAAACGGAGTGTAGATTGGCCTACAAGTGAACCGCAAAGAGATCAGAAAACAGGTGCACTATCGCCTGAAGTAATGAAATATTACTATAAGGTCATTGAGTTCCTGAAGGCAAGAATTTCGCCGAAAAACATTGATTGGCAATGCATAGATAGAATATCTCAGAAAGGGAAAGAATCAAGGTTGTAAAAAGCGTTTAAACATTACAGTGGTATGGAAACAATCGAGCCGAAAGACATGATTTATTTTGTGTTCAGTTTGTCGAAGGATTGAGACCAGAGATTAACCAGATGATTAAGAGTCATTTGATTTGTTGGCAAGCAAAACCGATTGATGAGGTGTTGCAGTATGCAAAATACTGTAGTGATGAGATTGAATTGAAACATATAAAGTTGAAAGAGAAAGCGATGGTGATGCAGATTAAAGCTGCACAGACAGAGTTTCAATGAAATTTTCAGCAGAAATGGTATGTTTCAGAATCAAGGCAGAGGTAGAGGACATGGTGGAATGACACTTCAGGTTGTTAATCGAAGTGTGGATTTAAATTCTGTGATGATGCAAGGAGAGCAGCAGGGAAAAAGAATGTTACTTTTTCACATTTGCAGAGCAATTGGACATTGAAAATGGCAGTGCCCAATGCTAAATCAAAGATTGTTGTTCAACAGACAAATGGTATCAATACTTTTCAGAACATGAGAGGACCAAGAATGAGGGGTCAAATTCAAAATTTTCAGAATTATGTAAATCCGATGCAGGGTTTCCAACCCTTACAACCAATCCAGTATGTGCAAAATGCACAACCGCAGGTACAACAGATACAAATGCCCCAAGTACAGCAGATACAGCCACAAATGCAGATGGTACCTGCACAACAAATTCAAATGCCTAGACAATTGCAAATACCACAGAGCCCTATGGATCAGCAACAGCTGAAGCTTTCTCAGGTGGTCACAAATCAGAGATTAAACCAGAGTGACAATACAGTACATCAATTTCCTTTACATAGTGAGAATGAAATAAACGATGTATGGCTGTCAGATAGTTCAGAAGAGGAGTATGTGATGGCTGCATCATTAGAAGTAGATCAGAAAGGTCCTTATGTTAAGCCAAAGGTGCATGGTGACAACGTTTCTTTTTTGGTTGATGCTGAAGCTACATGCTCAACAGTGAGATCTGTAGAGGTTCCAGATTTACCATTGTCAGGGAAGACAGTTCAGGTTGTGGGAGTTGCAAACAAACATTTGACAAATCCTATTACAGAACCAGTTATAGTTAAGATTGGTAATTTTAAGGGTTTGCACAAATTTGTGGTTTGTGACTCAAGTCCAGTGTCACTCTTGGGAAGAGATCTGTTGTGCAAAACAAGATGTTCAATTACTTGCACCGATGAGGGAACTGAGATTCAGACAAATAGTGATGATGAAGATCCGACACTAACTGTCAACAATGAGTCGGTGTCTGAGGAATTTCCTTTGATTGGTTTCAATGAGCCAGAGGTTGAAGAAGCACCTTTGATTAGTCTCTTTCCGGTTTTTGAAATAAAAGGTCTTCTGGTTGATTTGCAGAAGACTGTTAAGTCTAAAGTTTGGGATCTTTCAGGAACGGATATTGGGTTAATCAAAGTAGCAGAACCAGTCAGGGTTGCAGTGAAGCCTAATGTGGTCTCCCCTCAGACTCCACAATATCTGATGGCAATTGAAGCAATTGAGGTTGTAAGACCTTTGATAGAGCAGTTTGTGGAGAATGGAATTTTGAAGGAGGTGTTGAGTAGTCTATGTAATTCACCAATAATGGGTTTTAGAAAACCATGTGGGAAATTCGTCTTGTACAGGATCTGAGGAAAATAAATGACATTGTGATTAAGTGTTGTTCAGTTGTGCCAAATTCAGCTGTGACTATGTTTCAGATCCCATGTGATGTTGAATGGTTTACTGTGTTGGACCTGTGACAAGCATTTTTCTCTGTGCCTTTTCATGAGGACAGTAGATATCTCTTTTGTTTTAAATTCTTGAGCAAAGTCTACTGTTAGTGTAGAATTCCACAGGGGTTTTCAGAATCACCATCTATTTTCAACCAGATCTTGAAAAAGAATCTAGAGTCATTAGTAATACCTTACCAATCAACATTGAGGCAATACATTGATGATCCACTGATCACATTAAAGACATATTTGGGTCATCTAATTGAGAAAGGAACTTGGAGAATTTAGAGAGAGAGAGTTGCAACAATTTTGAAGATGAAAGAACCAAGTACCCAGAAGGATGTGAGGCTTTTTTTAGGAATGGTAGGTTATTGAGGCCGGTGGATTCAGACATTTTCAGTTCTTTCAAAGCCCTTACAGAGATTGACTCATAAAGATGTTACTGATCCTATAATAATGGATGCAACTTTTATGAAAGCGTTCACTGATCTGAAAGAGAGTTTGTGTCAAGCCCCAGCTTTAGGTATGCCTGATTATACAAAGAGTTTCCTGTTGTTTTGTCATGAACGTGATGCATGTTCTTTGTCTGTTTTGACTCAGACACATGGTGGTGTCAATCGTCCAGTAGCATATTTTTCAGATACCTTGAATCCCATCACAGCAGCTTTACCTGGATGCTTGCAGTCAGTTGCAGCAGTAGAGCAGAGCATCGCTTAAAGTGAGAATATTGTGATGGATTACCCTCTTACTGTGATGGTTCCCCATTCAATAGAGATTTTACTCACTTGTTCAAAGACTCAGGGGGTGATTCTGAGACTGGCGGGCGGCGGAGGCCGCCCGCCAGTCTTTCCCCGACAAAATACCGCTCCGCGGTCGCAAGACCGCTGAGGGTATTTTGAGATTTGCCCTGGGCTGGCGGGCGGCCGCCAAAAGGCCGCCCGCCAGCCCAGGGCAAATCTACCTTCCCACGAGGACGCCGGCTCAGAATTGACCCTGAAATACTTTGTGGGGCCCTCTTACGGGGGCCCCTGCATGCCCATGCCCAGGGGCCCGCGGCACCCCCTACCGCCATCCTGTTCCTGGCGGGAGACCCGCCAGGAACAGGATGGCGGTAGGGGGTGTCAGAATCCCCATGGCGGCGGAGCGCGCTCCGCCGCCATGGAGGATTCTCCCGAGCAGCGGAAAGTCGGCGGGAGACCGCCGACTTTCCGTTTCTGACCGCGGCTGAACCGCCGCGGTCAGAATGCTCGAGGGAGCACCGCCAGCCTGTTGGCGGTGCTCCCGTGGTCGGTGACCCTGGCGGTCACCGACCGCCAGGGTCAGAATGACCCCCTCAGTATCTGAACAGTTCTAGACTGACCAGATATGAGACCGCAACTTGGGATCTCCAAATATAACGATCGAGAGATGTACAGTGCTTAAACCAGCAATTCTACTTCCGATTGAAAATGTTGTTTCAGATAAATTGGATGATACTGAACCTGGTTGTTTGGAAATTACAGAGTTATGCACATAACCCAGAGCAGACATTAGAGGCACCTGCCTGGAAGGCAATGATCAAATAATTTTTGTTGATGGTTCATGCTTGAGAGATAATGGGGGCACTTTGACAGCAGGCTATGCAGTATGTACTATCACTGGCATACTGGAAGCTTCATGGCTTCGAGGAGTGTTTTCTGCACAAGTAGCAGAATTGGTAGCTCTTACTAAAGCATGCCACATTTCGAGTCAGATGAAAGTGACAATCTACACAGATAGTCAATATGGATTCAGAATTGTGCATGACTTTGGCCAAATGTGGTCACAGAGAGGTTTCTTAACTTCTTCTGAGAAAATTCATGAATTGTTACAAGCTGTTCAGAAGCCAGAGAAAATTGCTGTGGTGAAATGCAGTGCACATCAGAGATCACAAGATTGCGTGTCAATGGGAAATGCATATGCAGATCATGTTGCAAAATGTTGTACTGTGAGTGACATATCTTTCAAAGAAAACTGTTAATTGTTACCTGAAAATGATGAAGTGTATACAAATTTTACTATGCAAATTATTGATACTTTGGAGGAGCTGAAGGCTCTACAAGATAATGTTTCTAAAGAAGAGCGCAAGGATTGGATCAAGCTTAAATATGTCAAGAGGGAGGATGATGTCTGGGTGACAGGAGAAGGGAAGGTAGTTCTACCAAATAGTCTACTGACTCAAATGGCTAGATACTATCGTGGACAAGCACACATAGGGAGAGATGCAATGGCTTGATGTTTTAAGCAACACTGGTTTAATCCAAAGTTTAGACAGGTTGCCAAAGCAGTTTGCCATAGATACATCGTTTGTCAACAAATGAACGTTGGCAAAGGGACAGTGGTTAATATGGGACATATTGGCATGGAAGGAGGACCATTTAGCAGAATTCAAATGGATTTCATTGAGATGCCTGCATGTGCTGGTTTGAAGTATGTGGTGGGGATTGTGTGTGTATTTTCAGTCACTGGATTGAGGCTTACCCTACAAGGAGAAATGATAGTCTCACAGTAGCAAAATTACTGCTTAGGGAGTTAATTCCACGTTTTGGTTTCCAGGTCTCTTTAGAATCAGATAGAGGAAGCCACTTCAACAACAAAGTGATTAAATTGCTTTGTTCAGCTTGAAACAGTGAGCAGAAACTCCGTTGTAGTTACCGCCCACAAGCTTCGGGACTCGTAGAGCAGATGAATGGAACTCTTAAGTCCAGAGTGGCAAAGATGTGTGCATACATGAACTTGAAATGGCCAGATGCTTTGCTGTTGGTTCTAATGTCAATGGGAAGCACTCCTGACAGGAAAACAGGATTGTCGCCCCATGAAATCCTCATGGGTAGAGCAATGAGTCTACCCGCAATACCTGCAAATGCTCTTACAGATTACATGGTGTTAGACTACTGCAAAGGTCTAGCTGATGTGGTTCTATCTTTTTCTCATCAGGTGGAAGCAACCACACTTCAACAATCTCAAGGCCAAGGACACAACCTGAAGGCTGGTGATTGGGTCGTCATTCGTAAGCACGTGAGGAGATTGTGCTTGGAGCTAAGGTGGAAAGGACCCTAAAAGGTGATATTAATCATAACTACAGCCGGGAAGTGTGCAGGACTTGCGAACTGGGTAGATGCAAGCCACACTCGGAAAGTGAATAATCCAACAGAGCAAGAAGAAGAAGAACTGTTGAGATTACCTGCAGCTGCGTGTATTCCAGGACAAGAAAGAGAAAGAGAAGAACTGGAGACCGTACCTGAAAGAGTTCCAATTGATTTACCCACTCCTGTATCAGACGAAGTGGAAAGTATCCTGGAAGAGGAGGGTGAATCATCATCGACTGAAGTAGTAAAAGAACCGGCCCAAGGAGAACAAGAGAGAGAAACAGGTCGAGAGAAACACTGCTCAGAGGAGGGTGTCCTCAGAAGAAGGTGGTCTGATGAACCAGACTGAACAAGTTCTGACCCCAAAGGAAAGGGAGTTGAGACAGATCCAAGCCAAGAGGTATTGAATCCTCCTCAACCAGTTGCAGGAGCGTCAAAGGAGAAGAGTTTGAGTTCAATTCTGAAAAGATTATTAACAAGAAGACCTTTCAAAGGTGACAACTGGCCAGAGAAAATCTCAGAATCAGGAAAGCTAAATGTAGTTCCACCACTTCAAGAGGAAAAAAAGTTAAATGAAGGAGAAGATCACAGTAAAGAAGAAGCTGGTAGTAGTCGAAGAGTGAAAAGAAAGAGAGTTGCAAATCGAAGATACTTTGGTCCCGAATGGACAAATGTAATTAAAAATGAATGGCAAGAAGAATTTTAGAATTTTTGTTTTGACAGAGACATTCCGAGTTTACATTTTGGTACGTGAAGAGAAAAGAAAAGACTGAAGCTGAATTTTTGAAAATTAAAGGAAAAGACTTTGATGAAGTCGTACCTTAAAGAGACTTTGATAACCTGACTTGACAGGCTGCTAAACTGATTTGACAAAAGTTTTACCGAATTTTGACAAAGAATCCTGATAGTGTGAATGAATTGTTGAAAAAAAAAAAAATTAGGAGGGATTGAAGATTAAAGATTTTTGAAATTTTTGTCTTTTGTTTTATTTTTAGATTTTTGCTGCATAGTCATAATTTTTATTTATTTCTACTTTTTGATTCTTTACAGACCATGGGAAACTTGTAATCAACACACTAAAAATAGTCGGTGTAAATTTATAGGTATTAGTTTGGCAATTGTTTGTGTAATAGTATGTTTGTTATTGATTCAAATCAAATCATTAGCATTTATAAAGCGCGCTACTCACCCGTGCGGGTCTCAAGGCGCTAGGGACAAAGGGGGTGGTTATCGCTGCTCGAACAGCCAGGTCTTTAGGAGTCTCCGGAAAGCGGAGTGGTCCTGGGTGGTCCTGAGGCTGGTGGGGAGGGAGTTCCAGGTCTTGGCCGCCAGGAAGGAGAAAGATCTCCCACCCGCCGTGGAGCGTCGGATGCGAGGGACGGCGGCGAGTGCGAGGCCAGAGGAGCGGAGGGGGCGGGTGGGGACGTAGAAGTTGAGGCGTCTGTTGAGGTATTCCGGTCCCTTGTCGTGGAGGGCTTTGTGTGCGTGGGTGAGAAGTCGGAAGGTGATCCTTTTGCTGACTGGGAGCCAATGCAGGTGTCTCAGGTGTGCGGAGATGTGGCTGTTGCGGGGTACGTCGAGGATGAGGCGAGGATTGATTGTGAGTGTGATTGTCTTTGAGATGAATGGAGATAACCATACTGTAGAAACACTCACAACTGTTAGTTCTTTAGAGTTAACTACTACTTTTTCAGCAATAAATAGGTTTAAAATAGATGATAAATACTTACATGAAGAGAAAGAAATTTCTTCTAATCTCTTCTGTCGCTTATTGCGTGAGTATGTTGATGTAATGGATGCAAAAGATTGTTATGTTTGTACGCAGATTTCAGCCTCTGTTGAGGAGGGAATTGCTTATCATAGTTTACCGCTTACTTATGCTAAAAGTTGTAGTCTTTTACTAACATGATTCTATTTCCAGAAATATATTCAGTATTTATTTTCTAACTATGATGTAGTATTTTCTTTTGTACCTATAATTATATATGTAAGTGGAGTAGCAAATGATAATGACTTAGGTGGTCATTACAACCCTGGCGGTCGGTGTTAAAGTGGCGGTAATACTGCCAACAGGCCGGCGGTAAAAAAAATGGAATTACGACCGTGGCGGAAACCGCCAACATAGACAGCCACTTTAACACTCCGACCACCACAGCGGTACAAACAAACACCACGGCGGTACCCGCCAACAGAGAGGCGGAAGACAATGTACCGCCCACACTATTACAACAGTCCAGTCCGCCACCTTTTCCGGGGCGGATTCCCCGCAAACAAAAACACAGCGGAAACAGGACTTGGAAGGGAAAACGCTCACCTCTACACACCCCATGAGGAATCAGGACGCCATGGAACCGGAACTTCAGATAATCCCAGCCTTTATCTTCCTGCTCCTCTACCAGGAGCACGACGCCGGCGGCGAATGTCACGATGAGTACTGCACCTTCGACACAGGGGAGGGGGGAGGGAAAAGAGAGTGACACACACCCCCACCCTCACCCACAACAACACACACACTAATACAGCATGATACATTACAGTTACACTCCCCCATCCCCCCTGGAAGAATGCAAGGACAAAATTAAATGAGTCGAATAATTGTTATATATTCAATTACACTAATCAAAAATATTTACATATATATACATTTACAGTATAAACAATTATATACACCAAGAAAACAAGTTCAAGGGATTCCACCATCATAGACCGTGGACCACTGGGCCCAAAAGGCATGGGCGAGGCCCACACTCAATACCCGAACAAGATGGAGAGAACACTGCTATGGCATCAGATAGAAATAAAACAGGCACCTCAGGGGGAAGGGATGGGGGGGGCACCTCAGCCGGATGAGTGCACAACGCCAGATCCACGAGGGGGCTCCATGCCCACTGTTCAATCCTGGGGAGTGCAAAGCCACAGTCTCTCAAGTCTATACAGTGGGTGGGTTGTCCACTGTTCAATCCTGGGTAGTGCAAAGCCACAGTCTCTCAAGTCTCTACAATGGGTGGGTTGCCCACTGATCAATCCTGGGGAGTGCAAAGCCACAGTCTCTCAAGTCTCTACAATGGGTGGGTTGCCCACTGATCAATCCTGGGGAGTGCAAAGCCACAGTTTCTCACGTCTATACAGTGGGTGGGTTGCCCACTGATCAATCCTGGGGAGTGCAAAGCCACAGTCTCTCAAGTGGATAACAGTCTCCACTGGTTCTGGAGGGGGCTTGGTGCCCAGAGTGCTTCATCCTGCCAAGGACAGAGGTAGTGGATGTGATACTCCACTGGTTCTGGAGGGGGCTTGGTGCCCAGAGTGCTTCATCCTGCCAAGGACAGAGGTAGTTGATGCCTTTCTCCACTGGTTCTGGAGGGGGCGTGGTGCCCAGAGTGCTTCATCCTGCCCGTGGCGGCCTCAGTAGCGTTGTAATCGTTGGCGCTCACTGTCCTGCGGTGGTGCTGGCGGTCTTGTCCTGGGCAGCGGGGCTGCTGGCGGTCTTGTCCTGGGCAGCGGGGCTGTTGGTGGTGGTCTTGTCCTGGGCATCGGGGCTGCTGCTGGCGGTCTTGTCCTGGGCAGCGGGGCTGCTGGCGGTCTTGCCGCTGTGCTGATCTTCCCAGACTTGCCGGTTTTACCGTGCCCCTTCTCCACCTTGGATGGTGGCGCAACTGTCTCCACACTCCCAACTGTACCCCTGGGAGCGGCTTTGGTGGCTGATTTCTTTCCCCTCTCCCGCCGGGCACTGGCCAACTTTTTATGCTTGACAGATTGGGGACTGTCCGTGCTCTGGCTCCTTGCCATACTGGCTGCCCTGCTGCCTGGTGCACTCCAGAATCCGGTGACTACTGGCACCACTGGTCCCACTGATGTTGTGGCTGAGGTGCTAGGTTGGGACCTGGAGAGTCAGGCCCTAGGAGACTGAAGGGGTGGGGAGGTGAGGGAAAGAGGTCAAGGTTGGCCAGGAAAAGTTTCTTAGGAACACTGGGATGGGTAGCTGGAGGGGGTTTGGGAGTGGGGGAAGAGGTATTGGTTGTAGGAGGTGTAGGGTTGCTGAATTTGGGTGAAGGTGCATGGGCTGGAGGCTGTCGTGAGGTGGATGGCTGTTGGGTGGGTGTGTGGCTGCGTTTGTGTACCTTGGGAGGTGGCCTCACAGACACACTGTGAGAGGACACAGGGGACGTGTGAACGCCGCGTCCTGAGGACGCGCTGTGCGGCGCGAGCCGAATGCTCGGCTCGTGCCGCGTGGTGCGGCGCGACAGTAGGTCCCCCCCCCGAAGGCCCAGGTTTGAAGGGAAACAAACGATGAAAACGAGAAATCAGAAGAGGTGCGTGAACAGAAGATGCATCTTCCCAAGAGCATTCACTAAGAGGATATCCCTTCCAGTGAATCAAATACTGAAGACGTCTGTGAAAAAAGCAAGAGTCACAAATTTCCTGAACCTCATATTCAGGTACATCATTCACCAACACAGGAGGAGGACAAGGAAACTGACGAGAGAAAGAGTCAGGTACATAAGGTTTGACCTGGGACACATGAAAGACCGGATGAATCTTCCAAGTATGAGGCAAGCGAAGACGGACAGTGACAGGATTGATCAACTGAAGAATACGGAAAGGCCCGTAATAGCGAGGTGTGAACTTATTAAGAGAAAGGCGTGAGGGCAAGAATTTGGAGGAAAGCCAGACTTTATCTTGAGGGTGATAATATGGAGTGGGTCCACGTTTCTTATCTGCGATCTTCTTCATATATCTCTTGGTGTTCAATAAATTAGATCTAATTAGCCTATGGATTTGCAGGAGACGTTTGGAAAAAGATGTAATCGCAGGCAAAGGAGAGGTAGATTGAGGAGAAGTAGGAAAAGAGGTAGGATGATAGCCATAGGAACAGAAAAAAGGAGTGACCTTGGAGGCACTATGGACAGTATTGTTGTAGGAAAATTCAGCAATAGGGAGATAAGTGTTCCAGTTGCTTTGGGTAGAATTACAAAAACAGCGAAGGTATTGCTCTAATCCTTGGTTCAGACGCTCGGTTTGTCCATTGGTCTGAGGATGGAAACCGGATGAGAGTGCTATATTGATATTTAGTGTCTTGCAAAAATATTTCCAAAACCGGGAAATATACTGAGGTCCTCTGTCAGATACAATGGTATGTGGAAGTCCATGGAGACGGAAAATATGGTCGATAAATATCTGGCTCAATTCTTGGGATGTAGGTAACTTTTTTAGGGCAGTGAAGTGAGCCATTTTAGTAAAGGAATCAACAGTGACCATGATAACCTGGTTTCCGGCTGATGGTGGAAGTGAACACATGAAGTCAGTAGAAATAGTATGCCATGGAGCTGGTGGAACAGGCAAAGGCTGTAGTAATCCTGCAGGTCTGGTACGGGGAATCTTGACTTGAGCACATATGGGACAAGCCTGAACGTATCTTTCAACATCTGACTTCCAGGTAGGCCACCAGAAAGATCGCGAGAGAAGTTCTTGTGTGGCTTTGATGCCTCTATGACCAGCAACCGGCGAATCATGGCACATCTGTAATGCCTTGTCTCAAACTCTGTTAGTAGGGAGGAATAACAGATTCTGATGATAATAGTATCCTTCCTTCTTGCATAAAAAGGTTCTTAGTTTCTCTACTTCGCTGTTAGGCAGGCTGGAGTACTCCAGTTGTACCTCCTCCAGAAAAGATTGAGCAACTCCAATGATCTTACTAGGTTCCAGTAGATACTGAGATGGGGAAGGAGTACAATCTGGATAACGGCGAGACAGAGCATCAGCCAGAATGTTTTGGGATCCAGGAATATAGGTGATGAAAAAATCATACTGACTGAAGAAAAAGGCCTAACGGGCCTGGCGACTATTCTGGCATACAAAATTACGTAGACATTGTAGATTACGGTGGTCTGTTCTCACCTCAAAAGGCTCCTTGGAACCCATCAGAAACTGTCTCCATTCTAGGCAGGCTGTTTTCAGAGCTAATAACTCCCTTTCTAGTACTGAGTAATGTTGTTCTGCTGTAGAGAGTATATGGGATAAATAGAAAACAGGATGTTCAAGACCATCATCTTCTTGTTGTTGGAGTAAGACAGCTCCAATAGCTCTTTCGGAAGCATCGGTAACTACAATAAACTGTTTGTTGGTATCTGGATGTCTTAAGATGGGGGCTTGAGTGAAAGCCTTCTTTAAATCTTGAAAAGCTGTTTCAGCCGCCTTAGTCCAGACAAACCCCTTCTTTAAATTTTCCTTCTTTAAAGTATGAGTTATATGGCTGGTCTGTTTAGCAAAGTCTAGAATGAACTGCCGATAAAAATTTGCTAATCCTAGGAAACATTGTGTTTCTTTAATAGAAGAGGGAGAAGGCCAATCGAGAATTGCTTGTACTTTTTCTTGGTCCATAGCTATGCCGGTGGGACTTAAATGATAACCCAGATATTTGACTTCCGTCTTATCGAACTCACATTTTTCGGGTTTACAGAATAGTTGATGTGCTCGGAGTCTTTGAAGGACTTGTTTCACATGGGAAGAATGGAGTTCGGGATGTCTGGAATAAATAAGGATATCATCTAAGTAGATTACAACTGTCTGGTTCAAGAGATCAGAAAATATTGAGTCCATAAATCTTTGAAATATTGCGGGGGCATTCGTAAGACCAAAAGGCATGACCTTGTACTCAAAATGACCAAATGGTGTCCTGAATGCTGTTTTCCACTCGTCTCCTTCCTTAATACGTAAGAGGTGGTAGGCTCCCCGAAGATCCAATTTGGTAAAACGTTGAGCCCCTCTGACTGTCTCTAGAATATCCTTGATGAGGGGCAAAGGATAACGATCCTTTATAGTTATCTTCAGGCCTCGAAAATCCAGGCAAGGACGAAGATCTTTAGTCTTCTTGGGTACAAAAAAGAGAGGAGCCCCTGCCGGAGAAGACGATGGAACAATAAGACCACTCTGTACATTTTCCTCCAGATACTCCTTTAGAACTTCCTTTTCAGGTTCCGTGAGAGAATACATCCTCCCAAAGGGAACGACAGTTCCAGGTTCCAAGGGAATAGCACAATCGTACTCTCGATGTGGAGGTAATACAGGTCTGGATGGTTTTTGGAACACATCTTGAAACTCTAAATAGTGTTCAGGGACTCCTTGGACTGTATTGATGGAATATTCCGTAGTACTTTTAATAGGTGTTAATCTGTTCGGTGACCAATATTTGTCGGAAGCAAAACAGTTCTCATGGCAAAACTGTGAGGACAAGGAAATAGTCCGGGTTACCCAGTTCACATACGGATTATGTCTTGTAAACCTCGGAATTCCAAGAATTATGGTATGGTTGGGAGATGAAATGAGATCAAAGGAGATGTGTTCTTGATGATTACCAAACTGTAAATTTAACATCAAGGTCGTAGTATCGACTGGACCAGAGGATATCAAGGATCCATCCACTGTGTGCACTTGTTCAGGGATGTCTTTGGGTTGTGTTGGAATCTGTTGATTAGTGGCCCAAGTCTTATCCATGTAAATACCACTAGCACCAAAATCTAGTAATGCCATAGTCCTTTCTTGACGGCCATCAGGTAGTTGTAATATGACAGGTAACATGAACAAGTATGTCGTATTGTCATTAAATGAACTGATGGAAAGTATAGCCGATGATCCCGTCCCCTCCCTTCTTACAGAGGACGGGAAGTGGCGTTTCCCGATGGTCTTGGTGGACGTACAGGGCAGGTACGAAGCATGTGACCAGCAGAACCACAGTATAGGCACAATCCTTTCTTACGTCTGTCTTCCCGCTCACTAGCGGAGAGCGGCCCTCGAGTAGTATCCACTTGCATGGGTTCCCCCTCTATGTCTCTAGCAGGAGGACGAGATTCCTCAGAACGAGGCAGATACACCCGTGAAGTGCTTGGCTGGGAAGACCCTCTACTCCTTCTCTTCTCCATTCGTCGCTCTTGAAGACGATACTCGATGGAAAGTGCTTGATCCATCAGGCCATGAAGATCTTCAACTCTGGTGGAATGTACTAATTCATCTTTTATTTCTTCTTTAAGTCCTCTGCGAAACAAAGTCACCAGGGTACGCTCCACCCAGGTGGTCTCTGCCGCTAGCTGACGAAAACGTGTAATATATTGAAGGACATCTTGGGAGCCTTGCTGGATGTCACATAAGGCTTCTTCCGCAGAGGCCTCCAATCCTGGACGACTAAACATTTGTTTGAAGCGAGTCACGAAAGCACAATAGTCCGACAATACCGGATCGTTGGATGACACCATCGGGGTTGCCCAGGCCAAGGCAGGACCGGATAATGCACTGATAAGATATCCCACCTTTGTCCTGTCATGGGAGAATTGGGTAGGTCGGAAGACGAAGTACACCGTTAATGCATCAAGGAATTCACGCAGTTTAGTTGGTTCACCAGAGAAACGAGGAGTAGAAGCGTAGATAATCGGAACATCGCCACTGCGGAAGGCCAAAGCCTGTCGTAACACAGCATTCTCATTGCGTAGTTGTTGCAATTCCTGAGCTTGTTGCTGAATAGTATTCAGAAGAGATTGATCAGGATCTGCAGCAGCCGCCACTGTATCGTCCATGGTGTCAGAAGACGTCGGTCTGGTTTGGCGCTGCAATCTGTCACGACTCACGTGCTGCTTACGCCTGGAATCCGCAGATCGAGTGGCGTGGGTCTTGAAGGTTCGGCTTTGGCCCAGAAAGGGGCGACTCTTTCTAGTAGCCACGGTGCTGTAGGCAATGGAAACGCCAAGAACAGACCGTGCCCTTTAGAAATAGCGCCAGAGGGAAAAAAAAACCTAAAAAGGGGGAAAAACCTCCAAACAGTAGATTCCTGAAACAAGAACAAAAACCAGGAATCAAAAAGAAACAAAAATGCAGGTAAACACGAAATTGGACAAGATTCAGAACCGAAGGCAAAGAATCAGGAGCGAAGACACAATCAGAGCAGATAGTGTTGCAGCGCAAGGAAAGGAAGAAAACAGAGCCCTTAAATACCAAGAAACAGGAAATGACCAACAGGAAGTAAAAGGACACCATCTTAGATAGGGAAAAGAATAGAGTAGGAACCATAGAGAATAGGGAACAAGGAATGCTGGGAAGAAAAAGGTAACATGGGAAGGGGGAAAAGACATAAAGAAAGTACAATAAAATGCCCCAAAGAAGAAAAGAAGAAAAGAAGAAAAAAGAACAGGTAAGGAGGGGTCAGGGGGTACCAGGGACGCAAGGAAAAGCAGAGCGAGGCCCCAAGCAAAATCTGGGGCCTCGCGAGGTGCACAGAAGGCTCGGGGCGCGCCGCGTCCTGAGGACGTGCTGTGCGGCGCGAGCCGAATGCTCGGCTCGCGCCGCGTGGTGCGACGCGACAGGGGGAGGCTAGAGACAGGGACAATGGCTGCCATCAGTGCTGAGGCCAGAGTCTGAAAAGCTCACTGAAGGGCTGCCTGACCAGAATGAATGCCCTCCAGGTATGCATTGGTTTGTTGCAACTGCCTCTCTACACCCTGGATGGCATTCAAAATGGTAGACTGCCCAACAGTGAGGGACCCGAGGAGGTCAATGGCCTCTTCACTGAGGACAGCAGGGGTGACTGGGGCAGTGCCTGAGGTGCCTGGGGCGAAGGTGATGCCCACCCTCCTGGGTGAGCGGGCACGGGGCAAATGCTGAGGGGCTGCTGGGAGGGCGGTGCTGGTAGGGAGGGTAGCGGCTGTACCTGTAGATGTGGTGGGCACAGATGGGCCCGCCACCGCAAGGGAGCTCCCATCAGAGGAGGAGTCTGTATCGCTGAGTGTCAGCTCCTGTCCCCGCCGTGGCGCTCCCCTCGCCCTCCTTCCCACTGGTGAATTCAGACTCCGTAGTGTCGCCCTCCATGGCCATGTGGGATGCAGCTCCCTCCTGCTCCGGTGCCACTGCTCCGCCGCCTGATGATGCTAATACACACAAGAACAGGGAGACCACAAAAAGGTGGGGGGAAGACAGAAGAAAGACATGTTGAGTGCATGCAATGTCGCTACCGTTGGCGGACACGACAGACACAGAAGCCCCCTGCACTACGCCACGCACTTGGAGTCCACTATTCACTCCCAGGGACACGGGATACAAGGCTATGCCCGATTTCTGCACACATGGATGTCACAGGTGCCTGACTAGGTGTAGTTGGCACTGTACACAGGTGGGGTGGGGTGCCACAGCGCCTGCCTCAAGAAGGGTCCTTGCATACTAAACTCCCCCTGGCCTAGGGGAACCCACAGCCCACCTCCCCCACCCAAACACCTAAAATGCGCGCTGAATCAGCAGAATGAGAGTGTACTCACTCCCTTGTGTCTGCTGTGATGCCCTCAAGCGCCCATCCAACTCCGGGTACGCCACCGCCAGGATCCTGAACATCGGGGGGTCATGGTGCGACGGGCACCCCTCCCACGTTGGGAGGCCATCCCCAGCTGGGCCTCCGCCGTCTTCTTGTTCCAGCGGCGAATGTCCTCCCATGTTTTCCGGCAGTGGGTGCTCCGTCTGTGGTAGACCCCCAGGGTCCGGACTTCCTTGGCGATGGCACGCCAAATGTCCTTCTTCTGGTGGGCGCTGACCTACAGGAATTGTACAGGGGAAAAAGAGAAGTTATTACCATCTGCACCGTCACAGTCATTGACCCTTGCCATGACGCACATGCACTCCCCGTCGTTTCATACACCCCTCATTCTCACCCCCCCCCTATCTTTCATCCACCCAACTCCACACAGGCATTGCTCATACAGCATGCTCACAGTGTACTTACCTGTTTGTCTGGAGGACCGTAGAGTAGCGTGTACTGGGGGAGGACCCCATCCACAAGTTTCTCCAACTCCTCCATGCTGAAGGCAGGGGCCCTTTCCCCAGACACACGAGCCATTGTCTCTTCCAGACTGAGGTCACAGCAGCACTTGCAGTGTAGGTCCTCTCCTGTCGAAGATCAGGTATCAAGTGATTGACCAGATAAAAAATGGCGGTCACGTCCGCGGCGGTGCGTACCGTCACCGCCGGCGTACATCGTCATTGGGTCCTGGGACCCATAGGGTCCAATGTTAACCATTGCAGGATTGCGCCGTGGTCTTCGACCGCCTACCGCGACGGTGTACAACGCCAGCGCAGTTACCACATATCCCCCTGTCCCACTTTACAGGTCAGGCAGCCGCCATTTCAGGGGCCCACATGTTATTATTTTGGACTACGTCACACATATCTAGGCCTTGCCTAAACACTCATACAGACATATTTCGATTTGCTAATATTTTCAGAGTAAGCTATGTTTACGTACCTCAGAGTTGGTTGACTCTCTGCTCGCTGTTCTCCTCCATAGGCACCGTCCGCTGGGGCATGTGAGGAGATGGCGGCATCCTCCGGTGTACAGACGGCTGGTGGACCTGTTGACAATGGAGGAGCGACATGTGATCATCACCTACAGGCTTGATCGTGCCACAATCCAGGAACTGTGTGCCCAGTTGGAGCCAGACCTGATGTCAGCTATCCGCCATCCCACAGGAATCCCCCAAGTGCAGGTGCTGTCAGTACTCCATTTCCTAGCAAGTGGGTCTTTTCAAACAACAGTGGCCATAGCATCAGGGATGTCCCAGCCTATGTTTTCCAACGTGTTGTCCAGAGTGTTGTCTGCTCTGCTGAAACACATGCGGAACTACATAGTTTTCCCTCAGGTGGAGGATTTGCCTACAGTGAAAGGTGATTTCTATGCCCTGGGACATATCCCCAACATCATATGTGCCATTGATGGGACACATGTGGCCTTGGTACCCCCCGCAGGAGTGAACAGGTGTACAGAAACCAGAAGAGTTACCATTCCATGAATGTGCAGATGGTGTGTTTGGCAGACCATTACATCTCCCATGTAATTGCAAAATTCCCTGGCTCAGTGCATGACGCTTACTTCCTGCGGAATAGCAGCATCCCTTATGTGATGGGCCAACTCCAGAGGCACTGAGTGTGGCTATTAGGTGAGGACATGGACCCAATACAGTGGGAATAGTTGTCTGGGTCTGTGGATGTCCCTATGATTTAGTGTGTGACTAACAGTTGTCCCTCGCCATTTGCAGGTGACTCTGGCTACCCCAACCTGTCATGGCTACTGACCCCAGTGAGGAATCCCAGGACAAGGGCAGAGGAACGCTACAATGAGGCCCATGGGCGAACTAGGAAGATTATAGAGCGGACCTTCGGCCTCCTGAAGGCCAGGTTCCGGTGCCTCCATATGACAGGTGGTTCCCTATTCTACTCACCAAAGAAGGTATGCCAGATCATCGTGGCCTGCTGTATGCATTCACAACTTGGCTTTGCGACAACAGGTGCCTTTTCTGCAGGAGGATGGTCCAGATGGAGGTGTTGTGGCAGCTGTGGACCCTGTGGACAGTGAAGATGAGGAAGCAGAAGAAGAGGACATCGACAACAGGAACACGGTGATCCTGCAATACTTCCAGTGAGACACAGGTAAGAAGACAACACTGCCTGCTACATCTGATTTTAATCTACTACCTCTCTACTGTCTGTCATTTTCACCCAGTGTATGGTCAGTGAGTTGTCACTTTCCCTTACGATTTCACAGATGTGGGTCCTACTGTGTGACATCTGCTTAGTTTCCTCATGGACTAGAGCTGTGTGACATAGGTATGTTGACATTACATTTGAAAGAGCATTTTGCCACTGTAATTGCTAATACACTATTTCGAAATCACAGACAGACTCCTGATTGTTTTGTGCTTTAGGGTGTTTATTTAAGTGCTCAATATTGGAGGGGGTTGTAAAACGGTGAGGGGTGATGGTGGAGGAATGTCCATGGCAGAGTCCAGTCTATTAGTCTCACAGGTGCATTGTCCAAAGGGGCATAGGAAGTGGAGCTGGGGCAGTTTAAGGATGGACAGGGTGACAAGGTGGGACAAAAGGATGACAATCAGGGTGGTCTAATTTCTTGGCGGGGGTCTTGGCATCGTTCTCTGTCTTTATCCTGGATCTCAGGGACCGTTTGCGGGGTGGTTCTCCCTCTGCAGGGGGTGGGGTGCTGGTGTGGTGGTCCTGTGGCGGTGCCTCCTGTCCACTAGCACCGGGAGAGGTGGTGGGCACTTCATCGTCCAGGCTAATGTCAGGGGCCCCTTGTTGTGCCACAGTGTCCCTCCAGCTGTTGACGAGTTCCTTCAGCACCCCTACAGTGGTGCCCAGGGTGGAATTGATGGATTTGAGTTCCTCCCTGAAGCCCAAATACTGTTCCTCCTGCAGCCGCTGGGTCTCCTGAAACTTGGCCAGTACCGTTGCCATCGTCTCCTAGGAATGGTGGTAGACTCCCATGATGTTGGAGAGGGCCTCGTGGAGAGTGGGTTCCCTTGGCCTGTCCTCCCCCTGTCGCACAGCAGCCCTCCCAGTTCCCCTGTGTTCCTGGGCCTCTGTCCCCTGAACCGTGTGCCCACTGCCACTGCCCCCAGGTCCCTGGTGTTGTTGGGGTGGTGGGTTAGTCTGGGTTCCCTGTAGTGGTGGACACACTGGTGCTTGACGTGTCCTGGGGTCAGAGGTATGGGCCCGCTGGGTGGGTGCAGTGCTGGTGTTTCCAGAGGGGGTAAGCTCTGTAGTGGCTTGTGCAAGTGTGAGGGGAACCGACTGTCCTGAGGCCCCAGATGGGCCAGGCTGGTCATCTAGATTCAGTTGGACAGGGCTGCTATCATCACTGTGGGCCTCTTGTGTGGGTGGAGTTGACATATCTGGACCCTCCTGTCCGGTGATGTTGGGTAGGGGTCCTGCAGGGGTGTAAAAGCATCATTATTGCATCTGTGTGTGCCATGGTGTGCAATGGGTGGGTGACCGTGTACCCCAGTGCTTGCATTCCTGTGTAAGACCTTGTGTGATGATGGTTTAGGAGGGTGTATTGGTATGTGCAGTGGCCATGATTTGGTGATGGGTGTCCATGCTTTGGTGTTGCATGCAGGGCTTGGGTTTGGGATGTGTGGTTTGTGATATTGGGACATGTGTGAGGCGTTGGAGTGATGGGGTGAGGGCGTGGGTGGGGGTATGTGATAGCATGCAGGTGGGTGGGGGATGAAGTAATGAATTAATTGACTTACCAGAGTCCATTCCTCCAGCTACTCCTGCGAGGTCCTCAGGATGCAGAATAGCCAAGACCTGCTCCTCCCATGTTGTTAGTTGTGGGGGAGGGGGTGGGGGTCCGCCGCCAGTCCTCTGTACCGCGATGTGGTATCTTGAGACCACGGAACACACCTTCCCCCGTAGGTCGTTCCACCTCTTCCTGATGTCATCCCTAGTTCTTGGGTGCTGTCCACTACGTTGACCCTCTCCACGATTCTTCGCAATAGCTCCATATTCCTAGCTATGGAGGTGTGTTGCACCTGTGATCCGAATAGCTGTAGCTTTACCCGGATGATTTCCTCCACCATGACCCTGAGCTCCTCCTCAGAGAACCTGGGGTGTCTTTGCGTTGTGTTTCTTAACTAAAATAAATGTCAGAATTAAACGTGTATTTAGTGGCCTCTGCTAGAAGCAGATGCAAGGTCATTGTGTAATGCAAGCTGTATAAAATGTTTCTAGTGTGTTCTGTAGTCTGACTGACTTCATTGTTTATGTTATGTTTCTAACTTGTATGTCTTTCCTCAAGGGAAAAGAAATGGTGTGGTAACATATTTTGTAATCATTTTCCTGTGACTTCGTATTCCGGTGGAGTGAAAACAAAGGATCCACAGATGAGGCTGGAGAAGAGGAAATGCAGTATACAAATGTATCAGTTTAGATTTTGTCAATGGAATAACAGCAAATAGAAGAGCTTATAGTAAACAAATTGTATAATTTTGATATCTGTTAATGTTCTGATTGGTCATAACTTTCTCACCTCATACTTTATCCAATCATTTTCATTTAACAAGTTTAATTTAATGTTTAGTCACCATGCGTTCGAGTGCAGATGCTCTTTGTCCATGCTCCAGGTTCCTGAGACTTACTTTATGCTCTTTCACTTGACATTTCATGTTTTCCCAGATAGTCTATTGACTTTCTGGTACTTTATTGGTTTATGTCTGTGCAATACTGAACTTATGCTTAGATGGTCTTGTGTATCTTATAGTCCAAATTCTAAACCATTAGCCCCAACTCTTATTCCTGATGCTACCTGTTCCCGTACTGATGTTGGTGCCTGATGTTGCTGTCCCATTGACGAAGTAGACGTTGTTGCTGATTATCGTAATGACTTGGTAAATGTATGAGCTGTGAATTGTTATTTGTCTTTTGTTTTTCAGGTACCAGTTGCAAAAGTTTATTTATTGCTGCTTATTTTTGATAGTGCCATAGCTAGATGTTTTCTAAATTTGTGTTACTAAACCTTTTACATGAAACCCACCATGTTGATGCTAATTAGTGGTTAGTGAGGTGTTACTCACATGCTCATGAATAAACATTGATACTTGTGTCTTATTGTTTATCAGATGTATTCAGTTTCTCTTGCTCAGATTCTGTTGCTATGGTTTTGTGTAATACCCATTGAGATTATTTGTCTTTTTGCATTGATTAAACTAAGATATATCCATCGCTCAAATCAGCCTTTATTTTTTCTCTATTTGTATCATTTGTGTTTGAGAATTATTTCTGTGACTTTAGCATTGTTAATATAGGGAAATAAATTACTAACTTCTCAATAAACTGGTGTGGTTATTGAAGTTGAATTGATTATCATATGTTATATGTAATGTCTATGACATATTTGGAATGACTTTTTCTTTAAAGCAGATTTGGTTCGGTTCATCGACATAGTGTGTGAAATCCACTATCTAGTCTTTTATGGCTAAAATATAGCTTGGTATCTCCGCGTTAACAGTACTACTTTTGCTCTTTACTAATGGAGGGCTAAACCGAGAAACACATGTCTAGAGATAGCAGCACTATCTGCACCAACTTTGGTGAAAAACTACAGCAACTTTGAAGTAAGCATACTGCATTTAGCAGAAGGCAGTTGGTGAACTGTGCTAGGATGAGAGGCTGTGTGCTCCCTCCCCTCTTGTGTTTAAAAAGCTTTTCACAGATACTGGGTCCCAGATTTACCAATGCTTACTTTAGTCACAGAAACCCAACACAAAGTATTACCGTGGGATTTCCTACCCATTGCATTGGGTAGTATCCCAAAGTAATACTCTATTGTGCAATTTGAGCCCTTGTGTTACTTTGCGTCTGTTTCATGGTTGGTGTGTGGGCGTTCCCTTTCAACCACCCATGGGTTTTGATGCAAATCCCTATCTATGCTGAATGGTAGTCAAGGATTTGCTTCACAATCCTAAGCCTCCTCGAGGTAGGATTTGCAAGAAGAAATGTTTTAATTTATCCTTGTTTTTCCTAATGTGTTTGTGTCCTACATAGACAGCACTCTTGCAAAGTGGGAAAAGCCTTAAACCAAAGTTTTTGCACTGGAAGACACCTCTTCCTTTAGAGGATACAAACACCCTTGTACAGTGATGCAAGGGCGTCTGCTTTAATACATGGTTGCCAAAAGGGTGCCAGAGCAGGAAAAAGAGAACAGTGCCACATCTTGGTAGATATGGTGTTGTTCTGCTTTCTCCATTTCACACAACACATCACAGCAACATTAGATGCTGTGCTGCGTTGCGCGCCTTCTTATTAAATCTGGCCCCGGTTGACGTCATCTGGGTCTGAAGCCCACTCCAATGCCAATGCGTCTCTTGTCTGGGCTGCCACCAGTAAGGGTGCTGTTTACCCACCATGGTTGCTCCTTCTTTGTTTCCAAGCATGGGGTTGCGGTCCTGCGGAGGAGCGGTGTTACAATGAGAAAGTGGCCTGTTTAGAGTCCCGTTTGTTGCATTGGGTTTTCTAACTACGAAGAGGTCTTCCGGGGTTTTCATATTGGGCCCCCCATTATCATCCCACAGATATTTGATGGCTGCTCTAGTTGGTTTCCTTCTGTGGGGGTTTTCATCAATGACGGAGGATGTTGCTGGGTAGTGATGCCTCCTGTACTCAGTGGCATAGGGTTTGAAGGTTTGAAATTTAGTAGTATGACATTTACTTATAGGGCTACTGCCTGTTTATTATTGTTCATGTAATGTTTCCTTCTTGTTTTCACCTTAATTTTTCTCCTGGACTTTAAAAAAAATATTTTGGTTGTGTCTTTTTTGTAGTCATTATATAATTATATTAAACAGTTCATTTCTTTTTTTAAAGGTTTTTAAAAAAAAGGCGCAACAGTGAATTTTAATAAATGAATAATTAGTCATTTTGAAACTCGAAAAATAGAAATTACTTGTTGCAGCCAATACCCCTGGTGTGTGAAAAATGTATTAGAGTTAAGCCATTAAATGGAAACTGACCATAGAATCGGAGGCTTGCCTGGTGCATGAAATAGGATAAATTTACACTTCTTGGCATAAAGTATACATATAAAGAAATCACAATTAATGCCCGTGGTTGAAATAAACTGTCGTTTGTTTTCGTCTTACAGCTTTCCATTCAAATGAAAGTATGGCATGTGTGCTGCTGCGGTCGGGTTGCATTGGTGTTTACCCTCTGTTTGTATTTCAAGATCAAGGTGTGGTAGTAAATGTGTCAAAGTGAAGTGAAGGTGAATAACCAGACCTGAAGTATGCAAACAATATAACAACTCAATCTGTACTGGAAATCTTCTTAGCAAGGCTACATGGCAACCTAATGGCGTTTTTGGCCTTATAAATGCCTTTGGCACAGAGTTAAAAAACAGATAATGCCGGCGCTCTGATGCATACGAACATACACAACCTTCTCCCAACACCCAAAACAAATATTCAGGCTGGAAGTTTCCTATCATCTTAAAATATGTCTGTAGCTATAAACATTTTGGAATGAATTCAGCACTGGTCTAACCAGCAGACTCGTGGAGGAATATAAGAAAACCCCAAATACCTTACGAAAAACTGACCTTACATAGAGAAATCAAAGACCTAAGTGGAAAGTGTACTCTGAGTAATGCTCCATAAATGTGGGACTCCCTCTAAGATTTACATTGTCACGTCGTTCACAGTGCTCTAGAGTAAGACCGACCGGAAGTATTCCTAATACAAGCTGGCTGACACAACTTCAGGTAAGATTGCAATCCACGCAGATAGGCCAAAGCCTCCCTGAAGCCTAGGGTTCTTGGTGCTTATATTAGCATCACAGAACTTGGAAGGCCTGAGGAAATGGGGAAGAAGGGGACATAAAGAGAGAAACACTGTAATAGGGGCTGTTGTGAATATTGTTCACTACCTATAAGCAAACGCATCACACAATCATATTAAACTAGGTTTCAGAGTTATGGGCAAGTTCGCCTTGCTTGGAGACTTAGATATACAGCATTGATAATGAAACTCACCACATTGAGGCTCTGGGACAGTTTCACCCACAGGGTGAATCCAACGATACTACGATGAAAGGAACTACTCACAGGAGTGGAAGAAAACAAATAAAGTTAAATGATAGGGAAGCCGGGATGTGAAAGAGAATGAAGAATGAGTGAGCCCACCAAAATGCCCAGTTACTAGACTAAGTCCATCGAAAGTGCAGCCTTTTTCGACCCAGAAGAAGACCTATGTTGCCATCTTGGATAGGTGTGACCCCTATTTCCTACACAGTGAACCGTCACCATCTTGGGTAAGATGCCAGTATTTCCATCCAAGATTCCCCAACCTCCATCCAGTTTACCTTCTAGGTTTGTGATGTACCATTGATTCTTCCACGCACTGCAACCATGTTGTGTCTGAAAAGCGACCTTTGAAGCTTTTGCTTGGGTGAATTCTGACATTGGCTCACAGCTCCTTCTATATGGCCATTATAACGGGTTTCACTGATTTTGGTACGAGGATACTGGACCTGTCAGTGTATTAAACGTTTGACTGTCTGTACTGTCAATCTGCAAAAAGAACAAGTGATGGATGGAATGCTGAACAATGTCAAACATTCACCCCCAGTACAGACATCTGGGCCTAAATCCATCGTTTTTTTTGCTGCCCATGCCATTCCAGTTTGGACCCAGCCATATGCAAATCAGTCTTGACCCTGTTCCCCAGGGAACAGTCCAGTCCGAACTGCCAGGCCAGGTCTTCCCTGGACTGGAAACAAGCATCCTGGGACCGGTTTCGGGGTTTCACCCCTCATCAGCCAGGCTAGCTTGTATCTGTGACTGGGGTTGAGTGTTTGCATTGTTCAGCACTCCGTCCATCATCCTTTTGTACTGTCAATCTAACTGTATCATCTGTCAAACTTTTCACATGTTTTTGTTTTTTAAAAAACAAATACCCAAAGTGGGTTCTGAAAAAAACTAAATGTATTGGCTCCCACACCATAGGTTTCCCTTACCCCAGGGTTTTTCATGGTGGTAAGGGAGAGTGAAAACTAGCCATTCAACTGTTCACTGTAAATTGAGTGGCCGGTCGAATGGCCAAACTTCTGATAGCCCTTACTCTGTGATCTGCTGGAGGAGTACAGACAGGTGGACGTTCATTTTTGCGCATTGGGTACTCCACCATCGGTGAAGGAGATTACCATCTCCGACTAACTCTAAATCAGAATGGCATAAAGAGTATTCAGCAAAGTGGCCCATGCCATGCCTGGGAGCCTCAGTGCATATCCAAGCAACACTGGAAAACTAAACAGAACAGGAAAAACCCATGCAAATAATTTCAGGGGGGGCTTTCGGTGTGGGTTCAACAAACAATTGAAAGCAATGGCACGCAGGTGCCACAAGCACTGGAAATAAGACTACGCTTGAATGTATAGTTTTCTTGCTAACACAAACAGCACCACACAGCATTGCTACGAATGCAGCAAATACGTGAGCCACAACACTGCCAGCAGACTATTGCCTAAAGCAAATGGGTGACTGATTATGCCAAATCCATTCCACTAAGTGGTAGCTAAACTGAGGACATTTTTCAGCAGGTTCTTAAACTATTCTCAGCACTTGTCCAGAAAATCAGTTTGCCTACACAATGTGGGCACACAGCTTGGCTAAGCACTGTAGTAAGAACACCAAGGTTAAAAAAGACCGGATGAAATGATGAAAGGACGTTCACTGTAGAGTGAGTGAAAGGCTATCTCCCACCTGCTGGTGGTACTGATGCAGGACCATGAAAACAATTGGTCCCTGAATCATGTGAAGAGCGTGTCAGGACCTGTTGGACATAAAATAGAAATTGGCTTGGATTCTGGGCAGCAATTGGAGAGGACGTATTCCAACAAGAGGACACTCACCTGAGGAACCACAGAAGACAGACCATGAGAACCTTGTAATATACCCATTCCCTACTCTTGATCATGACTAGTGACAATCGACTGATTTTTTAGTGAAAAACACAAATTCCTTAGTTCCATGCAGTTTTCTTAGTTCTCCACAGGTTTTAGTTATTCAATGCAATTAATTGGGCAGCTAATTTGGATGCGGTGGCCCCTCATACCTCTCCACTCTGATGGGACTGTACCAGCTGTACTAATCATAGTCAGGCCCCTGGGCACCTTGATAGTAAGACTCTAAAGGGAAATCACTGACTCAACTCACTCAGTCTTCTTTTACCCTATAACCTAATGAAGAAAGCACATGTGTGCTGATAAGAATAAAAACATACAATGTTGGAATGGCCGAGAAAAGGTGTGCGATAACACATATAAGTCATAAAAGTGAAATGCCACTAGATCCCAGAAATAGGTCTCACAGGCAAGGATAACGGTTCTAAAGCCACAAAACCTCATAAACTCTCTTCAGAACAGCTTTTCCTGTTCACAAAATAGGTTAAAGCGACAGACCCTGATCCCAGGTTCCATAGCATTTTCAATCACTGGGCTAATAGTTGGGATCTGCTTTATGAGCCAAGAGGCACTTAATAAATAGACATAACTTGACCTTCCAGCAAAATAATATTGCATGCACGTTTGAAGAGCTGATCATAGGGTGTTCTTAAATCATCTTTAAGATCATGGCTGAAGCAGAACAGCTAACATCTAGAAAATCACAGTGTACAGAGCTGACCAATAAGAAGATATGAAGAACTTTAATATCCAAACAATATTTTACTCAGAAGAAAATATGTAATAAATCCTCAGAGGCAACACCATTATATTTGAATCAGTGGGTCAAGAGAAACTAATAATCAAAAACTCCCTTATTAAAGAAAAGAGTGAAGCTATTCAAATGTTCTTTAAACAGACTAAAAGGTAGTTAGATACAAAATAACAGACTAACCTTGAATCATTGTGATCTGGCATTTGAGCCACTAGCTTTACCTGGTAAGTCGTGTTCTGATGAGTCTATGTACTGACTGAAGCTAGGGGTTCCAATCAGTCACATAAGATGGTGAGCCACATCAAAGTGGTGAAAACTATAGAAATGCCAATACAGTTGAGTCAAGAAGAGCAAATAGAATCTGTATCTGGAGACATCAAACCAGTTTGAATGTAAGTCCACTATGTTTGAATCCCTATCAAGCAGTCATGAATGGTGTGTCATCCAGCATGAATGTGTATAGAAAAAGCAGGAATGTTAGCACATTCTGTGAACAGTAAGTTAACTACTTATGGGGCTAACTTCCAGCAACAAATCAATAGAGTTGATTTGTCTTCTTTAGATCATTTGCAGTCTGTATCCATGTCATGTCAACACATTAAATGAAGTTGCCAAGTAGTCTGCAAATGTACCCTCCTCCAAATCTTCCAGATTCTTAATATGAGATGTTATGATTAACTGTCCCTTGATCGGTGTAGGAAAGTCTTCCTTTTTGCCCTGGTCACCCCCACACTTTTTGGACAGGTACTGGTGGTTACTGACTTTTGGCTGTGCCCTGGGTACTGCTTACCAGTCCCAGGGCCAGTGCTCTGTGTAAAGTGGATATGCAAATTAGGCTAATTATAATTGGCTAAGTTACCCTACCTATAAGTCCCTAGTATATGGTAGGGCATGTAGATTTAGAGACCACAGCATAGGTAGTGCACCCATAGGTGCACTGCTGAGGTGCCCAGTGTCATTTTACAGGCAGGCCTGGCTTGCTGGCAGCTTTTAAATTAAAGTTATATGCAAATTCGACTTTGGAATTAAAAGTAGTTCCAAAGTCTTAAACGACCTTATTTTTACATATAAGTCACCCCTAAGGTGTGCCCTATGTGCCCCTAGGGCTGGGTGCCAAGTAACTATAAGCAGGGACCTTATAAAAGTAGTTTTATAAGCCCTGGTGAGGTAAAAACTGCCAAATTCATTTTTCCCTCATTGTAGTGAATGGCCTTCATAAGCTAGAATGGGGAGACTTTATTTTAATTTTTAAAGTCCCCTTAAATGACAGATACAAAGAGTTTGGTATCAAATTAATTGTTATAATAAATGGGATGCATTATAACTTGTTCAGGTAAAGAGTTTTAAACTTTACCTGAAAAGTTGCCAATTTCAGCCCTGCATTGTTTTTGCTGCTGTGCCCTGATTGGCCAGCCTCTGGAAGCCTGGCCAGGCTGCCTTGATGAGGTGTGAAGTGGCCTGGCTTCACACAAAGAGAGGTGCCTGTGGGACGGAATTTCCCCTCAGCAGATGGTGAGGCAGGAAGGGGGAGGGCTGCCAAACTGTTCTTCAAAGGCAGAGAAGGACATTTGGAGCAACCCAGCAATACCCCCACATCCTGCAACCCTAGACAACTAGGTGCCCCCTTGATTAGATTAGGAGAGGGCAGGAGAGGGGTGTGTTTATGATTTTTAGCCACACCAGTGGGTGGACTCAGCCAGATGTAACCTCCAAAAATCTGATTCAGCCATGATGGATTTTTGAAGAATGTTGCCTCCTGGGATTGATTTTTGCCACACTTCCCAGGAAGTTGTCATCACAGGGGGAAGGACCCTGCACCTGATTGGAGAATCAGGACCCCCCTGTTTTTCACCCAGGAGCAAGGATAAAACTGGCAGACCTGCACCCACACCTCAGATTCCCATCAGATTCCAACAAGGAAGAACCAAAGGAAAAGAAGGACTGCCCTGCTTGACCTCTGGTCTGAACCTGGACCCTGCACTCAGAAGGACTGCACCTGCTTCACACTTGGGCTTCACCACAAGGAAGACTTTGCCTTGCTTCAACTGGTTCAAGGACGGACTCCCTGTTTGCTACAGGTGAAAAATTGCTAACCAGAGTCCCCTGCACCAACTCCTGAAGAAATCAACCAGCTGACCACTGCCCAGTGGGCAAAAAGGAGTTTGTACCAGGTGCATTCTGGGAGTTGTAGTCTGCACCCCCAAGGATCATCTCAGAGCTTCTGGACCCTTGGGATGAGCTGTGGACCACAAAAGAACCTTAAAAGAAAATCTGGTAGAAGCCCAGAAGTTTGGAGAACTTTGGAGAACTTTTGAAAAAAAAGCTCCATAGACGGACCGACCCGCCGTGGCAACTCAACCGCGACCTGACCTGAGTTGCTGGTCTGTCCCGGTGAAGAAAATCTCCAAAAAAGAGACTAAGGGGGTAATTACAACATTGGCGGTAAAAGCCCCTTACCGCCGTGCAGAAGACCACCAACACACTGCTGCAGCCGCGTAATTCCGCCACGGTCATTATGACCCACAGCTCGGAATCCGCCAAAATCCAGACACCCACACAAGTCTGCCACACCAAAGGTCAGTGATAAACTGGCAATAACAAAACCGACACCGTCACGCCAACAGGAATACGCCCACACTATCATGACCCACGAATCCACGCGGCGGTCTTTCAACCACGGTATTCCATTGGCGGTACACACCGCCACGCTCAAAATACACACACATATACAAAACACAACCACATTGGACAATTCCAAATACACACACCTGATACACATACACACACCACTCCCACACATCCAATACAATATAAAACACCCACACCCACATCACCCACAAACCCTTACGACCACAATTGCGACTGAGGGCCAGAGAGAGACACCACCATCTACAAACTAGCATCCACAGGCACTCAACACCATCACTCACACAACATCCACGCACCTCACACAACACACCTCTAAATTTCACCCCACACATCACAACACACACCACCCCACACATCACCCCATGACCCCGCAAAGACACCCCAGGTTCTCTGAGGAGGAGCTCAGGGCCATGGTGGAGGAAATCATCCGGGTAGAACCACAGCTATTCGGATCACAGGTGCAGCACACCACCATAGCTAGCAAGATGGAGCTATGACATGCCATCCGCCACCTTTTCCGGGGCGGATTCACTGCGGATGAAAACACGGCGGAAACAGGCATTTCGAAGGGAAAACGCTCACCTCTGTACCAGGAGCACCAACGCCGGCGGCGAAGACCATGGTGAGTACTGCACCTACGACATAGGGGAGGGGGGAGGCAAAAAACAGGGACACACACACGCAACACCCCCACCCCCACCCTCACCTACTACAACACACACACCAATGCATATCCAAACATTACAGTAAGACCCCCCCAACCCCCCCGGAAGAATGCAAAGACAAAAGGAAATGAGTGTGACCATTGTAATATATCAAAATAGAGTAAGCATATATATACATATATACACTATTAACAAAATATACACCACAAATAGTAGTCCAGGTATTGCACCATTCATAGTCCGTGGACCACTGGGCCCAAAATGCATGGGCGAGGCCCACACAAGATACCCGAACATGACGGAGAGAACACTGCAGGGGAATCAGATAGAAATACAACAGGCACCTCAGGGGGAATGGAAGGGGGGGCACCTCAGCCGGATGAGTGCACAACGCCAGATCCACGAGAGGGCTCCATGCCCATTGATGTATCCTGGGGAGTGCAAAGCCACAGTCTCTCAAGTCTATACAGTGGGTGGTTTGCGCACTGTACCATCCTGGGGAGTGCAAAGCCACAGTCTCTCAAGTCTCTACAGTGGGTGGTTTGCCCACTGTACCATCCTGGGGAGTGCAAAGCCACAGTCTCTCAAGTCTCTACAGTGGGTGGTTTGCCCACTGTACCATCCTGGGGAGTGCAAAGCCACAGTCTCTCAAGTCTCTACAGTGGGTGGTTTGCCCACTGTACCATCCTGGGGAGTGCAAAGCCACAGTCTCTCAAGTCTCTACAGTTGGTGGTTTGCCCACTGTAACATCCTGGGGAGTGCAAAGCCACAGTCTCTCAAGTGGATAACAGTCTCCACTGGTTCTGGAGGGGAACTGGTGCCCAGAGTGCTTCGTCCTTCCAAGGACAGACGGAGTGGATGCAGGTCTCCACTGGTTGTGGAGGGGGACTGGTGCCCAGAGTGCTTCATCCTGCCAAGGATAGACGGAGTGGATGCAGGTCTCCACTGGTTCTGGAGGGGGACTGGTGCCCAGAGTGCTTCATCCTGTGCAGGACAGACGGAGTGGATGCAGGTCTCCACTGGTTCTGGAGGGGTACTGGTGCCCAGAGTGCTTCATCCTGCCAAGGACAGACGGAGTGGATGCAGGTCTCCACTGGTTCTGGAGGGGGACTGGTGCCCAGAGTGCATCACTCACCCCGTGACGGTCCCTGTTGCGTTACTGCCCCTGCCGCTCATGGGCTAGCGGTGCTTGAGTTGGCGGTCCTTGCCCTGTTCAGCGGTGCTTGCCTTGGCGGTCCTTGCCCTGTTCAGCGGTGCTTGCTTTGGCGGTCCTTGCCCTGTTCAGCGGTGCTTGCCTTGGCAGACCTTGCCCTGTTCAGCGGTGCTTGCCTTGGCGGTTTTAGCCCTGTTCAGCGGTGCTTGAGTTGGCGGTCCTTGCCCTGTTCAGCGGTGCTTGCCTTGGCGGTCCTTGCCCTGTTCAGCGGTGCTTGCCCTGTTCAGCAGTGCTTGCCTTGGCGGTGCTTGCCCTGTTCAGCGGTGCTTGCCTTGGCAGTCGTTGCCCTGTTCAGCAGTGCTTGCCCTGTTCAGCGGTGCTTGCCTTGGCGGTCCTTGCCCTGTTCAGCGGTGCTTGAGTTGGCGGTCCTTGCCCTGTTCAGCAGTGCTTGAGTTGGCGGTCCTTGCCCTGTTCAGCGGTCCTTGCCTTGGCAGTCCTTGCCCTGTTCAGCGGTGCTTGCCCTGTTCAGTGGTGCTTGCCTTGGCGGTGCTTGCCTTGGCGGTGCTTGCCCTGTTCAGCGGTGCTTGTCTTGGCGGTCCTTGCCCTGTTCAGTGGTGCTTGCCCTGTTCAGCGGTGCTTGCCTTGGCGGTCCTTGCCCTGTTCAGCAGTGCTTGCCCTGTTCAGCGGTGCTTGCCTTGGCGGTCCTTGCCCTGTTCAGCGGTGCTTGCCTTGCCCGTCCTTCATTGCCCAGCTGGGCCAGGGCTGGTGGTCCTTAATTGCCCAGCTGGGCTGTGGCTGGCGGGGCCCTCCTGGGCAGCTGGGCTGTGGCTGGAGGGGCCCTCCTGGGCAGCGACGATGGGGCTGGCGGGGCCCTCCTGGGCAGCGACGATGGGGCTGGCGGGGCCCTCCTGCCCAGCGGGGATGATGGCGGCCTTCTCCGCCGTGCTGCTCCTCCCAGACTTTGTGGGTTTCTTCTGCCCCTTCCCCACCTTGGGAGGAGTCACAGCAGAGTCCACACTCCCCCCGGGACCCCTGTGAGCGGCTTGAGTGGCTGGAGTCTTCCACCTCTCCGGCCGGGCACTGGCCAACTTCTGGTGCTTCACAGGGGGGACTGGCTGTGCTCTGGCTCCGTGATACACTGGCTGGCCTGGTGGCCGGTGCACTCCACATACCTGTGACAACAGGCTCCACTGGTCACGGTGATTTTGTGGCTGAGGTGCTAGTACGGGACCTATGAGTTGGACGGGGGTGGTGGGAAATAGGTTAAGGGTGGACAGGAAAAGTTGTTTGGAGACACTGGGACGGGTAGCTGGAGGGGGTTTGGGAGTGGTGGAAGAGGAGGTGGTTGTAGGAGGTGTAACTTTAGTGGCTTTGGGTGCAGGTGCATGCGCAGGAGGCTGTCGTGAGGTGGATGCATGTTGGGTGGGTGTGTGCCTGCGTTTGTGTATCTTGGGAGGGGGCGTCACAGACACACTGGGAGAGGACACAGGGGACGTGTGGATGGTAGTGGGGGTGGTGACTGCACGTGAGCGGGTGTGCCGGTGGGTGTGCTGGTGCGGGACGTAGTGGCTGTAGAGGTAGTGCATGCAGGTGTGAGTGTAGACAAGACTGGGAGGGAGGAGGGAGACGACGAGGAGGGGGACACAGTGGAGGCAGTGGATGTTGGTGTGTCTGTATGTGTGTGATGCTTGCGTGAGTGCCTATGGGATGTGTGGTGCTTATGTTTGCCAGAGCTTCCCTTGTGTGTTGAGGTGTGTGCAGGCTGGTCTGATGGTGTGCTTGGGATAGGCAGAGGTACAGGGGATTGGGTCTGGGTGGAGGAAGATGGAGGGGGGAGGCTAGACACAGGGACAATGGCTGCCATCAGTGCTGAGGCCAGAGTTTGAACGGTTCGATGAAGGGCAGCCTGACCAGAATGAATGCCCTCCAGGAATGCATTTGTGTTTTGCAACTCCCTTTCTACACCCTGGATGGCATTCAAAATGGTAGACTGCCCAACAGTGAGGGACCTGAGGAGGTCAAGGGCCTCCTCACTGAGGGCAGCAGAGGTGACAGGGGCAGGGGCTGAGGTGCCTGCGGCGAAGGTGATGCCCACCCTCATGGGTGAGCGGGCACGGGGCGAAGGCTGAGGGGCTGCTGGGAGGGCGGTGCTGGTAGGGGGGGTCGCGGCTGCACCTGTTGAAGTGGGGGGCACAGATGTTGCCGCCACCACAAGGGAGCTCCCATCGGAGGACGAGTCTGTGTCGCTGGTTACAGATCCTGTGACTGCCGTGGTGCTCCCCTCGCCCTCCGTCCCACTGGTGTAATCAGAGTCTGTAGTGTGGGCCTCCATGCCCATGTGGGATGCAGCTCCCTCGTGCTCCGGTGCCACTGCACCTCCGCCTGATGATGCTAATGCACACAAGAACAGGGAGACCGCAAAAAAAGCGGGGAAACAGAAGAAAGACATGTTGAGTGCATGTATTACCGCTACCGTTGGCGGACAAGACAGACACAGCAGCCCCCTGCACTACGTCGCGCTGTTGGCCTCTACAGTGCAATTCCTGGGAAATGGCCTACAAGGCTATGGACGACATCTGCACACATTGATGACACAGGTGCATGAATAGCTATACTTGGCACTCCACAGAGGTGGGGTGGGGGGCCACAGGGCCATACCTTACGAAGGGGCCTAGCCTACGGAACTCGCCCTGGACTAGGGAAACCCACAGCCCTCCTCCCCACCCAGACCCCTCCACTGCGTGCAAAGTCAGCAGAATGAGACTGTACTCACCCCCTTGTGTCTGCTGTGATGCCCTCAAGCGCCCATCCAACTCAGGGTAGGCCACCGCCAGAATCTGGAACATCAGGGGGATCATGGTTCAACGGGCACCCCTCCTACGTTGGGAGGCCATCCCCAGCTGAGCCTCCGCCGTCTTCTTGCTCCAGCGGCGAGTGTCCTCCCATCTCTTCCGGCAGTGGGTGCTCCGTCTGTGGTGGACCTCCAGGGTCCGGACGTCCTTGGCGATGGCACGCCAAATATCCTTCTTCTGGTGGGCGCTGACCTACATGAAATGTACAGGGGAAGAAGAGAAGTCATTACCAACTGCACCGTCAAAGTGAGTGGCCCCCATCCCTACCCTTGCCATGTGGCACATGCACCGACCGTCTTTCATGCACGCAGAACTCTGCCTCCTTCCTTCTTACAACCAGCCCTCTCCACACAGGCATAGCCCATACAGCATGCTCCCTGTGTACTTACCTGTTGGTCTGGAGGACCGTAGAGTAGCGGGTACTGGGGGAGGACCCCGTCGATGAGCTTCTCCAACTCCTCCGATGTGAAGGCAGGGGCCCTTTCCCCAGACGCACGAGCCATTGTCTCTTCCAGACCGAGGTCACAGCAGCACTTGCCGTGTAGGTCCTCTCCTGTCGATGATCAGGTATCGAGTGATTCAACAGCTAGAAAATGGCGGTCACGTCCGCGGCGGTCACGTCCGCGGCGGTGCATACCATCACCGCCGGCGTACATCGTCATTGGCTCCTGGGACCCATAGGGTCCAATGTTAACCAATGCAGCATTGCGCCGCGGTCTTCGACCGCCTACCGCGACGGTGTACAACGCCAGCGCTGTTACCTCACATCCCATTGTCCCACTTTAGAGGTCAGGCAGCCGCCATGCCATTTCAGGGGCCCACATGGCCTAATTACCAACTGCGTCACACATACCTGGGCCTACTCTCAACACACATACAGGCCAGATTTTGTGTATGAATCGTGTTCTGTCTAGACTGTGGGTACATACCTCTGAGTTGTTTGACTCTGTGCTCGCTGTTGTCCTTCATAGGCACCGTCCGCTGGGACATGTGAGGAGATGGCGGAATCCTCCGGTGTACAGACCGCTGGTGGACCTGTCGACAATGGAGGAAAGAAATGTGATCATCACCTACAGATTTGACCGTGCCACAATCCAGGAACTGTGTACCCAGTTGGAGCCAGACCTGATGTCAGCAATCCGCCATCCCACAGGAATCCCCCCTCAAGTGCAGGTGCTATCAGTGCTCCATTTCCTTGCAAGTGGGTCTTTTCAAACAAATGTGGCCATGGCATCAGGGATGTCCCACCCTATGTTTTCCAACGTGTTGTCCAAAGTGTTGTCTGCCCTGCTGAAACACATGCGGAGCTACATCGTTTTCCCTCAGGTGGAGGACTTGCCTACAGTGAAAGGTGACTTATATGCCCTTGGACATATCCCCAACATCATAGGTGCCATTGATGGGACCCATATGGCTTTGGTCCCCCCCCACAGGAGTGAACAGGTGTACAGGAACTGGAAAAGGTATCATTCCATGAATGTACAGATGGTATGTTTGGCAGACCAGTACATCTCCCATGTGAATGCCATGTTCCCTGGCTCAGTGCATGACGCCTACATCATGCGGAATAGCAGCCTCCCTTATGTGATGGGTCAACTACAGAGGCACCGGGTGTGGCTATTAGGTGACTCTGGTTACCCCAACCTGTCATGGCTACTGACCCCAGTGAGGAATCCCAGGACCAGGGCAGAGGAACGCTACAATGAGGCCCATGGGCGGACTAGGAGGGTGATCGAACGCACCTTCGGCCTACTGAAGGCCAGGTTTAGGTGCCTCCATATGACAGGTGGATCCCTATTCTACTCACCAAAGAAGGTGTGCCAGATCATCGTGGCCTGCTGTATGCTTCATAACTTGGCTTTGCGACGACAGGTGCCTTTTCTGCAGGAGTATGGTCATGATGGCGGTGTTGTGGCAGCTGTGGAGCCTGTGGACAGTGATGAGGAGGAAGCAGAGGAAGAAGACATTGACAACAGGGACTCAGTCATCTAGCAATATTTCCAGTGAAACACAGGTGAGAATACATTCCTGCCTACTACAAGTACTTTTACATTTCTACCTCTCTCCTGTCTGTCGATTTCACCCAGTGTATGGTCACTGAGTTGTCACTTTCCCTTACGGTTTCACAGGTGTGGGTCCCAACGTGTGTCATCTGCTTAGATTCCTCATGGACTAGAGCTGTGTGACATCGGTATGTTGACATTACTATTTCCTGGAAATTTTGTCACTGTAATTGCAAATACACAATTTCGAAATCACAGACAGACTCCAGATCTTTTGGTGTTTTAGGTGTGTTTATTTACATAAAAAATATTGGAGGGGGAAGTTAAATGGTGAGGGGTGATGGCGGAGGAGTGTCCATGGCAGAGTCCTGTCTATTTGTCTCATAGTTGCATTGCCCATATGGGCATAGGAAGTGGAGCTGGGGCAGTTCCAATATGGACAGGGTGACAAAGTGGGACAGTGGGTTGACAATCAGGGTGGTCTAATTTATTGGCGGAAGTCTTGGCATCGTGCTCTGTCTTGTTCCTGGATCTCAGGGACCGCTTGCGGGGTGGTTCTCCATCTGCGGGGGTGGGGTGCTGGTCTGATGGTCCTGTGGCGGTGCCTCCTGTCCACTAGCGCCGGCGGAGGTGGTGGGCAGTTCATCGTCCATGCTAGTGTCAGGGGCCCCTTGGAGTGCCACAGTGACCCTCCTGGTGTTAAGTATTTCCTTCAGCACCCCTACGATGGTGCCCAGGGCGGAGCTGATGGTTCTGAGTTCCTCCCTGAACCCCAAATACTGTTCCTCCTGCATGCGCTGGGTCTCCTGAAACTTGGCCAGGACTGTTGCCATTGTCTCCTGGGAGTGGTGGTATGCTCCCATGATGGAGGAGAGGGCCTCGTGGAGAGTGAGTTCCCTTGGCCTTTCCGCCCCCTGTCGCACAGCAGCCCTCCCAGTTCCCCTGTGTTCCTGGCCTCCGTCTGGGCCAGGACCGTGTGCCCACTACCACTGCCCCCAGGTCCCTGCTGTTGTTGGGGTGGTGGGTTATCCTGGGTTCCCTGTAGTGGTGGACACACAGCTGATTGAGGTGTCGTGGGGACAGAGGTATGGGCCCGCTGGGTGGGTGCTGTGCTGGTGTTACCAGAGGGTAGAAGGTCTGTGGTGGCCTGTGCCTGTGTGAGGGGAACTGACTGTCCCGAGGCCCACGATTGTCCGGGCTGGTCATCTAGATCCAGATGGACAGAGCTGCTGTCATCACTGTGGGCCTCTTCTGTGGGTGGGGTGGAGATGTCTGGACCCTCCTGTCTGGTGACGTTGGGTAGTGGTCCTGCAGGGGTGGAAAAGCATGATTATTGCATCTGTGTGTGTCATGGTGTGCAATGGGTGGGTGACCGTGTACCCCAGTGCTGGCATTCCTTTGTGGGGACTTGTGTGATGATGGTTTAGGGGGGTGTTATGGGTATGTCCAGTGGACATGCTTTAGTGATGGGTGTCCATGCTTTGGTGTTGCATGCAGGGCTTGGTGTTGGGATGGGTGGTTTGTGATATTGGGACATTTGTGAGGAGTTGAAGTGATGGGGGTGAGGGTGGGGGTATGTGATGGCATGCAGGTAGGGTGGGGGATGTAATAGTTAAGATTTGTCTTACCAGAGTCCATTCCTCCACCGACTCCTGCGAGGCCCTCAGGATGCAGAATGTCCAAGACCTGCTCCTCCCATGTTGTTAGTTGTGGGGAAGGAGGTGGGGGTCCGCCGCCAGTCCGCTGAACCACCTGGTGGTGTCTTGAGACCACGGAACGCACCTTCCCCCGTAGGTCGTTCCACCTCTTCCTGATGTCGTCCCGATTTCTTGGGTGTTGTCCCACTGCGTTCACCCTGTCGACTATTCTTCGCCATAGCTCCATCTTCCTTGCAATGGAGGTGTGTTGCACCTGTGCTCCAAATAGCTGTGGCTCTACCCAGACGATTTCCTCCACCATGACCCTGAGCTCCTCCTCCGAGAACCTGGGGTGTCTTTGCCGTGCCATGGGGTGGTGTAGGTGATGTGTGGGGTGGTGTGTGTGGTGATAAGTGTGGTGATATGTAGTGGTGTGTGGTGATTTGTGCGTGGAAGTTGTGTGGGTGATGGCGTTGAGTGCCTGTGGATGCTAGTTTGTGGATGGTGGTGTCTCTCTCTGGCCTTCTCTCTGTAATAGTGGTCGTAGGGGTTTGTGGGTGATGTGGGTGTGTGTTTTATATTGTATTGGGTGTGTGGGAGTGGTGTGTGTATGTGTATCAGGTGTGTGTATTTCGAATTGTCCAATGTGGCGGTGTTTTGTATGTGTGTGTATATTTTGAGCACGGCGGTGTGTACCGCCAATGGAATACTGCGGTTGAAAGACCGCCACGTGGATTCGTGTGTCGTGATAGTGTGGGCGTATTTCTATTGGCGTGACGGTGGAGGTTTTGTTTTCGCCAGTTTATCACTGACCTTTGGTGTGGCGGACTTGTGTGGGTGTCTGAATTTTGTCGGATTTCGAGATGTGGGTCATAATAGCTGTGGCGGAATTCCGCGGCGGTGTGTTGGCGGTCTTCTGCACGGCGGTAAGCGGCTTTTACCGCCAATGTTGTAATGACCCCCTAAGTCCGAAGGTAAACTTTTGACCGAGGACTCCCGCAAGCTGTAGCCGAGCAGGGCTCCATCGCAGTCGGCCTTAAACTTTGACTTTGCCCCGGTCGAGGTGCAACTAGATGACCCGATTGGCGCTTTTTGTTTCTAGGCGCTAAAAAACAATAATTCTTTCAAAATTCATATCTCCGGTTCCCCTTATCTGATTTTATTCGTTGTTGTGTCATTTTAAAGATAAAAAGACAATCTATTTTAATAAATTGGTTTTGGATTTTTAAACTGTTTCCTGTGTTTTATTTAATTACTATTTTGTGATATTTGAATGCTTTACACTCTGTCTCCTAAGTTAAGCCTTGTCGCTCGTTGCCCCGCTACCAAGGGTTGAGTTGGGTTTAATTTACTGAGACCTAACTGGACCTACTTGGAGGTTAGTGGCCTATTGCTAAGTGTAGGTACCTACCTGCCCTTACCAGTAACCCAATTTCCAACATTTTTGGATCCTGTACTTGTGTTCAGTATCACATTGCAGTTTTATGTAAAACAAATTAAAAATCCTTTAAATTGTCCTAGTGCAAAAAAAGGTTTTTAATTTTTAATTTGGATTAATTTCAATTATTGATTTTTTGTGATTTTTCTAAATTCTTGTTTCCAATTTTTTCAAAAGGTTTTTGTTGACACAAAACTAGGGAACCATGGAGCTTGATCTGGCTAGCCTACCCACACTGACAGTCGTCCAGCTTAGGGGGTTGTGTACTGAAAGAGGGTTGCCTGCAACCACTGACTTCAGGAAGCATGTCCTGATCAAATCCCTGACAGCATGGGCTGAGGCCCAAGAGGTAGACACAGAGGAAGCTCCAGAGGAGGAAGAAGCAGGGGAGGATGCTAGCTCCAACCACTCAGGGGAGGGAGGGCATCTGAGCCTAAGTGAGGAGGAGGAAGACCAGTCCTCCCTACACACAGTCACTAGGGTCATACCCAAAGCTAGTTGGGGGAACGGGGTCCCTTCAGGAGGAGAGGTCCTGTCCCTCAGGGAAAGAGAGCTGGAGTCCCAGCTAGCATTTATAGCTTTGGAAGCCAAGAAGGTGGCCCTAGAAGAGAAAATGTGGGCAAGGGAAGAGAAGAGAGATGGTGGCAGCGACAGAGATGCTGAGGTGTCTATGGGTGTTTTTTTTTGCCCCAGATTACCCAAGGGGGCGGTTCCTGCCTATGTAGAGGGGGATGACATAGATAAGTGGCTGGGGGCCTTTGAGAGGGCCCTCCAGATGAGGAGAGTCAAGCCTCAGTACTGGGGTTCACTTCTTTGGGAGTTGGTCCCCAACTCTGGGAGGGATAGGCTCCTAACCTTGAGGAGGGAGGAGGCAGATTCATACCCCAATATGAAGAGATGCTTGACTAAAAAGTTTGGTTTGACCCCAGAGCAGTATAGGCTCAAGTTTAGTGACACCCAAAAGACAAGCACCCAGTCCTGGGTGGACGTTGTGGACATCTCAGTTAAAGCACTAGAGGGCTGGATACAGGGCAACAAGGTAAGTACCTTTGAGGGGCTGTACAATTTGATTATGAGGGAGCACCGCCAGTATCTAGTTGACTCTAAGTTGACCAACCCCAGAGAGCTGGGGGAGGCAGCAGATGACTGGTTAAGAACTAGGGTTAACCAGAAACCCCCAGGGGGTGATCAGAAAAAGGGAGGACATGGTTCTTCTCAGGGGAAGAACCAAGGGGAAGATGATAAAAACCCCAAGCAGTCCTCACAAGAGTTCCCAAAAACTTCTCAGGGTGGGGGAGCCCCGAGCTATTCCACTTCTAAGGGGAAAGAGTATCAGGGGTAGAATTATGATCCTGTTAAAGCAGGAAAGTTTCAGGAGCTTGCTAAGGCCGGCAAGTGTTTTGAGTGTCATCAACCTGGACACAAAAGAGGAGATGCTATCTGCTCCAAGAAGCCCCCCACTGGTGGGCAATCCCAGGGGATTGCTACTGTAGTGTAGGGTTGAGGGTGGAAGTTGGCCCAGGGCTGGGATCAGGGTACACAGAGGTCACCTTAGTATCCGTGGGTGGGGTGGCCATTGCAACAATGGCCACCTTACCTCCCAGCATGGAGAGGTATAAGCAGAGGCAATGGGACAGAGGTGGAAGCTGTGAGAGATACAGGAGCAAGTGTGACAATGGTCACAGAGAAGCTGGTTTCTCCAGAACAGGTCCTACCTGGTGACTTCCACCAAGTAACATATGCAGATAGCAGAACCCAACTCCATCCCATGGCCATGGTGAGCCTGGAATGGGGAGGTGTGACTGGCTCTAAGAAGGTAGCTGTAGCTCCTGCCCTCCCAGTAGAGTGTCAGCAGGGAAATGATCTTGAAGCATCTAAATGGTCAGAGGTGGAGAGAAGGGTCCATGCACAGATGCTGGACCTCCCCGAATGGGTGTGTGCTGTGACCAGGTCACAGGCAGCACAACAGGGAAGTGCTGGACACTCGGACCCTGGAACAATGGGCCAAGCCTCCATGAAGAAGGGAAAGGGCACTGGGTCTGGCTTGCCAGCCCCTACAAGTACAGAGGATCAGGAGGAATCCAAACCTGAGGGTGAGGATCTGACCTCTGAGGGAGGGCCACTTCCCCTGCAAGCTCTGTCTGACTTGGCAGAACTGCAAGGGGCAGGTGGGCCCACCAGAGAAGAGTTGTGCCAGCGACAAAGAGAGTGTCCCACTCTTGAGGGCCTAAGGCAGACTGCTGCCAGGCAAGAACAAGGGGATACCAGTGGGACCCACAAGGTTTACTGGGAGGATGGAGTTCTCTACACCGAGGCAAGGGACCCCAAACCTGGGGCAACCAGGAGAGTAGTGGTCCCCCAGAAGTATAGAGAATTCCTCCTTACTTTAAGCCATGATATTCCCTTAGCTGGATATTTGGGACAGGCCAAGACCTGGAGCAGGCTGGTCAACCGTTTTTTATGGCCCTAAATGTCAGAAAAAGCCAAGGAGTTTTGCAGCTCCTGTGTCACCTGCCAAGCCAGTGACAAGGCAGGGGGCAAGCCAAAGACGCCCTTGAACCCACTGCCAGTGGTTGGGACTCCCTTTGAGAGGGTGGGGTTTGGCATTGTTGGTCCCCTAGCCCCACCAGCTGCCTCAGGTAACAGGTACATTTTGGTGGTTGTGGACCATGCCACCAGGTACCCTGAGGCAATACCCCTCCGGACAGTCACTGCTCCCACAGTGTCTAGGGCCTTACTTGATGTGTTCACCAGAGTAGGATTCCCAAAGGAGGTGGTCTCAGATAGGGGCACAAATGTTATGTCTGCCTATCTGAAAGCCATGTGGGATGAGTGTGGTGTTACTTATAAGTTCACCACCCCCTATCATCCACAGACCAATGGTCTGGTGGAAAGATTTAATAAGACCCTGAAAGGCATGATCATGGGTTTGTCTGACAAACTCAGGAGGAGATGGGATGTTCTCCTCCCATGCCTTCTATTTGCCTACAGAGAGGTGCCACAGAAAGGGGTTGGATTCAGTCCCTTTGGGTTACTGTTTGGGCACCCTCTCAGAGGTCCATTGTGCTTGATGAGAGAGTCTTGGGAGAAGCCTCTCAAAGACTCCAAGGAGAATGTGCTAGATTATGTGCTAGGCCTGCGGTCACGCATGGCTGAGTACATGAAGAAGGCAAGCAGAAACCTGGAGGCTAGCCAAGAGCTCATGAAGCTCTGGCATGATCAGAAGGCCTGAGTATCACCCAGGACAGGTGGTGTGGGTTTTGGAGCCCATGGCTCCTAGGGCACTTTAGGCCAAACGGACTGGGCCCTATCCAATTGTGGAGAAAAAGGGTGAGGTCACCTACTTGGTGGACCTTGGCACCCCCAGAAATCTTCATAGGATCCTGCATGTTAACAGGTTGAAACCCCACCAGGACAGGGCAGACATGACCATACTGATGGTCACTGATGAAGGGAAGGAGGAGGAGAGTGAACCTCTGCCAGACCTCCTGCCCTCAAATGAAAAAGATGGGTCAGTGGAGGGAGTGGTACTCTCTTCCAAGTTGACAGACCAGCAACAAAAAAACTGCAGACAAATTTTGAAGCAGTTTGCTAGTCTGTTCTCCCTGACCCCTGGACTCACCAATTGGTGTGTCCATGACATTGACACTGGTGACAGCTTACCTGTCAAAAACAAGCTGTACAGGCTGTCTGACCAGGTCAAGGCCAACATCAAAGCTGAAGTGGCTAAGATGTTGGAGCTCAAGGTAATTGAGCCCTCTGACAGTCCTTGGTCCAGTCCAGTGGTACTGGTGCCCAAACCTAATCCCCAAGGTGGGAAGAAGGAATTGAGATTCTGTGTGGACTACAGAGGTCTAAATGCAGTCACTAGGACTGAAGCTCACCCCATACCTAGAGCTGATGAGCTCATTGTTAGGTTGGGGGCTGCCAAATTCCTGAGCACATTTGATCTGACCTCAGGATACTGGCAGATTGCCTTAAGTCCAGGAGCTAAGGAGAGGTCAGCATTTTCCACACATTCAGTTCAAGGTGATGCCCTTTGGCCTGCAAAATACTCCTGCCACCTTCCAACGGTTGGTGAATAGAGTCCTGTCTGGGTTGGAATCTTTCAGTGCAGCTTATCTGGATGATATAGCTGTATTTAGTTCCACCTGGGAGGACCACTTGGTCCACCTGAAGGAAGTGCTTCAGGCCCTGCTTCAAGCAAGGCTGACTATCAAGGCAAGCAAGTGCCCGATAGGGCAAAGCTCAGTTGTGTACCTGGGCCACCTTGTTGGTGGAGGCCATGTACAACCTCTCCAGCCCAAGATCCAGACTATCCTGGATTGGGAGGCTCCAAAAACCCAGACTCAGGTCAGGGCCTTTCTTGGCCTGACTGGGTACTACAGGAGGTTTGTTCAGAATTATGGGACCATAGTGGCCCCTCTGACTGAGTTTACCACCAATAAACAGTCCAAGAAGGTCATTTGGAACCCAGAGTGTCAGAAAGCTGTTGTCACACTAAAACAGGGTATGTGTTCAGCCCCAGTGTTACTGGCCCCTGACTATAGCAAGGAGTTTATAGTGCAAACAGACGCTTCAGAGAACGGGATTGGGGCAGTGTTAGCACAAGTTAATGAAGAGGGCCAAGATCAACCAGTTGCCTTCATCAGCAGGCGACTACTCCCCAGAGAGAAAAGATGGAGTGCCATTGAGAGGGAGGCCTTTGCTGTGGTCTGGTCCCTGAAGAAGTTGAGGCCATACCTGTTAGGCACTCACTTCCGTGTACAAACTGACCACAGACCTCTCAGATGGTTGATGCAAATGAGGGGGGAGAACCCAAAACTGTTAAGGTGGTCCATTTCCCTATAGGGGATGGACTTTACAGTGGAGCACAGACCTGGGACTGCCCATGCCAATGCAGATGGCCTTTCCAGGTTTTTCCACTTAGCTGATGAGGACTACCAGGGTGTAGGTTAGTACCCATCACCTTTCATCTGGGGTGGGCAGTGTAGGAAAGTCCTCCTTTTTGCCCTGGTCACCCCCACACTTTGTGGACAGGTACTGGTGGTTACTGACTCTTGGCTGTGCCCTGGGTACTGCTTACCAGTCCCAGGGCCAGTACTCTGTGTAAAGTGGATATGCAAATTAGGCTAATTATAATTGGCTAAGTTAACCTACCTATAAGTCCCTAGTATATGGTAGGGCATGTAGGTTTAGGGACCACAGCATAGGTAGTGCACCCATAGGTGCACTGCTGAGGTGCCCAGTGTCATTTTAAAGGCAGGCCTGCCTTGCTGGCTGCTTTTAAATTAAAGTTATATGCAAATTCGACTTTGGAATTAAAAGTAGTTCCAAAGTCTTAAACTACCTTGTTTTTACATATAAGTCACCCCTAAGGTGTGCCCTACACTGCAAGTGCTGCTGTGACCTCAGTCTGGAAGAGACAATGGCTCGTGTGTCTGGGGAAAGGGCCCCTGTCTTCAGCACGGAGGAGTTGGAGAAACTAGTGGATGGGGTCCTCCCCCAGTACACGCTACTCTACGGTCCTCCAGACAAACAGGTAAGTACACAGTGAGCATGCAGAATGGGCAATGCCTGTGTGGAGTGGTGTTGATGAAAGATAGGGGGGGGATGAGGCGTGCATGATACGACGGTGAGTGCATGTGCGTCATGGCAAGGGTAGGGATGCGGGCCAATGACTGTGACGGTGCGGACAGTTATATCTTCTCCTTTTCCCCTGTACTATTCCTGTAGGTCAGCGCCCACCAGAAGAAGGATATTTGGCGTGCCATCGTCAAGGAAGTCCGGACCCTGGGGGTCCACCACAGACGGAGCACCCACTGCCGGAAAAGATGGGAGGACATTCCCCCGCTGGAGCAAGAAGACAGCGGAGGCCCAGCTGGGGATGGCCTCCCCACGCGGGAGGGGTGCCCATCGCACCATGACACCCCTGATGTTCCGGATCCTGGTGGTGGTGGTGGCGTATCCGGAGTTGAATGGGCGCTTGAAGGCATCACAGCAGCCACAAGGGGGTGAGTACACTCTCATTCTGCTGATTCAGTGCCCATTGTAGGTGTCTGGGTGGGGGAGGTGGGCTGTAGGTTCCCCTAGGCCAGGGTGAGTTTAGTAGGCAAGGTCCCTTCTTAAGGCAGGCCCTGTGGCACCCCACCCCACCTGTGTTTAGAGCGAACAACACCTAGTCAGGCTCCTGTGACTTCCATGTGTGCAGCAATCGGGCATAGGCCTTGTAACCCATGTCCCTGTGATTAATTAGGGAACTCAAAGTGCACGGCGTAGTGCAGGGGGCTTCTGTGTCTGTAGTGTCCGCCAACGGTAGTGGTATTGGATGCACTCAACATGTCTTTCTTCTGTCTTCCCCCCCTTTTTGTGGTCTCCCTGTTCTTGTGTGCATTAGCATAATCAGGCGGTGGAGCAGTGCCACCGGAGCAGGAGGGAGCTGCATCCCACATGACCCTGGAGGGCGACACAACGGAGTCAGAAGCCACCAGTGGGACGGAGGGAGAGGGGAGCTCCACGGCGGGGACAGGAGCTGAGACCAGCGACATGGACTCCTCCCCTGATGTGAGCTCCCTTGCGGTGGTGGGACCCTCTGTGCCCAGCGCATCTACAGGTACAGCAGCCACCCCCCCTACCAGCACAGCCCTCCCAGCAGCCCCTCAGCATGTGCCCCGTGGCTGCTCACCCAGGAGGGTGGGCATCTCCTTCGCCCCAGGCACCTCAGGCCCTGCCCCAGTCAGCCCTGCTGCCATCAGTGAGGAGGCCATTAACCTCCAACAGACCAATTCATACCTGGAGGGCATTCATTCTGGTCAGGCAGCCCAACAGCTAGCTTTTCAGACTTTGGCCTCAGCACTGATGGCAGCCATTGTCCCTGTCTCTAGCCTCCCTCTCCAACTTCCTCCACCCAGACCCAAACCCCTGTACCTCAGCCTATCCCCGCACCGCTGAACAGGACACCGCCGCCACAAGCACCGCTGCCAAGGACACCGCTGCCACAAGCACCGCTGCCAAGGATACTGCCGCCACAAGCACCGCTGAACAGGACACCGCCACCACCAGCACCACTGCCAAGGACACCGCCGCCACAAGCACCGCTGAACAGGACAGCGCCGCCACAAGCACCGCTGCCAAGGACACCGCTGCCACAAGCACCGCTGCCAAGGACACCACTGAACAGGACACCGCCGCCACAAGCACCGCAGGCCAATGAGCTCCAAAGCTTCCAACGCTACTGAGGCCGCCACAAGCAGGATGAATCACTCTGGGCACAAGGCCCCCTCCAGAACCAGTGGAGATTAACATCCACTACCTCTGTCCTTGGCATGATGAAGCACTCTGGGCACAAGGCCCCTTCCAGAACCAGTGGAGAGTAACACCCACTACCGATGAAGCCCTCTGGGCACAAAGCCCCCTCCAGAACCAGTGGAGATTAACATCCACTACCTCTGTCCTTGGCAGAATGAAGCACTCTGGGCACAAGGCCCCCTACAGAACCAGTGGAGACTTATCCACTTGAAAGACTGTGGCTTTGCACTCCCCAGGATACAGCAGTGGGCAACCCACCCACTGGAAAGACTTGTGAGACTGTGGCTTTGCACTCCCCAGGATACAGCAGTGGGCAACCCACCCACTGGAAAGACTTGTGAGACTGTGGCTTTGCACTCCCCAGGATACAGCAGTGGGCATGGAGCCCCCTCGTCGAGCTGGCGTCTTGCACTCATCCGGCTGAGGTGCCCCCCATCCCTTCCCCTGAGGTGCCTGTTTTATTTCGATCTGATGCCCGAGGAGTGTTCTGTTTTGATCGGATATTGAGTGTGGGCCTCGCCCATGCATTTTGGGCCCAGTGGTCCACGGACTATGATGGTGGAATACCTTGGACTTGTATTCTTGGTGTATATATTTGTTTATAGTGTAAATATGTATATATATATGTTTTTGATTACTGTATTTGAATAGATTACAAACGTTCAACTCATTTCCTTTTGTCCTTGAATTCTTCCAGGGGGGATTGGGGGTTGTAAATGTAATGTATCTACATGTACTTGTGTGTTGTAGTGGGTTAGGGTGGGGATGGGAGTGTTGTATGTTGCATGTGTGTGTCACTCTTATTTCCCTCCCCTGTGTCTTAGGTGCAGTACTCACCGTGGTCTTTGCCGCCGTCTTTGTTGTTCCTGGTAGAGGAGCAGGAAGATAAAGGCTGGGAGAATCTGGAGTTCGGGTTCCATGGCGTCCTAGTTCCTCGTGGGGTGTGTAGAGGTGAGTGTTTTCCCTTCCAAGTCCTGTTTCCGCCGTGTTTTTGTTTGCGGTGAATCCGCCCCGGAAAAGGTGGCAAATTGGCCTGCTGTAATACAGTGGGCGGAACCTTGTCTTCCGCCTGTCTGTTGGCGGTTACCGCCGCGGTGTTTGTTTGTACCGCCGTAGCGATCGGAGTGTTAAAGTGGCTGTCTATGTTGGCGGTTTCCGCCACGATCGTGATTCAATTTTTTTTAGCGCCTGGCCTGTTGGCCGCTTTAACACTGACCGCCACGGTTGTAATGACCACCTAAGTCCGAAGGTAAACTTTTGACCGAGACCTCCCGCGAGCTGTAGCAGAGCAGGGCTCCATCGCGGTCGGCCTTAAACTTTGACTTTGTCCCAGTCGAAGTGCAACCAGATGACCCGATTGGCGCTTTTTGTTTCTGGGCGTTAAAAAATAATAATTCTTTAAAAATTCATATCTCCGGTTCCCCTTATCCGATTTTATTCGTTTTTGTGTCGTTTTAAAGATAAAAATATAATCTGTTTTTATAAATTGGTTTTGGATTTTTAAACTGTTTCCTGTGTTTTATTTATTTACTGTTTTGTGATATTTGAATGCTTTACACTTTGGGGCGGCGCCATGGGGATTCTGACCCCCTTACCGCCAGCCTGTTTCTGGCGGTTTACACTGCCAGGAAGAGGCTGGCGGTAACAGGCGTCTAACAGGGCCCCAGCCTGCTTTTCACTGTCTGCTAGCAGACAGTGAAAAGCGCGACGGGTGCAACTGCACCCGTCGCACACCTGCAACACCGCCGTCTCCATTCGGAGCCGGCTTCAGTGTTGCAGGTCCCCTTCCCGCTGGGCGCTCCCAATGTTAGCGCCCGCCGGCCCAGCTGGAAGGTCGGAATGGCACCAGCGGTCTTTTGACCGCGGTGCGGCCAAATGGCGGTTCCCGCCGGGGTCAGAATGACCCCCTTTCTCTCCTAAGTTAAGCCTTGTCGCTCGTTGCCAAGCTACGAAGGGTTGAGCTGGGTTTAATTTACTGAGACCTAACTGGACCTAAGTGGAGGTTAGTGGCCTATTGCTAAGTGTCGGTATCTACCTGCCCTTACCAATAACCAATTTTCCAACAATCGGACTATTAAATGCTGAATATGTTCTGATCAAATGCAAACTTCTTGTACAGATCTGGCACAGAATGAATCACGCTAGTCAAACCACAGATTTCTACGAAAGTGTCTCCAAATAGATTATAAAGAGCCAGGTGTAGTATGTTTAACATGATAAAAATATTTTAAGAAAACCACCTTACATGCCAATCCATGTCCAATCAAACCATAAACCAGACATATGCGAGCTTATCTGGTACATTGACGAAGATAGTTTTTTTTTTTTAACACACTGCTTTATAAATCATTCAGTACTTGTTCCATCCTATACAGAAAACCGTCCTGGCCATAGGCAAGGACTGGGATAATTTTCATCTGCACAATATTTAAGATGGATTCTGCAGTTGGACTGGTTATCCTGTGGAGCAAGTGAAATATCCCATCTGCCGTATTACAAGTTCCATTATATGCTATGGAACTGTATAACAGCGGGTGGGATATTCGTCACTTTTATTTCGGAGTATCCCATCCGCCAAGGTCATAATCAGGGCCTATATCTGTCCCCACTATAACTCTCACCGAGGTGTCCAATTACAGGATGACAATAATTCATAAGAGTGTTTTCTGAAATCCAAATGAATGATATTTTCTGCATTATAGGTTGCAGTCAACACAATGGCGCAAAGAAATCTAAGAGACATTTTTTCTGCACTTTTAATGCCTGCTCAGAGCAGGCGTTAAAAGGAGGCACACCATTATTTACATCAGGCCTCAATGGGCTTCGCAGGATTAGCATCAACAGTTCTGATGCTAATCTTGCGTAGCTTAAAACTAGCGTAATTTTTTTTGGCCTAACTGCCACCATGGTGTGCCGTATCTTAGATATGGTGCACACGTGCTGGTGTTAGGGGGCGCTAGGGAACGCAAGAAAAGTGGCGCTGCACGGTGTGCAGTACCACTTTTCTTAAATCAGGCCCATAGTATTTCCTTGATTGTGCAAAAATGTCCTGTACATTTATTACTATACTACCAAACTTTTGTTTAGTCCTTTGCCCTGCACAATCTTAAAATATGTTACCACCTCAGTACCAGCTCAAGAGAGCGCTAACCAAATATCATCGTACCCATACTCCAAATATTACAAACAATGCCTGTGTATTTTTTCCATATTCAGACATAGGTTTGGAATGTGGTGGTTCCACATCTATGCTGCACAACTTCAGGCCAAGTGGGGCACTGCCCACACACCCACATGGATGAGCTACAGCTGAAAAATTAGTCACTAATTGAACACTCATTGCATCATTTTAAAACGTAAAACATTTAAGAAATAAAGATGCAATTAACAAACCAAACATTATCTAAATGCATTGATTCCTTGATAAGTGCTTGGTCCAAGACACTAAGCCTGATTCACAGAGGTAAACTTAGACGTTTGGTCTAAGTTTAGATCAAAAATCTAAGGGGCATATTTATAATGCCATATCGCCACCTTGCGCCACATTAACATCATTATTTTTTACATTAATGTGGCCCAACGAGGCCGAAATCCCACGCTGTATTTACAGAGTGGCGCAATGCATGCATTGTACCACTCTGTAACCCTTTGCGCTACATTATGCCTGCGCCAAGCATAATGTATACAAAAGGGGCGTTCCCCTGTTAGGAGAGCTGGAAAAATGGCACAAGGAAATCTGTGAGATTTCCTTGCATCATTTGTTACGGCACTTTTAATGCCTGCTCAACAACAAGCATTAAAAGGGGGCTTCCATTCTTTAGAATGGGCCCTATGTACTCTGTAGGAGTAGCACCAACATTTTGGCACTACTCCTGCAGACTACATAACTAGATTCATGAAAAATGATTCTATTGTCCCCTACCCTGCGCCATGGTGCAACGTTTTTTAAATACAGCTCCCACATGATGGCGGTAGGGGGGTGATAAGGGGTGCGGGGAAAGTGGTGCTGCACTCAGTGCAGCGCCACTTTCCATAAATCTGCCCCTAAGTTTACAACTTTCGGTATTCACAAAGGAAAGTTACGAGTAGTATCTTTACGTCCACACTCGGGTGGAATCTCCGAACTCGGGGTGGAAATCCACCATCAGTGTAGAGATTCCACTCCGGGTGCGGAGAGTACACTCCGGGTGCGGAGACTGCATTCCTGGTGCAGAGTAGAATCTCTGCACTCGGGTGGAGATTCCGTCCGAGTGCGCAAAGTCCGCCCCGAGTGCGGACGTAAGATACTACTCCTAACTTACTGTGACAGGGGATACCGTAATGATGACTCGTAGCCAGCGGTATATTGTACAAATAATTGTCTTTATTGAGTGCGTTTAAGTTTATGGTTCCTTTTATTGTCTTGGGCTTTTTTTCATCTTCTGGGTTCACAGGGTGTTTATCTTCTTCCTCTGCTTCTTTCTTCCAGATGAGGTCTCAGGAGGCACATGTGGGAGAGAAGCAGATATAGACAACGATGAGTGGTGTGGTAAGTTTTTATTCTGTTTTCCTGTACTATATCTTATTTTTGTCTCTCCTTCTCTTTTCTTCGCCTTCTCTCTCTCCCTCTCTCTGTAGATCTGTATTTTCCTTACCTTTGTCTAGTCTCTTCTCTATGACTCAGTAACTGTCTCGTTCCCTTTCTTTTCTTCTCTTATTTATCGCTGCGGTTTACTTTTTCTCTCTACGAACTAAAACTGCGGACACTCTTCTGTCTTTTTGCTCCTTTTTTTTCTATGGCGGATCGTTTTGGTGGCATAGAAGTCTATTATCTCATTCTAAGAAGAAAATAAATCTCGGTTCCTGCATTAAATAAAGTAGTATGAAGAAAATGCACAAAAAAAAAAAAATCAAAAACAGGAAATCACAATATTCCCCGAGGCTCTTAGACTATGGTAGGTAAATGACTTGTTCCCTTCCCGCCTCCCATTCGTATCATAGGAATGTGCATTAGACCGTGGTCTTCATACTTGCCGAGGCCACGCTCTCCCTAGAGCGTGGCCGGATCCCGGTTTTCCTGCCTCCTGGCCTCTTGCGTCGGCTGAACAGGGTTGAACCTGGACGCCTGGTCCACCTTCTCTGAGTGCTCCTTCTCCTGCCGCCTCTCCTCCTGGGGTTTCTGCTGTTTCTCCGTCCGGTGCTGTCCCTGCCTCTTTTCCTGCCGCCTTCTTCCCTGGTGATACCGACGTCTCCCCTCCTTCCGCCGCCGTCGCTACGGGTGTGGTCGTGGTCCTTCGCTCCTCCGCTGTATCTGCCATCTCTTCCCCCTCTCCCATCGTTATCGTCTCTGCTCGGGGTACGTCGGGAAGACCTTTACTAATCCCCTCGTCACCCGGAGGTCGATCCGGATAGGCCCCTGACAGGTCTGCATCCGGGTCGGGAAAACCGACTGCACCGGTGCCCCAGGGGTACGGCAGGAACACCTTTGTCTCGGTCGACCCATCACACTTACCTTTGTGAGTACCGAAAAGTCATAAACTTAGACTTTTGGTCTAAACTTAGACCAAATTGTAAGTTTACCTTTGTGAATCGGGCCCACTGTGTTTCACCAAACGTCATAGATTTGAAACTCGCATCTAAAATCATAGAACTATGCAAGAGTTGGTACATTTAAGATAGAATCAGCATATTATTGTAGAGTGATATTTTTTAAACCACTTTAGATGTGTGAACTTGTGTTTAAATTTGTACGGATGAATTTTACCTGTACAGTCTGCTTTATTGTTGTGTTTTCTTCTTTCCTTGCCTGAAACTGCTTCCTGCTAATGTGCTCCTCGGTTTCAGGTGCTGCTTTACAGTTACATCTCAATACACCTTTGTTTTACATTGCCCTGCATGCATGCCCTCCATTTGGTTATGTTATCATCTGTCCCCAAGCTGTGTACGTTTACTCATTTTACTTCCCTAATATATGTATCATTTTTGTTGGCATCTCTTAGATCTCAGTCTGTTTTTAAAGGTTTTATTGTATGTTTAGGGAACACCAGTAGTTTTTGTGCCAGCCACAGATGCCAGGGACATTCCTGTATGATAACCATTGCCAGGTCATCTATAAAAGGAGCCACTTGTTCAGAATGAAAATGTGGTGTAATTGAAGCCACAGAATTGGGGCACTAGAGTTGCCACAAGAGGCGGGGGCATTCACTGAGAAAGATCTTTTGTGTGTAAGTTACAAAAAACGTCACAAAATACGAATCTGGTTGCAGAATTGCACCTTCAAAAGATGTTGTTTTGATTTTTAAACAGAAACACCTGCTGGCTCATAAAGTATTATAAGAATTACATTTTGTCACTGATTTAATACATGATCAGCCTTACGCAATTGTGATATTAATACCATTACACATTAAGATGGAGCATGAAAGAACAGTCAAGATGTACGTCAAAGCCTACGATTCGGTTGCCTGACTAAGGCCCATATTTATACTTTTTTAGCGCCGCATTTGCGCCGCTTTCTGACGCAAAAGCAGGGCAAACTTACAAAATACAATTGTATTTTGTAAGTTTGCACCGCTTTTGCGTCACAAAATTATGAAAATGCGGTGCTAAAAAAAGTATCAATATGGGCCTATGTTTTTCCACAGGCTCTCTAGGTATGTACCTGGAGTGTCGGTATCGATTGCCAGAAGCTCTCCGCAACCCCACCCACTCCCTCCAAGTGGTGTGATGAGTAGCTATTCAAGGTTACTGTAATATCTTTGCTCATAAAGATCAGGGGATGAGCCATTGATATGAAGTAAAATGATACCCTCCCTCATGTAAACTTTTCCACAGTGCTTAATCTGTGCCAGAGGTTGCCAATGGTTGGCTTTCGCAAGAGCTTAGTTTTGATTATCAGACTTTGATCCAGAGCAGAAGGAAGAAATGCAAAAAATAGACAAAGAAAGAGAAAGAGGAGCTAAGAAGGCAGTGACAAAGGGAGAAAGTAGAGAAGTGAAAAAACTGCCAGGGTGGCATATACTGAAAGAAAGCAGCATGAGGTGAAATCAAGATGGGGCAGCTTAGGCATTCAGCAACCCCATCATTCAACAGAGCTGGTATCAAGCTCCTAAGAAAAAAATTGGACCCATTCATTTTTTCCCAGCTAAGCACTCTTTTCCTTATCGGCCCCTAAAATTCCACTGAGCTTGACAGTGTGGTAGGCTCAAAAGTACCTGGGACAAGCCTGGTCTACTGATGTTTAGTGGGAGGGACCCTCCTGCATTTCAGGGTGTGGCATCTTAATGAGCCTCTGAAGTGGAACCTTGGAACCCTTCTGGTCCTCTGCAGGAGCTCTCAGGTGGGTTCTATAACAGTTGTGGGGACAGAGGAAGGTTCTGAAAATTGGCTATTGCCCTGAGGACTATGGAAGAGGTGTATCATTAAAGTAATTATTGAACTCAATGCCCCCTTGTGGTGCTTCAATCTGGTTTCCTCACTGGAGCTGCAAGGACCCTTTTCTGACTCTGGGTTGAGCTAGCCATGATGGTTTTAAAGATTAACTGGTGTCTGGGTGTGAGTTATATGAAGTCCTGGTGGGTTACGTGCACCTGTGTGAAATATATTAGGGTTTGAGAGCAAACCTCGGATCGGTTTATACAGTAAGATGAAGGAGGTGGGCATTGTAACGGTGAGAAAGACAATACTGACCATCCCAAAACAAAGTACAGCAGAACAGTCCAACACTTACAGCTATTTAGCACCATGTTAAATAGTAATTATGTGCAAATTAGTAGAGCTCAAAGGATACAAGTAGACGTTTTGACTGGAGAGAGATAGACACAGGGACATTCTTAGGGAGGGTTGTTGGGTTCTTAGGTCGGGTTCTTATGTTGAGTCTTGCATGCATTCTGGAATCCCTGCACGACTCGACATGAGAGATGGGGGAGAACGGTTGGTACAGCATCCATGGCAGTTGTATTGATTGGCTGTTCTGCTCTTATTTTGGAATAAACTAAACTTACCTGCTAAGACTCGGACTCTTCATTGGCGACGAGGGACAGCAGGACAGCTTGATCGAAACCACCCAAGTTGTCACTATGTAACTTAAGAACTTTATACCATGAACCGGACAATGTTGTATTAACAGCCCTACACACCCTTGCAAAATGCCCAATCTTGGAGCATTTGGAAAATCTCTTTCCTACTGCAGGACAACTACTCGCATTACCTAAACGGGAGGGACTACCACACCTAAAGCATTCTATTTTCTTAAGATTCTCCTTCCTAACTGATGTTTCAGCTTTGCGTTTACGTGGGATTTGTTAGACTTCTGATTGATTATAGCAACTTTCTGATGTGAATCCTTCTCATTGACTGTACTAATCTGTTGCATGAACACAGTAATATTCTCAATCCTAGTGGCTATCTCCACCGCTTTCTCTAACGTTAAATTTGGAGAAGACAAGATGGTCTCTTGTACCTTCTTATCATTAGTTTTCTCAACAAGTTGATCCCTTATCATTTCATCCTCACATGCCTTATAATCACATGAAACAGCTAACATTCTCAAAGCCCCCACAAAGTTAGCAACTGGTTCCCCAGGAACCTGTACACTCTTGTAAAATGTGTGTCTTTCCACAATAACATTTTTGCATGCCCTAAATCTGACATCAAGAGACTTAATAGCAGAAGCATATTTATCAATACCACCATCCCCTTTACCCACAACTAAGGGAACAGACACTTGGGAAATGTGTTTTAAAATTTTGCGACCCTCTGGGCCCAAACAATGACGTAACACAGCAAAACCTTTTTTTATGGGTAAAAGAGTCACCATCGATAGCATCCAGATAAGCTTCGAAACCTTCCTTTCACGAATCCCAATCCGCTTCCGATGAAACTGGATCAGTAGGAAATACAGGTGGAGGAAGGATGGATTGCTGCATAGTTAACATAAAAAGTGAGAATAAAGTGTTAGTTATTAGTTCACATTAAGATGAGGAATGCATAACACGCAAAGGGTGTGCGTATCGCCGTTGAAATAGTTAAAAAACACTGAAGAGCATAGACAAATGCCAGAATAAGGGTTGAAGATGGACACGCTGTACAAGGTGTGCGTATCACCGCTGTTGAAAAACCTTGAAGAGCATGTACAAATATTAAACAAAAGGTTGTAGAAGGACACGCTATACAAGGTTCTGTGATCAACACATAATTGAGAAGGTGTATGCGTCTGATTGGGTGGCTCCGATAGTGATTGCCCGTAAGGCCAATGGTTCTATTCGCATGTGTGTGGATTTGCGTGATCTTAAAGCACAAATTTGGGTGGATTGTCATCCTCTGCCTAATATTGTTGAAATGTTGTCAACACTAGGCAATGCTAGCATGTTCAGTTTGTTGGACATGACATCGGCCTATCATCAAATTAATCTGCATCCTGATTCTTGGCACTTGACAGCTTTTGTTACACCTGAAGGGTTGTTCCAATTTAGACACATGCCATTTGGCTTAGCTTCAGCTTCGGCTGTGTTCCAAAGGGTGGTGGACAGTTTATTCGGGGATATGGATGGTGTTATTGCCTTCCAGGATGATATTCTAGTCTTTGGCAAGGATCAGGCACAGCATGTTGAGAGAATGAAACAAGTATTATCTATATTGAATGAAAAAGGGATCGTTCTTGGTGCAGACAAATGTAAGTTCAGTGCATCATGTATTGACTAACTAGGATATAAAATTTCAAAACGAGGGGTGGAACCGAAGAGAAGTTGATTAAGGCTATTGAAGATTTTCAGTCACCTAGTAATAAGGATCAGATCGGATCTTTCATGGGTCTGATCGAGTTTTATGCCAGGTTCATTCCCGATTGTGCCAGTAAAACATTTAAAATCAGATCCCTTTTAAAAAAAAATGTTAAATTTGATTGGTGCTATGAATGTGAGCAAGAGTTCACAGCTATTAAAAAGGAAGTGGCATTGGCTATTCCTTTGAAGGCTTTCAACACTAAGGCCGAAATTGTATTTATGACTGATGCCAGTCAACTTGGTCTGGGAGCGGTATTGCTGCAGCTGAGGAATGGCAAGGATGAGGTGATAGCTTTTGCCTCACGTAGTCTGAGAGGTGCTGAAGCAACGTATTCGACTATTGAAAGAGAAGCTCTTGCATGTTGGTGGGGTATTGTGCATTTCAGGCCTTATCTGTGGGGTGTACATTTTATGGTCAGGATGGATCATAAACCTCTGGTACAATTATTTTCCACCTCTGGTGCGCATCGCGCCACTCCCAGAATAGCCAAGTGGCAGTATAGATTGCAAATGTATAACTTCCATGTGGAATATGTGCCAGGTGCAAGGAATTTACTCGCCGATTGACTTTCCTGTCTTCCTTGCAGAGGTGTGTTTGGTGAGGAGGATTCCGATGAGGATGATGTCCTGGTATGCTCTATAGAAGGTGCTGTGATGGAAGATGAGTGGAGTGAAGCGTGTGGTAGGGATGAACAAATGAAGGAGGCCATGAGGGGCATATTACAGGGTTGGTCTGTTTGCAAATCTGTACAATGTGAAGCGTACAAACACATTTTTGAGGAGTTGTCTGTTGTGAACAATATGTTGATGCTTGCTGGTGTAATGGTTGTGCCAAAGGATTTAAGGTATAAAATATTGACCTTGGGACATGAAGGACACATTGGAATGCGGCCCGTGAAGAGGAGAATAAGGGAAAATTTCTGGTGGCCAGGGTTGCACAGAGATGTGGAGCATTTTGTGAGAGATTACTTGGCGTGTGCCATCAGTGACAGATCTCAAGTTACTCTTCCTTCTCCTGTTGAGGCTATTGATGTGCCCGTGAAAGCTTGGAGTAAGGTTGCTGTGGATCTGATTGGACCTGTTAATTTGCTGAGTGGGCAAGTGGATTATGGTATAGTGTTAATTGATTTTTTATAGTCGTTGGCCTGAATTTAAGTTGGTGAAGGTACCTAATTCTCACAAGGTCATTGAGTTTTTGTAATCCGTTTTTGATAGAGAGGGAATTCCCGATGAAATACTTACTGATAACGGGAGTCAATTCACATCTACTCAATTTTCCAATTATTTGGTGCTCATGGGAATTAAGCATGTTAAGACATCACTTTATCATCCTAGGAGTAATGGTCTGGTTGAGCGCTTTAACAGAGTGATCAAGGAGAACATACAACTGGCCAAGGCCGGAGGTTTGAATTGTAAGGAAGAATTGAGGAAGTTGTTGTGGGCGGTGCGGACCACACCCAATGCAGATACCGGTGTGTCTCTTTTTGTGTTATTGAGGGTAAGAGTTCCTGTAACCAAGTTGACAAGGAAATGGATGGGTGAAGTTGAAGTTGATGAGGGTTCGATTGAGAAAGTGAGTGAAAAGAGGATATCTGCTCAGAATATATATAAAGGGGGTCCTAGGAAGACAGTTTGTGTTAAGGTGGGTGATTATGTCAAGATTAAAAGTGTCCGCATTGTTCAGAAAAGTGAATAAAAATGTTCTTGTCCAAAGAAAGTCATCAAAATTTGTAAAAATGCCGTTAAATTGGAAGATGGCAATTGGTGGAACAAGGAGAGGTTGTCCTTGGCTCGTGATGTGGAACTGTTGAACAAGACTTGGGATGAGTCCACCAGGGTGGAGCAGGAGACGAGGAACATTCTACAAGAGAATTCACTTTGTGATATGAAGGTGTTGGACAAGGAGTATGTAATGAAGGACATGATGAAAAAGTCCCTGTCTAGAAACAGGATGCTTCCCAGAAAGTATTGTGATTTTGTACTTTCGGTTTAACAATTGTTTTATTCTCAAGTTCCTATGTTTATACGCTTTTGGTGCAATTTTGAATGTGTTAAGGGGAGGGATGTGTTGGGTTCTTATGTCGGATTCTTATGTCGAGTCTTGCATGCCTTCTGGAATCCCTGCACGACTCGGCATGAGAGATGGGGGAGAACGGTTGGGACGGCGTCCGTGGCGGTTATATTGACCAGCTGTTCTGCTCTTATTTTGGAATAAACTAAACTTACCTGCTAAGACTCGAACTCTTCAAGGTTCTCTCACTATGACTTAAAAGCTGAGACCCTTTAAAAAAGAGATATACACTCCAGGATATGCAGTAATGTGGGAGTCCCAGGTCCTAGTAGAAAGGATCGCGTAAACCTGGGTAGGGTACAGAAACAACTGGAGCAGAAAATACTGGCAATGGAAGAAGTAGACAGGCACAGGGACAACTGGAGACTGTGATCGGGAGCCATATTTATTTATTTATTTATTTTGCAGGTTTTTTTTTACTCATGCAGCTGACTCACAAGGGTAAAAACCAACAGCAAGTGCAAAATCAGGACTACCCAAGATAGTGGCACGAAGTCCTCAATTGTGTGGTAAGCAGAGTGGATTCCTGGGTGGATTTCCTTCCCCCTCAGTTATAAGTGAGCTGGGGGTCCTGCACCCAGATTACCCAGAAGCGGGAACACCGTATCCCATTCTTCCAGCTAGATTTTGTGCATGGTAAAATTACCTTGGGACTGTGCAACATTGCAGACTAGCCCCAGTAATTGGCTCCAGTCTGACACCCTTCCAAAGCGGGGGTTGGGCGGAAATGGGGGTGGCATAATGCTCCTCTCCGTTAGGCAACCTCCTCCCCCACTCTCTCCCAATGAGCTCATTGATGTGTTCCCCGAACCCTACACTCCACTGTAACAGGGAACTGCAAGGATTGGGTCATAGAAACATGTATTAAATGTCAGGCAATCAAAGACACTAAGGCCCTCATTATGAACACGGCGGTGTTAAGTGCCGTCTTCATGCTGGCGGCCATTTAACTGACCGCCAGCCCCCTATGGGACCCCGCCGGCCGTATAATGTTCATTTTGCTGGGCCAGTGGGCGGAAACATTGTTTCTGCCCGCCAGGCCTGCAGAATGCATGGCCGGGACATTGGAGCCGCCGTCAGTGCCGCTGTGCGGTGGGTGCAGCAGCACCCGTCGCGCGGATCACTGCCCGTAAATCGGGCAGTGTAACCAGGGGGTCCCCATATTGCCCCAAGATACCCATTCTGCCAGCCTTTCTCTGGCAGTGTGAACCACTGGGAAATGGTTGGTGGAATGGGTATCATTATACGGCAGCGCTGCCCAGTCGGATAGGAATACACCGCCCCGCCAGCATTACCGCTGGCGGTGTATTCTGCCGCAGGGTTTTGGGCGGCTCATAATATGACGGTCTGTGCCGCCATGCCGGATGGCGGTATTTTCCCGCACTGCCGGCATGGCGGCCCAGACCGCCAAGTTCATAATGAGCCCCTCAGACAACAAGACACAGAGATTAGGACCAGAAGATACACTAACTGGGACAAGGAGACACAGTCCCTGGGGAAGGGAAACCCAGACATTGGGACAATGAGACACATGCACTGGGTGACAAAAATACAGGGACAAGTCACATGGAAAAAGTGACATGTTTATGGGGACACAAATACTTGGACAGGAGGGTATTGACAATGGGGCAGGGAGACACTGAGACTTGGACAGGAACACCATGACACCCGGTCAGGGAGACACAAATACTAAGAAAGGAAGATCCAAATACCGAGAGAGAGATTACAGGAACAACAAAAAAAAGAGCTCTGCCACAGGGTGGCAAGAACACCCAGGTATGGTTTCACAGATACTCACACCTGGAAACATGGTCACTGGCACAGGGAGGTGGAAATCCTGGGCAAGAAGACATGGACACTTGGGCAGGGAGACATGGTCAAAGAGGCAGAGATACAATAAAACGTGTTTTTTAGGACCTGGCATTCAGACAATGAGACACATTAACTGGAATACAGAGAAATGATCACTGGTGACAAGAAGATACAGACATTGGGAAAGGCGAACCATTGGTCTCAAGACCTGGACCCAAGGGTTTGGATACACTGACACTCACAGTGGAGCAGGAAACGCTGTAAACCATGATAGAATGGGGATTCTCTTGCACACACACAGACAGAGAGACATGTACAATCTCCAAAGTAAAAAAAAAACTAACTCACAGAAGTGAAGAAGAGGGCACCAGCACATTCACAGGTGGACTGGAAAAACACTATCACAAAAATCAGACACCGAATGAGTTAACAAGGCCACTAAGGCCCATATTTATGGAAAGTTAGTGTTGCCTTGGCATAGTTTTTTTTTACGCTAATGCAGTGCTAACTTAACTCCATATTTATATTTTGACACAATTTTTAGGAAGGGCCAACCCACTTTGCGTCTCATTGCGACTATGAGGTGCAAGGTAGGCATTCCCATCCAAAAAATGACGCTAGACCTCTAGCGGCATATTTACCTCCTGACGCAAAAACAACGCATACCATGGAAGTGGACCGCAAAAATGATGCTAAGCCTGAGTAGCGTAAAAATTAAACGCCTGGTCAGACCATGCTTTAAAAAGAGGCCCACACACCACCACTTAAGGAAAAAACACAGAAGGAGCATTTGCAACCTCCAGGACAACATGGAAGTGGTACTGCTCCCGCTTGGCACACACTGCAGATGTCAGGGAAGGCAGCAGGTCCCTCCATCACCACCACAGCAACCCCAAACACCACCACATGAGCCACAAAGGCACTGCAGAAGCTGGGAGAGGATCTTCAGACAGTGGACAAGCCTCAGGGATCAAGATTTCATCAGGAGGTACCGACTGAACCGGGAGTCCATTTTACGCCTGCTGCACCACATTGCGCCACACATCACATCAAGGGTGTAAACTCCTACATCTATTCTACCCATGACAAAACTCCTCGCTGTCCTTCATATTCTGGCATCTGGATCTTTTCAGATAACTGGCACAGAAGTGGCTGGTATGTCCCAACCATCCTTCTCGGTCTTCCTACCTAAGGTTCTGGACACAATCATACGCCTCACACCCCACCACATTTGCATCCCAAACTCCCAGCAACTGCAGCACGACACCAAACAAGGTTTCTACCAAATTGCTGGGTTCCCGCATGTGCTGGGTGCAATGGACTGCACCCATGTTAAACTGGTGCCACCTGCAACAACTAAACATCTATATAGGAACCACAAGCACACCCATTTGATCAATGTGCAGACCATTGTGGACCACCGTGGGCTCTTCACTAACATCCTAATAAAATATCCCAGCAGTGTCCATGATGCCTACATATTCCACCATTCCACTATCAATGAGCGGTTCCAGGATGGGCAGAATGGCAATGGCCTACTCGTAGGCAAGTCACCATACCAATCATTACACACACAAGACACCAACCATGTAGGACAAACAAGACATACACCACACGAAATGCACATGGGCAGGGGAACACAGATGTACAGGCAACAACACATATGCAACATGCCACACTACACCGCAATCATTGCACATCACAAACACATACACCCACATGTACATAACACAGCCACAACCTGACTGGCACACAAAGTGTGGACAGGTGGAGCTATGTCCCCTTTGCATACAGAAGCTGCCCACAAACCAATACAAGTGTCCTCTGGTTGACAACTAAATACAGATCCCACAGACATTACACCAAACAAAGAATATCTCAGCTATGTCAGTGGCATAGGCCATGGCCATGTAAAGAAAGGCACACATAGGGAAAACCCCACGTAAATCATGGTGTGCAATCCCCTGGAAGCACCTATAGCAAATACCCCCCAAGTGGTGCCATTACCAACAACATATCATCCACATATACCTGACATACCTGTGGTGTGCACATACACTCGTCTGCTGAATGGTGTCGCACACATAGGAATACAAATTAAACTGCCATGAAAGACCATGGGGCAGATTCATGAGAAATGGTGCAGCACCTACTCCAGTGCCACCTCACATGGGCCCCTTAGCGCCCCCTAACACCTCCATGTCTCTTCCGTATACTAGAAATGGTCCACCATGGTGCAGATGTCAGAGTTGGACTCTTGCTCTAGGCAAGACCGCTTGTTTAAGAATTATAGTACTTATGTTTGTAGGTGACTATGCCAGTCCTAAGACAAGTCACAACTGTCGTCCCAACTCTCCCAGCTCACAAGCAACACCTCACCAGAAACCCCACCAGTAAAAGGTGATTTGTGGCAGCCTTTACGCATGGACTCAAGAGTGTGACATCTCAGGGAGTGTTGTGGTTAAATGGAGATTACCCCTTTCTCACATTAACAACATGTCTCAATCAAACACAGGAATGAAGAAGATGCAGTAAAGTTTCAATAGGTTTTATTTAGCAAAACTGCAATCTGCTACAAATTGCACGAGCTGCAATGATTATGATAATGAATAATGCAAGAAACAGAATGGTAAAGACAAGAGTCATTAATATAAAGACCCCAACCATCTTGCAATAACAATGAGGTCTCTAGCTCAGACTCCGTAGGGACACGAAGACTGGGCCAGCGTCAAGGCGACGTGCATCATCAACAGCAGTGATGGCCTCTGGTCGGAATCCCTCTGACTATCTGTTTAAGTGAGGAATATTTATACAGATCTACTTGGATCCCTGACATAGGTTTGTTCCCAAACAATAGATAATAAGGCATGCTTGGGGCGGTAATTAATATAAACAATTCCCTCAAAAGCGTGAAGAGGGAAAGTACCTAAAGTTAACACCTATGGTTTGTTTATCTTTGTCGCTTGATATTGACGCCTTAGCACAGTGGCACTGATAATGCAAACTAAAACATGGGCCAAACTAAAAACAAGGCAGCCATCTTAAAAGATTTAATTAAATAAATGCACTAAAACGGAGCAAGCTAAGTAGGGTAGAGGTCACTGGGTGACGGGGGCACGAGTCTGCAAGCCAAGGGCTAAGCTAACTCCTGTATTCCATTAAAAGAAACTAGGATTCACTACACAGAGTTTGTGCAAAACTGTAAAGATCATGGACTATAGAGGACATACCTGACCTTTCATGCACCGTACATAGGGACTCATGTGAAAAATAGATGTGCCTCCTCCCAAAGCCTGCACTGTGCATGTGTTGAAAGTGTCTGTGATAAATTATGTATTAAAAGCTAGGAGATACTACTGCACTAGATTAGATCATCCTACAAATGTGTGATTCACACTCTCGTACACTTGATGGCTGGCACAACCATCATCTGCCACAAAGGGTCACTAAATGTCACACTGCATGCTTAGTGCCACATGGTAACATTGAGGACACAGTTTGGCTTTCTAGGGCTACCATGGTGTCTCTACATCTGACACCCCTGTGGTACAAGGAGGTGGTAGGTTCTATCCAACAATAGGACACTGCCTCAAATATGGAATACACAGCACATCTTTGTAATGGTTTAACCATCAGTTTGAAATTAATATGACAATTCCCATGTCCCTAAGCCACTACCCAAGATTGTCATGTCCATCAAAACAGACCTATGAAACAATTTCACAAAAACAGTAACATCCACTATGCCACAAGCAAGTCTGAGTCACCAATCCACCTACAACTAACAACTGTCGTGGTATATTCCAAACCACTATCAAGCTTTACCAACACATCTTCTCTCATTCCTTTGCAGCCGATCAAGGTTACAGCATACAGCCATGAGTAATGACTCCATTTGTCAATCCCACAATGTTGGAAGAGCGTGCATATAATGAAGGGCACAGAAGAACATGCAATGAGGTGGAGAGGACGTTTGGACTTCTGAAGTCAAGGTTCAGGTGCCTGGTCCTCCATTTCACATATTAGTGACACACATTTCATGGGCATGTGACTCCTGAAGGCCTAGATCCATTCACCACAACATATATCGTGCTGTCAAGTGGGTAAGGTGCTAATTCCTAGCCCTTTCCCCACATCATCACCACACCTACCAGGATGTATAGAAGGGGAGCACACATAAGGTAGGGGCTGTGATCAAATGGTGTTTAAGTAATGTAGGAACTGAACACTGTCACATCTGAGGGTGATTGCTGCTTTGCCTGCACGGTGCATGTGTGACAAGGGGGGACATCATTGGTAACTATGGACCTTCAGTAATTGTATAGGGATTGTAACCAATGTTAGAGGTAGAGCCTGCACTGTATACCCATGGAATTATGTCCTGGCACTGCCATTGGGCACAAACCTGACACATGGTGGGCTGTACCTCACTTATGGCACTCACAAGTTGGCTGTGGAGTGCGCTACGGGTTGCCAGACAAATGAAGCAGCTATGGTTGCTGAATCACTATCCAAACATATGACCCATTGTCAGGATTTAAGAATTAAATGAAACAATGCACCACCAAATAATTGTCTGGGTGGAATGTAGGCAGAGTGTTTTACACTCACTATGTATATAAAATGCTCACTTTTCACACAAATCTGCTGTCTTGACACATGGCTACAACAATTCCAGATAAACATGTGAAGACTGATGTACGGGTGTATGTCCTTGGTAGCAAGGGTTTGTTAGTATCAAAGAGCTTGACCTGTGTCAGCATGATTACCTAGTATGCTCTGTATAACAACATCACACAGCACATAGCAATACACACCACTCATTGTCACTCATATGCCAGAACAAGTGCAAGGTAGAGTTTTGGGCTCCAACATGGCAATCAGGTGTGGGATGTGCAACTATGTCAAGCAATGTCGAAAAATGTCAGAGATCCTTCACAAAAATTAATGGGAGCCATATATGTTGCATTTGGCTAATAAAAAAGCAGCACTGGATGATTTCACCCATCAACATCATTTAGTCATAGTAAGAGTTACCTAGGTTGTGGAATGCTGGAATACATGCATACCCATGTTCAACGGAGGATGTGGATGGACAGCTGAGAAATACCCACAGATACTTGCAAATACAATGTGAGACGTCACTTAGAGACAACACAAGTGCTGTGGCAGGTATAATGTTATGTGTGTGTGGCACTCATAACATCTCATAAATACCTGCAATGGGACGGTAAATATCATGTAGCCAGCAGTAGAAGATGTGTACATCTACAAATTAAACAAGTCACATGTTGCATCCTGTCCATGTATGACCAGACAATGTTGCTGTAGAAGATGTGTATAAAGTACAAGCAGCCTAAAGAATGGGAGCAATGTAGGAGACAATATATACCTTACAAGCAATGCAGTAAAACATGGAGAAGGAACACACATAGACTAATACTGACTGCACCACGTCAATGTCTACATGTGAGCTTCCAACATATGTACATAGAGGGTGGTCAGGTCAGTACATAACACAGTCATATTTGCCACTACCATAACCTGGTAGTTGTCCATTGCATGCCAACAAGACAGGAGGCAGTGACAGAACACACCATCTGTCCCCTGGCACGTTCTTAAAATAGAAGTCACAAAAGAGATACAACCCTTAACCAAACTGCCCATGGAAATTACCAAGGACATCAAATAATGAGACATGTCCTACACGTGCAAGTACCCAGTCCTCCGTACATGAGAGGGGAAGGTGGACTTCCAGTACTGCAGAGGAAAATATGATATCCCGGTTTGATCACAATTGTGCACATGTCTGTCTGCAGGATAGTGTGCATTGCTCGGCTGAGTGGCAAGCTTGAGGAGGCTAGATCCCATCTCAAAACATCCTAACACATCTGCTCTGGCTACATAAACTTACGACATTGTCAGGGGCCTGATGCATGTGCACAGTGGCCAGAGTAATCTGGAGCTGCCCCTTCACATGCAACTATGGGTTTGTGTTGCCATACAAACTGCCACAGTAGTGATGAAGACTAGGCTGCCATCTAAACCAGACTGCAACACTGCTACACGGTGGTATGCCATTGTATGTGACAGTCATAACAAACATGATGTGGACAAATGTGAGTGCCTAGTTGTGGCATGCACACATATACCACATATCACAGCTCACATGTACCACTGTAATGACTCAGGCATGGTAATGTGTATAAGATTCTGAACAAAAGGCAACCTACCACAAATGTAAGGGTATATGTATCACAAGATCACTGACTGGAAGAAAAGACCTTTACATGTGTTACATATGGAAACATAGGTGGCACTGATATGACTACACAGGAATTTGTCAAAGTCCAACATGTCCATGCAGGAAGATAATTACGTGAGGTTTCACATCCAATAGACACACAACTGTGGTTATATGTTACTGAAATGACACTACACATATCTTTACATACACACAGCATATAGTAACCTTCCGTTACACATGTGTACATACCATCTCATGCAACTAAGATGCATGGGGAACTATATGTAACACGTGTAGCTGAGCATCATGAAGGCAAAACCAACAACACACCACAGAGTGGACACGCATGCACACACAATGGCCGGGGGACAGTTGATGTAAACCCAGTCCTAGTCTACTGCATCTTCTGAGTACAAGTTGTCATGGCTGTCTCATGTCTTGCCATGCTTTGGACATAGGCCGTCATATATTTTGTGTTGTTGGTATGTGTACCTTTGCATATCAGACTTAACCATGTAGTACTCCCACAAATAGGTGTTCAAACACATATGTACACTCAGTATACACGTGCTAACATGTATGTGGACACAGTGTAGCTACACATGCACACAGGCACAAGGTATGAGTAATTGCACGCAGCAGATACATAAACAAAACTTTAGGTTCAACACACCAATGTCACTGTGATGATATGACTGGATAGTTACACACATGTAGCCATGCCATAATTACAGCATTGTTGCATAGCCCATGTCACATGGTAAGTGAATCTGTGTGCACTCAAGGCCTACATTGCAAACTTCCATGCATTTCAGTCATGCATCAAAAATTAATGATGCTAATGTCTCAAATCTACACTCTCCAATGCTAGAAAAATTACGCCTGGCCCCTTACCGTCTATCTTATGTCCACAGGCCTTTTCACGCACAATGGGGAAAATTCGACACATGACCGTAATACGTCAAAAATATAGACGCTAACGTCTACACCTCATACTTTTCTCCACAGATAAAAGACGCCTGGACCCTGAATGTCTATCGCACGTCCACAGGCCTTTTCAAGCACAATGGAGAAAAATTTTAAGCATGACTGCCATGCATCAAGAATGTATGCGCATACAACTATATTGCCTAAGCAAAAAGACGCCTAGCCCCTGAGCGTCTATCGCACAGCCACAGGCCTTTTCACGCACAACGGGAAACAATTGATGCATGACCGTCATGCGTCAAAAAAAAGCGTTGCCTGACTGGAAACGTGATGCACAGGCCCAGGAAGTGATGAAACCGGACATCCTGTCTGGATTCATGGTACAGTGAGTCCACTTTCAGTTTAACTTCACAGTATTATTGTCTGTGACTGTGTGAGGGTGTGTGGAGCTGGTGCTGTTGGTGATTTGGAGTGTTTTTGTTTTGTGTCCTATAGCTGTATTTTTTGTCTTTTAATCTGTCTTTTGTATTGTAATAGTTCTGCATCTGTCACTGTATTGTGAGGTGTTTGTCTGGGGTGAGATAGTTTGTTGGGTATATGGCGTAGTGTTAGGACATTTTTTTCTGTCAACTGCATTTGCGGTGCATGATGTCAGGGAAAGGGAGGATGGCCAGGATGTCAGCCAATGAGCTGGGGGCTTCATTTGGCTCATACAACATTACCTCCCCATGATGCTGGTATTGGGTGGCCGTGTTATTCAGGGCTACCCCACAGAGGCCAGGAAGCAGCAGTGGGGCAAAGTGCTCCACCACCTGACCAGAGTTTTTGCCACCAGAAGGAATTGAAACACTGTTGGGCCGACCTCATCACAAGGTACAAGATATGCTAGTTCACCTGGGCATCGAGCTTGGTGGAGCAGTTGGTAAGTATCCCATTTCCATACCAAGTCCATTATTTGCATGTGAATGACAGGTGCTGATACGGTTGAGTGCAGCATGTCATGTTTAAGGATCTGGACATGTTGTTTGCTGTCTATCTGAAGAGCGCCAGCACCACCTTACGGCTACCATTCTAATGTACAATAATGAAGCCAAGGCAGAACTGATGTGCCATCTTCCCTGCACAACCATTACAAAGTGTTGTGATGCAACTCAGTTTTGAGCAGCACAACATGATGCCTGTGGCATGCATCATGTATGGGAGGGGGGCCCAACACCTGTTTGGGGGGCAAATGTATAAGTCTCTGGGAAAAATGAGAAATACCTAAATCCCATTTATCATGCACTTTGAACGGCTGCTGAGAGCAGGTGTTATACGGGGGCATATAAATGTATCTGATGGCCCGGCACTCAGCAGGAGCCGTGATGGTCTGTTTTGTTGCAACTCCTGCTGAGTACATCATTTTCCTCCATATAAATAGATGCAATTGGACCCTACCTGCATCATGCTGTTCCTTAATTCTCATTAGGCGCACACATGGCAGGGGTAAGGGGTGCATTGAGGGCCACAAGGACTGTAGTGATACACTTTGTGCTGCACCACTGTCATTAAATATTCCCCTTTGTGTCATTGGCCAAGGCCATGTAGGGGAGCTTGACTATGCACTTGGTCCAAACTACTAGCACTTTCCTCTTCCTGTACATTGTGTATCACATACACCTAAAACTATGTCTATTACCACGCACAGATGTGGTGAATTAGTACCAGAGGCCTGCCACATCTAACTGACACTATGGGCTGCCCTGCATCTGCTCCATCACTGGCATATTACTCAGAAACCTGCACCAACACATGCATCCTTGGACTACAGAGCAAGTGTGTCTGCTTTGAGGCATATGTCTATGCGCATGTTCTTATACCTCCCTGGACAAATATTTGTACATCATGCCAACAATAGCTGGCCACACAGTATTGACAATACATCCGTAATTTCAATCAGTCAATGTGCAGGTAGGTACAACTATTTAAACATAAGTAAACTCCCATGGAATTATTGCTCACGTTTTGTACCTTGTGATGGCACACACATATTAGTAACTACAAACAAGGATGTATCACAGCATTGCTCAACACTTTGGAATACCCACCCAACCCCTGGGCAGTTGTTTGTCAGTTTGCAGTCACAATGAGGTAGATGTCTTCAACATCTGGGACAGGCTCTAATGCTATGCGGGCCATAATGCGATGGCCACTGCAACAACCATTGTATGCCCCTCAGATGTAGTATACAGTCTCATGTAGTCCCAGATGGTCATGGAAGTGTAAAGCTAACAAACACCAGCATGACAATGCCATGTATATACCATGCAGTGAAAAGCACCACAGGAGTGTCTGGGAAAGTGATGGTTTGTAGGTGCCTGGGTCTCCACTATCTGAAACTATGTGTGATTGACTAATGATAGATGTTTGTCAATTGCTCTGATATACCACTAGGTTGACTTGCTCACTCAGCCTAACAAATTGATAGTAAAGAATGTCGTCCATTAACTGATATGTACAAATATCACTAAGCAATGTTTTCCATTCATGTCTAGCAGGTGGACCTCCACCTTACACCCTTGGTGAGGCTGCCAGATTTGAAGCTCCAGATGCAGTCAGTCAGTGTCATTTTGTGCTTCATGTGTGCCAGTCCAGGGTTTGGTGTGAGTCAGACTGATGTGTGGAATGCTATGAATAATGGTTTTGCCTGACTAATGACATGATATCATTGGAGTTAGGATGGTGACATCATGTCTGTTGGAATGTTGAGCATTGAGAATGGCTTTATTGTAGCACAAGGGGCAACATTTGCTGGCATGAATTTGTGGGCATTAGGAAATGAAATGGCTGGCCACGTATTCATTGATCTCTATCATGATAGGTGTTAGATCAGCTGTTTATGTGAATTGCATGCCTGTTAACAACACCTTTGTCACAGCACTATTGACAGCACTGTGTGCCACACATAGCATACATTTACTCACAAGATGGTACAGATGTAGGTTATATATATAGAGGTCTCTAGGGGGCTTACGTAGGAGACACTTGCACCACAGGTGCCTCAGTACCTTTCAGATATATATTGAGGCTGTAGTACTGCAAGGACCCATATTTGTGATGCCTGTCTCATTTGTGGGCCGTGGCAGGATTGGCAGTCCGTATTCCGGGTGGCTGGTCCTGCCGCAGGCCGTTTTTTGGGCCGTGACCTGTTTCTTCAGTTGCGGCATGGCCCGCGAGTCCTAACGCGGGCTCCGGGCTGCGCCGCGTTCACTGGCGGCCCCCCTTGATTCCCCATACCAATACCTGTGTTCCTGTAACTTTCTTCTTTTTTCTCTCTTCTTTCTTCTTTTCATTTTCTTCTTTCCTGCTTGTGGCCATATTGTCTTTCGCCCAGGCGTCATGGTTTTTCCTGCATGCATTGCTTGCTTCCTTTTGTGACATGACATTTCTTCTGTTCTTCCCTTTGTGGTATTCCCAATCCAAGATGGCATCATTAGTTCTTCTTGCTTAGTTCTTCCTGTTTGGTGGCATATAAGCACAGAAGGCCTCTCTTTCCTTGCATTGCAAACACTTACGTCTTGGTGGTGATCCTCGCTCCTGCTCTCAGTTTTTCAGGAACTCCTAGGCTGATTTTCTTTTTTCCTCATTTCAGGAGTTCCTGTGGTTTGAGGTTTTTTCCCATTTTTGGGATTTTTCCTCTGGAACTCCTTCTGGAGGGTACAGCCTGCTTTGGCATTATCTAGCCTGCAGCATCGTGGCTACCCGGAGGGGTCACCCTTATCTTGGCCAATCCAGAACAAGCACGAAACAAGGTGGTATTCTGAGTTTTGCAGACCAGAGTGGTAAGAGACGTGCAAACCGTGACAATATTGTGCTGGACAACAGTCAGTAGTGCACACAATTAGGAGACAACTCAGCTCCAGATGATTGTGGGAAAAGTCAATGAATTTTCCCAAGGCAGATCTCAGCAGAATTCACAACATGGTCATGCCACCATATTTGTGAGTGATGTAGGTCACATCACATGTGTATATGATGTGAATGCAGAGTGCGTACCTGGTACTTTAATGATGTCTGACATGTATTTGCACATGATGTTCAATATATCAGAATACTGTTGTAGCACCCAGTACAGTGCCAAACTCACTGTGGGCCTAGGGGCACCCATACAGCCACCATGTGTGCACCATTTTACACATGGAGCAGAATATAAAATACCCCCTACCCCTATAGGGTAGGGGGTACTAGTTCTGTAATGTGTAGACAACTTTGATGTGCAGGTCAGGCTTTGCCCAAACTTTCTGGAGACATTGCATTATTTGTACATGTGGGCACATTATGGGCAACGGTGTGCCCCCTTGTAACTTATGCTCAGGTCAGGTCTTAAACCAGGACACATGAATGAAGATTTACCAAACCTTAGAATAGCTGGTGGGAAGTTTCCAGATCCCCTGTCAGATGGCCTTCACCTTGCATCCATGATGGCTGGGCAAGCCTTGATGTTTCATCAGGGGTGTCAAAGTGGTGGACTGCATGCAAACTCCCCCCTTATGGACAAGGACACAGGAAAATCAGACTTGTTGGGGCACATGATCCTCACAAGTTTAATTACACAAATGTTGATCAAGGACAATGTAATCCACTCACCTCTGGGCCCTGATGGTCAACAATAGATCGCTATCATCCCAGTGACATGTACATGATACCCTAGATGGCTGGTAGGAAATAGTCATAGGTGAGGAGTAAGTCATTGTTACAGAATGTGTGGTGGACTGCATGTGTCATCTGCAGATACAGTGTACATTATATGCCTGTTCAATCTCCACTAAATGCTGTATGTGATGCTTCAATCTCCTCATTTTTTAGCTGCCAATATGATACCTGACCAAAGGCATGCATACCACAAAAGGGCTGAAAGGTACAGGCACATTTTGGAAGTGGATGCTAGATACCACTGGATGGGAAGGAGGTTCAGTAAGGAAAAGGCCACTGGGGAATGGCCTGGGTTCGCAAATGGGGGACCTCTACAGCAGCCGCAGCAAAGGAAGGACACTGTGGGCAAAACATCAGGGATGGAGGGGGCCTCTGCAAGTCCCAGCCTCTCCATGCCAGCTGCACCTATTAGAAGACAGGCACCTGTGCGGTCATGAGCAGCTAATTTGAAAGGGACATGAGACTGGACATGGCCAACATAATGGCCAGACTGGACAGATTGGAGAAGGAGAGTGCCGACAACAAGAAGATGTTGAAGTTCATCAAGAAAAAATTGAAAACAATGTAAAAAATGTGTTCCACTGCCTCCCAGTTCCTTCCCCTCCCTTTTACTGTTGGGCATACTTTTAGATTGGGGTTTAGATAGGTAGTGTTAGGTTTGTGTGGGTTAGGCATAAGTTGGATTAAGTATAGTTGGGGGTAGGTTTATGTGCATTTTTGTTTTGGGGGAGTTGGGTTGGGGGTCATGTTGGGGTATTTGTGTATAAAAAATAAAAAAATATAAAAAATATATCATATATGTATTTGTTTAGGCTATAGTTTAGGTTAGTGTAGTCATAGTTTATGCTGTCCTACTTGTATCTTGTCTCTTAAGTGGGGTGGGAGGACAGTGTTGAGAGTGTGGTATTACATGTGTAAGATAAGTTTAGAAATGGTTAGATAGGTGTAGTTGTAAGTTAAGTTAAGTTAGTTTAAGTTAGTTTAATGTAGGGCAGTTTTTAGGATAGTAGTAGGTATTTGGTTGTTAAAATTTTACATTAAATCCTGCTTCTATAAGACTCGTTTTTTTCAAAGTTGATTGAGTGTCTGGGGGTTCTCATGTGTGCACTGGACAAGCTGCCATTTATGGGAACACATTAGGCATCACTACAGCAAGGAGGAACTGCTGATTTTTCAACACAGCAGCAACATCATGGGGGTAGGCAGCCATGTTTTCCCTGAGGGAGGCCACTTCCCACTGTATGGACTCCAGGGTATTCTGCATAGTCCCCAGCCTACTGTCTGTTATTCTGCTGCCGGTTTGGGAGGGCAATTGTTGTAGCCTCTGCCTCGTGACAGCAGCTATGTCAGCCAGGGACTGCTGGAGCCCACGTAGCGGGGAGTGGGTGCCTCTGATGGCAGCTGAGTTGCCCTTATTTAGACTGAGACACCTCTGCTCTCCCTCTAGGCTGCCTGCCATGGTCTCCATCCCCACTCGCACCTGCTTGCCCCACTCCCGCTCGACTGCTAACACTATCCTCTGAAAGGTGAACTCTGGATCCTCGGAGTCCAAGGCTGTGTCAGTAAAGGCTGTTGGTGTGTGTTGGTAGCTGGGTTGTTCATGTGAAGACGCTGCAATGCTGTGTGTCCTCTCTGAAACTGGAGATGGCATCTGGAGGGATCCTAGCACATTCTGGAGAGTCTGTTCCTTGATGGTTGGCAACTGGTCATCCATGTCATCTGTAAATTCCAGGACAGGTAGCTCGGCAGGAGGTAAGCCATCATCCTCTGCAATGATATAGTGTAAAGTCAATCTTAGATTGTTGTGGCTGTTGACATGGCACATCATTTGTTTGTTACTGGAGGCTCAGTGACATGTTACTGACCCAAGGTTGTAGTTGTACATTATGTGTTGCATTGTACATCACACATAGGTCAAGCCCACAAGGTATTTTGGGGCATATTTAGGTGCCCTGAGTGCCCCTGAGTGTCACTTTTGGTGAGGCTCTGGTAGCGCATTTCCTTGCACCGTATTTACAAGGTGGTATAAAGCCACTTTTTGTGGTTTAATGCCACCCTGTAAATATGGCCCCTTCACATCCTGCACTTTGTGTGGAAGGTGCGTGCGATGGGTGTTGCTGTGGGCGTGACACAGCAACACCAATTGTGTTTGACACTGCCTCAGATTTACAAGTTTTCATAAACTGGAAGCAGTGCCAAAATCTAACGCCAGCCCATGGTTGGTGTTAGCATGGCAAAACAAGGAGAAATGCTTACATTTCTCCTCGTTTTTTGCTTTTTCTGTGGGTGCTGCATTCTGCAGCACACATAGAAAGAGCAAATCACCATATAAGTTTGTTGCTGTGCAGGAAGGTGTTCCAATCTCCCCCTGAATGCAGCCATCCTTTCACTATGGTGCAAGGGTGGCTGCGATGGCGCACAACAGCTAATTTACCACTGGTGCAGGGGGAAACACAGGGGTGCGCCGTATTCTTATAAATATGGTGCATCCTTGCGTTTAGAAAATGACGGTGCATGATGCTGCCAAATTTGGCACAGCACAATGCACTGTCATTTTCTGTTTATTCTGGGCCTCTATCTTGTCAGATGGTGAGATTGCAGCTACTTGTACAGCTGCACACATGATGTTCACAGACATGCTCCTTGTGTTGTATGTGTTTTATTTTGTGGCCATTCCTATATGGGTCATATGGTTGTCTCTGAGTTGTTGTGGGTTCACCCTGTGTGGATTGTGTTCCACAGGTTGCAAGCTTTAGGGACGATTTTTTCTCAAGTGCCATGGCTAAGGGAAGCAGCAATATGTGTTGCACAACACTGCACTGGTTTAGATATGCTGGGATGTGCCATGTTTACCTAAAAAACGGTACAGCCCAGCAATTCCCCCTGCGTCTGCACAGATTTATTCTCCCTGCACCAACACAGGCATTGTTGCAGCATGATGAAGGGGTGCCTGCCTTGAGGGGATGATTTGTTTATGTGCAGTGAGGTGTCCCTTCCTGCACATATACAAGCTATTTTTGCTAAGGTGGCATTTCAATGTGTGCTTCAAGATGAGGCACACATGAGAAGAGCAATGCGACAAGGAGGAAGGGAAGCATTTTGGCCAGATACACCAACCTGACACCACCCCTGGGGTGCTATTGACTTCCGTCCTAGTCTCTGATGTTGTAGGTACAGGGGCTTTGACAATATGCAATGGATGTTCTCATGCCACAACCACACTTTTTGCACGACCCTTCCAGGCAATATGCTCCATATTTACACAGTGGAGTATAGCCATAGTGAGTGGCCTATGTCCACGTTGTGTATATGTTGGAGTGCATAGCACAACCGTCAGCACCAGTACATGTGTGGCTTGGGTGGGGATGGCACGTCTTGATTCAGGGCCTATATGTCCTGATGTAACCTTTTAGCAGGCATTGAGTATGTCCTATGTGCCTCCCCCTTCTGCCATTTGTGGAAGTCTGGACAACACCCCCCTGCAACTTACCCTGCATTTGTGGTGGTTCTTGGTAGTCTGCACTGTCCTGCAATTCCAGTGACCAGCTCCTCCAGGATGACTGCTGCCACCATCTCCTCCAGCTCTTCCAGGTCCTCCTGTGGTGCAGGACTTCCACCTCCAGTCTGCAGTGCTGCCTTTTGGTTCTCGGCCAGTTTCTTCTTAGTCCAGCGCTTGCAATCGTGCCAAGCTTCTTGCACTCGGTGACAGTGCTCTTCACCTCTTACATGCTGGTGCCTTTGTCTCCTATTGCCTGCCATATTGTGTCTCGCCTACCAACTGGCAATTTGGAGGTAAGGAAGAGCTGGTGTTGGTGCTCCGTCACTTCTCTGACCAAGATGCCATGCTCCTCCTCACTAAAGCGACACTTGCGCTTTCTCTTCTCCTTCTCCTGGGACTTTTCTGGACCCTCCTGGCTGGTACTTGGGTGACTGCAGTCTGCCTGGGGTCTCACCTGACCTGAAAACTCCATCTTCTCTTCAAATTGCAATTTTTCATGCTTGTGCATTTTGTTTTGACGCTAATGCAGTAAAAAATGGCGCTAACCCATTTTGCGACACATTTACGTGCCGCAAAATGGTCTAGCGCCACTATTGTAGTAGCATCATATTTCTTTACGGCATGTCGCAATGGTTAACGTCATTTTTTATGCTAACCATTCCTTAGCGCCTTTGTGTGTCATTTCTTAAATATGCCGCATGGATGGTGCTAGGGAATTACTTTAGCTTGCGTTAAAAAAATGATGCACAACTGCACTAGCGCAGTTGTGTGTCATTTTTCTTAAATATGGGCCTAAGTATCTCTATGACAAGTGCTACCATTAACCAGTCTTGGCTTTTTATTTTTTGTCTTGTTGCGTTCTGGGCCTAAAGTTTTGTTTCGAGATCTGTAACTATAGTGACAAATATCCCAACACCCAAAGTGATGTTGCCTAAAAAAACACGATAGGCTGATGGTGTGTGGCATAAGACACAGCCTTTTAGAGGTTAGGTTTTAAAATTTTACTAAGAGATATGTTTCTTTTAAAAAACTGGCCTAATTTAAGTTGCAAAACTCAACATAAGTACAGCATGGACTGCAGCTTTATTCCCACACATAGCACGTACACGTGGGCCAACAGCAATACAAATATTTTTTTTTTTATTGAAAAGGTGCAGGCAGCACACTAGCAGTCTCCATGTTTCTCACAATCTGCACAGTTTGGGCATCAGCAGTGCAAGCTGCACCCCCTCACAGGATAGGTACAAATTGGGCAGCCACAGTGTAAGCTCAACTCCCTCAGAGAACAGGTACAGCACAACAGCAGCGAAATAAGCTTCCATTTGCCATAGAGACATTTGCATGGCAAGCTGCACGTCCCTTCAGAACATGCACAGTTAAGGCATTAGTGACATGTACTTTGCTCCTACATCTTGGGAGAAGGAGGTTAGTCCACTGAGATGAGTGTACAGGTGGATGAGTGAATATCTGAGCTCTGCCACCACTTTCACATGGTAAAAATTCCATGTCAGCACACTTGTTGTCACTCTTTCTCATCTCCTGCTTTCACTTATGATGTTGTCTTGGGTGTTTCTGTCACAACCTGCTGTACTATTCATAGATGAGCTCCTGCCCACTAATGAGATTGAGAGAGGAAATCTTATGCAGGATTGGAGAGTGATGATTGTGCACAAACTGTACTTTGTAGTACATTTAGTAGTACTAACATAATACTTCTCACATACTACAAAATGTTATTCATTAATATACATGCAGAGACCTCCACCTTGCCTCTCCTATCTTTTCTATGCAGAGATCTCTGCCCTTACTGCATAGGCTTTCACACATGTACGGCTACGTTTTAGAGGTCAATATGGGAGGAACGGGGGATTGGCTGGAAAATGGGAAAGACTTAATACCAAAAAAGAGGGAATCAAGGAGTAGAAAGGATGGGTGAATGAAGGGTTAAGGAAGAGGTTTAGGGAGGGAGAAACACCCACCCACAAACGAGTAAGCCCACTGATATTCACAAACTGCACTTTTAAAGTTACTACAGCAAAAAGTACCCAAAACAGCTGTAAATGCACTCTAGATCAGCCTAGGAGTAGGTGTAGCCCCACACATGGCCACTCATAAGTACTGCAACACACTGCCAAAAGCATAATCAAGGCAGGGACTTAAAATAACTAGGGGTGGGCAGAATATTCTGTTCTGCCTGCAGAACTGGCAGAATTTTGCTGACTCTGCATTATTCTTGTAACGCAGAATTCCAGCCAAAATCTGCCCGTCAACGCATGCCAGAATTATTTCTCACACGCAGCTCCAGAACAGTAAGTTGGCGAGCATGAGCGAGATTTGACGTCCTCTAGTGCGATTTCCGACTGTTAGGACGACATCCGGACAGATTTTTCTAATGTGGGCTCTTGCAACCGTTAGTGGTAAGAAGGTTGCCACTCAAGTAGAAAAGCTACATGAGCTGCACTAAAATCCACTTGAGTAGCTGCACGCTGTGGCACACTGTGTGGTGCCATTCATGCTGACTTTCCAGTGTGGAACGTGCTACCAGTACTAAACCACAGTGCGAGCATCGTGACGTGCCCATTTAATCCCGTTGGCGGTCTTCAACAGAATCTTGAAGAGTTTTTAGTTCATTTAACGGAGTCGAATTCCATCAGTTCTGCCCACACCTAAAAATCACCCAGATTATGAAATAATGTTAATTAAAATAAATTAACTTATTTCTACAGTGAACAAATATGCATTTTACTTAATTTATAACATATCCAATATGTTACCATTAAATAAACTTTCTAAAATGTTAAAATAAATGTAACTTTCAAGTTTTGAAAAAAAAAAAATCTATTCATAACTCTTAATAATTTTTATAGTCGTTGGGATTTAAAAATAAATAAATCTTTACATAATAATACATCAAGTAATATATTTAGTTGAATTCCTTTTTTATTTACTTTTATGGTTATATAAATGTAAGGTTTGGAGTGATTTACAAACTACTGCACTCTGTGCTGAGTCTTTTGTTCTCCATGTATTGAAAGGGCCACTGGAATTATGTGATTGCGTGGCCGAGCAGATTTTCGCTTAATTACAGATTTACACATTTGTCACATAATTCATCCTCTGCCAGACAGTTTGCAGATTTTAACAAAAACATAGTTTCTAGCTCAAACGGTCCAAATGTAATAAAAATGCAGCAACACATGTTGCTGCGTGGTGGAAGGCTCTCTGCAAAGTTGAACTGGTTATCTTTCTGCTGCTTACTGCTAGAATTTGTGTGTCAGACAGGTACGAATGAGGTTTAACCTATGCCTAGGCAGTGTTACCAAGTTAAAAAATGACGAAATAATGGAGTGATATTATCAGAAAATGTGCCGCATTATACCACATAATTTGCCTTTTCTTGCTGCATAATGTAATCAACCTGGCTACATAATTTGTCCCTCCCCTGCCGCATAATTCCAGTGGCTCTGTGTATTGATCAGTAGATCTGACCTATTAGATCAGGACTCTTGCAAGTCCTAAATCGCAGGAGGGCACCAGCCATTAAGGGCCCCTCATTCAGGCCTAATAAATTTGTATTATACAGGAGCAGGGACCCATCACCACCCTCTGCAATTGTGCCCTTGCTCTGCCCAAGAACACACAAACACTAACCCACACAAAGGGACAAGAGTATGCTAGCACACTTTCACCGGGAGACTGGAAAACACACACATACAAACACACACATACACAAACACATAGATTTACCTATCTGGATGAAGAAATACTCACCTGAACACTAAGACATGTGAACACAAATATGCAAAACGGAATCAGGGGACGGCCATATGTACTAGAACAGAGAGACACTGCGATTAGAAGGTAAGGTACCCAAAAGGCAATGGCAGTGTGTGCCAGCATAACCCCCTAACACCATCTCCCTCTTTAACACTTTTCCAGCTATCCACATCCCACTAACCCACAACCCTGGAATATTCCCAGTGACGTACAATTGCATAGATCCTTGACTACCCCTAAAAGTACACTACAGGGCAATAACAATGCCAAATGTGCACTATACGAAATCTAGTCCACCTGGTGCCCTGGAACTGAAGCTATTTTGCTTTCCTAAAAAAACAAAACCCCACACTATGCAGATTTTAGAGTTTGGTTATCTCTATGTGGGCCAACACTGCTGGACATTATCCCAAAGGTGGGTGCTTGGAAGTAGCTTAAACAGAATGAAATTTTTAAAAGTTTGAGCCTGTTATGGAAGATCGCCTGTTTCATTATTTCAGAAATGTGAACTACCAGACGGGTGTTATGATCACACACTGTGTACCCATGAACTTCCAAACAAAATTTTCTTTCAAGCTTCCCTTTGTGATTACTTTCGCGTACATAGATTCATCAGTGTCTAGAAAGTGCACACAATATGCAAGTCAATAAAAACTGTAAACAATATACTGGTCAGGTGTTTCTAGCTCTTTTATTAAAGGCTCCTTACAAACCACGAAATATTTTCTGTCCACTAGGTGGTGCACTTTAGTCACAATCATACAACTCGATCAAGATAAAGGACCCATGCAAAAGAATGTTTTAAGGGCGAATAAGAGGATCTCCTGACTACCAGAAAGAAGCAAACAAGATTGGACTGAGCCATAAATTAGGCCCGGGCACCAAATAAAAGTGGCACCCATTAGTGAATTTGATAGCTTAAAAGATGCCCATATTTGCAAATTGGGGCAGTTTTGAACTGGTAAGGCACGCTGTATTAGTGTTTAGCGAAGTTTGATGACTGCAGGGATTTAGGCTTGCTACAAGCAATGTTTTTTTAATATTAAGGAAATAAACCGTAAAAACCGGGCCAGCAGACCATAAAGTAAGCTCACAAACAGCCCAAAATCGACCCATAGTCTTACCTGCCAACCCAGCCCATCAGGCATTGTCTGATTGCCCTATTAGTCAGTGCTTTAAATGGAAACGAAAAAATGCAAGTACTCACTAACTAGACTACCTGTTTGCTGCTGAGAAGTGCCGGTACTCTCCAATTAAATGTATTGAAACAGTGCTGAGAAGTGAAGGCACTGTCTCTCCCTTCCAAATTAAAGCAGTGCCCCAGTACCGGACAGTGGCTGCTTATTTCAAACACTGTCTAAAGGCCATCCTTGCCCTGAAAGCAAATATCACTATTTTTGGTTTAGCTCTCAACATGCTTTTTATTGTACAATTTGCAAATTATCCCACAATAAGAAAAATCAGAACGAATGCAAGGCTACAAGAGGGCGCAGAGCCGGCTTCTGTTTGCTAACTTCACGCTGGTCTCACAGAAACATAACTGTTAGTATGACCCGGAACAACTCCAACAAAAATAATTAACACAACAAATCAATAAAATGAATATTGTAAGAGCGATTTTCCAATAAGCCCTGAAAAGATCATAAGCACTGGGCTTTCTATAGTTGCATGCTTTCAAAATGTTTGTGTTGTTTCTATTATTTGGCAGCTGGTGTGGTTGTAAGTAGATTCTTCCAAACACAAGTCAAGGCAGTTCGTTAGGAGATACCTTATACAGACCTCTGATGAGGCTGCGATCCAGCACAACACAAAGGCATTCATTACAAGAAGTGAGCAGTGGTAATGTTCATTACCCCGATTAGAGGTCCTCCTCGCCCCAGTCCAAACAAAGAGGACTGAGACGGGGAAGACCCCATGAGACGGAATGTTCAGTTGATTCGTTACCCCGATTAGGGGTCCTCCTCGTCCCAGTCCTCTTTGTTTGGACTGGGACGAGGAGGACCCCATGAGGGGTAATGATGCCTGCCGCTCATTACGAATGAAGTTGAGTGGCATTCCCGGTGGACTATCACTTCTCCGGAATATAAATCATCCCAGGATTACCGTGTGGGAAACCGGGCCCGATTTTGTCAGATGCCTAGAATATGTGGTAACTGACCAGATTTGTCCCTCGGTTTCCTGGATGGGCATGGCTACTCCCCATTCCGAGAGACAAAAACTTGCGATGACTGGCTTTAGGTCCTATGATACTGATTAGAATCGGTAATTCTGGGGAAGGTATCTCCGCAACCTAAATCCAACATACATTTTGTAATGGGCACTGCTTTGGTATTATTCTGACATTTTGTAAAGGGCCCTGCTTTGGTATTATTCAAACATTTTGTAATGGGCCGCTGCTTTGGTACTGTTCAAACATTTTGTAATGGGCCCTGCTTTGGTATTATTCATTTTGTAATGGGCCCTGCTTTGATATTATTCATTTTGTAATGGGCCGCTGCTTTGGTATTATTCTAACATTTAGTAATGGGCCGCTGCTTTGGTATTATTCTAACATTTTGTAATGGGCCCTGCTTTGGTATTATTCTAACATTTTGTAATGGGCCCTGCTTTGGATATTATTCAAACGTTTTGTAATCGGGCTCTACCTTGGTATTATTCAAACATTTTGTAATGGGCTACTGCTTTGGTATTGTTCAAACATTTTGTAATGGGCCGCTGCTTTGGTATTTTTTCATATTAGTGGCCAGTACTAGTATTACCAGGGGTATCTATAAGGGGGCCAGAATCTCTTATTCCATCAAGAATACTCATAACTAAATTCTGCAATTACAAGGTAATGAGGACTAGAATGGGGAATAATATGCTGACTTGTTTTTTTTGTACATAGATGCCAGACTCTGACACATAAGAAGGTCATTCTCTGCTCTTTTTAGGTCGAGTGCGCAAGCGCTTTGACCTTTTGTGAGTCTTGTGGGCTTTTAACCACACCCACCGCACGCCCATCACTTTCACTCGTTCATGGGCTTGCCTTGCAAAAATCCTTTATCATTGGTAAATGCTTTACGTGTATCCCTCCTTGGGGCGGTTTTGTTACCGCCTTGCAGACTGCCCCTGTTATATGGATAATTGCATTTTTGCCAATACGTTTGACTGTGAGCGAACTTCTTTTTCTTTTTGTGTCTCTCCTTCGCGCTCATGCTCATAGCGGCATTGGTGCTTTGAACGCGCTCGCTTGTGTCAAATGTTTTACTTTTTATTTTCAATTTAAGTGGCAAGAAAAGTCCAGTTAGGAATTTACAAAGTTAATAGCTCTAACTCGAACAAACACGAGACCCATTGCATTGCAAATTCTCATTTTACCAGCTGCTTAGAGCAGGTGATAAATGAGACTGAGGGAATTTTGCAGGCAGGGTGGGGGAATGGGAGGTGGTTAGGGGTGCCAGAGACAGGGCAACATAAGAGCCTCAAGCTCGGCTGAGTGTTTGCATGTCCCCAATGGCACGGAAAGGGCCTGGTGCCTGGTGCCTGGTCCCAGTATTACTCGATCGGGTATTTGTAGACCTAGCAATTACGGACTGGGGACTATGGCATAGCTGGAATGGCCAGTTGTAATAATGACCCTGGTATTAACACTTGCTTTTCCGAACACAAATTAAACCTGGGAGGAAACAATGATAGTGAAATCCAATAATCATCTAGACTTTATGCCTATTTGTTTTGCTAAAGTGTGCCCTCGCGTAGACACAACTTTTCCACCCTTCATTTATGTACTTGGAGAAATGTTAAGGTTCCCACCATATTCTAGAACTATAGTTAGAATAGTCAATTTGCCTTCCGCGTGTGCACAAAAACACACTGCTCCCAATGATGGTGCAAACAAAGGCAAGCAACTCAAACATCCTAGTAATACTGGATCTCACATTTTATTACCCATTCGGGCACTCATTTTTGCTGTAAATAGGAGGATAATATCACCAAATAATGGTAATACTGAGACCAGAATTACCATCCCATTTTACCAGGTAACTTTTAATAGGCCGTAAGCGTCTCAGAATAACATTCTGCAGCTCTCACCATGACATAACAAACTCTCTTCTAAAAGGAAACATGATGCAGCACGTGGCCTGCCTACACCATATATACTCAATAGAAAGTATGTATTACAACATCCATGTATGAACCAGGTGCAACAGTATCTTCGATTTTTTTAAATTTTCCTGGTCTTCCTGATAGTTCCAATTTCCACTTCTTGCCACCCGCCCCTTAGTCCATCGAGGATTTCCCTTAAAAAACACATCACCTGAACCAATGTTTCGAACCACCAGAGCTGCACAGAACATACAATAACCCTTAATCTTATGAGAAAGTATCCTTGCCCAAAAATTTATCCATTAGCTCCAAAGCAATGGTTCATGTCCAGCTGAACTTCCCATCCTATGTCCAACCACAACAGCATGGAAGACGATTCACCAAAATGCTAGGGGTAGTGGGAGTGATATCATATACTTTTAGAGCTTAATGACATTGCAGGAAGTGACATTATATGACCCTTCATGCTAACTTCTCCAGGAAGGCATTTCAAATGACCCTAACATCACACTCACACTTTCTTAAACCCCCTTACACTCATTCCTATTCTTTCTCACTCACCTGTATTCACTGTTAATCTCACTTATATTCACTCCTATATATGGACCTCAGTCCCAGGTGTACTAATGTTTTGCACTTCTCTGACACAAACTGGGCACCAATTTTAGGGTGGGATTTACCATCCAATGCAAATCCTAATTTGCGATGGATGGTATCACAAAGTTACACAAAATTGCATCATCAACACTGCTTTAAATTATTGTGCATCAAGTGGCCGTTGTATGAGTGGTGCATGGGCGTACCCATGCATCCACCCAGGGGTTTTGACACAATTTCCCATTTAAAAACATCGGGAGACAGGAATTTATGGCAAAATCTTACTACTCCTCGAGTGAGGCATAACAAGAAGAAATGTTTTCATTTATCTCCATTTTTCTGACTTGTGTGCTGCACTGAACAGCACACATACAAAGTGGGAAAAACCACAAACCATAGTTTTTGTACTGGAAGTGACCCCTTCCAGTACAAAACCTATGCATCTGAGAATGCTCACACTTTTGCACTATGGCACAGGAGTGTGTGCGTTGGTTGCCAAAAGTGCACCAGGGCACAGGGAAAGAAACAATGCACCTTATCCAGAAAGATATTGTTTCTCTTTCCCTTTGACACAAGGCGGCACAGAATCTTTGGTGCAGAATTGCCTTGCGTCACAGAATAGTAAATCGGAGCCGCAATGTCAAACAATCTAATTCACTACCTGTCACTGACTATCACATACATGCTTACATGTACACATACTCTTTTTCTCACATAAACACTCTCATCTGCAAGTATGAACACAACATAGATTTAAACACATTTTTACTTACTACTGCTTCCACCAAAGGGCCCATTCAAGCTAACTGTGTCCCACGTTTTTTATTGCACTAATAGTGAATAATATATGAGATAAGGTACCCAGCCATACATTATAAGGATATTGCAAGTCACTGAGGAGTTCTCTTTTATACGAGAGAGCATGTTTGTAAACATAAAGAATAAAAATAGAATCATAAAATGTCTAGTGCAAAATTACACACATAAAAAATCTGTTAGATAATCGTTGCAAAACAATATTAGAATCGGTTGAATCCAAGTTTTTAAAAGGACTGTAAAGTGGAAACATACAGAAATATTATAATTTTTCTATAACTATCTTATTTACTTACTTATGTCTACTACCCTTTCTGGGGTACAGGCCATCAACCAGGACTTTTCTTTCAGTCTGACCCCAGGTTTAACCCATATCCCTGCAGTCAGCTTTGAGGCCTAAGCGCTAGGTGGTTCTTGGCCTTCCTCATTTCCTTTTCTCTTGAGGGTCCAAGTCATGTCTTGCCTGGTGGTGTTTGATGCAGGCTTGCAGAGTATCTGATCTACCAGTCCCAGCATCATTTCAGGATTTCTAAATGAGCAGTAAGTTGGAAAGTCTGCTGCCATAGGCCATTGTTTGGTGATTGTGTTTGGTCAGAGAATTTAGAGGATTTTCCTTAGATAGGTGTTAATGAAGGCCTGGAGTTTGTTCTTGGTGGTCACTGTTGTCCTCCATGTTTCTGCTCCATATAGAAGGACTAACTACCTTAGAAGTGTAAAAATAAACATCTTGCCATAAATTTCCCCTTTCAAATTGTCATTGTACAACTAGAAAAACAGAGCAGAAGAAAGAAAAGCAACACTTAATTTTCACAGTTTAAATAACTCCTTTAATTATGCTCTGTGACCTGACCTCTGTGACCTGACCTGTTTTTCACCTGGCTGCTGGTTCTGGCACCAGATATTGTGACCTTAGAACTCGACCATTACAGTTGCATTCTGACGTGATTTCTTTATAATTGGAGACTGAGTGTGTCACAAGTCACCAGTTATAAAGAAATTAGAGACATCTTTTAATATAGGGATTGCAGAATTCCATGTATTAAAGAATATTATTCATTATCAGCATGAACTAAAATGGGCTAAATAATAAGGAATGAGGGGCCTCTCCTGTGTTCTTGGCACTGATTTTGTCACCTCTGAGGCCAGAGGTCGCAATGGGAGTGCCAGGGGTCAAAAGGGGCAAGCCCTACAACACCTGGAGTCGCCGAAATGACGCCAAGCCAAGTACCATTGCCATCCAGAACAAACTAACTTGACAATGCGAACGGACTACTTCCTTTTTGTGTTACCTCTCAAAGTATTTAATTTCATGGAGAGGAAATTATTCCACTGAGATTTACATATAACAAATCACAGAAAAAGTTAACAATTAAAAAGTGATTCGGGTTATGGTGTATGTTTGGGGAGAAGGTTGGGTTCAGATTTCTGTTAGAGTGTAATGTGAGGATTGTGTTACGTTCCAAATGGGTCTAGGGCTAGAGTTACGCGTATGGATAGTTTAGGGGTTAGGCTAGGCCCTAGGATTTAGGGTTTAGGATTAGGGTTCAGTTTTAGGGTTACAGTTACTAATAAAAGTGGATTCATTTTCAGTGCATTACAAATAGGTGTGTTTCAATAAAGTGAAACGCTATAGAATTTATAGGCTCTACTATCCTGTAGGATTATACTTTTTTTTCAATCGCTTCTGTCTATGCAAAACCACTAGTACTTTAGGAATACAAACTATCGTTTGTTAACCAAGTTCAGCTAACCTCTTTGCTTTTGGATAGGACAATTGTATACGCAATTGATCTTTCTTTAAATGTTATTTCGTTTGAAAAATCACAAACTGAAAACAATTAGCACATTATTCGTCTCCCTAATCTTAGTTCTTTCAAATCAAGGTAAACCCTCATCCAAGAGACAAACAATTAATTTGCCCTATTAGAATAAGAAAAATACTCTCTCAAAAAGGTAATTTTGTTTTAATTTTGTCCCCTCCTCTTCCTGTTACCATAAGATCTCTAAGAGCTTTTCAGATATCCTGTCCACTAGTAAGTAGCATCTAATCTAGGTGAGGACAATAATAGTTTTTGGGGATGGGCAGGGAACCAAGGACTTGAACTCAGAATAATGGAGATTACAGGTAAATAAACAGGACATTATTGTAATTAATTCGTCTAGAAATACAATTTCTTTTCTAAAAACGCCTTGATAATTCCTTCTCCACTCTCACAAAACGTCATGCACAACAATTTACACACTTATGCCATTCTTCTAGAGGCTAAACTGGAGTAATTTAAACCATGGTTTAATGAAAATTGCTCAAGTTCCATTTGTTGTTGATGACAATGATGTCTTTTTGTATACCAGAATGGTTATTCCTTGGGTTTTCTAGCACTATAACTGAATACAACGGTGGAAATGAAGGTGGTGAAAAGATACGTTTTGCCGATTCTCCTAAAAAGAGCGTGAATAGGCTAGCTTTAAATAATGCACTGCCAAATGTGTTTGAATTCGCCGGTCGACAGATGGTAAAGAACGAAGAGGGAAGTGACGATGGTGGAAGGAGACTATATGGACTGCCAACGACATAGGAGAAATTATATATAGGCACAGTCTTTGATCCTGGGTGTGGTGAAATCTCTCTGTCTGAGGCAGGGACGCCTCATTCTGTTATTACTGAGAGCAGGAGGACTACAAATCGGGGTAATAAAGATTACTAGTAAGTAATTGTACCATTACTTGACTAATGTATTTAATGCTTCTTTTGAGGATTAGCGCTTCAATAAGATCTGGGCTATACAGTATATTATAAAAAAACAGCATGAAGTCACCTAGAACTTATCGTATGATTTTCCTGTTTAACTCCCTCACCATGGTGCAGTGAAGGAAGATATACGAACAACTCCAGAAGCAAGATGGTCCTGTAATGTACATCTTGGGGTTTGGTTGCTATTCAACACTTCTTTCAGTATGAAGGACCATATTTGTTACTTACAGAAATCTAGTTAACACATATATGACTATCAAGCAAGGTAATCAACATACAGCATACATTTACATCTCCTCATTATTACATTCCTTACTTACCTCAAAGACCCAATGAGGCAATGTAGAGCCACCTGGTAACTGGTAAGGATGGGATGTGACAAGACTGCCTGCTTTTCCAACACTCCGTAACTCAAAAGTTTCATTTTCCTCCTCTTGTTTCAAATGACTACGCACTCAATTGATGTGTGTGGAAGACACAGCCCCTTTTCTCTCAAAAGAGAACTGAATTATTCCAACAATTAGGTCCTTCATTGACCTACATGAAATGTAATCAGTTAACCCTTTACACAATCTCTGTGCAGCTGAGAAGTAGGCCATTTGGCACTGCCTCACTACTCAGTACTATTGAAGTGAAGCAGTGCACCATAAAGGAAGTCAAGAAAAATTGACAAGATAAGAGGAAGCACATGAAGGAGAAAATCTTGTGGTAGATGCTTTTGCTGATGTCAGCCTCGGAATCATAACTCACTCCCAAGGATTATGAGTTGATGACTGTCGCCTGCCTATAAACAGTCCATTGCACGTCTAATTCAGAAAGCACTGGTGTGCATTTAGTGCCCTGTTCCCCCTCTCTTCCTAAAATATCAACGGCCTTATTTAAGAAAAGTTGTGCTGCATCCAATGCAGCACCACTTTTCTTGCACCCATTAGCACCCCCTTACCGCCACCATGTGTGCGCCGTATTTAATTCTCAGTGCACCATGGCGCAGGGTAGGGGCAATAGCGTCTACATTTTTGACGTTATTGATCTACTGCGTAGGATTAGCACCAAAATTTTGCACAGTCCATATGGGCCCATTGAAAGCCATGGTGTGCCCCCTTTTAACGCCTGCTCTGTGAAAATGTTACAAGTATCCACAAAAAATGATGCCATGGAATTCCTTCGATTCCACTGTGCCATTTTTACGGTCCCCCTAATTGGGGAACTCCCCCTCTTGCATACATTATGCCTGGTGCAGGTTAAATGTGGCGCAAGGGGTTATAAAGTGGCACAATACATGCATTGCGTCACTTTGCAAATATGGCGCAGCGATTTTCTCCTCGTTGGGCCACATTAGCGTAAAAAAAATTACATTAATGTGAAACAAGGAGGCACTAGGCCCTCTTAAATCTGGGCCCAAGTTCCTCTCTCTCCACTGACTTTCCAATAGTCCACCCCCCTGCCCCACCCCACCTGCCTGTCTTTCCTAAACACTGTCTTCCCTAACTCTTGTATCCTTCTAATTTCCCTTTCTTCCATCCCCCTTTCTCCATCTACTTTGCCTCTTCTAACCCTTCCCTAAACATCCACTCTGTCGTTTTGTCTCTCTTTTCTTCTCTCCACGTTCCCTCTGATTTCTAATCTCCATTTCCACCTGTGTGTCTCTCTTCCTTGCTGCCTTTTGTCATGTGACTTAGCCTACCTTATGCATAGCACATGACATCTTCAAAGTCTCCCTTAAAACTGAGGACCACTAACTTCTTCTTTCTGTTTTTTCACTTCACCGATCTACACAGTTTACACACATTTCACGCATGTCCTACTCAATTGTGATACGTTTCATAGCACAACCCTTTTCATCCAATTATTCATTAAGCACTTTGCACACCTAAAACTTGCTTTTTGACAATGTACTAATGCACACTTGTGTATGTGTTGAATAGGAATGGTATGTGAACACAGGTCCACCATTAACTACACAGCCAGCGACCATTCATCCGACAGCCTATGATGGCTATGATGAAAGGGCATGTACAAACCAAGATGACCAACGAAAATGGACAGAGAATGGTCTAGACTAAAGAATACATTGAGGGAAAAATTAGGTGTGGATCATCAGGGTCAATGTTTTAGAATGGGTACGGAAGGACAAGTTAATTGAAAAAATAGATTTTGAAAAAATTGAGATCAATTAAACTAAAGTTTAATATTTCTACCCAGGGACTTTCAAATACCACTGTCATCACCATATTCCTCTTGAAACTTGCCATCCTCGCAGACCTGCATCGTGCTATGGATGGCTGTAGAGGCGGTGTAGCTATGTGGCCTTGGTTTTTTCACCACGAGGCAGGAGAGGTGGTTGAGTAGAGGTACATGCATGTTAAATTTGGTTAACAGAGAGGGTGTTTTACAGGGTTTTGAAGGACCTTTCATGCAAGACTGAAAGAAACCATGCATGTGATGTCTTCATGCTGCTCAGCACACAGCGACCACGCTTGATTAAAGAACTATGTAATTTTTGTACATACACCATTTCTAAAATCAGCATGACTGTGATCACAGCTTGCACAGGGGTACACACCATATCTAGTGCCTATCCAGGTTGCCTTTCTATGGGCATTCTGGGATACAACACTGAACGGCTTGGTAGCTAGTGAGGAGATGTTGTAGTGAAGGAGATGAATAGGTGCATCCTGAGAGCACAGTATGAGCTGATGTTGAGGCCGGTGGAGTGACTCCTGACATGGTGGGGTGGATAAGCAGTGTTCTCCCTGGCTTCCATCAGGCTCACAGAGGTTCACAGCATTTTCTCCCATGAAGGTTGCAATGTCATTCACCTATCGCTCCATATCATTCATCATTTCTTCTATGGAGGGACCTGCCTTGCCTTTTGGCCACCATTGACTCCAGTTTTCCATTATTGCCCCTTTCAGACATTATAGCCCACCTCCGGGCCACATGTCTCTTCTGCATTGATTGTGTACCTGATCCCTAAGTCCAGCTTGTGCCAGCTGTAGGAGCAAAAAAAGTGATATGTCATTTGTATGTGTACACCAAGTAGACATTCATGTGCCGAACTTTGTCAAGTTTGACAATGATACTCTCCCAAGCATATGCTCTACAAGAAAAGTGCATCTTCTGCATAGTTCCCCTGGTTTATTCTGACTGGATTTGCTGATATGTTGAACCTCAGAATTTGGAGGCTACTAAAATGGCTGTATGATAGAAGATCCAGGACATAATATTGAGGGGCCAAAATATTGAGGCCTTAATATCGAGGACCGGACAATTGAGAAGGCAAATGTGTATTGGTAAGTATAGATTTACTATTCTTAATTCCACATCAACGTACCTTAAATATATATATGCCATCAAGGTACAGACCAGTGGAGTCAAATATAATAATCCTATGCTTGCCTACATAAATTCAACTTCATAATATTTTGGTCCTCCATGTTTTACCACAATATTTTGGGCTCACGATATTCTGTAGCCGATATTCTGGCGGAATACCGCTCAAGCACCTCACAGTGCATTTGCTCTCACCCCTGAGTTATGAGAAGCAGTTGGCTACCCCAACGAGCTAGTTGGATAGATTGCAAGTGCCATAAATTTCAAACATCACACCTGGGCTGCAGACTGGCTTTGTAAGGATAAAGATAGGATGCAAAAATATTTAAATGAGTTTGTCGGAGCTGGTGGTGCAACTTCATAATTCATTGCCAGTTCTAATTAACCACTCAACTCGGAGTTAAATGTTGCATAACGCATTGAGTGGATCAGTGAATTTTTGATAACCTTGGGAAACAGTCTACATAGTTCCAGATACTGTCATTCCGTTTAGTCGAGTATTCTGACACATACATTTCTTAGATTTATTTTAAGGATGTAATCCTTCCTTGTGTTAGTACATTTTCAAAAGCATGTTGTGTTTTCTGTGTATTCTTAAAAAACTCTTTTTGGATAATATAGATCTGATTTCAGGATTGTTAGAACAAAGTATGTTAATGTTTTATTAACAAATGGAATATGTGTATCTAGTGTAAAGTACTTAATAATCCAGACTATACAGTTGATTAAATAGAAAGAATACGTGAAATGATTTAAATCCCCAAATGAGATCTGCTTTCAGCCTCTAGATGTTCTTGAAATGAATAGTGCAGCTTTAAAAGTCACAGGGGTTATTTTTGTGTCTTAGATGTCATCTACATTCATGGGTGTCATTTAAGTATGACCTGCTGCTCAGACACTGCACTGACAGGTTCTAAAGTCTCCTGTTGCAGTTCTTATGATTTGTATTTACTACGAAGACAACACACAACAGTGCCGCACTTGCATGAAACTTGGCACTTTTGACCGACTGCACATGTACACACAACGCAACAAAAGGGACATCAAAATAAAATCCTCGGTGGTTCTGACATTTGGTACAAATTGATGTAGCAGTTCACATTGTGAACGACAGCACAATTTGTGTATTCTTAGTTTTGCTAGTCGATATTGGGTGCATCAAGTTCGAAGTCCCTGAGCGCGCTTTGCCACTGAACTTTTCTTTTTTGCAGCCGCAGCGTCTCAAATATCAGACTTAGCACATATGGAACAGTAGTGTCAGTTTGAGTCTGGTTGAAACCAGATCGCAGAAAGCACGGTATTTTTTGGATCCTTGGGCAACTTTGAACCATGCACAGCCCTACCAATTTACCAAGGTCCAAGCTTGACTAGGTGCTCTAGTCCAGGAGTTTTCTTTGAATTTTGGGGCTTTAAATCTTGATAAGACATTCTAAAACCAGGAGTACAGGTCCCAGAATTCAAAGGAAAAAACCTGGACTGGAGCATCTCAAAATGCTGGACCCGGGAAACTTTCCAGCAATGTGTGTTGCCAGAATAAGATATGTCAGTGAGTCCTGTGCTTACCGCTTACATATGTCATGGTCTACAGCTCATGAGTTCAAATCCCTATTTAGCCTTTCAAACTTTGGATGTTGATAAAACAACGAACCATTAATTGGGAAATAGTAATAAATGTTATTTAGAACTCTTAGAAAAACAGAAGTCCTATGTCTTTTTTAGCACAGTTGATCCTTGCAATATAGTTTCCAGCTATATTTATTTGCACATATTTACAATTACAAACGATTATCTTTGTAAGTACATCTAATTGAAAATGCTAAACAACAAGAATATCTAACTTAGCATACCAAAATAGACACTCACAGAGGATCAGTGTGAAAAACCTCTAATTATGAATAATTCCGGTTTGCCAAAGTATTAAGGGCCTCATTATGAGTCTGGCAGTCACTAAATCGCCAGACTCGTGGTAGCGTTCAGGACCGCCGCTGCGTGGTGGTGCAACCGCCACATAACGACCCAACAGGCTAACGGTGGCAGAGGCTGGAATCAGCGCCGCCCTGCTGATCATGACATGGTTCTCTGCCATCCTTTTCATGGCGGTTTCACTGCCATGAAAAGGCTGGCAAAGAAAAAGTGCAGAGGGAACAGGGAGGCCCCTGCAATGCCCATGCAGTTTGCTTGGGCAGTGCAAGGGTCTCCCTGCCAGCACCCTCACAGACAGTGAGCATTGCGAGGGTGCTGGTGCACCCTGCAGGTGGCAGCATTGCTGCTGGCTCGATTATGAGCCGGTGACAATGTTGCCACCACTTTCCTGCTGGGCAAAAACCTTGGTTCCTGCCCGTCAGCCCAGCAGGAACGTCATAATAGATCTGGCAGGGAGGTCGGCAGTAAGGCGGCAATCTCCCCGTCGGAAGTTTGGCAGACAGGCCTTCCCATCCACCGAACTCATTATCGTTCCTTAAGTAACTAAAACAGAAGCAGCGTACTAGTTTAAAAATGTAGCCAATACCAAACGAGCAACTGCTTCAAAAAACCATTAACCCATATATGAATAGTATGTATCCACATGTGCAACGTCTAATATGGTATTCAATACCATTGTTGAGTTTGGGTTGGGGTCATGACTCACGAAAAATGAAGCCTCGAGTGGGCCATTATGCCCCTCCTCTACTCAACAGTGGTAATAAATAAAATATTACACACTGTACATCTGCATATATGATTTATGTACTATGAGGTTTTTCGTATGTATTTGTTTTAAGAAAAAGGTATTTACCTAAAACCATTATTCAGGAGTTAAATTCATGCTGTGAGGTAAAATAACACTGAAGATACCTCATTGCTATTTGTGCAGTGGTTCCCTTAAGTAGTCATTTAAATATGCAATCTGCGAGGCAATAAACAATCATTGTCACCTTCACTGTACTACAGTATTAACATGAGATTTAACCTTTACATTGCAATACATTGCATTGCAATATGTATTTAATAGTCCACAGCCTTGACATGACACTTGATATTGTGGCATATTTCTTTTCACTGGCATCACATATATTTTATATATATTTTACACACACATATATATATATGTATATATATATATATATATATATATATATATACATACATATATACACATATGTGTGTGTGTGTTTTATATATATATCTATATAAACATAGATACATATATATATAGATATATATCTATATACATGTATATATACCGGGGCTTGTGCAGCTTGCATCCCCGAGCCAACACAATCCAAAATATGCACCCACCAGTATTCCTTACCGGTGGGTAAAGACAAGCCATTCAACTGTATTTTCTTTAGCGGCAACGAAAACAAACACAACGCGTTTCGACCCAGAACAGGTCTTGATCATGTATTTTATATATATATGTACTGTATACATGCATACACACACACATAAAACAGAGTAGCTGTAGCCATTCTGTAGTTATAGTTAGGGTTACAGAGATATGAATTTCTCAAATATTTCACCAGTGATAACTTTGCAGCCTTGTGACAAATCTCCGCAAACCTTTCCAGACCTATTTCTTTTTCTACACTGGCAAAGTATGAAAACGTTCACAGTGATTGGTCACAGGGTATCAAGGATAAATGGGGGGGGGGGGGGTGGGGGTCCCAAAACACTTTTGGGCATCAATGCATTTTTCCATAGATTTTGTACTTACAAATAGCGGACAAACACCCAGTCAGAATTCGATGATATTTGGAAGGATTACACATTATGGTGTGCAGATGATCCTCTTGGGTACTACAGGTAAGTAGGGTAAGTATTTTTTTAAGTTTTAAGGAATTTTAACTCAGTGATATCTGCTGTCACTGCCCTGTGTATTTCATGGTATTTCACAGGAGTACCATGGTACATAGCGATGGCTTGTCATTATGTGATATGTGATTGACTAATACAGTGGTTCCCAACCTTTTGACTTCTGTGGGCCCCACTTTATAATTACTGGAACCCTGGGACCCCTACTGAATCATTATTGGAATCTGGGGACCCCGACTGAGTCATTACTGGAAGCTGGGGATCTAATCTCTTAATAATATTTATTTCTCCAAGCAGTTGCGGACCCCCTGAGTAGGCTTCATGGACCCCCATGGGTCCTCGGACCACAGGTTGGGAACCAATGGACTAAAGACTGCCTTTACAAATGTTAAAGGCAGCCATGTTGTTTTTAGGTACACTTTGGCTGTGTTCTGCGTTTTGCCCTTAGATATAGGTCAGTATTAGGTTTGAGGTTTTTCCCCTACCTATTACTACTTTATTAAAGTGGTATCAGGCAGGGAAAATATTGATAAGTTTCTATATATTTAAAAACAATCTACATAGTACCTTAATACTGCCTTAGGTGTACAGAGGTACTTAAAAAATAAATTAAAAAGTGTTAAAAAATACAAAATACACTGAACTACACAATATTTTACAAATATGGTGTACTACAGTGTATTTTCAATTTATAACATATTTAAATCTTCACAAAAAAAGTGTACAGCCAATCTGATACTGCTTTCTTATCAGCGTGTACTGCAGTATACTGCAAAGTTCACACAGTATACTGTGGCACAACATACATTATATGTATACTAACACTTAGAAATTTGACACTACTTACACTGTTTGCATATACACCCAAATTTAGCATTTACACCTCACAATCTATATTCCTGATTGTTCATCCATTTCACTCTACATCTATTTCAAGTACCACACTCCAGTCTATGCTATTCCACTGTATGCCACTCCAATTTGCGCCACTACGCTGTACCCCACTCCATTCTATGCTGTTCCACTGTATACCACTCCATTCTACGTCAATCCACTCTGTGCTGTTTCATGCATTCCACTGTATGCCACGCTGTACGCCACTTCAGATTACAATATCACTCCACCCCACTCTACACTGTTGTGTTTGCCCACCACTCCACTGTATGCCACTAGACTCTACCCTGTTCCAATATACTCCTCTCCACTTTACACCACTCAAGTATATACCACTCCACTATACACTACTTGTGTACAACATTACAACCCTGCACTCTACGCCACTGCTCTTTATCTTATTCCACTGTACGCACTCCGGTCTATGCCACTCCACGCTGCACTGCTCCACTGTACGCCATGAAAGCCAGTGCTATTACACTCTACACCACTGCACTGTACACTACTCCACTGTGTGCCACTCCAGTGTATAGCACTAAATTTTACACTTTTACACTGTATGCCACTACACTCTGCTACACTGCAGTGTACCCCACCCCAATCTACATTATTCCACTCTATGCTACATCACTGTGCACCACTTCACTGTAGCACTTCACTTTACACTACCCCATTGTATGCTATTCCACACTATGCCACTCCACTTTACACTGTTCCATTGTATGCCACTTCACTCTATGCCACTCAACGGTACGACACTAAACTGAAAGCTATTCCACTCTGCACCACTCTACTCTATGCTACTCCACTGTGTGCCACTCCACTCTGTGACACTCCACTCTATGCCCCTAAAATCTATGGTATTCCACTCTACAGCACTTCACTTAACACTATTAGACTGTACTCAACAACACTCTTCCCCACTCCACTGTAACTCACTCCACTCTACAACACACCATCTACGCTATTCCACTCTATGCCAGACACTCTACGGCACTCTACTCTTCACCACTCCAGTCTACTCCACTCCACTCCACAACACCTCACTCCATTCTATCTCCCTCCACTGAATGCTGTTCCACTGTACGCAACTCTACTGTACACCAGTCAACTCTACGCTATTCCACTTTATGCCACTTAAGTCTATACCACTCCACTATACACCACTCTACTGTATCCTACTTCACTATACGGTACTCCACATTATGCCACTCCACTCTACTGCACAGCACTCCACGCTACACCATTAGACTCTATGCTATTCCACTCCATGCTACTCTTTTCCATGCCACTTCAATCTACGCCACTACAATCTACGCTACTCCAATGTATGGTATTCCACTCTATGCCACTCTGCTGTATGGAACTCCACTGTACGCCACTTCACTCAAAACTATTAGACTATCTGCCACTCCACTCTATGCCACTCCATTGTACCCCAATGCAGTGTATCCTGTTTCTTTGAACACCACTCCATTATATGCCACTGCAGTATACAGTACTACACTCTGCGCTATTCCAATGTACACCACTACACTTTACCTCACTCCACTCTCGGCCACTCCAGTATATGCCAATCTACTCTGAGCCACTCTACTTTATACCACTTCCCTCTACGCGACTCCACTCTCGATATCCCACTGAATGCCACTGCATTATACCACACGTCACTCTACTCCACTATACTCAACTACACTCTATACCACTGTACAACACTAGCCTTTACCACACTACACTCAATGACACTGTCCTCCAGTATACTCTACCACACTCCACTTAACAACACTCAACTGAATAACCCAGTACTACGATGTGAAACACCTTTCTATTAAAAAATATAAACCCATTTAAATTTAATGAAAATAACAAAAGGTTAAGGCTACGTTATAGTTAGGAAAAATGTATTTATCCCTTCTTAACAAACCCAACTTAAATTACACAAACTTTAGAAATTCTAAAGTTGTAGTTATAATGTTATTATGGCTGCTATGACTCCACATATATGTTATATAATATGGAACGGTGGAACCAGTGCATGGCGAAGGGGCACAGTATTATAAGAAGCCAATGCCACTAATTCATTATAACAACCTGCCATGTTTTTGACACTTGTCTTCTCACTAGTTGTTTGAGCCAGGGGCAGTTATCCGGGGATTACGGAGGCTCTGCGTGCTGCACCTGTTTCGTGTCTTCTTTCCAGCTGGCACCGAGCTTGTAACAATGAATTTTAAGATGCTGTTGAGTCCGGACACTTCCACGCATTGCATCGCTTTAAATACTTGACAAAGCCCAGTGCCCAACATGTTTACATCTTTGCCAAACCACCAGCTCATTGAACGAAAACATTTGTTAAATAGTATGTTCTTCAAATCCTCTTCTTGTGCAATCAAGTGCATAGTATGTCGGTGCAAAGTGTTTTTTACGCATGCATAATTTTGTAAAGTTCCTAACTTTCACAGTTCGAAATGTTTGCAGTGTTTCCTGGTTTTGGTTTAGCTTTTCTATGCAACGCTTTTGAGCATTATGTGATTATTCTCACCACACTGTGAGATTATTTTCATTCTAATCATCCTATCAGAAGAAGGAAAATCTATGTAGAACTTTCCTATGCTAGTTTACCCTTTACAGAGTGCTACTATACACGATGGCAAACGCATGCAGAATTTTTCTTCACAAGGGTACATTTTGCAACATGCGTGCAAGAATCAACATTTTTATATCAATGTGGAGGAGAGTGTCTAACATTATGTATTCTTGAACTTTTAGAATTTGGAACAGAATTTTATTATTGTTCCAAAAAACCTTCACACAACCATGAAACACGTCGAGTACTGTACGAGGTGCCACAGCTTGATATTTTATTTTGTAGGTTGGAAATCTAAAGGATTCAAATATTTTTTGTACCATTCTGAGAGGCAATCATATACAGGTACGTAATCAAATGCACGTGGCAATGTTATTTCATTAATTCATGCTTACATACATTTGTGTGAATTGCATGACATGATGAAATTGGATCAGTCAGTCACATCCCTTATAATATCAGCATGCTATGTTATACTGTTATGTTATATGTATTTGCATAGCGCACGGTCAGCAGCAAGGGTATCCTGGAGCTGAGCAGGTGTGTGAGCCTAGCCCGGCCTATGGTAGATTTGTTAATTAAAAAGCCAGGTCTTCAACTTCTTGCAAAACTCAAGAAGAAAGGAGGAAGACGCTCTGATGTGGAGTAGGAGGCTGTTTTATGCTTTAGGAGCAATGAACGCCCATCTTCTTGATCTGGGTCTGAAGAGAATGCTTTTGACCTTGCTGCCGAGCACTATATTGGCCTGGTGCTCAACAGCAAACTAAAACCAACTCTATTCAAAATAGTGAGAACAAATGCTTCTCGCCAACAATTTGCTGTCAAAAAGTACAAGAAAGGACTCTTATATCACATATGCTTTTCGTCCAAGCTATGCAGCTGTTTTCACAGACTCAAAATTGGGAAATAAGAAAGTAGAGCGTTCCTCAATCAATCAATCAATCAAAAAATTTGTAGAGCTCGCTACTCACCTATGAGGGTCTCAAGGCGCTGGGGGGGGAATCAAGGGGGGGCAGGGAGGGTCACTGATCGAACAACCATGTCTTGAGGTTCTTTCTGAAGACCAAGAGGTCTTTGGTTTTGCGAAGGTCGGTGGGGAGGGGGTTCCAGGTTTTGGGGGCGAAGTAGGAGAAGGACCTGCCTCCTGTGGTGGTGTGTTGGATGCGGGAGACTGTGGCTAGGGCGAGCTCGGCTGATCGGAGGTAGCGTGTGCGAGTGTGGAAGTTCACTCTTTCGTTGAGGTTGGTTGGGCCGGTCTTGTGGAGGGATTTGTGTGGGTGGATGAGGATCTTGAATGTGATTCTCTTGTCTATGGGGAGCCAGTGAAGGGATGTGAGGTGTGGTGAGATTCGTTCGTGGCGGGGGAGGCCAAGGACGAGGCGTGCGGCTGTGTTCTGGATTCTCTGGAGTTCGCGTTTGAGTGTGGTGCCGGCGTAGAGGGCGTTACCGTAGTCCAGTCTGCTGCTGATGAGTGCGTGGGTGACTGTCTTCCTGGTTTCTGGGGGAATCCATTTGAAGGATTTTTTTAGAGTGCGGAGTGTGTGGAAGCAGGAGGAGGTTAGAGCATTGATTTGCTGTGTCATGGAGAGGGAGGGGTCTAGGATGATGCTGAGGTTGCGTGCGTGGTTTGCGGGGGTGGGTGCGGGGCCTAGGGTGGTGGGCTACCAGAAGTCGTCCCATGTGGTTTTGTTGGGGCTGAAGATGATGATCTCGGTTTTGTTTGAGTTGAGCTTGAGGTGGTTAGTGGTCATCCAGTTGGCGGTGTCGAGGAGAGCAGCATGTAGGTTGGTTTTGGCGGTGGTGGGGATGCAGGTGAGGTAAAGGATGAGTTGGGTGTCATCTGCATAGGAGAGGATAGTGATTCCGTGTGCTCGGAGGATGTTGGCTAGGGGGATCATGTAGATGTTGAAGAGTGTGGGGCTGAGGGAGGACCCTTGGGGGACTCCGCAGGTGATCTTGGTAGTGTTGGAGTGGAAGGGTGGAAGGCGGACTCTGTGGGTCCGGTCGGTGAGGAAGGAGGTGAGCCAGTCTAAGGCTTTGTGGCGAATTCCTAGGTTGTGGAGGCGTGTGCGGAGTGTGTGGTGGCAGACGGTGTCAAAGGCTGCGGAGAGGTCTAGGAGGATGAGTGCGACGGTCTCACCTTTGTCGACTTTGGTCCTGATGTCGTCAGTGCATGCGATGAGGGCGGTTTCCGTGCTGTGGTTTTTGCGGAACCCAGATTGTGAGTGGCCAAGAGTGTTGTTTGCTTCGAGGAAGTGGGATAGGTGGGCGTTGACTAATTTCTCTGCAACCTTGGCGGGGAAAGGGAGGAGGGAAAAGGGGCGGTAGTTGGAGAGGATCTCCGGGTCGGCTTGTTTTTTTTTTAGGAGAGCGGTGATTTCCGCGTGCTTCCAGGGGTCTGGGTAGGTGGCGGAGTCGAAAGAGGAGTTGATTATGTTGTAGGGTATGGGGGCGATGGTTGGGCTAGCTTTGTTGTAGATGCGTTGTTGGCAGGGGTCGGAGGGGGAACCGGAGTGGATGGAGTTCATGTTTTTTTCGGTTTCTTCATGTGTGGTGGGGGTCCAGGTGGAGAGTGTGGTGGGGGGGTCATGAGTGGAGGTCGGGTTGGGTGAGTGAGGGGTGTGTGTGGTGGGTGTGTGTGGTAAGAAGCTGTTGTGGATGTCCAGGATTTTGTGGAGGAAGTGGTTGGAAAGGGCGTCACACAGGGGCTGTGTGTGTGTGGGGTCTATGTTGCTGGCTTTGGGTTTGGCAAGTTCATTGATGATGGTGAAGAGTTCTTTGCTCTTTTGAGAGTTGTTGTCAAGGCGTGACTTGTAGTGATCTCTTTTGGCGGTGCGTATGAGTTGGTGATGGGTGCAAATGGTGGTTTCGAGGGTGGAGAAGTTGGTTGTGGAAGGTTCTTGTCGCCATATTTTCTCAGCTTGGCGGCATTTGCGCTTGGAGTCTTGGAGTTCAGGGGTGAACCATGGGGCGTTCTTGATGTTGCGGGTGGCGATGTGTTTTCTGAGGGGGGCTAGTGTGTCTGCGCAGGTAGTGATCCATTTGGAGAGGTTGTGTGCTCCTGTGTTTGGGTTGTTGGCGTGGGGGGGGGGTTATGGGCCAGTTGGGAGTTTAGTCGTTCAGTGGGGATCTTGTCCCACATGCAGTAGGGTGTGGTGTGTTGATGGAAGTGTGTGGGGGGTTAAATGAAGGAGAAGTGGACGCAGTGGTGGTCAGTCCAGAGGAGTTCGGTGGTGTGGGTGTAGGCTATGGGTTGGCTTGCAGTGTGTGTCGAGCGTGTGTCCTGCTGAGTGGGTGGGTACGGTGACCAGTTGTTTGAGTCCGAGTTTGGTGAGGTTGTCTATGAGAGAGGTAGTGTTGTGGTCTTGTAGGTTTTCTAAGTGAAAGTTGAAATCACTGAGGATGATGTAGTCTGTGGAGGTGAGGGCGTGCGAGCTGATGCTGTCGGCAATGGTGTCGCAGAAGGCGGGCGTGGTCCTGGTGGTCTGTAGATTAGTGTACCTCTGAGGGTGGAGTTGTTGTTAATGTGGATTAGGAAGTGCATGTGTTCAGTGTTGTCGATAGTGTCTTGGGAGCTGATCGTGACTTTGATGGTGTCTCTGTGTAGGATGGCAAGGCGGGAGGGGCCGCAGGTGACACAGCGGCGGGAAAAACAAGGAAAAAGAGACGGTGAGGAGGAGTGGGGAGGCGGGAGGGGCCGCAGGGGACGCAGCGGCAGGGAATACAAGGAAAAAGAGACCGTGAGGAGGAGGGGGAGGCGGGAGGAGCCGCAGGGGACGCAGCAGCGGGGAAAACAAGGAAAAAGAGGAAAAAGAGGCAGTGAGGAGGAGGGGGGAGGCGGGAGGGGCCGCAGGTGACGCAGCGGGGGGAAAACAAGGAAAAAAGAGGAAAAAGAGACAGTGAGGAGGAGGCGGGAGGGGCTGCAGGGGACGCAGCGGCGGGGAAAACAAGGAAAAAGAGACGGTGAGGAGGAGGGGGGAGGCGGGAGGGGCCGCAGGTGACGCAGCGGGGGGGGGAAAACAAGGAAAAAAGAGGAAAAAGAGACAGTGAGGAGGAGGCGGGAGGGGCCGTAGGGGACGCAGTGGCAGGGAAAACAAGGAAAAAGAGACGGTGAGGAGAAGGGGGGAGGCAGGAGGGGCCGCAGGTGACGCAGCGGGGGGAAAACAAGGAAAAAAGAGGAAAAAGAAACAGTGAGGAGGAGGCAGGAGGGGCCGCAGGGGACGCAGCGGCGGGGAAAACAAGGAAAAAGAGACGGTGAGGAGGAGGGGGGAGGCAGGAGGGGCTGCAGGGGACGCAGCGGCAGGGAAAACAAGGAAAAAGAGGAAAAATAGACGGTGTGGAGGAGGGGGGAGGCGGGAGGGGCCGCAGCGGCGGGGAAAACAAGGAAAAAGAGACGGTGAGGAGGAGGGGGGAAGCCTGAGGGGCCGCAGGGGACGCAGCGGCGGGGAAAACTCCCACCCCAAATAAATGGGGACAAAGTTGTTCTGCCCACCGGTGGGCAGCTGGGACAATTACCCCATATCCACTCCCCGGGGGGACAGAAAGCCTACTATCTGCCAGGGAATTAAAACAAAAAAGAAATAGTGGTGTGGTGGCTACCAACCAGTATTGGCACGGTTATGCCCCAACCCCAACATAAGGGAGTTACAGTCTTTCAGCTTTCCCCCCTCACACTAAAAGATCTTATTCCAGCGGCAAGCAAGAGGACATTAGATTATTTTGGGTTTTGGTTTTACATTTGACCACGAGGTAGGGGCTGCACATTTTGGACTTTGGGACGCTGCCATGTAGAAAAATATATGTGACCTATACACATCTGAAAACTAAGCATCTGGGTGAGTCCGGAGTGGTGTGCTTCACATGCCCCCTGCACCATTTTCTTACCCACAGTGCCCTGTAAACTTCCAACTTTGCTTGAAATCACACATTTTCCCCACATTTTTTGTGATGGAATGTTTCAGAATCTGCAGGAATCCACAAAATTTCTACCACCCAGCATTGTTGCATCTATACCAATAGAAATTCTGCCCCACTTGTCAACCTAAAAATGTTTTTTTCAAACTGCCTTTCTGGACCCGCTTTGGTTCCCCCTCAATTTCAACATGTTTTTGGCTCTTCCTTGTCACAGGCACTTGGCCCACCTATAGAAGTGAGGTATAATTTTTATCAGGAGGCTGAGGGAAACGTAGGGTGGTAGGAAATTTGTGCAGGTGTGGTGATCCCAGACAGAAATTAGGGAAAATGTGATTTCTTAGCTAAATTTGAGGTTTGCTGAGGATTCTGGGTAAGAAAACACTTGGGGAATCCATGCAAGTCACACCTCCCTTGACTCCCTCGGATGTCTAGTTTTCAGAAATGTCTGGGTTTGGTAGGTTTCCCTAGATGGCTGCTGAGACCAGGACCAAAAACGCAGGTTTCCACCCCCTGCAAAAACAGTTAGTTTTGTATTTTATAATTTTGATGTGTCCATGTATTGTTTTGGGGCATTTCCTGTCAGAGGCACTAGCCCTACCCACAAAAGTGAGGTACCATTTTTATCGGGAGATGGTGGGGAATGCTAGGTATAAGGGAATTTGTGGCTCTCCTCAGATTCCAGAAGTTTCTATCACCGAAATGTGAGGGAAAGGTGTTTTTTGCCACATTTTGAGGTTTCCTAAGGATTCTGGGTAACAGAACCTGGTGAAAGCGCCACAAGTTACCCCATCCTGGGTTCCCCTAGGTGTCTAGTGTTTAGAAATGTCCAGGTTTGCTAGGTTTTCCTAGGTGCCAGATGAACTAGAGGCCAAAATCCACAGCTAGGCACTTTGCAAAAAACAGGTTGGTTTTCTTTAGGAAAATGTGGTGTGTCCATGTTGTGTTTTGGGGCATTTCCTGTCACGGGCACAAGGTTTACCCACACAAGTGAGGTACCATTTTTATCGGTAGACTGGGGGGAATTATGGGTGAAAGGAAATTTGTGGCTCCTCTCAGATTTGAGAACTTTCTATCACCAAAATGTGAGGAAAAAATGTTTTTTTGCCAAATTTTGAGGTTTGCAAATGATTCTGGGTAACAGAACCTGGTGAGAGCCCCACAAGTAACCCCATCCCGTATTTCCCTAGGTATCTAGTTTTCAAAAATGCATAGGTTTGGTAGGTTTCCCTGGGTGCGGGCTAAGCTAAAGGCCAAAGTCCACAGCTAGGCACTTTCCAATAAACACGTCAGATTTCAATATAAAAATGTGATGTGTTCTTGTTGCGTTTCCTATCGTGGGCAGCAGGCCTACCCATGCAAGTGAGGTACCATTTTTATCGGGAGACTTGGGGGAACACAGAATAGAAGAACAAGTGTTATTGTCCCTTGTCTTTCTCCACATTTTTTCCTTCTAAATGTAAGACAGTGTGTGAAGAAGATGACTGCCCTGTAATTCACATGCTATTATGGGGACCTCAGAATTCAGAGATGTGCAAATAACCACTGCTTTTCAACACCTTATCTTGTGCGCATTTTGGAAATTCAAAGGTTTTCTTGATACCTATTTTTCACTCTTTATATTTCACCAAATGAATCGCTGCATACTCGGTATGCAATGAAAACCCTTTGCAAGGTGCAGCTCCTTTATTGGCTCTGCGTGCCTAGGGTTCTTCATGAACCTACAACCTCTACATATCCCCGAAACCAGAAGAGTCCAGCAAAAGTAGCAGTATATTGCTTTTAAAAATGTGACATCGCAGGAAAAAGTTACAGAGTAAAACGTGGAGAAAAATGGCTGTTTTTCTCACCTCAATTTCAATATTATTTTTATTTCTGCTGCTATTTTCTGTAGGAAAACCTTGTAGGATCTACACAAATGATCCCTTGCTGAATTCAGAATTTTGTCTACTTATCAGAAATGTTTAGCTGTCTGGGATCCAGCATTGGTTTTACACTCATTTCTGGCACTAACTGGAAGGAGGCTGAAATCACAAAAAATAGTAAAAATGGGGTATGTCCCAGTAAAATGCCAAAATTGTGTTGAAAAATGTGGTTTTCGGATTCAAGTCTGCCTGTTTGTGAAGCTGGGAAGATGGTGATTTTAGCACCGCAAACCCTTTGTTGATGCCATTTTCAGGGGAAAAAACTCAAGCAGCACTTTTTTCCATCTTTTTTTTAAATATGAACTTTTTGCTGTATTTTGGGTAATTTCTTGATCTCCTCCCAGGGAACCCACAAAGTCTGGATACCTCTGGAATCCCTAGAATGTTGGGGAAAAAGGACAACAATTTGGCGTGGGTAGCTTTTGTGGACAAAAAGTGACGAGGGCCTAAGCAAGAACTGCCCCAAATAGCCAAAAAAGGCCTGGCACCTAAGGGGGAAAAGGCCTGACAGCGAAGGGGTTCAGGGCTAGGCATTTTTTGAAAAACCTAGTAATCGTTTAAGCAGTAGTCATTCTGGTGTTTAAAATTACGGTAATCGTTGGCTCATTATAGGCAGTACATGTCTTGTGGGTGCAGTAAAGGCCAGCTAACCCTTAAGGCGCTATCTGTGGGGGCAGCACATGGTGCTGTACAGCTTTAGAGGGAGAACGGAACAACAGGCATATACAGCATGCCGTTGGCCCTGATTAATTTTACTGCATTAATAGATGAAGTATAAATGCAGCATAGGACACCACGCTTTTCGTCTTTTTAGGTCGAGCATTCGAGACCTCTTGTATATACTTTAGTACATATTTCCATACTTCTTTGTGGGCTGTCTGCTTTTTCACTGGTTTGTTTCAGTGTCCTTAAAAAATCCTTTCTTGCTAGTGGTCAATCCTTGCTCTTTGTCCCAACTTTTCCACAGTTGTACACTCCCCTGGAGCATGGCCCCTGTACTTGCACCCTTTCACTTGTGCCAATGTAGCATATGCTTGGAGACTACTTTTTTCTGAGGCTAATATCATTTGACCAGGGCGCTGGATGTTTCCAGTGGCTCCTGTCTGTTTTTGTTAACAGGGCTCTAAATCATGTTCTTCTCTGGTTACATGTGCTGTGCATTTAAAAACAGAGGTTAAATGTTAGAGGCGTTTTTATGAGGGCACCTATTTCTGCCCCCTGCCTCCCTGGTACAAAGACAATCGATTTTCTTACGCACTGCCGAAGCGTAGAGACAATCGCTACTGTTACAATATTTAAAGTATATTCCCCCAATTCAAAATGGCCGCCACACGGCATGCGCGATGACGTAATCTCTTTTCCTTTGTTGTTGCTTGTTTTTTAATGCTTTGTGAACTGAAATATTAACTTTATTTCATGTGTGGGAGACAGTGCTGGTATAGTGTGGGCAGTAGAGGGCAGCCGTCACAGCTGGGAGCAGGGTGGTGGCATTTGCTCCTCCTGCAGCCTATGGTGTTTGTGGCCGCCTCGTGGAATCTGCACACGGTGGTACAGAGGGTCTCAGTCTTCCCTTTAAGCACCAGTTTTCCATCACGCTGAGCAGAGTAGACTCACACCTCTGGACCCAGCCTGGTGCTCGGGCCAGTTCTGGAAACCCGCTCTCTCTCAAGGTACCAATCTGTAAATTTTCCTCACGGTGGACATGAGGGATGCATTCAGTTCCCAGGCAGACGGGTCGTCTTCACAGCAACTTAAATGGTGGAGTTATGGTTTGACAAGCAGCACTCTTATTAGGGTTAGTAAAATGCACATTGATTAGCACTCTATTCCGAAACCATTAGTCAGGAATTCATTAAGTTTACAAAAAAATGTACCACAGACCATGGATGCTAAAACTAATTATTGTGAGTATATACCAAACAAAAGGAAAGAAGGGGGGTTTGAGTGTTTGTGTACAAACGCGGACCCCTGGCTTTCACAGGCCTCTGCATGAATCTCTTCTGAGCGGTAACCGCTGCTTTGATGTAGTGACGGTTAATTCACACAGTAATGCATCACAATAGCATACACACTGTGAATAAAGCATTAGACATTAATTTTTTATCACGCAATTTAGCAGTTCACATTCAGATTCCTCATTTCATATGAAGAACCATTAAGCCAGAGCCCTAAGAGTGTGAACATACATGTTATGCTATTGATACCAAACTCACGACAAATAAATATGATATACTGAAATGGATTTAAAGCAACCCCTAATTTAACCAAACTACAGAATTCCTCTTATTGCGCAACTTAATAAAGATAAGTACCATTGATTGTTTCTTGCCTGGCTTCTTCGTGGATCTTGAGAAGATGTCTTCATTATCTTGAATTTATTTTCATATTTTAGGACACATTGTGAGGAACTGAGCTGCACGTACTCATTGCTGGTAGCCTCTGTGCTTACTAAAGTGTGAAAAGAGGAAATGCTTTATTGCTGCAGCATTTTGTTTGAGCTGCAAAAAATTTGCAGAAGGTGAACATTTTTCTCCTCAGTGCTTATATACTAAAATTGTGGGCTTCTAAGCCCATTGTTGTTACTAGACTAGATAAACACTTTCTTTCTGTCTCCATGTTTCTAATACATGATTAACGAGAGCCATGTTGCTTACATAGGCATAATACTGTAATGTGGCTTCGCTGGGATTTTGAGATAAAAGTTGCACCACCCATCCCAGCTAATCAGTGTTTAATTTGAGCGTGATATTTCCAGGGCTTGGCACCGGCACTTATTTTTTAGGGCTGGCACTTATTGTCTGCCTCAAGCATTTTATTGTGAGCAAAAGACATTTGGGAAAGACAGAGGAAGAGAAAAATGGAAAAGTGTCACAAAGGGAGAAAGCAGGAAGCTGCAAGAGTGAGCTGAAAGGGCAGGGAGTGTCTGTGAATGGAGTAAAGAGGCCAGAGATGGCTCGCACACTTAAATGCAGCAGCCGCATGTTTCAAAAGAGAGCTTTGGCACTGGCACGTTTTTATTTACAAATTAAGCACTGTAGCTAATGCACTCTTTCCCTAATGCTGTGAGCAGCTTGCCCCCTCTCCTATCCCGCCTATATCCTTTTGAGAAATGCCTGTATTTATTTCTTTTGGAGCATTTTTTATTTCCTTTTAGTAGCAACTGCAACTTAATCCACAATTGTTTTTTAACCTGCATGAGCAATAGTAGCCTTGAATGTGTATCTGAGTAATATTGAAAGTGCTTTTTTCACCGTTGCCTTTTTAGGTTGAGCCTAGTTTTTTCAGATATTAAACGTGTTTTCGTTTGTGTTTGTCCCAGTGTTCCCAGACAACTTCGTCTCTGTGGAGAGGAAGGTCTCATATGGGAGTTAAAAAGGAGTTAAAATTGCATTTCTTTGTGTTTTTTTATACTTTTTCTGTTTTTGAAAACAAAATATGCTTAATGCATACGTTTTCACTTTTGAAGATTATACGTCATTTGTGATTAAAACTAGGCCATGTTTAAATGGATTGGCGGGAAAATAATATGACTGCATTTCTCTGTAAAATATCTATATATGGTGGTGACGTTTTCCAAAATTATTTCTGCAAAGTTTACACTCGCAGAAACTTATGGTTTGTATGGTTTACAATCTAAATGCTTTGATTAATATTTACTTTAGTAAGGATGATGTTTTCCATTGCTTAGATTGTATGGTTTGCAGTCTTATAATTGTAATTGCATTTGTATACCGCTTCGTGCCCCAGATGAGGTATCAGAGCCCATTATCGGAAGTGCTTGGTTGGAGGGGCTGTGCAGTGAAGTTTAAGTGGGAAGTGTTTTGGTGTTGTGCATTAGTGACAACAATTATGGTGTTATCCTGCCTTATTTCACAGGGTTTAATGTGGAGGGAAGGGAAAAAGAGAGCAAGCTCGTACGCTGTGACTTACTTGGTTGCCTTGAGTTGCTTTGCAGGTCACTTTTTGAATTTTAGGCTCCTGTCAAACAATCGCCCCACATCTTGCGCTGAATACAGGCGTCAAGCAAAAAGGTTGTATAATATCTTAGTGGGACTGCTGAGTGAGAGGAAGGAAGATAGATTCTCCGGGATATTCTGTGTTAAGTCGTCCCATAGTAAGGTGTTGATTGTAGTGAGAACATTGAGGGGCATATTTATACTCTGTTTGCACCGAATTAGTGTCATTTTTTTAAAACTCTAATTCGGTGCAAAACTAACTCCATATTTATACTTTGGTGTTAGACCCCTCTAGCACCAAATTTATGGAGTTAAAGTCATTTTTTGAAAGTGGAGACCTACTTTGCCTTAATGAGATGCAAGGTAGGCGTTCCCGTGCAAAAAATGACTCTATGGCCTTAACGCCATATTTAGGGGCATATTTATACTCTGCGGCATATTTATACTCTGTTTGCACCGAATTAGTGTCATTTTTTTTTACTCTAATTCGGTGCAAAACTAACTCCATATTTATACTTTGGTGCTAGACCCATCTAGCACCAAGGCCCTGATTTAAACTTTTTTTGCACCGCATTAACGTCATTTTATGACACAAAAGTGGCGCAAACTTACTAAATATTGGCCCTTATTTATACTTTTTGCTGCAAAACTGCACTAACTCAGTTTTGCACCAAAAAAATTAGCACCGGCTTGCACCATTTCTATGCACCAGCCGGGCACCATATTTATGGAATGGTGCAAGCCGGTGCAAAGGGTAGGCTAGAGTTTTAAAAAATGACTTTAGTCGGGTGGGGCTGGCAGAATGGAAGAAGAGGGTTTAGCACCAAAAAATGGCTTTAGGCAGGTTAGAGTAAAAAAAAATTACTCTAACCAGATTAGCGTCATTTTATGGTGCTAAACATACCATGCCACATGACTCCTGCCTTAGAAAAGGCAGGAGTCATGCCCACCACCCCAGTGGCCAGCACAGAGGACAGGGTTCCCCTGGGCATGGCCATTGCACCCGGTGCCATTTATGGGGGCCCATTTCAGGGTCCCCTATGGCACTTTCAAAAATAAAATGCACTTACCTGTACTTACCTGGGATGGGGTCCCCCATCCTCGCAGTCCCTCTAGTGTGGGTGGGGGTGCCCCTAGGGCATAGGGAGGGCACCTCTGGACTTATTCCATGGTGTTCCACCATGGAAATAGGGCTACAGGTCCCCTAACACCTGCCCTGACCCAGGTCTTAAAAAATGGGGCAAAGCAAGCTTTGCCCCATTTTTTGACCCCTCCTCCCTCCTTTGCACCATTTTTACATGGGAGTATAAATATGGTGTTAAGGCCATAGAGTCATTTTTTTGCACGGGAATGCCTACCTTGCATCTGATTAAGGTAAAGGTAGGTTTCCACTTCCAAAAAAGGACTTTAACTCCATAAATTTGGTGCTAGACGGGTCTAGCACCAAACTATAAATATGGAGTTAGTTTTGCACTGAATTAGAGTAAAATAAAAATGACGCTAATTCAGTGCAAACAGAGTATAAATATGCCCCTTAGCGTCAAAAAATGATGTTAATCTGCTCAGAATCATTTATTTTGACTCAAAACTGCCTAACGTAATTTTTTTTAAAGCTAGCCTACCCTTTGCACCGGCTTGCACATTCCATAAATATGGTGCCCAGCTGGTGCTAAAAAATGGTGCAAGCCGGTGCAAAACTTTTTGGGGCAAAACTGCCTTAGTGCAGTTTTGCACCAAAAAGTATAAATAAGGCCCTGAATGCGCTTGTGGGCTTGCTTTGCACCTGGTAGTAGTTTGTATTTTAAGTGCCTTGTTTAAAAATATATTCCAGCAGGCCTACTAGCCCTTTAGTTATGAGCAGGGCCACTGGAATTAGGTAGCAGAAAGGACCAAAATATGCGGCAGGGTTGATCAATTAATGTGGAAAAAATAAATCCAGTTATAAATTTGCAATACCAATAGCTTCAACTCAAATAAATGCGAGACCTATTGCATTGCAAATGCTTGTTTTATTTTGCAGTTTATATAACGCGAACTCGACCCGAAGGTATTAGAGCCGTTGCGTTGGACAAGAACACATTCCGTTTTTGGGAGGCACGGGAATATTAAGTGACTTGCCCAGAATCACAAGCTGTTGAGCCGACGGCGAGGCTTGAACCTACCGTCCTAATGTCCCATGGCTTGCGCTAAGCAGGACTTCGGAAGAAGGGAGGCCTCGGGGGCCTTCCACACATTCAGCAGAAATCTGGCCTCCCCACGTGCTGCGACTATTATTAGTGAGTGTCAAGATGCCATCTTAAGACATCCAAAAAGGGATTCGGTCTCCATTCAGTACTCCGCCTCAGCCACTGCACAATACTTCCCCCGGCAGACCTTATGTGGCTGCGCCAGCCGTAAGACTTTATTTTTATTTCTGAGGGGGTGGACGGAGAGGTCACCCATACATACGCACCAACCCACCCACCTACCATTCGCAGGGGCTGGAATGTGCAGCCCCTCAGGCCTGCTCTTCTGCCCTTAAAATGATCCCTTTGGTGACTGTGGCCTTCCTCTCTGTGCTAAATGAGGTTTTGGTAGAGGGTCGAGAGATCTGCTAGGCACGTGTTCAAAATAATATCTGCCTGATTGCACCAGTTTGCACCTGTCAAAACACATACGAATGTTCCATATCGGCCCTGTGAGTTCGCCTTGTATTTTTATGCTTGAAGTGATCTTATTGACTTTTAGAGTCAAAATCTGATTCCTGGCAGTAAATGCATTTATCACCGCGTGACTGTACGCCACACCTGCGTACAATTACACCAGAGTAATCGTTACACAGGTGCCGAGAAGAACGCAAGATTTGGGTTTTCTTATGAGTATAAACAAACCCATAAACTTCATTTTTCGACTGCATCTCATCCGCTTGTCAACTGATGCTCATCCTTAGGTCCATGGACCACCCTTTGGCCTTGCGAAACCTCATGTTACAATAATATGAAAACCCAAAGTTTGTAGGCAATGCCAGTGGTGCTGGAACATTTTTCATTGCGGGGGTGCTGCCATCAATGTTACATCACTGAACTCCTAGGAATTCTGGAAATCCAAGCATCAAACAAAGAACAAGTGCTGCAAATGAGGCACGCCCATTCAGCAACAGATCGGTATGAGTGTAGCATGTAGCTGGTGGTGCAATTTGGAGGCCAGTGTCACAACTATATTACTAAAACATGGGGGCAGATTTAAGAAAAGTGGCGCTGCACCCGGTGGAAGTCCACTTTTCTCGTGCCCCTTAGCACCACCCCTACTGCCAGCATGCGTGTGCTGTATTTAAAATACAGCGCACCACTGTGCAGGGTAGGTGACAATAGCATCAAAATTATTGGTGCTATTGATGTACTGTTCAGGGTTAGCACCAAAAATGTGGTGCTAACCGTGAACAGTACATCGGGGCCTATTGTAACCAATGGTTTTCCCCTCTTTTAAGTCCTGCTCTAAGAAGGTGCCAAAAGTAGCCACAAGAAATGACACCGTGGAATCTCTTAGATTCCACTGCACCACTTTTGCGGTCCCCCTAATAAGGGAATGCCCCCTTTGCAAACATTATGCATGGCACATGGTTAATGTGCCGCAAAGGGTTACAAAATGGAGCAATGCATGCATTGCACCACTTTGTAAATATGGCACAGAGATTTTTTTAAGCCTAACGCCACATTAGCATAAAAAAATGACATTAATGTGGCACTAGTGCTTCTTAAATCTGGGCTATGATCTGGGAGCGCTCTGCCATTTGTAGAAAGCACTCTTTCCATTTATTTAACCACAACAATTGCTCATCAGTTTTAATGATGAAACTATAGCTCACAAACCATAATGTGTGGAAATCCGGTCTCAGTGAATATTTGTCATTTGCAAATCAAGTGTTTTGTTTTGTTTTGATCCTAATAAAATCTGTGTTTTCTTTATACTTCAGAAATACAAGAAAACACACTATTTGTGATTTCCTGTTTATTTATTTTAAAATATTTGTGCAGTTCATTTACATGTGTTTAAATTGTGTTATGTGTTAGAAAGAACAACATTCTACAACCTTCCCTTTCACACTAGCAGCATTATCATATAGTTCACTTTACAAAATCCTCTTGCAGTCAGAGAAGAAAAAGAAAAAGTAAACACAGAGTTCTGTGTTGAAAGAATAGGCACCAATTTGTCAGAGGCGTAGCCTGACTTTTGACCTGTCTTTGAACACACACTAATGTGACAAGATAAAAAACAAAATATAAAGTAATATTTAATGCTCATTCATCTTTGAAACACCTGTATGGGTATTTTGGGGGCGCTGCAGCATCCTCAGAACCCCTACCTCCAGGGCCAATAGGTTATACCTTCCTACCAATCCCTCACACAATCAGCTTCTGCAGTAATACCACTTGCAATCTTCCTTATACGATTTAGTTAAAGCTCTGACCATTTACTTAAAAACTCAGACTATTTATTTAAAAAGTTGTTTTGACGGGCTTTACACAGAGGATAAAGACAAGCAGCCAGTGCAGCTGGGGTATCAAGACCATTGCCTCAGGCCATGGTGCACTATACAGACTGCAGCAAAGCCAGCTTGGCTCTTGAGCAAAAGCAGAATGCCCTCAATGCACCCACCACCTCCCTTGCGAGGTGAGCCTGAACGTTTCTACTCAGATACAGCATCTCCTGATGGGAAGCTTCCCTGTCACGTCTTAAGGCCAGGACAAGCCTGCTTGAGCTGGCCCACTGTCAGTCTGTATGTGGCATTCGGCTGATCCACAGTGTGTGCTAAGATGAGGAGAGGCTACTTCAGCGATAGACAAAATAAACTGTCTCTTCTGAGACAGTGATCCTCAGGCATTGGCTGAATGCCCATCTTCCCAATACAACCCTGCCTGTTGACATTTACAAACTTTTCTCCGACCATCATGGTTCCACAGTTAGTTGCACCCTGAAATTAAGTGGGGGTGTCTGAGAAAGTTTCGGTATTGGGGTGTGGAAGCCGGAGGGGGTAGTGGGTAGGGGGAATGGAATGTTTTCCCAATGAAGGGAAAAAGAAAAAGAAAATATTAGCAGTTGCACAGTACCTTTCTCCCATACGTAATTGTGCCATGTGTGTGATTGTGCATTGGATAAATAGTAGCTGATACAAATTTAAATGATGATTGGATAAATAGTAGCTGATAAAAATTTAAATGGCGTACTCCAGGAAACTTGCGACTAGTGCGGCTTTCCAGGTACTTCACTGCCAATGTTTGTGAATAATTTAAAGCAGTAATACTGCACCTGTCTGTCATTCACACAGTTATTCCTTTTTTTGTGTATTGGCCTTACATGTTCGAATCCCAGCAGCATAGAGTCAGATGATGTTTGGGGGCCACACGGCAGGCAGGGGCATCTGGGCCCCAACTGTGGTAGTAGATGTCATTTGCCACTCGTGGCCTGGGATCCGTTCTAGTATGGCTCGGCAAACAGGCCAAATAAAACAATTTCCACACTTGACCATTTGGGTAGCAAGGGTGAGTAGGCGAGTGCTTCACAGGGAGGTAGTCAGTTGGGCAATAGCTCAGAACCTAGCAGTCAACCAACACACACAGTAACTATTTCGTTCAGTCCAGTCCAGTCCAGTCCTTAATTTAGTAAACATATAGGGGCATATTTGCAAGCCCCCTTGCTCCTCCATCCACCTCAGAGCTCCATGACCTTTTAAAGGAACTCTGCCATTGGCCTCTTTCTGCTGTATGGTTGTGTAATTCCTCAGTGACTTGCAAAATTCTTACACTGCATGAAGTGGTGGTCCTTTACCTCATATATTACCACAGAAAAATTTAATACAACGCAGTTCAATGGGGCTCAGATGCAATATTGAAATTACAACTACTATGCCTAGTAAAGAAACCCACCCACTATACGAGCCTCTCCCCATTCTAGGAGATGTTATAGCTCTTGGCTTCTAGTCATAGTCAGAAATCAGGGAAAGGTGCAGCTCACTAGGTCTCTACTCAGCAGCAGCAGCTTGAAGTTCAGTTCAACCGTTCATACCCAAATTAATGGGATAATTTAGGCAACAGTCATTCTTCCGGCTTTAGGATGAGGCTCGTGCCTTGGCCTTTTCTGTGAGGTCCCATTACCTGCTCGGTTTGTCCCAGTCAGCTGGTGCTAGTGGGCACTTCTCAGCCTGATACTCTCAGTAGCATCTCCGCTGGCATGGGATTACAGCAACAGTTGCACTTGCAGCTTGAACCTCAGTGACGGAGCAGCACAGCTGGACTTCTCAGTTTGTGCCCATCTATGCCGTTGTGGCCTCCAAGTTGAGGTTCAACAGGTGCTCCTTATGCAGTTATGGTCCCTGGGCTGGAGTTACAGAGACCTGTGCGTCTTTGAGCAGTTGCCACCTCCAGAAATCAGCTCTATGTTAGGCATTTCCTCCTCAGGATTTGCATGGGTTGGGAAGCAGCAGCAACAAGCCATCAGGTGCTGCAGGGTTGCTGAACAGCACTACATGGCTTGATTTCTGTACGCGATCCTCTGCTGGGCTGTGACTGGAAACCAGTAAACCACAGACAACACGGGTCAGCTTCAGCTTTGCTACCTAGGAGAGACAGCAACCTCTGGGTCCTTATCTTGCCAGGAACACAGCTGGCCTCTTCTCAGGAACAGCATCCCAAATTGCAAGGCCAGACACTCACCTTCCCTGTCTATGATCAGGAAGGCAGACTTTTAGGTGGTAGACAGAACCTTTAGCTTCTCCAACAAGTTTTACAGACTGTAGGTACTACCGCCTCAAATCTGAAAGAATGGCTGTTATGCAGACATGGGCTCTGGTCACTGAGCAGTCTTTCAAGCACTATGTGAAGCACCCACTTTCTTGGTCACAAATACTTGGAAATGGAACAAAAAGGTGTGATTTGGATCGCACTTTTATACACATTTTCCAGACTGGCATTTTGGATCTATTTTCTAAGGCTACAAAACGTGTTTAGTTCTCATTCAAACATTATTTCTTAGCTGTTTCACAGACACAGCCTTTGTGCAAAGTGATGACTCTCAAGGCAGGTAGCAAAGGGACTGTCTCCAGGTAGGAGCATCCAAATAATCGGCACAATGAAGTGTGAGATCTCTGCACCTTGCTATCATTAAGTCTCCTGAAACAGCAGTCAGAGACAGACTAATGGGCAGGTTCTGCCTAGAACCTTGTTGAAGAACTGAAAGTATGGCCCGCCTCTCTCCCCTACCATCTACCAAAAGGCAGTGCTCAGAAAACAAGTTTCTAATGGAAGCTCTGTCTCCATTCTCCTCACTTCAGTTTCTTGGTCTTCACCCTCCAGCCACAGGAATGCGGGCAGTACACTTGTACTGTGAGGGATAGCTATTCTCATCCTCCATCTTGTGTCGGTTCACTGACAAATTATGTGAACCCTAAACATTGTGATACAGAACCATTGTGTCAAAAATATTGAGCACACAAATATTGTTTTCCTATACTTATTATTGAAAGTACAAAAATATGAAAACATATTGTTTTACACTGATTATGAAAAATATTGACAAAATATTGTTTTTGAAAATATATTTAGTTAAAAACAGTAAACATTAAAATTAACATGTCAGAGTAATATAATGTAAATTAAATATATTTAAACAATATAAAAATATATATATTCTTATTTAAACAAACACACAGACACATGTGCATGTTTATTTACACATATATATTTTGAAACTATTAGTAAAATAATGTTAATTTATATGATAATTTAATATTTTTTAATTAGATGAAATACCAAGTATATATATATATATATGTATATACATATATATATATATATATATATATATATATATATATATATATATATATATATATATATATATATATACACACACACAATAAATTAAAAACCATAACAAATAAACTGGAAAACATTAAACATATACCAATTTAATTACACATAAAAAGTAAATAATATAAAAAATCAATTTTACTAAAAATGTAGTATATTTTAGAAACATTACTAATTAAAAAAAATACACAGGTACAAAATAATAATATAATTTTAAACAATATAAACAAAACTATACATTTCTAGGAATAAACTTTATGCAACAGCAGGGAAGTGTTGGACTCAGGAGGGTTAAAGTTTACCATTTCCACTCCAGTCTGTACAACGGTAGGGAAAGCATTGGACTCTGGAGGGGTAAATGTAATATTCCTTCTCCATTGTGTGCAACAGTAGGAAAAGCATTGGACTCAGGAGGAGTAAAATGTACTATTACCTCTCCAGTCTGCACAACGGTAGGGAGAGAATAGTACTCTGAAAGGGTAAAATGTACTATTCCTGCTCCAGTCAGTGCAACAGAAGGGAAAGCGTTTGAATCTAGAGGGGTAAAATTTACTATTCCCATTCCAGTCTGTGCAACAGTAGAGAAAGTGTTGAACTGAGGAGGAGTAAAATATACTATTTCCACTCCAGCCAGTGCAACAGTAAAGAAAGTGTTGGACTCTGGAAGGGTACAATTTACTATTCCCACCTCAGTCTGTGCAACAGTACGGAAAGTACTTCACTTCAAACTCATAACTTATTTTAATACAAGTATTAATTTCATAACATTATAAAACTATTAACATAAAATTAAATATATACATTAAAAAAACAATTAAAATAAATATAAATTGATTAAATAATTAATATGAGAAAAACAAAATATTCAATGATTATTTCATTAAATTCCTACACTATAGTCGCACATTAAGCATGTATCTAAATTAAAAAATATATATTTACACGATTTACATTATTAATTAACAATTAATTAATTATTTCAAATAAATAATTTATATTAATAATTTATTATTTCATTAACTTCCCACCCTATGGCCCTAGAAATCCAACAGCCCACACCTAAAATGTAAATTAAATAATTATAATAATTACACAATTCACATAAATAATTAACAATCAAGTCATTATTCATTTATGAATAATTAATATTTTATTATTTAACTAACTTCCCACCCCACACCCCTGCTAACCTAACAACCTGCACCAAAAATATAACTTTAAAAAATATTATTTCCACAATTTACATGCTTAATAATAAAATAAATAATTAAAATTAATTTTAAAATATATATAAATTAATTATACATAATTAACTTCCCACCCTGTACTCCTAGAAACCTCATAACCAGCTACAACACTATAAATTACTATTTTACAATTACATTACAAATACAAATAACTCAAAATTAGAAACTATATTAAAAAACAATCACACAAACAATATAAAATAATAGACAATTCGAATATTATTTAAACACATAAAGAAACTTAAAAAATTATATTTCTAACTTTAAAACAGCAATATTTCTGTCATCTATATTTTTGCCCCCAATATTACTGTGTTGTGATACCGAACACGCAATATTTCTGTAACTCAGTATTTTTAAATTGATATTTTGGCCGAACACCCTTGTGTCATGCTAAACTAAGGGCATCCCTCTGGTCCCAGGTCTCAGAGTAATGCCATACACAGGCCCTCATTACGAGTCAGGTGGGCTTTTCGGAAGACCGCCGCAGTTGCAACTGCCAAAAGACCAAAATGGAGGCAGTAATCAGACTGCAGCATTACGAGTCACACACTGAACACTGCCAAAAACTGCCACAAATCCGAGTCCACCAGGACGACCACCAGCACCGCAACGCCGACCACATACCGCCCTCCAGATTACAAGGCACAAATCAGCACAGCGGTCATTGCAAGGAAGAGAACCATTGGTGGTGGGAACCGCTGCGGTCAAAAACTCACCTCCACAAGAACACAAAACCACATTGGACAGTTCGAATTTCCTACATCTGAAACATATACACACATCACGCACACATGCTCACTGCACCATAAAACACCCCCCCCACACAACCCACAGTCCTTTGCGACCACAACTACCAACACAGACAGCGAGGAGCACACAAATGGAAGACTCTGCACTTGGATACCATAGGCACCATCACACTCATCATGCATGATGCATCACACACCACACAGCAGCACCAGCAACACAGTAACCAGATCACCACTACACACACAAACACCACATATGTACATCACACCCAACCAAACACCCCACCACACTAGCCACCCAACTCTGCACCCTTGCACACAACACACACCACCACCCACAACACAACCACCATGTCCCCTCAAAAGCACCCACGTTTCACAGACAAAGAGCTGTGGGTCATGGTTGATGAAATCGTCAGGGTAGAGCCACATCTGTTTGGATCACAGGTCCAGCAAACATCCATAGCCAGGAAAATGGAGGTATGGCAGAGAATTGTCGACAGGGTGAACTCAGTGGGCAACCATCCACTCACAAGGGAGGATATCCATAAGAGGTGGAACGACCTACGGGGAAGGTGCGTTCCATGGCATCACAACACTAAATTGCCGTACAGAAGACTAGCGGTGGGCCCCCACCTCCTCCCTTCCAGTTCTCAATGTGGGAGGAGAAGATCTTGGCAATACTTCACCCTGAGGGCCTGACTGGAATACCCAGAGGACTGGAGTCTGATAAGAAACTAACACTCCCTTGGCACTAAGTACTCCTGCCCAGCATGCTTTCTCACCACCATATCACTCCCCAAGTCACCTATCTACCATTCCATTTCACACCCATTCACCAACACCCCTCCCATGCAGCCATACCCCCACCCAGCCACAATGCCCATATAGTCCTTCCGAAGTGCACTGATACGACTTCCAATAACAGTTGCTAAAACTCCCACAATGCACCCTCCCATCAACAAGTATGTAGACTGAGGACCAAGACATGGCAATGACAGCAATGCAATCCTCATACCTCAGCCCTCAATGGAACATGGTACCTAGGCCACAATCCACTACCCAAAACAATACCTGCAGTGCTGCAACTGGAAATCATCCCAAGCCACTGTATGCATCAGAGAAAGAGACACCCAATCACAACTCCGCCATTTAACACTTTTCCACTCCGTCCACAGGTACCCCTGCTATTGCCACCATGGAGAAAGCACCAGACACAGCCAACCCTCCCAGGATGAAGGCCCCAGTGAGGACTATGCATTTGGATGTCTGGACAATGACAACATACCTGACCCATCAGGGACCCCTGGTCAGTCCACCACTCCCAGCCTCACCCTGCCCACATCAAACCCCTCCCACCCAGTGGCAACAACAGTACAGCCAACCCATCATCCACAAACCTGTGTCACAAGGTCTGTTCAATCAATAGTGTGCCCCACAGTACAGGGACCGAGTCGACTCCTCAAACCCAAGACAATGAAGATCCTGGTGACACTAGGAATGGGCACACTGTGCCAGTGGCACAGGGGGCAGGGGGTGTGGGAGGGCATCTGTGGGCCAGGGGACGGCACAGCCAAGGGAGCCAACTGACCAGGAGTCCATCTCACAAGTCCTGGGAGCATACCAACAATCACTGGACAATATGGGCCAAATATTCACCATCATGGTGGAAAACAAAAGGCTGCAGGGTAAATAGCACCAGGAGGCCATGCAGCAGTGGCGGGCACTCAATGCCTCCATGGCCACCATTGCTGGGGTGCTCAGGGACCTCCCCAACATTCTGCGTCCCACCTCCACCTACTAGCAGGCCCCTTCCCCTGGCAACCCCTTATCTGAGCCATCTACATCAACAGCAGCCAATGGACTGGAGGCCCTGCCAGGGGTGCCACAGGCCACTGATACCCCTCCCTCTGTAGCTGAGGACCCCCCTCCCCCCAGATGTGATCATCCATCCAGGCGTCTGGCTGGAACAGATGCCACAACCAAACCCACTGCCAGGAAGTGAACCTCCCCTGAACATTCTCCCTTGTGTGCCAGTGACACATCGAATTGACTGTTCAAAGTCATGTCTCCTTTTCTCCATGGCCCTTGGACACTGGACCTGTACTACCTACAGCTAGGCCATCTACTCTGATGATTTCATCCACCATGACTTCACTCAAGAAATGTTTGATAAAATTGGCACAATAAACACTATAGATCACAGCAAATGTACTTGTGTCTTGATTGTGTCATGTACAAATATGTGGTCACCAATATGTAATATGTAGTAATATCCCTAAACTAACAGTCAGTGAAAATATTAGTAGAGGGAGGCATCATCTGCAGGTGACATAGTACATCTGAGAAGTCACAGTAGTCTTTTGTAAGGGATACAGTAGTCCAGCCACACACCAGAGTATATCCACTTATCCAACCTGAAAAAAGAACAATACAGGGACACACATCACGAATTTAGGCATGGTGGCACTCAAAGCACATATGCAGTCCATTGTTATCACCATCATTGTGGATTGTCAAGGAAACAGGGCACAACAGAGAACACTTCGCCATCAACAAACACAATAAACTAATGAGTAATATGCACTAGTTTACAACTAGTTTACAGCTGTAATGGCCTCAATTCACACTCTCCACAATTCAATGACTCAGGCAACTGGCAGGGGAGGAAAGGATACACTGTACACAGTCCATTGCTGGCTTCACATCTGGACATGAGAAAACAGCACACATAGCACACTACAGGACTGTCCATGGGAGATGTTAAACTTACATCCTGCATTGAGAACACATGTCTGAGTTTAGACCACAAACATTGCTCCTGACATGCAATCTTTCATCTACCAATACGCACATTTTGGGATAGGTAAATTGTACATCTCCACTGATGTACCTGGTCAGGAGGGCAATTGTCATTAAACAAAGTGCAAGTATATCACCTGCTACAACACACACAACATACCTGTATGTCACTGGAAGTACTGATTGATCAACTCTGCCCTAGGGTCAGCTGCACCATACTCATCTGCCTCCTCATTACTTTGCATGACAACCCATTGGTGCAGAGGCCACCTCCTCATCTGCCAGTAAGGGTATCATGTGTCTCAGGGCCAGATTGTGGAGCATGCAGCAGGCAACTATGATCTGGTACACCTTTACAGGACTGTAGAGGAGGGCACCTCCAGAGACGTACAGACACCGGACTCTTGCCTAAAGAAGCCCTAAAGTCCTTTCTATCACATGCCTCGACCTGCTGTGGGCCTCATTGAAATGGGTTTCCCCATCCGAGGCTGGTGTTAACAGCCAGAGAAGGTTAGGATAGCCTGAGTCACCTGTGTGAGTAAAGGTAGGACCTGTTAAAATCCAGGTACAGCCACAGGGAAGATTGTGCAACAACAGAGACAATCATCCATACTGATACATACCAATGAGCTAAGCCCGATCTATCTGTAGCTGTGCCATCTTGTGTGGGACATTGCTGTTCCTCAGAATGTAGGCATCATGCACAGATCCAGGAAACTTGGCCGTCAGAGGGGAGATGTATTGGTCCGCTAGACATACCACCTGAACATTGATCGAGTGATGGCTTTTCCTGTTCCTATACACTTGTTCCTTAACACTGGGGGGGACCAAAGCAAAATGGATGCCATCAATAGCCCCATCACATGAGGGGATGTAATCAAAGCTTATAGACGTCTGCCTTCACAGTGGGCAAATCAGCAGGTTGTAGGAACCTGATGTAGCTCTCCAGGTGTTTCAGAAAAGCAGTAAATCAAAAAAGTTTACACATGGTTCCATATAGTGCTGTGGGTTTCAGTCAAGTGAAGAGCTTGGTCATCAGGTAGGAAACGAAGCTTCTCGAAGCAAGAGTCCTCACTCACCATCCGGTGACATGCTTCATCATAGGGCCAGCTCCTCGTCAGGCCGGCACTGCAATGCTCTCTCTTTAAGAGACATTATTATACCTACCTATATTTCAATGGGGTTTGTGGTCATTACTCCACCGACTCCCCTTTTTCTTGGTTTTTAATCTTGTCAGAGGTATGAGCACGAGTATTAAAAATAATTAGCTGTTACCTCTAGGCATTTTTAATAGTTTTTTTCATATACCAATCCTTCACTTCATTATTCTTGACCGGCTATTTTCGATTCTCAAAAGAACTCCGGCAAAGAGCCCCCTCGCGGGGCCCGTCAGGCATTGCAGTGCCGGCCTGACGAGGAGCTGGCCCTATGATGAAGCATGTCACCGGATGGTGAGTGAGGGCTCTTGCTTCGAGAAGCTTCGGTTCCTACCTGATGACCAAGCTCTTCACTTGACTGAAACCCACAGCACTATATGGAACCATGTGTAAACTTTTTTGATTTACTGTCTATTGGGATATTTACACACGGGACCAGGAATTTCACTCCAAATATCCCATTTTTCTGCCCCTCTTTTGTTGTTTCTTCGAGTTTCAGAAAAGCACACAGTACATCCTGCAACACAATGCTGAACGTGGGCTGTGACATCCCTGCAGCAAGGCCCACCGTAACCTGAAAGGACCCTGTGGCAAGGAAGTATAGCACTGACAACACGTACTGTGGGAGGGGTGGCATAGGGTTTGCGGATGCCAGGCAGTAAATCTGGCTCCAACTAAGCACACAGGTCCATGATGGTCAGACGAGTCAGACAATAGGTCTGGATGATGTGTCTCTCTTCTAAGGTAGCGAGGTTGACTAGCGGTTGGTACACTGGTGCATTCCTCCTTATTCTCATGACACGGAATCTAGGATAGAGAGGAGAGACAGTACAATCTGCCAAGCACTCCACCCATGTTATCTGTACAAATTCTTGTGCCACACACCTAATACTGCAGAAATGCCTGAACAGTGGACACATACTTCATAGTGTATGCAGGAGCGCCATTACAACCATCTTTGACGGCCATTGCTGGCTCTGTACTATAGTTTCTGGCCCACAGCACATGTGTTATGTTGCATATTGTGTGCGCAGATGGGTACTGCACGGACCATGTATTTAGAAACGTCAGTGATCCAGGGGGTCACACCGCCTACGAGGCAGCGAGTAGGTGGACATGCACTACATGTGACATCCGCCCATTTGTCAGTACTGTGCCTTGAATGTGACAAGTATGAACCTAACCATGTTCAGACAACAGAACCTGGGCAGCATCCAGGACATACTTATATTTAACTGCTACAAGCCATTGACTGTTCATAAAATGTCAGCCACCTGTCCCTGCACCACAGGACAGATGGAAGTGATGCAAGTCCGCTGGCATATGCCGTCATGGCGGTAGGTGGTAGCAAATGCTGTGCAACTTCGCATTGGTTTACATTGCTGCCTATGGGGGACTGGGGAAAATGATGATCATCACCAGCGGTGACAGTCATGTACGCGGCGGCCATGACCGCCATTTTCTGCAGCCTAACTCACTTGACTCCTGACACTGAACCATCATGCCATGTCTTGCAGGTGACCTGGCCTTCACACAAGAAGAGCTGGAGAAGCTGGTCGAAGGGGTCCCATCCCTGTATGGCCAGCTGTATGGGGCACCAGAGGAGCAGGTGAGCCCCATGCCATTGTTGTGTGTGACAGGGGTGTGTGACAGGGTGAATGGTGTAGGCAATGGATTTGGGTGGGATTGTGGTGTGGCCGATGTGTGTTGGCCACTGCTGTTGATGTTGTGCCAGTCCTCATTACTTTCTCTTTCTGTCTGTGTCATCCATCCAAGTCAGCGCCCATCAGAAGAAAGGGATTTGGCATGCCATCGCCAAGCAAGTGCAGACCCTGGTGAATTTCGAGGGTGCTGGTGACCCCTGATTGAGCAGCATTGCCGCCAGCTCAGTTATGAGCCAGCGACAATGCTGCCACCACTTTCCTGCTGGGCTGACTAGAGGCAATCTTTATTTCTGCCAGTCAGCCAAGCAGGAAAGTCTTAATGGGGCCTATGGGGAGTCGCCAGCATGGCGGCGACCGCCCCGTCGGGAGTTTGGTGGGCGGGTGTTCCCGTCTGCCAAACTCGTAATAGGGCCGATGTCTGTGTTTGTGTGTGTCTAGCATTGTGTCCTTTCCCAATAAACAGTCACACCTTGGAAGCTATGCCTGGTGTCAAGGGCTGCCAATTGTATAGGTTGCTCCCTTTGTAAAGGGTTCATCTCAGGCACAATTGTGTCAGATCATAGCATAATAGTATCAATGGTGTAATAATGATACCTTTGACATATTTTGGGTATTCATGGTCTGGTGGTGCCACACTGGCAGTCATCACTGACATATTTGGAGCATAAATGGCCAAATTGTAGGCACTTCTGATTTGCGTAATAATGGTCATGGCTGATATATTGTGGGCATCCTGGCCATTAGGTTGTCCAGCCTTGGCACAATGGCAGCCTTGGAACAATGGCGGACATTGTTGACATATTACTGGCACCCGTGTTGTTATTTTGAATAGAAACCCTAGGCATTTGAAGCAGAATATGTCCATGTGAAGTATTTGACATGTTAGTGCTTAAGTAAAATGTTAAGGTAATGTTTGAGGCCTGGATATTTCCTAAAAATGAAAACTCATATTTTTAAGACAATTTTGTTTTTCAGAAAAATATTTTTCCTCTTGCAAATTGAGATTGTCTAAAATGGAAAGTGATATTTTTCAGAAATATTTTTTTATTTTTAAATTTGATATGCTGAGAAGGCAAAGGGTTGAAATTCAAAAACACAGTTAAAGCTGATAGCTAATGATAATTAAAGCTCAATTAAGAGATATATTGCTGTGGTTATGCCAATTGTGCCAGAAGGCATATGCCTCTTTGACTACAATTTCATTAGTCCAATGGAGGCATTTCATATTGATAAGCTACTGCCATATCTGCTGGTAAGTAGGCCTGAAATACTTGTATGGTCATTACTGATAATCTCGTCTAGGGTGGTCTCAACTGTAATGTTAACAGACGTGGTCACTTTTATAGGTTTATAAAATTTGCTATTAGCTTTGGAAGATTTTTTTCGAGCAGACGCAGCTCTCACTATGTAAAAGGTAATGGAATTGCGCCCCAGGCTCATTGTACGGTGAATAAACATGTTACAATAGTATTATTATTAATCACAGGTAGGAATGTTTTGATAGCAACACCACAAACTTAAGTCCTCCTGGTGTATCAGTGTTTTTATTAGAGCACACCACCTATCTTTTGGGGCTGTTAACAAATGCCCTCTCACTCATATTAACTAGTGGCAACGCTTTTCCAAATCTATGCCAAATGCACAAAGAAAGCACTCTCGATGCCAGTTAGGGCTAAAGTACACATTGAATAACATAAAGGGACACACCGATACATTTATAGAATGCATATTTCCTTACATTACTTCAAAGTACAAAATGAGGCACAGAAATTGAGGGAAGATGGTAAAGGAGGGAATCAGTCCAGTATAGACAGTAGGTATAAGTTTCAGCTCAAGCGCAGATGCCCCATGCTTTCTGACATCTCACTGGTGCAATTGAGCAGACAGCTAAACTGTTGGGTATATTTATACTTTCTTTGCGCTGAATCAGCGTCATTTTTTTAATGCTAATTCAGCGCAAACTTAACTCCATATTTATATTTTGATATATTGAAAAATATTGGAGTTAACGTAATTTTTTGGATGCGTGAAAACACCTTGTGCCAATGAGATGCAAGGTAGGTGTTCCCATCCAAAAAATGACTCAAAGCCCCTAGCGCCTTATTTATCCTTCCCAAAGGGAGGGAGGCGGCCCTAAATAGTGGCCCTAAGCCTGCATAGCACCATTATTTAATGCCTGGGTAAGGGCAGGCGTTAGGGGACCTGTGGACCCATTTCCATGGTCAAACACCATGGAAATAGCCCACAGGTGCCCACCCCAAGACCCAGGAACACCCCCACCCACAACAGAGGGACACCAGAGGATGGGGGGGACCCTATCCCAGGTAAGTAGGATAAGTAAAGATAAATATTTTAATCATGTTTTTAAAGTGCCATTGGGGGCCCTGAAAAGGGACCCCCTGCATGTCACGGGGTGCAATGGCCATGCCCAGGGGACACTTGTCCCCTTTGCTGGCCATTGGGGTGGTGGGCATGACTCCTGTCTTTTATAAGACAGGAGTCATGTGGAATGGATGGTTATGCATCAGGAAATGACAATAAGCTTGTTAAAGGCATTTTTTTTTGCTTCTAACCAGCCTAGCATCATTTTTTAGTGGAAACCCCCCTTCCCTCATACTGCCACCCCCACCCTTTGCGCCAGCTTGACAGTTTCCATAAATTTGGCATCTGGCTGGTGCTTTGGAATGACACAAGCCAGTGCTATATGTTTTACGCAAAACTCTGTTTGCGCAGTTTTGCGTCAAAAAGTATAAATATGGGACTGAGTGCTCTAGCACTGTTTGTGCTATTATATGTTCTGGTCTAGCAGACTACTCACATGCAAATGAGACTGTGACAGCTAACGAGCATGCCCTGAAAGCTGCTGTGTTGTTCATAGTCCTATTGCATATGGATGATGAAGGGTGCTGTAAAGACAGTCACAAGCAATAGGGCGATGGCATGCTGTTGTTTTTCTGCAGCAGTGACAGGCTAATGAGGACTAATCTTGCCAACCAAGTTAGCCATGTTGTTTTGTTTCATTTCAGTTCTTGAACTATATAGGTAGTGCAAACCTGTAACATCAAAAGGAGCATGGGATTAAATTACAAACACTATTATTCCAAAAATGAGACAAATTAAAAAAATACTCAATTGTATTCAGAGAATGAATCGCAACGATGGATCGCTATTGTTACAAATAAAGTTGTAAATATTTACTTTTCCACTTACACAAAAAGTACTGAGAAAATAAGCCACAATCATATGAAATAAATCACAATAGACATACTATATTACAAAAGACAGAAAGCAAACAGTATAGGACTCTTCACCGTCCACCGAACGTCCGACAGGAAGGTTGCTGCCACACAGGCTACCTCCCTGCCAGCCCAATTAAGAGTTTCCCACTAAGCTGGTGGTAGGAAACCGTGGTAAACAGGCTACAGCATTGTCACCGACACACAATCGAGCCAGCGGCAATGCTGTAGCCCGCAGGGTGCACCAGCACCCTAGCAATGTTCACCGTCTACAAGGCAGACAGTGAATATTGTGATGGTGCTGGGCAGGAGTGTCCCTGCACTGCCCATGCCAAGTGCATGGGCAGTGCAGGGACCCAACTGTGGTCCCCTGCACTGCCCATGCCAAGTGCATGGGCAGTGCAGGGACCCCACTGTGGTCCCCTGCACCTGTTCTCTGCCAGCCTTTTCATGGCGGTGTTACTGCTATGAAAAGGCTGGCGGAGAACAAGGTTGTAGTCCCCAGAACAGCACTGTTTGCAGCGCAGCGCTGGCGGATTTAGATCTCCACCAACTCCAGACCGCCGGGATCCAAGATCCTGGTCGAGCTGGCGGTTCCTTTAATGTGGCAGTTGGACCACCACATTTGCGATGGTCCACACCGCCACCACGAGTGTGGCAGTCTATAGGCCGCCACACTCGTAATGACCCCCTATATATCTAATGAAACATGCACCGTTGGACATCCCATCACATAGTCTAACTGTAAACAAATTCGAATGAGAAAGCCAATAAAAATATTGAGGTTTCGGTCCCCTTGTGATTGCGTTTTAGGACCAACATTAGACCAAGTCAGTGGTCTTTAGATAATTACATTTTTAGGAACTGAAAATTGAACATATTTCCACAAATTATTTGAACCCTATCACGTGCTTTTTTCCTTGCAGATGCAACACCAGATTACACAGCATCAATTTTTAATCTGTTAGCAAAACAAACTGCTATGGATTGTCAAGTAAAAAGTTGAGGAAATCAATGTTCATTGAAGTAAAATTCATTAGCTTACGTCAGTTATATTAATTTTTGTCTTTGGCAAAAAAACAAAAAAATTGACTCGTCCAATGTTATTAGTGCAACACCTCTTGATCAACCCCAATGTAACATCGAGACACTTCTTCAATTTATTTCTATCCTAATAATTTTAGTTAAGTACTTTTATGTTTGGATAACATTGATCAGCAAAGAAGTAAATTTTTTGTCCTTTCAGAATTCTGAGGTCTGGATCTTTAGAAGTAACCAAGAAACCTGTACTGATTACCTAATTCAACAACTATTTCAAAACTATCTTTTACAAAAACATCAAACGAGATTGCTTAATCATCTATCCTCTTACATCAAAAGTCTATAAAAATAATAATCCTTTCAGTATAAATTATGAACATAATTCCCTTATATCAATCTATAAAGACATAATTCCATTATACCAATCCAAGAGGGACTCATTTTCCCCTAACTCTAAAAGGCCTTCAGAACATTATCACAAAACAAACAATAATACTCACCTCAATTTTATACAAAAACTCCTTTGTACACTTTAAGGCTTCCATTTTTTAAATTAATTACCGTAAATGTGGTGAATGGCACTTAAGGCTTCTCCTGTGGGTGGCATCCATAGGATGTCCACCACATGGCAACTTCTAGCGAGTGGCACAGTCCAGGCCTTTGGAGATCTTCCATTGGTCACTTTTGTGTGAGGGGCAGGGTTGGATTAACTGTGGGGGCTCTGTGGGTTAACTGTGTCATTCTCACACTGTGGTCCTGCAGATTTTTATTTCTTGTTGCCCCTAGATAATCTGGCCTATGTTGGTGGTTGGTTTCTAATGGTGGAGAAAACTGAGGCAGTTAGAGAGACGCTCAGGGTTTTATCTGAAGCGTAAAAGGAGGATTTATTTCAGCCCTTCATACTTACTCAGTCTTGGGAGGATACGGAGTGGTCAAATCGGGCTGCAGCCAGTGGGGTTGCGATAGCGGTATCGGTGTGTTCGCCACCACAATTTAAAAATGAAAGCTCAAGGTGCTTGTTGTTAAGGGGTGGAAAGCGTACAGATGGCAGTAGGTGTAGCAGAAGCATTACAACTCTCACTGTGTGAGGAGCCAGTTTCATCTGGAGGAAGAGAAGGCAGGGATGCGTGCATACACTGGCAACAGCAGGTAGCACCCAGCAAGTGAAAGGCAGACCCCATGTGAATTGTTGGTGCTCAGTGATAGCAGAGCGTTGAGTCAGCACTGCCCGCGAATCGTGCAGTGATTGGAATAGGCTAGCTGGGGGCAGCAGAGTGCTTGTGCGTGTTATTTAGCATGAGCACTGAAGGGAAGAATGTGCTCATACTTAAGCGCCTACTTCACTGTAATATTCAACAAGAAGAGGCTGTCCCTAACTTAGAACAGGCACTCTAGGAGTTAGGTGCTCTTCAAAGTGGGAAGTTCGAATTGATACATGTCGCTCAAATATACTGGAAGGTGAACAAAGGGTGGCAGGTAGTAAAGAGGGCAGTGATATTCAGAATTTAGAGGTGAGTTTTATTAACTGTCAAGATGATAATTTTGGTATGGGTCACAAAGAGTACAGCAGTGAGTTTTTTCTGGGGTCATAGTGAGGCCCAAGGGGTTTCACATGTCAGTAGATTAGTTAGGGTCCCAGGTGAGGCTGATTTAACCCATAGTAGTACAGGTCAGGCTGAGTACAGGACCACAGTCCCTGCAGGTTGTGGCAGCTTGCAGGGCATCGGAGGGAGAATACTGCATGACACCACCAAATGCAGTGAAATCCAGGCAGCTGGGTTCACAGCGGCTTGGGGTGACTGGCCTGAAGAGAGGGAGGGATTTGGTGCAACCATCTTGACAGCGTTGAAGAAGAAGACTTCATCTGCACTGCTTCCTGGCTCGAAAAAAGGGGATTGGAAACATTGATAGGGATGTGGGTGGATAGGGAATGTCCTGGTGTGATTTCTACGCATGTGGAGGGGCATATGGAGTGTGAGTTGGACTATGACGAGGAGGAGAATGAATTGGAAGAAGGGGAAATACCATATGGGCAAGAGCATAAAGGGATCCAAAAAGTAGTGGGGACAATAAAGGGATGGGACACTATAATTCTTCCCAAAAGTCATATCTTACAGGCAGGGGATTCACAAGTGGAGTCACTGGAGAGAAGACGGTGTGTTGAGAGACCACAAGACAAAGGTGAACAAAGGCAGGCATCCCTAGAAACGGAAAGCAGAATGCAATCAGGTGAGACTCAATGGATTTGTAGCTTGGGAGGGAGTAATAGGAAAGAACATCACAAAAAGGTACACAGAGAAATTGGGCTGATAGAAGTGGACAAAGGTGCGGGTATTGAGAAGGTAGAAAAAAAAACAGGTAAGGAAGATACAGGGGCTGGCGCAGGAGAGGACACCACAATAAAGGGTAACACTGATGACACATCTATGTCGGTCATAGACAAAGAAGAGCAATCTAAAGAAGATGGGGTACAGAGTAAAACTGAAAGTTTGAAAAGACGGCCTTACATGGGATATCTATGCCTTATGGGGTGCATTTAGGGAATTCAACAAAAGAGAAGATTTGGAGGAGTGACTTTGTTGATGTGTACAAACTGTTACATAGAGAGATACAATCCAAGTAGGGTTCTAGAGAAGAGGTTTTGGAACTGGCAAAAAGACCCAGAGTACCCACCACAATAGTCACATGGTCACTGGCATTTTTAATATTTGCTAGTGTATAGTGGGAAACATTTCCCGAGAGTGCTGTGCCCGTAGTTAAATATATAGATACCATTTGTAAGGCCCATATGGAGTTTGAGGTTTTTGCATGGTTGTAGTATGACGAGGAGCTTAGGGCCCGTATGGTGCTTATACCTGATAAAACATGGGGGGAAGTGGACAATGAGCTATGGGTCCAATGGATGTACCCTCAGAGACCTCCTCTGACAATGCGCACTGCAAGTGGCTTGGCGGTTTCACACCGGCCTTTTCTCGGGAAACCCATCTCCGGGGAGAAGGGCATTGGGTAGAGGCCAATTCAGGTGCCTGCTGGAGCTTCAACATTGGTTATTGCCCAAGAAACCTTTGAATGTTTAAATGCATGTTCTAAATGCAGGGAAAAGCATGCAGTCCTCCTGTGTTTTGGGGAGCAGGCAAGGCAGGGGCAGGTAGAGATCCTTCCAGCCTGGTTACAAAGGCTTTTACGCCAAATAAGGTGGAATGTTTGGGCTATTGGTTGAGATTTTACCCTAACACAGATGAAGCAACAAGTTTAGAATGGGGTTTCACATAAGGTTTCAGAGTTGGATATCAGGGTCCTTGGACACGCAGGTTTGCAGAGAATTTAAAGTCATCATATAGTTATACATACACTGAGCAAGGAAATGGCAGTAGGAATGATGGCAGGTCCTTTTACAAACTTTGCTCGATTTAATGATTTCTCCCCTAGGTGTAGTACCCAAGAAAGCTATGAGCGAATTTCACATGATTCATCACCTGTCATGGCCCCAGGGTTTGTCAGTTAATGATTATTTAGCAAGGGAAGGTATTGCAGTGCAGTTTGCTTCAGTGGATGTAGCTATAGCCCTAGTCAGATCAGCGGGCCCAGGAGAGGAGTTAGCAAAATGCGATATCAAGTCAGCCTTTTGTCTGCTCCTAGTTCATACTATGGAATTTTGTGGTGCTTTACTTACAGAACACGTTATGAGTTGATTACCCATCATTTGAATGACTTTTTGTTTGTAGGTGCAGGAGGCACACAGATTGTGAGGTAGCTTTTCCGGATATGTTGGATGAGTATTGGGCATACCTTTGGGTTCCAAAAAAACAGAGGGTCTGTGTACGTCTTGTTTTTCTTGGAATTAAATTGGATACAGTTAAGATGGAGGCGAAGTTTCCAGAAGTGAAGGTTAAAGAAATTGTACATTACTTGAAGAAGCAATGATAGCAACTTAGCTACAACTAAAGCAAGTTTAAATACTGCTAGGTCATTTACATTTTGATTGTCGTGTTGTAGGAGCAGGCCTTTTTGTAAGCTGCTAGGTTTTGCTTTGTCAGGAGCTAATCCACCAACAATAAAGAACTGGCACTGGGAGGGAGGCTCTGCATTCTGCCAGAGCACCCTGAACTGCAAAGCATGCTGAGTACACAACCGCAAAGCCCCGCCTCCCCCCATGAACTGATCTGCTCCCCATCTCCCATGCTGTAGTGGAAACTGGAGCTAGTGAAGAGAACTGAAACTGGCCAAGAGAGTGACCACCCACTGCCATGGTAGAGAGAGCAGTCACTCAGTCAAGCTCCGGCTGCTTAGAAAGCAGAGACAATGTCAAAAGGGTGCTTATACAATGCACCACTACACTAAAGAGACCACGACACTTTGCTCTCCTGAAACCCAATGGCCACAGATGGTCCATCGAGGAGTATGTCACACTGAGTGATCAACCCTGCCAAAACCACACAAACCTACGCAGGATCCGGCACAATCTGGAGGTGCAAGTACCAACCCCTCAGCAAAGAGGCGGTGGAATAGAAGTGACCCATCATTGCTGCTCTACAGTGGGCCAGAGGCAGTTCAAGGAGTGTCCTCACTCACACTGCCTCAAGACTGAGTTGGCAGTGACTCACAACAGGCAAGAGGAGAGTCGCACACCCGAGTGGCAAGCTGCCACCACACAACATGGAGAAAACACTTAGGGGGTCATTCTGAGTTTGGCTGGCGGCAGTTGCCGCCAGCCAAACGGGAACTGCCTCTTGGCCGCTCCGCTGTCAAAAGACCGCGGAGGCCATTCTGGCTTTCCCGCTGGGTCGGCGGGTGCCTGCCAAAGGAGCGCCCGCCAGCCCAGCGGGAAAGGCCCTGCAACATTGAAGCCGGCTCCGAATGGAGCCGGCGGTGTTGCAGGGGTGCGACGGGTGCAGTTGCACCCGTCGCGATTTTCACTGTCTGCAATGCAGACAGTGAAAATCTCTCTGGGGCCCTGTTAGGGGCAGTGGCATGGGCAGTGCAGGGGCCCCCAGGGGCCCCACGACACCCGTTCCCAGGGGGCCCCACAACACCCGTTCCCGCCATCCTGTTCCTGGCGGTACAAACCGCCAGGAACAGGATGGCGGGAAGGGGGTCGGAATCTCCATGGCGGCGCTGCTTGCAGCGCCGCCATGGAGGTTCTGCCCAAGCAGGGAAAATCCGGCGGGAAACCGGAATGGGCAATGAAGCACCGCCAGCCTGTTGGCGGTGCTTCCGTTGCCCCCGGCCCTGGCGGTCTTGTACCGCCAGGGTCGGAATGAGACCCTTAGTCCTTGGACAGGACTGGACCTGGGAGATGTCTTCACAAAAGGAAGACGTGTGGCCAGATGCCACATCAGGGCAAATGAGAAGAGCGTGTGGCACAATGTCACGCTGTGAAGAAGGAAGGAATGAGAAGAGAGAATATTGTGGTACAAAATCTGTCACATTGGAACACTTTGAGACCACAGAAGTACAAGAGCGGAGACCACAGGATGAAGAAATGGAGGTCTCGAGCCACTACCCAAGAGTGCACCTACAGACAGGCCAGCCACTGGGCTGCAGCGACGTCACTGGAGGAGGTTCACCTGGAGTACCGAACATAAGATGACTGCATGTAAACCTCATACTTGCCCCAAACGTCACAGTGCGACTGTCCAGCCACCTGTTGTTGCGACCCTACTCCCTCGTGCTACAGCACTCTCATGCGTAATGCTACAATACAATGGGATATGCTTGCAGTGTTCATGAATTAAGGTATTCATGCATTTGATGGAGTCATCACATTGTGTTTCTCCGTGGTGCCCTTTTTTCAATATGTATACATGGTTCACTTTGTTAAATCACAGTCGGTTGAACCAAATTATGTGAAAGAACATTACTTTGTTTTTTAAGTAGTCACCAAGTGCTATGAGCATATTGCATGGCGACTCACCCTTGGCTACACGAAAAGCAGCAAGCGGAAGAACACATGACTCATCCTTGATTAATCACAGCAAATGGAAGAAAACATGACTCATCCTTAATTAATCACCACCACGTGTTATGTACATATTGCAAAACCATGATGAGTACATCCTTCACTAATAACCACCAAGTGTTATGTGCATAGTGCAAAAACAGGATAACTCATCCATAGATACACAAGCAATTCAGCCACTCACGAGGACAACAACAGGAGGTGACTCATGCCCCCAACAAGACTATTTAACCCAGGCCTTTCATTGTGCCTGTGCTTGACCTTATCTCTATTCCTTACCTGAATCTCCAGTTTCCTGTAGCCTGGCAACGGACTCGCCTTCCTTCGACTGGTGTACCTCTTCAGCATTGGGTCCCTGGACGACCCATCTCCCGGCAACAATTCACCACGCAGCATAGGCTCTATGCCTCCTGATCTGCAGGAAGAAGGAAAATGGACAACAACTCAGTAGTAACAAACACGTCGACACGCATTGTGCGAGGTTTGACGAACAACCACCCAGCGCAAACACAGTATGACTTATTTGGTCCTTTTTAGGAAAAGCGATCGACTGTATAATGGTCAATAATCTTTTGGCAAAGTTTTTGTAAGAAAGACTGAGTAGTATCAGAAATCCAGAGCGCTTCAATTTACTGTTTTGTGTTGTCTGCAAACAATTGACTCTTGAACAGTTCTTGATTTTATATGTTTAAAAAATAATTGATAATTATTGCTAACCAAGACTTTCTTGGCTGCTGCGAAGAAACAGGAGCCAAGATTTGGTGAAAAACGTGGGTATATTTTCTGCAGGAACTTTCTTCGGTCTATGTCCTGTTTGGGACAAAAGTCATTATATGCGATGAAAGCCCCAGTTGAGAATTTAGGGACTCTAACCTGTATGTCCTTTGACATGTTTTGTGGCATAAAATCAAAGCTGTGTTTGGAAGAGCCTACACGCTAGAAAAACTAATTGTACCTCTTTTTACAGACCTGTTCCCATGATTGAGTCCTGCTAACCAAAGGAACCCTATGCCTGTTACAACACATCCTATCCACCCCTCCCTGCCGGGACCCAAGTGCTTCATTTTTACTCTCTTTCTCCTCCAAACCCCCTTCCCTTTGGAGCCTCGCCCGGTGCAACGCTTAGCTAAAAGAATCACTGCAATAATGTCCAGGCCCTAGCCTAGAGGGAGTTGGGCCCATATTCCCCCCATGGGAACAACCTGGGAAATGCCAGTGAGTGGCTTGTGACACCTGTCACCGGCTGCTTGAAGCTGACAGCATCACTGCCAATCAATCGCACACGATGTAGGAGAAGAACTGCACAACAAAGTGATGAGTCACATGGCTACGAAGTCCCTCAAATTTCCCTCATTCCAACAACATCAACACCTTGTGCCAAGGTCTCTTAACTGTAAACATCATCATTACCAGGTGCATCATCCGAACCACCTAAGGAGCATCACACCACTAGAGTGGAGCCATATGTCTGCAAAACAACCAGAGATTAACAAGACACCTGGTACCGTAGGATGCTGACCACCCAGAAATCTACTGTGAGCCCCTGTGGACCCAAGACCTGCTGAAGTGAGCATACTCAACCATTGAACCATTCAGCCTTGAGGTTTCACAAGGTTTGGGCATGGCCCTGTTGGGAGGTCTGCAGTGACTCCTTGGCACATCCTATAAGAGGCCCGCACAGCTCACGCAGTCCTGTGGCAATCCAGGGGCAAAGCCGTCAAGGGAATTCTGTTGAGAGGGGAATCCCAACAAGAGAGATGTGCCAAAAGTAGTTCCACCCAAAGACAATCAAATGAAGGCCAGTGCACCTGAGTCCTAATGGCTAGAGCACACCCTTTGTGAATGCATGAGTGACTCAGATGTAGTCTTGTTGGCAGTTTCTCAGTGATGCCTTCACGTGGCCTATGAGAGGCCCCACACAGTCCACTCAGTCCCGTTGCAGTCCAGCAGAAAGGGCCTCAAAGAAGATTCCTGTGAGAGGGGAGTCCTGGTATGAGAGAGAAGTCTGAAGCTGCTTTACCATCGGGAGCGGGGAAGCATCATGGTCTTCAAGAAAGACTCCCATTCATCAATGTTGTTCTCAGTCTTGGCAAGTTCTTACATCCATGGAGCCTGAGCCCCTTCAAAGAGATCTCTGCAGTGGACTCACCCACCAATCCTGATCCACCCACATTGAACTATGTCAATAGACTCCACTGCTAAGGATGCAACATCACAGCGGATTTTGTAAATAAACTCCAATACCGTGAAACCAGTCAGGACAGGACTAACAGTGCGCAGGTAGACTGCAACCTCATGGACAGGTGATTGAGAAATCCGGAGGTCATCAGCACTGCCATTCATCCCCAGAGCAGTCTGGTTAAACTACAGAGGCATGCAAGAGACTCAGTGGTGTGTTGTTGGGTTGTTTTGTTCTCTCCTACAGGTTGGAATCGTTTGTCCATTTTCAATAAAGTTTGGGAGGGATGTAGTGTCCTGCTGGCCACTTTCTTGCATTTCCACCAGCCACTCTGGTGAGGGCTGGCTTCCACACTCACCCCACACTCATCCATTACAGGCGTCGCCAGTCAGGTGACCCTGCCAATAAAAAGGGGCCAGGCACACACACCGTGGGACATAATGAATAACATGCAAAGGGGTGTCCATGTCATCATTTCTTATAGAGTGTGGGCCTAGGACCCACAACATTACAAACAGTACAGAAAAAGAGTTGAGGCCGCCATATATGTGTCCATTGTATACAGATCTTTCCCCAGTCTGACGTATGGGTTGCGAGAGATAAAAAAGGGCCTTCAACCTTATAGTGTAATTTTCCTTGATATCGAAGTGCTGGCACCAATTTGTGTGGGTCAGGTTCTTGGAGCACACAACTTGAAGTAGGAGGATGGCCCTGCAGAATTGTGAAGCAAAGTAGAGGAGAACAGACGTGTGCTGGTCGGGCTTTCACAAATGAAATATCTTCCTTTAGGCATGAAATAAGCATGAACGTCAATTCAGTAAAAGGCCAGGTGTAGCGACAGTGACGCCTGTTTCTCCACGCTCAGTGTGTTAATTTATTTCAAAGAAAACAGCACACTAGAGAGGAGGCAGATTTTATAGTGCAAACAATTAAGTTAGCTTCACCTGCGATTTATGTATTTGAAGAACTAGTCCCCATTCTATTTCCTCATCCAACATGGTGCCCATGTTTATGTATTTCAATAACTAGCATCAACTTGTTTCAATTCCTCATCCGGGATACATTTCTGATGGTGTAGTAGGTGCTGCATGTATGCTCCATTGAGGAATTGGAGAACACATGCAGTGGGACGATATTGTGTGGTTATGTGTCATAAGCTTGATGCACAAAGGTTTTTCGGGCAAAATGGTGAAATAACCAGAACAAGTAAGATTGAAAGGCTATGTTTATTAGGACAGGTATGCAGTTACGAAACTCATTAAAACATTTTACAATTTAAAATTAATCGCCTCACTAATATAATAAACAAATCGTAACACTCCCACCTCTAAACCTCTCCCCAACAATAAAGTCCCCAAACCTTTATTAAAACTTTCAATCTTCATTATCCCCTTTCTTTCATCCACTGACCTTCACACGTGACTCAACCATGGCTCCACTATGTTCCCTCTGTCAAAGCCTAATCTGCAACGTCCCCAACCCTTCCGGCCGGTCACCCCACTTTCAGCCACCAGGAAAAAACCCTGCCAAGTATTTTTTTTTCCTGTCCCCCACCCCCTTTTTGCACAACAAGAAATCAATGTACCCCTAATCTCTTGTAAAGAAAAATACTGTCGCCAAAACAGCTAGCACTGCTAAAATGCATCCGGACCTAAAAAATACTGGCTGTCACCACAACAGCCTAATATTTGTTAGCATCAAAATTAGCCTTGGCTAAAGTCAAAGCTAATTTTTCCCTTATTTCAAGTAGATATAGTTCATTGCCCACAAAGGGGATGTGAACTCCATCCTGTCTAAAAAATTAGAAATCTTATTTTTTGATGTTGCATGTTCCAATCAACCTATACCCCTCTTCCTGTAAAAACACTGTATTTCCCAGTTAACTCTGGGTCTCACTCCTTCAGCAGCAGTAATCTTAACAGCACCTCACCAAACTCTTCTATGAACCAAAGCTGTTAGTAAAATGTTTGTCCCAGCCAAAGATTGCCCAATAATATTCAGATCTTTCCTCATCTCTTTTATCAGACCCAAACCCAAAAATTGCATCTGATCATTTTCACCTAAATGTAAAGATAAAACATTGGGGCACACTCTAACTGACACCAAATTAAATAAGCAAGGTAAACTTTGACCCCATTTCATTCCCCCCACCAATCTTTGTTTCGTCGCTGCAAAAACTCAAATTCCTTCCAAAAGGACGGTTATCTGCTTGCTTCACAGCCCATTTAAAATAAGAGTGTATGACTATCCAGATGGAAAGAAAAGCCACCCTGGTCCTGCCACACAACCTGAAATGAGAAAGAAGAGCTAACAACCACGTACAAGCTAAGCATCCTCAGTCTCCCTAATATCCCGAAGACAGCAATCAGATGACTAATGTCCTAATCATTTTACCTCATTAAGAGAAAACCCCAACCTGGGTGCTTCAGAAGCAGCGCCAATTCTAAAAGATTGAGTGCCAAAACAGAAAGGATCTTCACCAAAATGACATAACTGCTTTCTCATCACCCCCAGAACCTGCAATGCAAGCAGCCACAGGCTATCTTGGTGAGCAAAAACCAGCCCTAATACCGCCTGCTGCTTTGAATTCTTGCTAAGTAACCACTGGACACACCAACCCATTTATTTTGTTTAGTAGCACCTTTGCCCCCTTACTTCTTTGGTCTGTTTTAGATCACTCTAGAAAGATCTCTATTGTTTTACCTGTCACTGTTATATTTTCTATTCCCAAACCCCCTGAAGTGCCTGTTCCTAAGAGCTCGGATATCCTAAATGCACCACAAAACAACCAAGATTTGCACAACCTGAATCACAACTGCTCAAAAGAAGAAAAGCATATGGAAGCAAGGCCCTTACCATACGAAACAACAATTTCATAGAGATAGGATCCCTATTTAAATGATCTCTCTGATTTTCTTTAGTCCTGCCTTGTAACATTATCCTACCCATCTCACCAACTGAGGGCTCACAGCCCCAGAATAACTTGCCATAAAATCTTAAACCAGCTAATTTACCAGCAATCGTGGTGTCTAGAATTTTCTTATCCATATTACTCATAAAACGTAATGCATCATCTCTGCGTAGCAAGCAACTTTGCTCATCCTGACGCTTACGAAATGCCCCTATCCTCAGAAATTCTTCCCATGCTCTTCTGTAAGACATTCTAGTACTCACTGCCAGAGATCTTTCAACAAGTTCAAGCATTCTCAATCTGCTAGCTCCCATACCTCCTGCTGCACCTGTGTTTCCTGCAAATCTGCTCCTGGCACCAAACCACAAATCAACAAGTTCAAACATTCTCAATCTGCTAGCTCCCATACCTCCTGCAGCACCTGTGTTTTCTGCAAATCTGTTCCTGGCACCAAACCACGGATCAACAAGTTCAAGCATTTTCAATCTGCTAGCTCCCATACCTCTTGCTGCACCTGTGTTTTGTGCAAGTCTGCTCCTGGCTCCAAACCACGGAATCTGCAACTAAGAATGAGACAATATGTCTGAAATATTATTGTCCACGCCTGGCACATGCTTGGCTCGGTACGGAGTTCCCTGTGCCACTGATGGAGATCTCCACACGTGGATAGGATTTAGTAGTAAATGTGGGAAGGACAAGGGAGTAGAGGAAAAATAGGAAATAAATACTTCAAAAGGAGGGTTACGGAAAATTGAATGTGTTTAGGGAGGGGCATGCTAATACAAAACACACAATCACATAAGAGTAAAACAATTACAATTCAAACAATACACATTTAAATCTACTACAAAAGTACTAAACAAGACAGGCTTAAATATACTGCAGCCCAGCCTTGTAGTAAGTCAAGCACACAATATGGCAAATAAATTAAAAGAGGCAGGGAACAACACTAACACATAGACAATCATAACATAACGTAAATTAAATTAACCAACATTTTAAATAAATGAATATTTTATTTGATATTTAATATTAAGTAATGTTTTATAATGTGAAGTTCTAAATGTTCATTTTTCAATATGCATACAAACTTTTTAAGACCATATGTCGTAAATGATAACATATTTTTTGAAAAAATTGAAATAATACACAACTTGCATCAAAGATTGTGAGGCAATAAACACATTGGATACTGTATAGTATGGAAGAGGGAAACTTAATATTTTAATTAATTTTATGTACTTAAAAATATTTAACAAAAAAATAAAAAAAATAAACACTTTAATGTGGAATGATCTGTTGAGATTTAGTGCATGTTTTGTCTTTTGGTACTGTAATATTTTTACATGAATAGGATTTAGGGAAATGTGTTTTAAGTGTTTTGATAAACATATTTATTTTTATTAATATAAAATTGTGAAAATCTCCACAAACAGGGAGAAGTTTACTAATGGCAACGTTATGCTAAGGGTAACTATACTCATGTAAATAAAGTTATAGAAGTCACCACCCCCTCATTTCAGGGCGTGGCGACTCCTACGCCTGTGTTCGTAAATCTATACATGGAACTGGTGAATTCCATCCATGAGGAGGTTTACACCAAGGTGTAACTTTACATATGAGAACCAATCTGAGAACAGGTCCAAAGTGCTCACTTCTGTTTTCTGGTTGTGTAATTTGTTATGTACAGCATAGCAATATTTAGCTATTATTGATTTTCAAATCTATTACAATCTCTGGGTACCAATAAAACCACGTTTTCAGTATTTGTCTTCCTTACCCAACATAGCTTTTACTCGCTTTTTATGCTAGCAGTGTCAAGGCTCTTTTTCATTTAACAGTGCTGAATAGACTTAATTTTACTCATTTATTTTATTTACCTGTTTGTTCCGACCGAAGTGATAAAACAGTTTTACATTCTTGCTAATATTTAACTTTCTGCTAGTCCTAACTAATTGCCTTTCATTTGTTTTCAATGAATATATTGCTCAAGGCCTCAGAAATTTGGCAAATATGTTTTCCTCCCATATCCATTAGCTTTTGCAGGTCATCCCACCACTGGGAAGCCCAGAATGGACTGTATCCTCAAGTCCATCAGGCTGGGGAACACCCTGACTACATTTCTGAGACCTTGATTTGGTGGCATGCCAATAAAGCCAACTAATTGTAGGGAGGAAACATTGATTTGATAAATGATTTTTATTTAATGTATTGAATCCAACTTGGATATCCCTTAATTCTGACATAGATCTGGCCTTGGGGGGCTATGTTGAAAACCCTTACCAATGGGTATATATTGGAACCACGAGTGCTTCGAGCACCCATGGCTCAACAACGAGGTCGGAACAACAACCTCGTTCTTATCACTAATGCCTTTACCATGAATGCGTTTACAACAATTTTCTGTTGTAAACGCATTCCTGGTAAAGGCATTAGTGATCAGCATGCACGGTTCCAGCATGCTTTCCCCCTAGCCCCCCACCCCCCAAATATTACTGCGACCCCCCCTATCCCCACAACTACCCCAACCCCCACCCCCAAAATTACCACAACCACAACCCCCCTCCCCTAAAACCTAAACACCCCAACCCCCAACCCACCCCTTAAACCTAAACCCTGACCCCCCTCTCCCCCAAACCCTAATCACCCCCAGCCCCCACCCCACCCCAAAAACTAAAAATACCCTGAGTCCCCACCCCCACCCCCGCCCCTAAAACCTAAACACCCCTACTCCCCAACCCACCCCTTAAACCTAAACAATGACCCCCTCTTTCCCCAAACCCTAATCATCCCCAGCCCCCACCCCACCCCACCCCAAAAACTAAAAATACCCGAGTCCCCACCCCAACCCCCACCCATAAAATCTAAACCCCCCAACCCACCCCTTAAACCTAAACAATGACCCCCTCTTTCCCCAAACCCTAATCATCCCCAGCCCCCACCCCACCCCAAAAACTAAAAATACCCGAGTCCCCACCCCAACCCCCACCCCTAAAATCTAAACCCCCTAACCCACCCCTTAAACCTAAACCCTGCCCCGCTCTCCCCCTAAACCCTAATCACCACCAGCCCCGCCCCACCCCAAAAACTAAAAATACCCGGGTCCCCACCCCTAAAACCTAAACACCCCAACCCCCCCAACCCACCCCTTAAACCAAATCCCTGACCCCCCTCCCCTCCAAACCCTAATCAACCCAAGCCCCCCACCACACCCCCCCAAAAAAACAGCCCCAGTCCCAGCCCAACTTACCTCTTCCTTCACCGCGTCAACTTCGACTCCCTTTTTCTGTACCTCAACCACACATGTACGTGGTTCAGAAATGTGTGGTTAAGGTACCAAAACCAGGAAGTCGTGGAAAACAAAAGCGTTGTTTCATTTTAGTTTTTCACGACTTCGTGGTTTCAGAGACGTTGTTCCGGGTCTTTCCCCTGACCAATATGTATGTCCCCAGGGAGGCAATCTGCTGCTATTAGTTCTGGATTCTGTGTCTTAGCGGTGACACGTGTTCACAGCTCTCTGTCATAGTTGCATTCAGCGCGACCTCTGGCAGCCTTATGAACACCGTAACAGGGGCATCCTACTTGACCTTCAATGTAACAAAGGCCCTCTTGGTATGCTTAGTGTTCTCCAGAGCCCAAGCTAACTCTGCCCATATCCCCCAAAGTATTCATGAGTTGGTTCTCTAGGGAGGGTGGCATGTTGCTTCTTGTAATAGCAGTTGTGACCAGTATTATACACACAGATCTCTGTAAGCCATAACTATATTGACCCCCATAAATATCTCTGCCCTATATTAGCTACACCAGATACCAGACCCCCATATTCCACTAGTCTGCATGTTGCTTCTCTTTTACCTCATTATTCCACACCACACTCCCAGACATAAGCTGCTTCTGTGATTATACACTCTAGCCTGCAAATTCATATAATTCCATGCAGAAGGTATTTTAACCCAGTTAATAACCAAGTTACCTGATCAGTGTAACAGAAACTCTGCCTCAGTATTCACTGCCCACAATGCATCATACGTATGTTTACTGCATCCTCCAATAGTGCATACTGCTTCTCGCTAACAACCTATCCAGTCACCTCCAGAGACCATACGTCCCCCTTTCTACTGATACATGAACCTAGTGACCTATCTCTGTCTTTTGATCAAAGAACCTCCTGCCTTAATATTGACTTTAACAAAACCCCACTTATCTTTGTTCACGCCTTCACTCTGTGTTTGTTTCCACCCCCAGGTGACCATATGCTCACCCTGCTTTTCCTGTAGAAGGAGACGTTCCCTGCTTCCAGTACTGGACGACATTACCTCCCAGTTCCACTTAACTCGATCAAATATTGTCTGTCCTTGCCTTGTGATGACTGTACAAGACTAACTCAGTGGTCTGTCCTTGCCTTGTGATGATTGTACAAGAGTAAATGACTAGTCTGTCCTTGCCTTGGGATTATTGTACAACAGCCTTCTGATTTACAATTCACTCATTCACAACATCACCTCGTGCATCCGATCACCTTGACGTGGTTTTCTTTCATATTTTTAAGCACAAGTATTTGAGATACACACCACATAACCGCTTCTGTGGTGGTTAATTTTCAGTGCCAGCCATCATTATCCCACTAACATTCAGAACGTGTTTCCAGAAATGTATTCTGCCCCTCTTTTTGTTTGCTCTCTCCACAGATTACATTTTTCTCACCCATGGATTACATTTTACTCAGCCACTCTGTTGTGCACCCGATTACTTCAGAATTTCCTTCATATCAACCATTTTCCCCACTCACGTCTTGGCCAGGTTTTTCCTGGCAAAATGGGGATGAGGAAATATTGCAGGAATGTAGTGACGTGCACTGTTCATCAAGTTGCGGGTCCAGCTGCCCATTAGCACCTTACCAGGATTACTGCGGTACTCAGAATGAGGTGCTTAGAATGATCTGGTATCACTCTGACTGCTGGGAACATAATCCTAATCGCTGTTCATAGTTGTGTGGACTTCCGCAAAGGCAAAAAAGCTTGGAAGAGTCCCAGTAACTGGTAGGTAAGAGATCCTCAACCACCATGAGTCTGGTTTTATGTTGGAAAATATCACAAGCAAAATGCTGATTAACTGACAACCAAAATATCGTAAAGGTAAATACATAAGTAAGTTTACACTTAGGGGGTCATTCAGACCTTGGCGGACGGCGGAGGCCGTCCGCCAAGGTACCGCCGACAAATGACCGCACCGCGGTCAAAAGACCGCGGCGGCCATTCAAACATTTCCGCTGGGCCGGCGGGCGCTCTCCAAAAGAGCGCCCGCCGGCCCAGCGGAAATGCCCCTGCAACGTGGACGCCGGCTCAGAATTGAGCCGGCGTAGTTGCAGGGGTGCGACGGGTGCAGTTGCACCCGTCGCGTATTTCAGTGTCTGCAACGCAGACACTGAAATACTTTGTGGGGCCCTCTTACGGGGGCCCCTGCAGTGCCCATGCCATTGGCATGGGCACTGCAGGGGCCCCCAGGGGCCCCGCGGCACCCCCTACCGCCATCCTGTTCATGGCGGGTTTCCCGCCATGAACAGGATGGCGGTAGGGGGTGTCTGAATCCCCATGGAGGATTCAATGGGGCAGCGGTAAACCGGCGGGAGACCCTTTCTGACCGCGGCTGAACCGCCGCGGTCAGAATGCCCTTGGGAGCACCGCCAGCCTGTTGGCGGTGCTCCCGTGGTCGGTGACCCTGGCGGTCACCGGCCGCCACGGTCAGAATGACCCCCTTAATCTTCTCAATTCCGTATGTACAATCGATGAAACTATGTAGATGCTGACTTCAGAGCTGGGGACCCAGGTTTGACTCTCGGCACCAGCTAAACATCCTGTGATTCTAGGCATATCACTTAGGCCCTCGTTACAACCCTAGCGGTCGGTGATAAAGCAGCGGTAATACCGCCAACAGGCCGGCGGTAACAAATATGGAATTATGACCACAGCGGACACTACTCACAAAGACAGGCACTTTAACACACCGACCGCCACGGCAGTAGCAACAAGCACCGCGGCGGTAACCGCCAACAGCCAGGCGTATTTTTTTTTACCGCCCACTGTATTACAACAGGCCTATCTGCATCCTTTTCCACGGCGGTACCAACGACATCAAAAGCACAGCGGAAACAGTGCACAAAAGCGAGACGACTCACCCCTGGAGACTCAAGGAAGAACCACGCCGCCATGGAGCCCGAGTTGCAGGTGTTCCCCATGCTCATCTATCTCCTTCTTCACCATGAATACCAATGTCGGCGAAGACGACTGCCGCCTAGCACACAAGGGAGGGGGGAGGAAAAAGAGAGTGACACACACATGCAACACCTCCACCCCCAACACCATACACACAATCTACCCCGTACCCCTCAGGAATAATGCAAGGACAAAAGGAATTGATTAAAGTGAGTGTAATAAGATAAAATGCTAGAAAATTGTGCTTCAAAATCAAAACAGTATATACATATATACAAATGGAGGGACACAGCCCAGTTCACAATGTCCGTGGGCCACAGGGCCACATCACATAGGCCAAGGCCCCACTTGACTCCTGCAACAACACAGAGAGAACACTGCAGGGGCATCAGGTCGAAAATACACAGGCACCTCAGGGGGATGGGGAACGGGGGGCACCTCAGCCAGAAGATGGAACAACACCACTGGTCCTGGAGGGGGAAAGATACCCATCACACTGTCCTGGGGAGTGCAAAGCCACAGTCTCTCTAATGGGTGGTCTGCCCACATCTTGGTCCTGGGGAGTGCAAAGCCACAGTCTCTTTAGTGGATGGTCTGTCCACATCTTGGCCCTGGGGAGTGCAAAGCCACAGTCTCTCTAGTGGGTGGTCTGCCCACTGCCTGGTTCTGGGGAGTGCAATGCCACAGTCTCTCCAGTGGGTGGTCTGCACACATCTTGGTCCTGGGGAGTGCAAGCCACAGTCTTTCTAGTGGATGGCTTCTCCACTGGTTCTGGAGTGGGCTTTGTGCCCAGTGTGCTTCATCCTGGCAAGGAGGGGGTGAGTGGATGGCTTCTTCCACTGGTTCTGGAGCGGGCTTTGTGCAGAGTATGCTTCATCCTGGCAAGGAGGGGGTGAGTGGATGGCTTCTTCCACTGGTTTTGGAGGGGGCTTTGTGCCCAGTGTGCTTCATCCTGGCAAGGAGCGGGTGAGTGGATGGCTTCTTCCACTGGTTCTGGAGGGGGGCATTGTGCCCAGTGTGCTTCATCCTGGCAAGGAGGGGGTGAGTGGATGGCTTCTTCCACTGGTTCTGGAGGGGGCCTTGTGCCCTGTGATGCAGCACATGGGGAGTGAAAGGTCACAGACTCTCACCTGGGTGTCACACCCACAGGATTTGCAGGGGCCAGGACGCACTACAGTCCATGGAGGCAGGACTACACACTGCCCGCCGGCGGTAACGGCTGCTCAGTGGTGGCAGTAGCTGGGCTGGTGTTGGTGCTGGCAGTGCTGGGGGGAGGCTCCTGCCCGTCCCCTGCAGCCTCGGATGGCTGCCCACTGGGGCTGCTGGCAGTGCTGGCAGCGGTGGGGGGAGGCTTCTGCCCATCCCCTGCAGCCTCGGATGGCTGCCCACTGGGGCTGCTGGCAATGCTGGCAGCGGGGGGGAGGCTCCTGCCCATCCCCTGCAGCCTCAGATGCCTGCCCACTGGGGCTGCTGCTGCTGGCACTGCTGCAGGCAGCGATGCAGGTGGCGGTGCTGGTGGCAGTGCTAGTGTCTGGAATGCCCGTAGTGGGGGGAGACTCCAGCCCTTCCCCAGCAGCCTCGAACGGCTGAACCGCCATGGTTGGTGGTGGGGACTCAGAATCAGTCCCTGCACCAGGCCTCCTGACCTCCTTGCCCTTCCCAGCTTGTGGTGCCTCTTTATCCTTCCCCCTTGGCGGCTGGTGGTGCCTCCTTTCCCTTGTCCTTCACAGCTGGTGGTGTCTCCTTGCCCTTCACCTTGGCAGCCAGTGGTGCCTCCTTGCCCTTGCCCTTCACAGCTGGTGGTGCCTCCTTGCCCTTCACCTGGGCAGCCGATGGTGCCTCCTTGCCCTTGCCCTTCACAGCTGGTGGTGCCTCCTTGTCCTTCCCTTTGGCAGCTGGTGCAGGCACACTGTCAGTGGTTATGGCTGGTTCCCTGGAGCCTCTCCCACCTGCAGTAGCTGCCGACACTACTGTGGCTGTGACTGGGTGGCTGAGGTGCTAGCCTGGGTTCTGACCACCATGGCCTGACGTGAAGGACAGGGAGAGAGGGGTAGGGAAGAGGTCAACGGCGGAGAGGAAAAGCTTCTTAGGGACACTGGGGTGGGAAGAGGGTGAAGGTCTGGGAGGGGAGGAAGAGGGAGCGGTTGTAGGAGGTGTCAGTCGGCTGTGTTTGGGTGCAGGTGCATGGGCAGGATGCTGTTGTGAGGTGGATGGCTCTTGGGTGTCTGAGTGCTTGTGCGTTTGTGTACTTTGGGAGGAGGGGCACAAACACAGTGGGAGAAGACACAGGGGACGTGTGCATGGATGTGAGGGTGGTGACTGCCAGGGAGGGGTGTGTAGTGATAGGCGTGATGGTGATGGAGGTAGTGGATGAGGATGTACTGCATGCAGGTGTGAGTGGAGATGCTACTGGGAGGGTGATGGACGAGGAGGAGGAGGAGGAGGAGGAGGGGGAAACAGTGGAGGCAGTGGATTTTGGTGTGTCTGATTCTGGATGGTGTTTGTGTGCGTGCCTGTAGGATGATGTGTGGTGCTTCTGTTTGCCTGAGCCACTTCTGTGTGTTGTCTTGGGTGCATGCTGGTCTGAATGTGTGCTTGGGATAGGTTGGGGTTCAGGGGAATGGGACTGGGTAGAGGAAGTTGGAGCGGGGAGGCTAGAGACAGGGACAATGGCTGCCATCAGGGAGGAGGTCAGAGCCTGGATTGATCTCTGTTGGGCCGCCATGCCAGAGTGAATGCCCTCCAGGAATCCATTAGTTTGTTGCATATGGCTTGCCAGCCCCTGGATGGCATTCACTATGGTTGACTGCCCAACAGAGATGGATCCCAGGAGGTCAATAGCCTCCTCACTCGGGGGGTGAGCTAACTGGGGCAGGGCGTGAGGTGCCTGGGGCGAAGAAGATGCCCACCCACCTGGGTGAGCGGGCATGGGAAACTCACTGAGGGGCTGCTGGGAGGGCGGTGATGGTACGGGGGTGGCGGCTGTACCTGTAGTTGGGATGGCCACAGAGGTGCCCGCCACCACCAGGAAGCTTCCATCAGAGGAGGTATCTCTGTCCGAACTGTCCCCTCCTGTCTTTGCCATGGTGCTCCCCTTGCCCTCCGTCCCACTGGTACCCTCACGGTCGGTGGATTCGGCCTCCTGGGCCATGTGGAATGCAGCTCCCTCTGTCGCCGGTGCCTCTGCTCCTCCGCCAGATGATGCTAATGCACGCAAGGACAGAGTGACAAACCAAAAAGGGGGGGGGACAAAGGATACACTTGGTCAGTGGCTGCACCAACACCATAGTTGGCGTACACAGCACACTCACAAACGGAACAGGTCTGCGCACTATGCAATGCACTACCAGTCACAATGGTAGTCACCAGCCCTAGGACAGGAATACCTAAGGCCAGTAGCAGCATACCTGAGACCCACAGACCCCTGTCCAGTAGTGGATGCCTACTAGCTTGGTTGGAGGAATTTTACATCAGAACCCTGCCCACCATGGGACCTACCATGCAATATTCAGTCTGGCCTACGGGCACCCACTGGCCCACATCCCCCACCCCAAGAACACCTCACCACGCGCAAGTTGTAGATTTGGAAACTGTTCTCACCCCCTTGTGGCTGCTGTGATGCCCTCAAGCACCCATCCAGCTCCAGATAGGACACTGCCAGCATGAGGAACATCAGGAGGGTCAGGGTTCGACGGGCACCCCTTCCTCGTTGGGAGGCCATCCCCAGCTGGGTTTCCGCCTTCTTCTGTGCCTAGCGTCTCAGGTCCTCCCACCGTTTGCAACAGTGAGTGCTCCGCCTGCCGTAGACCCCCAGGGTCCGCACGTCCTTGGCGATGGCACTTCATATACCCTTTTTCTGATGGGCGCTGACCTGCTGACAAATAAACATAGAAAAAGGTATCAGCCGTACCGTCCGACCTCTTACACTCATCGCCCACCATATCCCTCACATTCCCTTACGCACAGACATTGACCACCATACATACAGCACGCTGCCCAGGACCCTTCCACCCCCCTTACACGAGGCCTTCACACACAGCAATACATTAATTCATGCCCCATGCATCGTGCTCACAGTGTACTCACCTGTTGGTCTGGAGGCCCATACAGCATTCGGTACTGGGGCAGGACCCCATCCACCAGTCTCTCCAACTCCACAGCGGTGAAGGCAGGGGCCCTTTCCCCAGTGACTCGATCCATGGTCGGTTCCAGATACAGATCACAGCAGCACTTGCAGTGTAGGTCCTCTCCTGTTGAAGGTCAGGTAGCAAGTGAGAGAACAGATAGAAAATGGCGGTCACGTCCACGGCGGTGCATACCGTCCCCGCTGGCGTACATCACCATTGGCCACTGTAACCCATCGGCCCAATGACAACCAATGAGCAGTTGCACGGCGGTACTCGACTGCCTCCCGCAACAGCGCACAACGTCAGCAGCATTACCTAATTTCTACCTGTCCATCCACACAGGACAGGCAGACGCCATTTCGGGGGGGGGGGCAGGCCATGGCACCTAACTGCGTCACAGTACACATAGGCACCATTTGGGCCTATCCAACAACATACTTTTTCAGTCACAACATGCAATGCAGTGCACAGTTTGGAAATGTGGAATACTGACCAGCTTCTCCCCGTTTTGCCCCATAGATTGCAACCACTGCGGATGAATTGGAGATGGAGACATCCCCCTGTGTACAGACCCCTGGTGGACTTGGCAACTATGGAGGACAGGCACATTATCCTCACCTACAGACTGGATAGGGCCACAATCCAAGAGCTGTGAGCCCAATTGGAGCCAGACGTGATATCTGCTATCCGTCACCCCACTGGGATCCCCCCTCTTGTGCAGGTGCTATCTGTGCTCCATTTCTTGGCAACTGGTTCTTTCCAAGTGACAGTGGGCTTGGCAGCAGGAATGTCACGGCCAATGTTCTCAATAGTGCTGACAAGAGTGTTGTCTGCCCTGATTATACACATGCGCAGCTAAAAAAAATTCCCCCAGGTGGAGGATTTGGCCACAGTGAAAGCTGACTTCTATGCAATGGGACATATCCCCAACATTATTGGGGCAATTGATGGTACACATATTGCATTTGTCCCCCCCCTCGGAGAAATGAACAGGTGACCAGAAATCGAAAGAGCTTTCACTGGATGAATGTGCAGATAGTGTGCCTGGCGGACCAGTACATCTCCCATGTCAATGCAAAGTATCCTGGGTCTGTGCATGATGCCTTCATCCTGAGGAATAGCAGCATCCCATATGTGATGGCTCAACTCTAGAGGCACCGGGTGTGGCTAATAGTTGAGCCCATGGTTCCCACCCAGTATATGTTGGTGTATGGGTATGGGGTTGGCTAACAGGTATCCCTCGATATTTGCAGGTGATTCTGGTTATCCCAACGTGTCATGGCTACTGACCCCTGTGAGGAAGAACAGGACAAGGGCAGAGGAACGTTACAATGAAGCACATGGGCAAACAAGAAGGATTATAGAGAGGACATTCGGCCTCCTGAAGGCCAGGTTTCGTTGCCTCCATCTAACAGGTGTTTCCCTGTGCTACCCACCCAAGAAGGTCTGCCAGATTATCGTGGATGCTGTATGTTGCACAACAATGCCTTGAGACGCCAGGTGCCTTTTCTGCAGGAGGATGAGGCTGGAGATGGGTGTGTGGCAGCAGTGGACCCTGTGGACAGTGACGAAGAGGAGGCAGAGGATGAGGATGAGGACAACAGAACAGCAATCATACGACAGTACTTCCAGTGACACACAGGTAAGACACTGTAACTTCACCTTCCATTGACAGTTTTGTGTTGGATATTGTCACTGGCAGGCTGATTTTCCCACCACTATGGACACTTACTGTACCCTTTGGCATGTCTATTTTCAGATATCTGTGCCCCACTCTGGCTCCTGGTGTGTTGACTGCAGCCAACTACAGGTCATACCTATGTATACATTACTGTACAGTTGAATTGCAATGTTTACAGCTTGTTAAACGAATACATAGTCCAATCAATTGACAGACTCCATACTTGTATTTTTTACAAGGGTGTTTGTTTATGTGCTAATAAGTGGAGAGGGTATTGCAATGGGCTTGGGTGGTGGTGGAGGAGAGTCCAGGGTAAAGTTCCAGTCTATTTGTATCACAGGTGCATTGTCCAAAGGGGCATAGGTAGTGGAGCAATGGCAGTTCAAAGTGGACAGGGTGACATAGTGGGACACAAGGGTGACATTCAGGAGAGTCTTATTTCCTGGCGGGGGTCTTGTCAATATTCTTTGGCTTCTGCCTGGATCGCAGGGACCGTTTGCATGGTGGTTCTCCTTCTGCAGGGGGAGGGCTGCTGGTGGCCTGTTGGTCCTGTGGCGAGGCCTCCTGTCCACTACCGTCAGCGGAGGTGGAAGGTTGTTCATCGGTGTGGCTAGTGTCAGGGGCCCGTTGGTGTGCCACTGCCTCCCTCATGGTGTTGGCCATGTCTGCCAGAACCCCTGCAATGGTGACCAGGGTGGTGTGGATGTCCCTCAGGTCCTTCCTGATCCCCAGGTACTGTCCCTCCTGCAGCCGCTGGGTCTCCTGCAACTTGTCCAGTATCTGGCCCATCGTCTACTGGGAATATTGGTATGCTCCCAGGATGTTGGTGAGTGCCTTGTGGACAGTCGGTTCCCTGGGCCTGTCCTCCCACCTGTCGCACAGCAGTCCTCCCAGCTTCCCTGTTGTCCTGTGCCTCTGTCCCCTGGACCGTGTGCCCACTGCCACTGACCCCAGGTCCTTGATCGTCCTGTGTTTGTGGGGTGGCCTGGGGTCCCTGTAGTGGTGGACACACTGCTGATTGACGTGTCCTGGGGACAGTGGTATGGGCCCACGGGATGGGTGCTGTGGTGTTGTTTCCTGAGGAGGGAGGCTCTGTGGTGGTATGGGACTGCTCCTGGGTAACCAACTGTCTGGAGGTCCCTGACGGACCAGGTTGGTCATCCAGATCCAGGCGTCCAGAGCTGCTGTCATCACTGGGGGCCTCTTCTGTGGGGGATTGGATGTTGCTGGCACCTCCTCTCTGGTGACATTGGATGGGGGACCTGTGGGGATGTAAATGCAGTGTTATTATTTCTGTGTGTGCCATCTTGTGCATGGGTGTGTTGCCCTCTATGGTTGTTATTGCCCTGGCAGCTTAGGCTTGTGTGGGTGGGCTAGGTGATTGTCTCAAGTGTGCGTTCTTTGGTGATGGGTGTCAATGCAGGTCTGTGATGGGGTCCATGCATTGGTGTTGCATGCAGGGCTTGGTTGTGGGATGGGTGGGTTGTGATGGTGGGGTGTGTGGGAGGTGGTGGAGTGATGGGAGTGAGGGTGAGGGTGGGGGTATGTGATGGCATTCAGGTAGGGGGGTGAAAGTAGAAAAGATTTGACTTACCAGAGTCCAGTCCTCCTGCTACTCCTGCCAGGCCCTCAGGATGCAGTATTGCCAAGACTTGCACCTCCCATGTTGTTAGTTGTGGGGGAGGAGCTGGGGGTCCACCGCCAGTCCTCTGTACTGCTATCTGGTGTCTTGCTACCACAGAATGCACCTTCCCCCGTAGGTCGGTCCACCTCTTCCTGATATCATCCCTTTTTCTGGGGTGCAGTCCCACGGCGTTGACCCTGTCCATGATCCTCCACCATAGTTCCATCTTCCTGGCAAAGGATGTCTGCTGCACCTGTGATCCGAATAGCTGTAGCTCTACCCTGATGATTTCCTCCACCATCACACACACAAGTCTTGCAATACTGCATCCTGAGGGCCTTGCAGGAGTAGCAGGAGGACTGAACTCTGGTAAGTCAAATCTTTACTACTATATCCCCCGCACTACCTGCATGCCATCACAAACTCCAACCCCTACCCTCACCTCCATCACTCCACCACCTCACACATACCCCATTATCACAACCCACCCATCCCAAAACAAGCCCTGCATGTAACACCAATCCATGGATCCCCATCGCAGACCTGCATGGACACCCATCACCACAGCATGCCCATTAGAGAGAATCACCTAGCCCACAAGATCACCACGCACACAAGCCTAAGCTGCCAGGGCTATCCCAACCATACAGGGAAACAAACCCATGCACAAGATGGCACACGCGGATACAATAAAATTGCATTTTCATCACCACAGGACCCCTACTCAACGTCACCGGAGATGAGTTGCCACCAACATCCAGTCCCCCCCAGAGGAGGCCCACAGTGATGACAGCAGCTCTGCCCGCCTGGATCACGATGACCAACCTTGCCTGTCAGGGATCTCTGGACAGTTGGTTACCCTGCTACAGTCCCAACCCACCACAGAGCCATCCCCCTCAGGAAACACCAGCACAGCACCCACCCAGCGGGCCCATGCCGCTGTCCCCAGGACACGTCAATCAGCAGTGTGTCCACCACTACAGAGACCCCAGGCAACCCCACAAACACAAGACGATCAGGGACCTGTGGTCAGTGGCAGTGGGCACACGGTTCTGGGGACAGAGGCACAGGACAACAGGGAAGCTGGGAGGACTGCTGCGCGACAGGGGGAGGACAGGCCCAGGGTACCCACTCTCCACTAGGCACTCACCAACATCCTGGGAGCATACCACCGTTCCCAGGAGACCATGGGCCAGATACTGTACAAGTTGCAGGAGTCCCAGCGGCTGAAGGAGGGACAGTACCAGGGGATCAGGGAATACCTCAAAAACATCTACACCATCCTGGTCCCCATTGCAGGGGTGCTGGCAGACATGGACAGGACCATGAGGGAGGCAGTGGCACAACAACGGGCCCCAGACACTAGCCACACTGAAGAACAGCCTTCCACCTCTGCCGGCGCTAGTGGACAGGAGGCCCCGCCACAGGACCAACAGGCCACCAGCACCCCACCGCCCTGCAGAAGGAGAACCACCCCGCCAACGGTCCCTGTGATTCAGGCAGAAGCCAGAGAACATTGCCAAGACTCCCGCCAGGAAATAAGACTCCTAATTGTCACCCTTTTGTCCCACTCTGTCACCCTGTCCACCTTGAACTGCCATTACTCCCCTTCCTATGCCCCATCGGACAATGCACCTGTGATACCAAGAGACTGGACTCCAACTGGACATTCCTCCACCATCACCCCAGCCCATTGCACATCCCCCTCTACGTATGAGCACTTAAATAAACACTCTTGGAACAAATACAAATCTGGAGTCTGTCAAATGATTGAATTATGTATTAGTACAACATTCTGAAAACATTGCAAGTCATATATACAGTCATTTATACATTGGAATGACCTTTAGTGGGCAGCAGTGAACATACCAGGAGCCAGAGTGGGCCACAGAGATCTGAAAATAAATATGCCAAAGGGTACAGTAAGTGGCCATAGACATAGGGAAATCAGGCTGCCATGTACAATGTCCAATGGAAAACTGAAATGTAAAGTGAAGTTACAGTGTCTTACCTGTGTCTCACTGGAAGTACTGCTGTATTATATTACTTCTGTTGTCAACATCTTCTTCCTCTGCCTCCTCTTCCTCACTGTCCACAGGCTCCACCGTTGCCACAGGACCATCTCCAGGCTCATCCTCCTGCAGAAAAGGCACCTGGCATCTCAAGGCCAGGTTGTGCAACATGCAACATGCAACGATGATCTGGCACACCTTCTTGGGTGAGTAGTACAGGGATCCACCTGTCAGATGGAGGTACCAGAACCTAGCCTTCAGGATGCCAAAGGTTCTTTCAATTATCCTCCTTGTTCGCCCATGTGCCTCATTGTAGCATTCCTCTGCCCTTGTCCTGGGATTCCTCACAGGGGTCAGTAGCCATGAGAGGTTGGGGGTAACCAGAGTCACCTGCAAATATCGAGGGATACCTGTTAGGCACACACTAACCGTTAGGGACAACCCCATACCCAGACACCAACTTATAATGGGTGGGGACCTTGGTCTCACCTATTAGCCACACCCGGAGGCTCTGAAGTTGGCCCATCACATATGGGATGCTGTTATTCCTCAAGATAAAGGCGGCATGCACAGAGCTAGGAAACTTGGCATTCACATGGGAGATGTACTGGTCCGCCAAACACACCATCTACACATTTATAGAGTGATAGCTTTTTCTATTCCTGAACACTTGTTCATCTCTCCGGGGGGGAGGGGGCAAATGCTACATGTGTACCATCCATGGCACCAATGATGTTGGGGATACGTCTCAGGGCATAAAAGTCAGCTTTCACTGTAGCCAAATTCTCCACCTGGGGGAATATGATGTAGCTGTGCATGTGTTTCAGCAGGGCTGACAACACTCTGGTCAACACGTTGGAGAACATTGGCTGAGATGTCCCTGATGCATGGCCACTGTTGTTTGAAAGGAATCACTTGCCAGGAAATGGCACATTGACAGGACCTGCCCTAGAGGGGGGATACCTGTGGGCTGGTGGATAGCTGACATCAGGTCTGGCTCCAATTGGGCACACAGTTCTTGGATTGTGGCCCGATCAAGTCTGTAGTTTAGGATAATGGGGCTCATTCTGACCCCGGCGGGCGGCGGTTGCCGCCCGCCTGGCGGGAACCACCATATGGCCGCTCCGCGGTCGAAAGACCGCTGGGGCCATTCCGACCTTCCCGCTGGGCCGGCGGGCGCAGAAACAGGCTGGCGGGAAGGGGGTCAGAATCCCCATGGCGGCGCTGCTTGCAGCCCAGCCGGGGGAAACCCGACCGCCGGACCCGTTTTTCTGACCGCGGCTTTACCGCCGCGGTCAGAATGGGCAGGGAAGCATCGCCAGCCTGTTGGCGGTGCTTCCGTCATCCGCGGCAAGACCGCCAGGGTCGGAATGACCCCCAATGTGTCTGTCCTCCATAGTCGCAAGGTCCACCAGGGGTCTGTACACCGGAGGATGTTGCCATCTCATATTCATTCTCAGCGGCAGAAGCCCATGGAGGAAAATGGCGAGCAGAAGGTCATATTCACACATCAATTGAAATAATGATGCATCTTTTCCTTGACAGAACCTGTATGTGAATCTGAGAGTCAGTTGCTGTGCCAATGTCTGCTGTGACGCAGTTAGGTGCCATGGCCTGTGCCCCCCTGAAACGGCAGCTGCCTGACCTGTGAGCAGAGACACGTGGAAATTAGGTAATTCCGCTGGCGTTGTGTGCCGCTGCGGTAGGCGGTCGATGACCACAGCGCAACTTTGCATTGGTTATCATTGGGCCCTATGGGTTCCAGGAGCCAATGACGATGTACGCCGGCGGTGACGGTACGCACCGCCGCGGACGTGACCACCATTTTCTATCTGTTCACTCACTTGCTACCTGACCTTCAACAGGAGAGGACCTACACTGCAAGTGCTGCTTTGACCTGTGTCTGGAAGCGACAATTACGCGTCTTGCCAATTCCAACAGGTATATCCAAATGCCATGAAATGTTCGCGCACTCTGCAAACGATCTGAAACAGCAAGATTTAAATGCGGAAATGAATCCCGCGTCTTGCCGATTCTAATGCCACAATGCAAATGCCAAGAAATGGTAGCGCACAATGAGTATCAAGAGTTAAATGCAAAGAATGAATCGCGCGTCTTGCCAATTCGAATGCCACCATGCAAATGACAAGAAATGGTAGCGCACAATGAGTTTCAAGAGTTAAATGCAAGGAATGAATCGCGCGTCTTACCAATTGCGAATGACACCATGCAAATGCCAAGAAATGGTAGTGCACAATGAGTATCAAGAGTTAAATGCAAGGAATGAATCACGCGTCTTGCCGATTCCAATGCCACCATGCAAATGCCAAGAAATGTTAGCGCACAATGAGTATCAAGAGTTAAATGCAAAGAATGAATTGCGCGTCTTGCCAATTCGAATGTCAATATGCAAATGTCTAGAAATGGTCGCGCACACTGTTGCCGACCCGAATCTCAAAAGTCAAATGCCAAGAATGAATCGCACGTCTTGCCGATTCGAATATCAACATGTAAATGCCAGAAACCACGAGCAAATTAACACGCACAAGGAAAAATCTTTCAACATGAAAACCAGGCCCAAAAACTCGAATGCCTTCGAAAACGGAATCGGGGGCCAAGCCCGACCTCCGTCTTACCGCCCGGATCAAGGATCACCAATACAATGAAAGGCAAAGGCCTGGAAGGTCAAGGTAGGCCTCTGGAACAGGAGCTCAGGAAGTTGCAGCTGCTCTGCACCAGGACCTCTGAATAGTGAGCATGTGGAGCTGGACTGGCTCCCTTATATAGAGTCTGACTTAGCCCACAAACCACACCCAGTCATGCTGCCGAGAAAGCTTCTAGAAGGCCCTGGAAAGGGACCACACCCTGACACACTCTGAAAGCCTGCAGCAATACATTGCAAATGAACAGTATTTACAAGCACCTTGAATATAAATCTTCAGGATTAAACTCTGCAATGCAAAAGGTTAAACAAAAGCATATCAACATAATGCATGAATTATGTTTTCTTATAAGGGCTGGGTTTTTGCATTCCAGTCGCCTGTAGAGTGCGCACTGCCCTGATGTTGACAATTTGTAACAAACAAATGCTTACCTGGAGGGCATTCATTCTGGTGTGGCAGCCCAACAGAGAGCGTTTCAGGCTCTGGCCTCGGCACTGATGGCAGCCATTGTCCCTGTGTCCAACCTCGCCCCTCCAACTTCCACTACCCAGACCCAATCCCCTCTACCTCAGCCTATCCCAAGCACACCATCAGACCAGCATGCACACTCATCAACACACAAGAGTGGACATGGAAACATAAGCACCACACATCCCACAGGCACTCACACAACCACCATACCCATGCAGACACGCCAACATCCCCTGCCTCCACTGTGTCCCCCTCCTCCACGTCTTCCTCCTCCCTCCCAGTCTCGTCTTCACCCACACCTGCATGTACTACATCCTCAGTCACTACCTCCATCACCAGCACGCCCATCACCACACACGGCTCACGTGCAATCACCACCCCCACTACCATGCATACGTCCCCTGTGTCCTCTCCCAGTGTGTCTGTGAGCCCTCCTCCCAAAGTACACAAACGCAGGCACACACCCACTCAACAGCCATCCACCTCACAACAGCCTCCAGCCCATGCATCTTCACCCAAACTCAGCAGACGTACACCTCCTATAACCACTACCTCTTCCTCCACACCCAAACCCCCTCCATCTTCCCGTCCCAGTGTGTCTAAAAAACGTTTCCTGGCTAACATTCACCTCTTCCCTCTTCCCTACACCTCCCCCCGTCCTCCCCCTAGGGCCAGGATGTCCAGATCTCTGCCCAGCACCCCAGCCACCAAATCCTCCAGCACTGTGGTCCCTGCAAGTCTACTAATATCGCGGGCGGCACCCATCAGGGCTGCCAGTGTGCCACCTAGCGAGGCCAAGGATCACCCTATTCTGCCAACTGCCAAGGTGAAGAAGGGGCTCACATGCCGTAGGGAAAAGCCGCACCAACCACCCAGCAAGGCCTCCTCCAAGACAAAAGGGGACAGTGCCAAGGTCCCTGCAGCGACTTCCAAGGTGGGGAAGGGACACAAGGCTAAAGGGAAGTTAGCTCAGGGCACGGAGCCTCCGGCTGCGGGACTGGTGTCACCCCTTCTGCCAAACAGAACATCGCCGCAAACACCGCCACATGCACCGCCACCTGCATGTCTGCTGCCTCAGCAACAGTCCCCAGCATCATCCCCAGTGGTCATCCATCCGAGGCTGCAGGAGACGTCCTGCTGTCTCCCTCCACAGGAGCTGACACATGCACCACCGCCAGCATCTCCGACACAGACACCGCCGCCGCCACCTCCACCTGCTCCTCGACGTGCACATACAGTGCCACCACAGCCGACATGGACAACATTCCCAGTGGGCAGCCGTCCGAAGTGCAGGAGACATCCTGGACCCTGCACAGAGTACATGAGGCACCACAGCCAGCACTGTTAGTACCAGTAGTTGGCAGGCAAAGTCGCAGCAGGGTGGAGTGTGTCTCTGCCTCCATGGAGTATCATGCTACCTGTTCCCAGGAAATCTCGTGACTCTGACACCCATGTGCGGGAATGGGAACTGCCACACACCATGTGAAGCACTCTGGGCACCAAGCCCCCTCCAGAACCAGTGGAGAGATATATCCACTACCCCAGTTCTTTGCAGGATGAAGCACTCTGGGCACCAAGCCCCCTCCAGAACCAGTGGAGAGATACATCCACTACCCTAGTCCTTGGCAGGATGAAGCACTCTGGGCACTAAGCCCCCTCCAGAACCAGTGGAGAAATACATCCACTACCCCGGTCCTTGGCAGGATGAAGCACTCTGGGCACTAAGCCCCCTCAGAACCAGTGGAGAACAGTATCCACTACCCCAGTCCTTGGCAGGATGAAGCACTCTGGGCACTAAGCCCCCTCCAGAACCAGTGGAGGAACAGCATCCACTTGAGAGACTGTGGTCTTGCACTCCCCAGGATAATTCAGTGGGCAAACCACCCACTTGAGAGACTTGAGAGTCTGTGGCTTTGCACTCCCCAGGATAATTCAGTGGGCAAACCACCCACTTGAGGGACTTGTGAGACTGTGGCTTTGCACTCCCCAGGAGCAATCAGTGGGCATGGAGCCCCCTCGTGGAGCAGTGGCGTCGTCCCATCATCCGGCTGAGGTGCCCCCCCACCTCCCCTTCCCCCTGAAGTGCCTGTTTATTTGCGAACTGATGCCCCAGCAGTGTTCTCTCCGTTTAAAGGCAGGTATCATGTGTGGATCTCGCCCATGCATTTTGGGACCACTGGTCCATGGACGATGATTGGAACACTATCCGGACTTGTGTTGTTGCTGTACATATTTCTATATAAAGATCTGTTACAGACCTGTTTCCATATCTGAATTTTTGATGATTACACTTGTTACAATCATTTCCTTTTTTCCTGGCGTTCTTCCAGAGGGATACGGGGCGTAAACGTAATGTGCTGCATGTATTTGTGTATGGTGTTGTTGGTGAGGGTGGGGGGGGGTTTACATGTTGTGTGTGTGTGTCACTCTCTTTTTCCTCCCCCCCACCCTGTGTGCTAGGTGCAGTACTCACTGTGGTCATCACCGCAGTCTTTGCTGCTCCTGGTAGAAGAGGAGGTAAACCAGCATGGGCAGGACCTTTAACTCGGGCTCCATGGCGTCCTGGCTCCTCGTAGGGTGTCGAGAGGTGAGTGGTTTCTCTTCTGTGTACTGTTTCCGCTGTGCTTTTGATGTCATTGGTACCGCCCCAGAAAAGGTGGCGGATTGGTGCCTTGTAATACAGTGGGCGGTACATTGTCCTCCGCCTGTCTGTTGCCGGTTACCGCTGTGGTATCTGTTTCTACCGCTGTGTTAAAGTGGCTGTCTGTGTTGGCGGTTTCCGCCATGGTCGTAATTCAATTTTTTTTTCCACCGGCCTGTTGGCGGTATTACCGCCGCTTTAACACCGACCGCCAGGGATGTAATGAGGGCCATTATCTCTTAAAGAAAACATATACAACATAGCAACACCATAAGCTATGAATATCAGGATTAATAATGTAATTCAGCAATTAAGTTTGTTAGTCATTTGTCACCATCAACGTCACCCCTAACAGCCTACCTAACTCAGATTAGCATTAGCATGGGGGTCTTCATGCGAAAACAATTTAGAAAAAACATTAATTTGGAAAAATCTACCTAAGTGTGAACCTCTATAAACAGCGCAGTTGGTACCTAGAAGAAAAGGCACACAATCGTCAGTCACATTTTCATAGCTATCTATCCAAGATGAATCAGCAACACGTCAGTCTTTGTCTTCAGGTCATCAATTAGTCAGCTACGAATCAGGCTCACGGTGTATGAGCCCAATATCAGCACCTCGGACAGCGTCTCCTGGCGTCGACAATTTTCTCCCCACAGTTCTGATTCCTCACCCCTTGTCATGACTTTTTATTAGGGTCTCCCAGTCCATCCCCCTAATTGCTAATTGGACAGTTGGTCAGCAGATATGACTTTAACCTATAGTTTTTGTTTACTGAATCTACAAATTTTCATAAACTTCAAGTTACACGAAACGGATTGGTTCTTCTTGCGATGCCCTCATCATTCGGCCCTTCAGGTATCAAAATTGTTGCAGATGGCTCTCCAGTCAGTGCCTATATTGTTCAAGTCCTGGGAAAGTACATTTAGCCTGCTCTACACGTAATTATATCAAATTGTCTTCATCATCTCCTGTCCATCGGTACATTGCAGAAAATTCTAGTTAAGTAACTTGAACTTCGAACGGGTTAAGGCTGCAGCCCACGATTTCTAGTCCTTTGCAAGGCGTCCGGTTTCTCCATGTTCAGAATATGCGAGGCCCAGTGGAACTAGGCCCTTAGTTCAGCTAACTTAATAACACAAAACAGAGGTTATGCGTCTCATTATGACATATTACTACATTTTTCTCATATATTTTCATTATTTTTCAGTCGTTTTAGTACACATGGTGATCATACCTCGAGGGCACATTTTTCAAACATGCACATTACTTTTCTACAATTAATTTCTCTATGCATTTTCACATTAGTAACAACATATAAATCATTAATAATTTCTTAATTATCTGCTTCAACAGTCCCTCCTCTGATGACTAAATATGTCATCCACCTTCCCTCATCATTAAATTTGCATTTGTGTTTTTGATGTCTCTTGACTTCTCCTTAAATTTTCTCTATTGATTCTTCTCCTAGGCTGTTCTTCCATCCTCTGATCATTTTTGGATTTCCGTAACTTTATCTTTTGCCATAATTTACATGTACCCCATAATCTCAATATAGAAACAATCACAATTAATATTCCCTGTACAATTTTCCATAATACCCCATTCCAAATTTGCCTAAACCCATTACCCACGGAAGCAAATCCATTTCCAACCTTTTTCCCAAACTCCTGGTTCCTTCAATTCTTTCAAATCCTAGCTTGAATTAGTTAAGTTAGTAAGTAAGTCTCTTATCTCCTTATCATTTTTGGGTATAAACGAACAACAATGCCTAGCATTAATCGTTTTACAGACTCCGCCGTCTTTCGCTAAAAGTATGTCTAAAGCAAGCCTATTTTGAAGCATCATAGCTCTATCCGCAGACAATTCAGTATCTAAAAGGAGTATTGCCCCTGTAAAGTTTGTCAGCATGTTATCCACAGTAGTAGACAACTTTTGTATCTTAACTGCATTCAAGATAACTCCTACAGAAGGAATTACTGCACCAAAAATATCTCCCACAATTGCAGAAGAGGTTTCCCTCCTCTGTCGCTCATGATGTAATTCAGCCACTTTCGGAATTTTCGTTAAATCATCTATCTGATAAATTTGAGGGAAAACTATCCCCAAATAGCATGTCCCATACCATCCTCTAAGAAGACAGTAATAAGCTTTAAGTCCATAAATATAGTAGATTCCAGGAATCGCAGGGTCCTGACCATTCAGCATAAAAGTCACTTTACTCTGAAACAAAAACACATGCCTACATTCACTCGTTCCCACAAATAGAGTGTCAGTGTGTGATTTTGGCCTATATATACACAGAGCTTTCCTACATGTAATGCATCTAAAGCTAATTTCCCTTGTGTTTTAATAGCAGTGTAAGTATAATCATTCTTATAAGTCTTTTTCTTCAATCCATTCTCTAACTTCTCCTTCAATGCCTTCCTTCTATCATCAGTATGCCGTATGAAGCTCTTTTCTAACTGAGTTAGTAAGCAGGTTAGGTTATTCTTGTGTACATAAGCAGTTCCAAATGTTAGTGATGGCTCAAAGAATCCCCTAACTAGTACTATATCATGCTCCCAGGCTATTTTACTCACATATCTAATAATAGGAACAAAGGAAAACACAACATCATGGTTAGAATAAAAATATTGAATATACTCCTGGTTATAGAATCTGGTTAGTAGCAAACTACAAGTTATGCCATAGGTTAATGGCAGACTATGGTACGTAACCCTTTCTTGTACAGAGGAAGGAATTTGTGTACACACAAGACAATTCCTTGCATCCATCGTTTCAACATACTCACTCAACAACCGATAGAACACATTAGAAGAAAGCTCTCCTTGTGCATTAGTATAGTCATGCAAATATTTTTCATCTAACTTAAACTTCTCTAAAGCTGTTAGTGTAGCAGTTTCAGGATTAGAGATAATAGTAGCCTCTTTCATTTCATGAACAGACATTCCCACAATCATTATTATGAACATTATTCCACACATAATTGCCACTCCCACACTCAAATACTTACAATATCTAATATTTCTAACACAATTATTTAATCCAGCCATGATCTGTAAAGAATCAGAAAGAAGATATAACTCTTAGTTAAAGTGCAACAGAAAAAATCAAAAATAAGGAAAAATTATTCTTTCTCGCAGTTCAGTTTCACGCATAGGAACCCCTTTCTCCTTTGTCAAAAATCAGTTAGCAGCTTTTCACATCTGGGTTTTCAAATGCCACATCGGGTTATCCATGTCTTTTCCGGGTTTATTTCAACAGTTTCTTTTCAGATTTCTTCAGATTAGCTCAACAACTCAATCTATTGATCCCTTTCAGGTTGCATCAAAGTACTGATTCGGAACTTCTCTGTCAAAACAAAAGGACATGAACTCATTTTGCCATTCACTTGTTGCAGCATGTGCCCACTCAGGACCTGCGTATCTTCGACTTGCTACTCTTTTTTTTTAACCTTCGTTCTCCACTTGTTTCTCCTTCACTCAGTTCTTCTCTTCTCGTAGTATCCACTTCTTCATCTATTGGTTCATTTATGACCAATTCTTTCTTCTTCCCAATTCACAACTCAGGCCAATTGTCTCCTTTTCTCGTCCCTTCAGTTAATAATCGCCTTAGAATTTGACTTCTCTTTTTCTCTTTTTTTGGTGTTTTCTCTTGATGGACCTGCAATGGGTTCAGGAGGAGTCGGACCACTTTGACTTTGATCCGTCTCAACTCTTTCACCCTCTTGATCTGGCACTTGCTCTGCTTGTTTTTCAGCACCGTCTGCTTCTGGGAGAACCCCTACTGTGCTTGGTTCTCCTGCTGTATCCGTTGAGTTAGAATCTTGTTCACCCTCCTGTAATTCTTCACTCTCGTCTCTTATAGGGGTGATTGATCCATCTTCCACAAGCTCAGGATCAATCTCAGGATCAAGCTCGTTCTTGCTCTGACTCATTTACAGTCACTTGCTTCGCTGATGTTGGTGCTCTCAACAACACTTCTTCATGCTCTTGCGGCTCACCACTCTCTTTGTACAGCTTGCATGTATCCAGTTCGGCAGTCCTGCACACTTTACAGATGCCGTAGTTTTTAACACCACCTGGTATGGACCTTTCCAACGCGGTTCAAAACAGGTCTTTTGAACGTGCTTTTTGATGACGACCCAATATCCAGCTCTTAGATTGTGACCTGGGTCATGGATGGGTGGCAGGGTAACGGCCTGCACCTGCTGAGAGAAAGAGCGAACCACATCAGCCAGACTCTTGCAGTAGTCCACCACCATATCATCTGTAATATTTACAAGTGCATTGGCTGGAATTGCTGGCAATCTCACGGCTCTGCCCATGAGGATCTCATGGGTTGACAGTCCTGTCTTCTTGTCAGGAATATTTTGCATTGATATCAATACAAAAGGTAAGGCATATGGCCACTTCACGTTAGTCGCGGCACACATTTTGGCAATTCTTGATTTCAGTGTACCATTCATTTGCTCCACTAGTCCTGATGCTTCAGGACGATAACTGCAATGCAACTTCTGCTCAATGTTTAGTGCTGCACATAAGAGTTTGATCACTTCGTTATTGAAGTGAGTTCACCTATCTGATTCTAAAGAGATCGGAAATCCGAACTGTGGTATTAACTCTCTAAGCAAAAGCTTTGCTACTGTGAGACTGTCATTCCTTTGTGTGGGGTATGCTTCAATCCAATGACTAAAGACACACACAATCACCAACACATACTTCAACCCACCACATGCAGGCATCTCAATGAGATCCAACTGCATTCTGCTGAATGGTCCTCCTGCTCTTCCAATGTGGCTCAAATTCACCAGTCTCCCTTTCCCCACATTTTGTTGCTGACAGATTACACATCAATGACTTACTGCCTCTGCTGCTTGTCAGAATTTCGGATTAAACCAATCATCTTTAAACAATCTAACCATGGCATCTCTTCCGATATGTGCTTGGCTATGGGAATACCTGGCCATCTGAGTCAACAACCTGTTTGGCAATACCATCTGACCCTCCTCAGAAACCCAAATCTCATCAGGTCTTTGAATGCACTTTAGTCTGACCCAAAGTCGTTTCTCCTCCTTATCTGCATTCTCTTGCATTGTTTTTAATTTTTCCAGTGTATCAATTACTTTTAAAGCAAAACTTGCACAATTATTTTCTTCTTCAGGCATTTTTTTCCCACTTGTCTTTAAATGATATACAGTTCAATGCACAAAACCTTGTAACTTGATCTGCATACGCATTCCCCAATGAAATGTAATCCTGTGTCTTTTGATGTGCACTGCATTTCACCACAGCAATTTCTTAAGGTAAATGTATAGCGTACAACAACTCTTTTTTTCGGTCATGAAACCTCGTTGTGACCACAACTGACCAAAATCATGAACAATTCCAAATCCATATTGACTGTCAGTATAGATTGTGACCCTTAATCTTGCAGAAACATAGCATGCTCTAGTAAGAGCTACTAATTCAGCCACTTGTACAGAGTATACACCTGGAAGCCATGAAGCTTCTAACATGCCTGTAATTGTGCACACTGCAAATCCTTCTCTCGGTGTGCCTGTTCCATCTTTGAGAGACAAACCATCAACAAAGACAATTTGGTCATTTCCTTCTAAATGTGTGTCTCTAATATCAGGCCTTGGTTTTGTACACAGATCAGTTACCTCAAGACAATCATGCTCAACATCTTCTTTTTCAGTTTCAACAGTATCACTTGGAAGCAATGTCGCTGGATTCAGCACTGTACATCTCTTTAATGTTACATTTGGAACACCCAATATGCTCGTCTCATACCTTGTCAGTCTTGCAACCGTCAAGTATTGGGTTTTCGTCCTGGTCAGTAAACTCTCAACAGAGTGTGGTACCATTACCGTCAAAGGGTATCCCATGACTACCCCCTCACATTGGGACAGACTTTGACCAACTACGGCTACTGCGCAGGCAACCTGGTAAAGCTGCTGCGACTGGGTCCAAGGTAGCTGAAAAATAAGCTTCTGGGCGGTAAGCACCTCCATGGACCTGTGTCAAAACAGACAAAGAACAAGCATCACATTCATGACAAAACAAAGTGAAAGGCTTTGTGTAATCAGGCATTCCCAACGCTGAAGCTCTGCACGCACTCTCTCTCAATTCAGTGAATGCTTTCATCTGATCTTCATCTAGGGTAATGGGATCTGTAACTTCCTTATGTGTCAACTGCTGCAAAGGTTTAGCAACCTCAGCAAAATTCGGAATCCACTGTCTGCAGTACCCCACCATTCCCAGGAACATCCCGACATCTCTCTGAGAAGACGAGGGACCTCTCTGCAGAATCATGGTAATTCTCTCCCTAGAGATTCTGCTTAATCCCTTTTCAATCTGGTGTCCCAGGTATTTCACTGATTTTTGACAATACTGCAATTTTACGGGTGAAACTTTATGTCCAAATTATCCCAAATGGTTCAATAGAGCAAGAAAGTCATGTTCACACTCGTCCCTTGTTCTAGATGCGATCAACAAATCATCAATGTACTGTACTAGTGTCGATTGGCATGGCAATTCCAAGGATTCCAAGTTCCTTTTCAAGATCTGAATAACAGAGATGGTGACTCCATATACCCTTGTGGAAGCCAGCACCAGCTGTAGACTCTCTCTAGAAATTTGAAACTAAAAAGAAACTGACTATCCTCATGAAGAGGCACAGAAAACAAAGATTGTGACAGATCTTCCCCTGTGAACCACTCTGCATTGCAAGGAATCTGAAACAGTATCACTGCTGGATTTGGCACCCCTGGACAACATTTAATCACCAAATCATTCACTTTTCGCAAGTCCTGCACAACATGCACTTACCCACATGGCTTCTTTAAACCCATTATTGGTGAATTACACAGGCTTTCAAAACTCCTTGCTTGAAAAAGTCTACAATTATTTGTGCCACTTTCATTAGAACATCTTGTGGCATGTTATATTGTGGAAGCTGCGGAAATACTGCATTGGGCTTCAGAGTGATCTTAATCGGCTCTACTCCCTTAATCAAATCTACTTCTTTCCCTGTCATATCCCAGACTTCTTCCTTCACTGTTCCCTGCAAGTCTGCATGCAATTCCTTCACAGTAAACATCGGGAAAAATTCAATCAACGGGTATTCTTCATAGGCATTGTTAACCATCATTTCAGTTACCTGTTCTTCTTCATCATCACTATTTGTTTGGACCTCTATTCCAGTGTCTGAACAATTAATGGAGCATCTGGTCTTACATAGGAAGTCTCTTCCCAGTATAGATATGGGACTCGAATCACACACCACAAATCTATGCAGTCCCTGGTAATTTCCAATTTCGACCTGCACTGGTTCTGTGATTGGGTTTATTCTCCACTCCCGCATCTTGAACTGTCCTGCCTGAAAGAGGTAAATTTGGGACTTCTATACTTCTCACTGTACAGCGTGTGGCCCCTGTATCCACTAAGAATGAGACCTTGTATCCAATCACCTTTCCCTTCACAAAAGGTCCTCTCTGATCTACTTCTAGGGACTCTGCAAGCATACAAGCTCCTTCACCCAAACTTTCACTCATCCATTCTTTGTTTATTTCATCCTCACTATAAAATGGAGATTGGTGCACTGTGTTATTACTACTGTCTTGCCACTGACCTGTGACCTGCTGAGTAAGCATCACCTGTTGCTGCTCCTCAGGGGCTTGAGGTATCTGCATTTGCTGTCTAGGTACCATGGGGACCTGCTGCTGTATTGGTTGCAATTGGGTTAATTGTGCGCGTGGCACCTGCATTTGCTGCACCAGTAAGAAATTCTGTCCTCGATTCTGGACGTCAGGAATAAATCCTTTCATTCTTGGGACTTTCACAGTTTGAAATGTACTGACATCACCTTGCTGAACAACACCATCCTGCGCCATCAACGGACACTCCTGCTTTCAGTGTCCCACGTTTCCGCACAAATGGCACGGCAACATCTTTTTCATCCCCTGCATGTCATTCTGAACAACTACAGTCCCTAACTCTGGACTACGCATCATGTCAATTCCACGAACTCTACCTCTCACTTGAGGCTGAAACATAACAGCTCTTTGCTGCAGCGGCATAGGCAGTACTATAGCTCCCTGCACTCCTGTTTGAGCTGCCCTTATTTGCATCACCATCGCTTTCTCCTTCAACTTTTTTTGTTTTAATTCAATCTCGTCACTACAATATTTTGCATACTGCAATACCTCATCAATTGGTTTTGCCTGCCATCAAATCAAATGACTCTTAATCATCTGCCCTACTTATGGTCTCAACCCTTCGACAAATCTGAACACAAAATGCAACATGTCTTTCGGCTCAATTGCTTCCTTGCCACTGTACACCTTGAATGCTTTTAACAATCTTTCATAATAAGTATGTATTGACTCTTTAGACTCTTGGACCGTTCTGTCAATCCTTTGCCAATCAATATTTTTAGGAGAAATTCTTGTCTTCAGGAACTCGATCACCTCATAATAACTTTTCATTACCTCAGGTGAAGGTGCATCCGTGACCTTATCTTTTTCTGGTTCACTTTTTGGCCAGTCCACTGCTCTCTCACACTCAACCCACAAGTCAGCTGGTACGACTAGCTCCAATAGTGTGCCCAGATCTTCCCACAGACATTTAGAAAGTTTCAGAAATCTCTCTGTTTGCTGATACCACTTGACCGGCTTCTCTCTCAATTTTGGGTAATCATTTGTAAATGACAATATATCACTCCTGTGCCATGGGACATGAACAAACTGCCCTTCTGGAATCTCTCTCATCTGAAGCATGTTTACTGATTCCTTTTCTCTTTGAACTTCCTCAGACCCTTCTTGTGAATCCCGCTTCTGCTTATCTTTTTTTCTTTGTCCATCTACCTTCCCACTTCTCTAATGCTCCCCAAATCTGAGCACTGCAACAATTCCCTCAAATGTGCCTTCATTCCTGCAGAACTCATGTGCTCGAAATCCTTTGCCTCGAAATCTAATCTGTAACTGCGTTTCAAATGCTTCGTTTTCTCAATCTCGATATCATGTTTTTCCGCCAACTCTGCCAATTTCTGATGTATTTTACTCACTTCTCTTGTAATCTTTGGGCACAAATACCTCAGCTCTTCTTCAATGTATGATTCCAATCTGTTCACACCCATTGTTCCCTCAACAAGTTTGGTTGCTTCTATATTCAACCTCACACGATTTATTTGATCTTCACCCTTGGATGCATTTTGAGGAGTGTTTAGACTGTCTAACCATTCACTCAGCTGCTGAGCTGATAATCCCTGTAATGAAATGTTACTCGCATTTGGCACTGGTAACTGTTGCACCACTGCACCTGAAGCTTGCGGTGTCAAAAGTTTCAAACTCTGACTCGCATTCGGGCCATTCACTGCATCTGGAAGCGCTACAAGTGGACCAAGATCCATTAAAGGTCTAGATCAGTGGTTCCCAACCTGTGGGCCGGGGACCCCTGGGGGTCCGCAAAGCCTCCTCAGGGGGTCCACGACTGCTTAAAGAATTTAATAATATTAGGTCCCAGCTACCAGTAATGACTCAGTGGGGGTCCCCGGGTTCCAATAATGATTCAGTAGGGGTCCCCGGGCTCCAGTATTGATAAAATGGGGGTCCACAGAAGTCAAAAGGTTGGGAACCACTGGTCTAGATCCATTGAAAGTCTGTCCTGCAGATTACATCATCTGCACAGGATCACTCACTCCCCTCCTCACAAGACTCTGTGACATTTCATTCTGTTCTCCTTCGTCTGATTTTGTTTGTGCAAATAAGGGTACCGCTGGACCAACAGTAATTGGTAGCGATATTGCATCTGGAGCTGCCCTAACACTTGCACCTTGTGGGAATGTTACCCCCATTGCCTGGTTCACGACTGATGTAATATCTGACTGGGTTCCTGTCATTGGAGTAAACTTCCGCAAACCCTGCACCCATGCCTAAGGCAATAACATTGGGGTCGGTTCTGTCTGAATTAGCATTGGCTTTGGAAGCACTTGCTCTCTCAGCACCATTACGTTCGAGACTGTCTCAAGAACTGGTACATCTGGATAAATTCTCTGTATCGTAGGGGATGCATCTGCGCTTGAACCACAGTAGTAGTTCCTCCATTAGGTGTACTCTGTACTACCCCTGGTATTTGTCCGCCTTCTGCCTGTACTGCTCCCTCAGCTCCCTGTGCTTGTGCTGGAGCAGTAGTAGTAGCAGCACTAGTGCCTGGACCCCCTGTATAGGTCGTTAAAGGTGGAGGTTGATCTCTTAACAGCTGAGTAATGAGATCCTCAACATCGAAATCTTCATCATCAACATAAGACTTTCTCTTTGTCTTTTTCCCTGCACTTTCATCCTCTTTAGCGCCATCCTCCTTCTCTGCCTCATCCTCCTCTGTAATGGCAGGGAACAATTCAGCACATTGTAGTGTTTCTGCCCTCCATCTCTTCTGTTCCCAATCCCATCTAGCTTCAGCTAAAGATTTCTCTACACGCTTCATTCTCCTTTTAAACTTAATTTCTTGTTGCTGTCTAGCCCACAGTTCCCATACCGCTAGAGCCTCAAACTGTGCTGGTCTCGGTAACGGCTTCATCTCATATAATGCCATTCCCAACTGGTCCAGAATTCTCAGATTAAACGTCCCATGCTCTGGAAATGCTAAGGACCCTCGCTTCTTAGTTAGCTCACACCACTGCTTCAACCACAAACACGGTGCTACACCTCGCTCCTCCATCACAATTAAGCCGGAGAATTTTCCGGTGGGGTCGGCTCCCCCGCTGATGCCTTAATGTAAGAATCACCCTTCATCGCACTTCTGAATGCCTTGAAAAAACTTCATGTTGTCTGTTCTGTTTACTTCGATTCAATATTGAAATTACTTTTACTCCCAAGATTCCCTTCACCCGCTTACTCAACCAATTGCCTCCTACGGATGGCTGTCAATCCACTCACGGCTCTCCTCACTAACCGACCTATCCCAGCGCGGCACAACCTGACGTCACACTCACACACATCGGCTGACAAAGTCTTACGGCTCGTCCTTCTCAACTCAACTCACACGGCTAATGCAAATTATTTGCAAGCACTTACCAAAAAAACAATAAGTAAAACAAACCTGCTGGGTTACTACAGGAAGGGACACTATCGCTTCAGAGACCTTACAGATTTTCACGAATGGCTCTTTTGGCTCATGTAGCTATTCCTCTTTCTCAGTCTCCCACATTCGCAAGCAAAATTCGACCCGCAAATTTTTACTCTCAACTGATCAATGGGTCTGTCCTGGTGCACACAGAACTCAACAAATCTCAGTCTAAATTTATTTTACTCATTTATCACTCACGCTGACTTGTTGACCACGCCCGATCAACCTACTAACCCATAAAGATTACAACATATACCCAAGTGTCTCCTACACTTGTCAATATACTCAGGAGTCTTGGACCACGCAGGGTACGTACATCACCAACAACAACGTGGATAATGTTTTAGCACAAAGTGCCACACACATGTGAAGTTCGATGACTTCCCTACTCTCATACTACGGAGTACTCACACTCCTAATAACCTCAACTGGAGTACGCAGACTCCCTACTTACCTCACATACATCACAAATCACCTGCGGTTTGCTTAAGCTTGTGCAAGCGCAACCTACCACTTTCATACTATCTCAAAACACGCCAAGAACATACCCAACTCTACTAACAGGATCCAGGATCTGGGAAAGTCATTTCTGGGCTTAAGGGGACATCATCTTGGCCACCATTGCCATTTCAGAAAAACAAAATTCAAACCTCATAAAATATGAACAACTAATCCTAACTTAAACTACTACTATAACCAATAATCACCACATGACTAGTTCCCAAGGAAATTAACAATCAAGCTGCTACCAAAAACTGCTAGTGCGCCTGGTCCTTAGTAAGTAAACTTACAAGGGGGCATGTATAGGTCGATGAACCTTTTAAATCGCATGGAGTATCCTAGTCATGCAGTGACTATTGAATCAATAATCTAACATCAATAATCAAGGGAACCACTCTATGAAACACAACGTTATACCATACTAATCAAAAATAACCACTACTCAGAAAAAGGGTTAACAAGTTTTATTTCCCTATTGCTTACAATTCTAAATCATCTGTTAGATCAACTTTATTCAAATCAACTCTTTATTAATTTATCAGTTAAAAGACATAGGCCCTCATTATGACCCTGGAGGACGTGGGAGAAGTGGCGGTAATATCGCCAACAGGCCAGCTGAAAAAAAAATGGAATCACGACCATCATCTGCCACTTCTCCACTCCGACCGCCAGGGCGGTGACGACCGATGGGCTGGAGACTTCGGTCTCCAGCCCGGCGGCCGTCACCCGACTGCCGACGGTTTCATGACCCTGCATACTGCCATGGATTTCGGGTGGTTTGGAACTGCAATGAAATCCATGGCGGTAGGCAGTATCAGTGCCAGGGAATTCCTTCCCTGGCACTGATAGGGGTCTCCCACACCCCCATCCCCATCCCCGAGTCCTGATCCCCACACCCCACACCCCCTGCCACCCCCCAAAAGTGACAGGACCCCCCTCCCCACCCTTACTCCCAACATTGAAACACACCCCCACCCTCCATGCATACAGACACCACCATTACACATACCCGCACACATACCCAGAAACATACCAACAGACACACACACAGTCATACACGCACACATACATACAGACATACACGCACACATATACTCACAGACATACAGACAGACATGCACACATTTTCAAACACACAACACCCCTGCATGCATACACGCACTCACACACCCCCTCTACATACTCACACGCACAGCCCCATGCACGCACACAACACACAACGCCCCCCCTCCCCTAACGGACAATCAACTTACCTTGTCCGTTGATCCTCCGGGAGGGGACGGGATCCATGGGGGCTGCTCCACCGCCAGCTCCCCGTCACCAGAACATCGCCACACCGAATCATGGGATGTGATTCGGTGGGTGGTGTTCTGATGACGGGGCGGTGGAGGTGGAGCAACCTCCACTTCCCCGCCGACCGCCAGTATGGCTGCTGGCGGCTCTCCATCCGAAAAAGGACGGAGGGCTGCCAGCAGTCATACTACGCCGCGCGGAAAACCGCCTGCACTGGCGGTCTTAATGAGGGCCATTATCTCTTAAAGAAAACATATACGACAAAGCAACACCATAAGCTATGAATATCAGGATTAATAACGTAATTCAGCAATTAAGTTTGTCAGTCATTTGTCACCGTCAACGTCACCCCTAACAGCCTACCTAACCCAGATTAGCATTAGCATGGGGTTCTTCATGCGAAAACAATTTAGAGAAAACATTAATTTGTAAAAATCTACCTAAGTGTGAACCTCTATAAACAGTGCAGTTGGTACCTAGAAGAAAAGGCACAAAATCGTCAGTCACATTTTCATAGCTACCTATCCAGGATGGATCAGCAAACAAGTCATTCTTCGTCTTCAGGTCATCAATTAGTCAGCTACTGATCAGGCTCACAGAGTATGAGCCCAATATCAGCACCTCGGACAGCTTCTCAAGACGTCATCAATTTTCTCCCCACAGTTCTGATTCCTCACCCCTTGTCATGACTTTTTATTAGGGTCTCCCAGTCCATCCCCCTAATTGCTAATTGGTCAGTCGGTCAGCAGATATGACTTTAACCTATAGTTTTTGTTTACCGAATCTACTAATTTTCATAAACTTCAAGATCCACAAAACGGATTGGTTCTTCTTGCAATGCCCTCATCATCCGGCCCTTCAGGTATCAAAATTGTTGCATGTGGCTCTCCAGTCAGTGCCTATATTGTTCAAGTCCTGGGAAAGTACATTTAGCCTGCTCTACACGTAATTATATCAAATTGTCTTCTACATCTCCTGTCCGTTGGTACATTGCAGAAAATTCTAGCTAAGTAACTTGAACTTCGAACGGGTCAAGGCTGCAGCCCATGATTTCTAGTCCTTTGCAAGGCATCCGGTCTCTCCATGTTCAGAGTGTGCGAGGCCCAGTGGAACTAGGCCCTTAGTTCAGCTAACTTAATAACACAAAACAGAGGTTATGCGTCTCATTATGACATATTACTACATTATTCTCATATATTTTAATTATTTTTCACATTTTCAGTCGTTTTAGTACACATGGTTATCATATCCCGAGGCCACATTTTTCAAACATACACATTATTTTTCAACGATTAGTTTCTTTATGCATTTTCACATTAGTAATAACATATAAATCATTAATAATTTCTTAATTAGCATATCTGCTTCAAGACCTCCTTGACTCCGTGGCCAAGCTATTAGGGAGGGCTTTTCTTGAGAGGGTAAGATCTGGGCAGAAGAACAATCTATAGTAAATCCAGCCCAGTTTGGTTTCAGAAAGGGATTGGGAACTATAGAGCAAGCATTTCATCTCAATTTGCTAGTACAAGGGAGCGAAAGGTGGTACTCTGCATCTTTGTTTCATGGATCTGAGTAGCACATTTGACTTGGTTAATCATAATAGGCTTTGGCTCACCATGAGATCATTAGCAGCGCCCATGGAATTTGTTATTTTACTTGCGAGGATGTGTGCAAATTTAACTGCGAGGGTACACTGTGGCCCCAAAGGGGTGTGTGTGCCACCTTTTGTGACAAAGAGGGGTGTAAGGCAGGGTTGTGTATTGCCACCCTTCATCTTCTCCCTTTATTTCAATGGGGTAGATACAGAAGTCCAGGCACTTACTTCTAAGTGCCCTAACGTTGGTTCTCAGAAGGTCCCTGTCTTACTATATGCAGATGACCTTGTTTCACTTTTGCAAACAGCAAATGTATTATAAAGACATACTGATGCTTTTACTGCATATATGGAGGACAGAGACATAAAGATTAACATGAAGATAGGTTTTTCAATGGTTTGTGGGAAAGGAAGGCCTAAGACACGTCCACACCACATACATAGAGTCTGTGTAGCAAGACTCTTGATGTTCTAATTCGTAGGAGTTCAGTTCTCGGACTCAGATTTGTTGATCAACCACAGAAAACATGTTAGTACAAACTTAATAGGATCAAAAGAAGTAGTTTTTCGATTTGCTGCTAAACTGGGGTCTAAACCAATAAGATACATTTTGGCCGTAAGTGTCTTACTTGGCCCTGATATAGGCAATGCCTTTGGAGTTTTGGTGTAAATGTGATTATTCAAAGGCAAGAAATAAGTTTTAGGTGGTTATTAGCCTTGCCACAATCCACCTCTGTGCCCAGTATCCATAAGAGCTTATTGCGTCTCATATTGAAGATATTAAATATTTTAAACCAGCTATTTTAGAGTGGACGGTGTGGTCTAAACCAGAGAACTCATTTACCAGATACATTATAAAAGATTGTCTCACCTTGGACCATGTGAAAGAAAACAGATCATTAGTTGTGCTGCCTGAACAAATAATTCACTGGGAACCCAACACCCCATTGTAGTGCTTGACTCTCTCAGAGTAGTGAAGCAGAGCAGTCCAAGGCCTACTCAGAGGAGGTGGTGGGGCTAGAAATCACCATTCACAGATACACAGTAATAAAACACAATAAATAATTCTCCAGTCTGTGTTTTTTCCTTTAAAATACAAAACTAGTCCTGAGAGGATAGAAGGGTACCAGCTTCCATGGTCCTGGGTACTGCCCCAGTGGTCCTGGGATCTATTAGAGTCAGAGATTACTGACACCATTGTGAAGAAATAACCAGTCTGCCAAAATCTAAATCAGGCCAAGAGACCATTGTCCAGATGGCAGTCAGGGAGGGTTCCTCCTTTCTGTTGTAGTTGGCTACTGCCTCCAGTTTCAGTTTAGAGCAGAAAAGCACACCTAAGAGAGAGCTCTCTCCCCTGCAGAGGACCTTTTAAATGGGGATGGGAGTATCCTGCAGGGATGCATCTCTAGCCTATCCTGATGTGCCACATGACTTCTGTGGCCCTATTCCAACCTCTCTGCGCAGCCTTATGGGATATCTCAAAATGGCGTCACCCAGGAGTCACTTGCCACTCTGCTCTGGGGGTCTCAGCTCCACCCCTCTCTGATATCGCTGCCAGGGCCTTCCCCAGTGAAACTTCAAAGGAACACCCCTCCTGGTTTGGCTCCAGAGGTCTGGACTTCCTCCTTTGTTTAGCGGGCTTGAGAAGAACATCTTCCTGGCACAGGGTGACAGCTGGCTGATCAAAGCAGAGCAATATGCCCCACCACTTTCTTTCTTAGGAGCTGACTTAAGCATTGCTAATTGCTCCTTTTGTAAGGGGAGGCCTTTGTTCCTGCAAATGGAGAGAACAGTAATTAACCCAGCCAGCAGGGTAACAAAAGGCTTTGGTTCTGATCCTGAGCGGAGCCAGAGAAATATGACATTCCTTGATATATATACAAGATATGTCTTTGGACTTTACAGAATTGTTCTTTTCACACAAGTTACACTGTAAATCGGTACAACTCTGGTGTCTGTATACCAAGAGAGGGGAATCAGAGCTGCCCTCTAATGCAGTCTTCCCCATAAGTGTGTAATAGAGTGTCACTGTAGAAAAGACAGTAATCCACACTGACTTTCTGACTTTCCCTACAAAGGTACACCAATATTATAAGGTCTATCCCAGGTCAATATCCAACCCTGCAAAGTCCCTTCTGTGCAGGGCTACCTGTGTGCAGTTCCTGGGCTGTGCATGACAAGAGACTCTCACACACAACCCTCACACCCATGTGTACGCGTGTGCACAAGTGTTCACATGTAACCAGCCAAACACCTCTTGCTCTTGCTGCACCGCAGCAGCCTTATCTTAAAAGGCAGACACTGGAAGTAGACACACACAATCCATTTGCCATGAGTGAACTGTGGGTGAGTTCCAGGTTAACAGGTCCTACCAAAGTAAAAAGGTCAAAACCCAGGTGATCAAAGAGCAACAATTCTGGCCCGATTAGATGGGTAGAACCATCTTCTCTCACATGCCGCTGCCAGCTGATTATTATGAGGAAGAAATAGTCACCGTTCATCGATATTCTTTGCCTAGCCAGCGAAACAAGTGATGAGCGGTTCTGACCAGACACCCTACTCGCCAGTTGTCCGCTGCCCAAGGTACCTTGTACTGGCTGTTGGATGCTAGGACCACCTACCTCACCTAGCCATGAGACCACCTCTCCCTACTGAGAACTCTGTCTGCACTATGAACCCTCCTTGTTCTATGTTGGATGCATCTAGGTCACTCACTTTCTACATGGACTGAGCAGACTTTGGCCTACCCTTGCCCTGTGTCACACAATGGTACGCCTACACCTTTCTTGGACAAGGGTTCAGTGCCTGAACACTGTAGCCTATCCTCTGAACATGTCTAGAACTCATACCCTGGGTCACTGGTTGGACCACCTCCTGGACATTTCTCCATCCATTACCCTCCTTCATCTGGGTCCCACATCCTGAAGATGCAGACTCCTTTGACCTTCACGCACAGCATGCTGCTGGGGTCTGCAGTTGTCACCACTCTTGTGTGATGACTGTTCTCCATCAAGGAGAAGAGTCCACTCACAACACTTGGCACCTCTCCCTTGCAGAGACGCACCCTTGCCCCTTGACCTGGCTCCCAGGCACCTAGGGCAGACGTTAACAGTGACTGATATGTATTTTAAAGATAGTTTTCAACTTTGGAAATACTTTCTATTATATAATATGGTGGCCTTTCCTTAAATGAGTCAAAGAAACAAGAAATAGCTCCAATGCTACTGTGATGAGACATCATTACAAACCACATTGCACTCTCTTCTATTTTGCAAATTGTATTTGAACCCAAGAAAGCGTTTTTTAGAAAGAGGAAATTCATAAGTTATGATTCAGCATGTTTAGAACTTAGTAAGTTGAATGAATTATTGGGATATAATGCTTTAGTAAGCTATGTATTGAATTCAATGCAAATTAGAAAATATTTAACTTATTTTGAGAATATGAATTTTGAATCACTTGGGGGCACATGTACATACTATTTTTCCTGTCTCAAACGGCCTGATTCCCAGAATCGGACCGTTTGCGACAGGAAAAAAATATGTTGGTATGTACAGAGCCTATTTTGCGATTCGGTAATCTATTTACCAAATCGTAAAATAGGTTTGCGAGTCACAATTAGGAAGGGGCGTTCCCTTCCTAATTGCGAGTCGCAGCACGATGTAGCATTGTTTTGTGACCGTGAATGCGGTCACAAAACAATCGCAGTTAGCACCAGTTTCAAACTGGTGCTAAACCAGTCGCAAACGGTAAGGGGTCCCTAAGGGATCCCTTCCCCTTTGTGAATGGCAGCGACAATATTTCTTCAGTGCAAGCAGTGGTCCCAGGGACCACTGCCTGCCCCGAAAAAATTAAAAGAAAACTTTTCATTTTTGTCTTTGAAATGCATCTTGTTTTCCTTTAAGGAAAACGGGCTGCATTAAAAAAAAAAACTGCTTTATTTAAAAGCAGTAACAGACATGGTGGTCTGCTGTCTCCAGCACGCCACCATCCCTGTGAGGGTGGCCATTTCCAATGGGGCCGCAAATTGCGACCTACCTCATGAATATTCATGAGGTAGGTCATTTGCGACCCCATTGTGAATCACAAACAGTGTAAAGTACACTGTTGTACATCAGGTTTTGTGACTCGCAAATTGCGACTCGCTAAGACTCGCAGTTTACAAGTCGCAAAACCGGATCTTTGTACATGTGGCCCTAAGTTCCCTATATTTGGTTACAAATTAGTACACAGACGGCGCTCAGTCATCCTCATAATTTCCCCTCTGCTCTCTAGAGACATAGAAACATTTTTGATGCACAGAAGGTGCCATTTACAGAGAGTCTAGGGCTGTGCTTGAAATGGAAAATTAGAAGAGCAGGTTATTTCTGAGAAGTGCAGGTACTCTCCCTCTTAAAATGAAAAAGTGCTGATACTCTGTACCGGACAGTACTGGCCCATTTAAAGCACTGATCTAAGGGCATATTTAAGAGTCCTTTACGCCACCTTAGCGCTGCCATAGCGTCACTTTTTTGGCGCTAGGTGTGGCGCTAAGTGGCTTTTTCCACGCACCATATTTACAAAGTGGCGCAATGCATGCATTGCGCCACTTTGTAAACCCTTACGGCACATTATGCCTGCGTCATGCATAATGTATGCAAGCGGGCCGTTCCGGTGCAAGTAAGACCGCAAAAATGACGCAGTGAAATTTAACAGATTTCACTGCCCCATTTTTGGTGTCATTTTTAATGCCTTCTCAGAGCAGGCGTTAAAGTGACATTCCTATAAAAACCTATGGGCCTCCTTCACTTTGTTACATTGCGTCAACATTTTTTACGCTAGTGTAGCAATGCGCCACAATAGCGTAATGTTGACGCTATTGTGCTAACGACAGCCATAGTCTGCGTACTATAAATACGTCACAGCCATGGTGTCCTTATGTGCCTTGGGGAGGGTTCAGAAAAAGTGGCACATCAGCTCTGATGCGCCACTTTTCATTAAATATGGGCCCTAGTCTTTAACAAGCTGAGTCCTTACTTTAGCCCAAAGTGACGCGATGGTTTGTTTGTCTCACCACGCACAGCTCTAGGCACCATTTGTTTGCCTCTCAGTCAGTTGAGAGGGAATACATGTGTGATAGAAGATCTTAATATAGTCTAAACTGGAAATCTAGAAATGGAGGTCTGGAACATCACATGTAGAGAATTCAGGACCTCCGACCAACACAGGTGTAATTGTGGGCAATGCCCTTGAAGTAGAGTCCCGTCACTCTCACAACCGCGCCCACATCTCTCTGGTTCCCAGTTATGCATTTTAGCCAGCTTGTGACAACACCAATAAACTGCTAGCTTAAAGATGGCTTATCTCCACTCTAAGTTTTTGCCTGATTTGTGCACACCTAAAGATATCTCCCACAGTCTCTGAAGGTAATTGTGCGCCCCAGTTCAGATTGCTGCCATTTTTTGTTCTGGATTCCTCAGTGTTTGGCTTGGGAGTTTGAGGAGGTTATATACATGCTCGTTAATTCACCAAAAGGCCATGGGTAGCGGAAGTGACATCACACGCCATGTGACCGTTACGTTCACTCACACATCCATACACGATCACACTACACACACTCTCACCTAAATGATGCACACACGCATACGACAATACATCTCTGAGATTTTAGATGGAGGACACCCCATTTGGGACTTAAAATATCAGGAGTCTCCTGTCTTAATCTGGTCGGTTGTCGTGTATGCCCGTGTGTATGTTCCTTCGCCGTTTATGTTGTTAGTCCCTATATGTACTACACGACTGCCATACCATGTTCTGTATTGTACACAGAGGCCCCGATTACAACTTGCCCAGTGCAGAAACATGAAACTGTCGAAGCCAGAGTCACAGGCATTGTACAATTATATTTTTTGGGTCCGGAGTAAGGACTAGCCTTTTGGGCCTGCACTTACTTTTACCCTTTACTGCATATGTATCCCCCGTTCCAGTCCCGTTCCCTCGAAGAAATTCCCCTTTCTTCCAACACCCACTGAACTCAGAATCGGTGTGACTGCTACTTGAGTGTCGTTAATAAAATTAGCCGGGATGGTCACAGGCTCTGCACACCTCTGACCCCAGGATGTTCCTGCGTTCTTACATTTTGAGGCCGCAGTTTTGCACATTAGGGAAGTATTCCGTCAATGCGTGTAGGGGGCCTATAGGGGGTTCCGCCCGAGGTCCCTTCGAGGAGCATGGACACGGCTGAGTACCTTAAATCCCAGAAATGTGTGATCCGGATATAAATGGAGAAGGATGTCGCTGTCACTCAGTCCATGTCAGAGGTGAAAGTGCTGCTGTGAAGTTCTGCTGATGCAGCGTGTCCTGGAGAGAGACAGCTGCTGGTTGCTAAACACAGACCAGAGGGAAATAAAGCTGGGTGGACGGGTCAGTGGTGGACAGAGTTCACAGCAGACAGCCTACACACGTGATTACCATTAGAACTGAAGTAGACACTGCTGTTTATTTTCAGAACTAAACCTACATTTGCGGTTTTTGCAATTAAAATATATTTCGATTTTTTTCTGTTACACTCGTCAGCATTGCCCTGACTTGGATGTGCACGTCTAGAAGTGAAACATACTATAGTAGTAAGAAACCTGTAGGCTGTAGAGGTCTTTTCAGGTTAGGTACAAATAAGGCACAAAAGACTGAGGCTGTCGGAGTGAAAACTACATGATAATGAGAAAACACATTTTCCCGATATACTGTTTGCGATTCGCAATGGGGTCGCAAATTACCTACCTCCTGAATATTCATGAGGTAGGTCGCAATTTGCGACCCCATTGGGAATGGCCGCCCTCACAGGGTTGGTGGCCTGCTGGAGACAGCAGACCACCATGTCTGTTACTGCTTTTAAATAAAGCAGTTTTTTTTAATGCAGCTCGTTTTCCTTAAAGGAAAACGAGATGCATTTCAGAGACAAAAACTAAGGCCCGTATTTATACTTTTTGATGCTAAACTGCGCTAACGCAGTTTAGCGTCAACATTTTTTGCGACGGCTAACTCCATTCTGAAGCGCCATGCGGGCGCCGTATTTATTGAATGGCGTTAGCCGGCGCAAGCAGACCGGCGCTGCCTGGTGTGCGTGGAAAAAAACCACGTACACCAGGCAGCGCCAGTGTAGGGAAAAATGGGGTTAGGGCGTCTTAAAAATGGCGCAAGTCAGGTTGACGCTAAAAAATCGTCTTAACCCGATTTGCGCCATTTTAAACGACGCCCAGACGCCATTTACATGACTCCTGTCTTAGTAAAGACAGGAGTCATGCCCCCTTGCCCAATGGCCATGCCCAGGGGACTTCTGTCCCCTGGGCATGGTCATTGGGCATTGTGGCATGTAGGGGGGCACAAATCAGGCCCCCCTCTGCCAAAACAAATATATAAAAAATGTTTTTTTATACTTACCTGAACTTACCTGAATGTCCCTGGGGTGGGTCCCTCCATCCTTGGGTGTCCTCCTGGGGTGGGCAAGGGTGGCAGGGGGGGTCCCTGGGGGCATGGGAGGGCAGCTGTGGGCTCATTTTGAGCCCACAGGTCCCTTAACGCCTGCCCTGACCCAGGCGTTAAAAAGTGGCGCAAATGCGGGGTTTTTTGACCCGACCACTCCCGGGCGTGATTTTTGCCCGGGAGTATAAATACGACGCATTTGCGTCGCCGTCATTTTTTTAGACGGGAACGCCTTCCTTGCATCTCATTAACGCAAGGAAGGCGTTCACGCAAAAAAATGACGCTATTTGCCCATACTTTGGCGCTAGACGCGTCTAACGCCAAAGTATAAATATGGCGTTAGTTTTGCGCCGAATTTGCGTCGAAAAAAACGACGCACATTCGGCGCAAACGGAGTATAAATATGTCCTTAAAGTTTTCTTTTCATTTTTTCGCTGCCATTCACAAAGGGGACCCCTTCCCTTTTGCGAATGGGTTAGCACTAGTTTGAAACTGGTGCTAACTGCGATTGTTTTGTGACCGCATTCACGGTCACAAAACAATGCTACATCACGCTGCGACTCGCAATTAGGAAGGGAACGCCCCTTCCTAATTGCGACTCGCAATCCTATTTTGCGATTTGATAAATAGATTACCAAATCGCAAAATAGGCTCTGTACGTACTGTCGCAAACGGTCCGATTCTGCGAATCGGGCTGTTTGCGACAGGAGAAATGGTACATACATGTGCCCCATGGTACGTACATGTGCCCCTAAGTGAAGGGAGACAGATTTACTGCCTTGACTTCTGACATTGAGGGGAGGGGAGATGAGGGGCATGAGAAAGGTTTGGCTACCATGGTAAGCTGTATAGTTGATGACTCCCGCCGGCTATTAGGTGTGGACCATACTATTGTTTTAGCAAAGTCCAGTAAAAAAGATTTGATTAATAAATGCCGGGTGTTAATACGTCCTCGGTCTTGCTGCTGAATAGCTACCCTAGCTTTAGCTTTGTGTAATCACCTGTCAGTGCCTTGATGTGAAATGTGTTATTCATGAAACTAAAACATACAAGAAAAGAGTATCTTATATGTATGCTCATCAACACATTTCCCAATTAGTAAATAAATTAACTACCGCAAGCTTCGTGACTGTGCACTCTGTAGATGCTGAGGTTAGTTTGTACACTTGTCCCACTGTAAAGGTAATTAACAAGCATTAGAATTCTGTGAATTATAGTTCCCTTTTTAGACCTATGAATACCTTATGTGTAATTGTACATACATATCATGTGTATGTTGACTTGTCCTGAGAATTCGTCTTGTTCTATAATATGATTAACCTCAACTGAAATACAAGCACTCTTCACATTCCTTTGAAAAGTTCACAGTTAGTTTTCCAACTCAACTCTACTTACAGAATCCTTCTCTCTATTTCCAAATGATCTCCACAAAAACTCGAAAGTAAGAGAGTATGAGACTGTGTTTGTGCAAGGATATCCTCAATCTGCGTAGCAAAGTCCTGGCTGCAGCAACACTGTAGCTATGCTAATATATCTAAAATGTCCGCTGTCATCACCAACCTACGAGAAAGATCTGGGTTGTTCGGGACTCCATCATGCAATGTGTACCTCCACACATTCACAGCCTCACGCCAGAAATTACTGATACTCAACAAAGCCTCCAGCCTTTCCGTGCCTATAATGGACCGAGGTTTGGAGTATCACTCCTTCTTGCCCATCGGGTTTTAAGCATTAAGCCGCAGGCCTTGACCTACTTCCTGAAGTAGAGAGCAGTCGAATAGAGTGGTGTAGACTAGAGGAGAGTGCAGTAGAGTGCAGTGGCATAGAGTACAGCAGTGTACAGCGTAGTGGCGTAAAGTAGAGTGGCATTGAGTGCCGTGGCCTAAAGTAGAGTGGTACAAAGTGTAGCAGAGTGGCAGAAAGTGCAGTGGCGTACAGTGGCGTACAGTAAAGTGCAATGGCATAGAGTGCAGAGGCTTACAGTACAGTGGTGTAGAGTAAAGTGTTGCAGAGTAGAGTGGTGCTGAGTGTAGCAGAGTAGAGTGCGGTGGAGTACAATGCAGTACCATACAGTAATTAGAGTAAGTAGAGTAGAGTCGTGTACAGCGCATTAGCATACACTGGAGTGATGCAGACTAGAGTACAGAGGAGTAAAGTGCAGTAGCATATAGAGCAGGGGCATACAGTGGTGTGCACTGATGTAGAGGCGAGTAGAGTAGGGTTGCGTACCTTGGGGTCCAGCGGAGTGGCTTGCAGTGGCAAAGAACACAGTGAAGCAGAGTAGAGTGGCATAGAGTAGAGTGGAGTAGAATCCAGTGGGGTACAGTCCAGTGGCATACAGTGCAGTGGCATAGAGTAGAGTGGTGTAGAGTACGATACAGTGACATAGATTTCAGCAGCGTAGAGTGGTGCACAGTAGAGTACAGTAGCATGTAATGCACTTGGATACAGTGAGGGGTAGAGTGATGCAGTCTAGAGTAGAGTGCAGTGGCAAAGAGTACAGTGGTGTACAGCATAGTGGCATAGAGTAAAGTGACATAAAGTGCACTGGCCTTAGTAGAGTAGTGCTAACTAGGGTGGAGTGCCCTAGAGTGCAGTGTCATAGAGGAAAGTGCAATGGTGTTAAGTGCAGTGGCTCAGAGTGTAGTGATGAAGAGTAGAGTGCTGCAGAGTATGGCGGCTCAGAGTGGAGTAGCATACAATCCAATGGCATAAAGTAAATTTAGGGTACTCTGAAGTGGGATAGAGTAAAGTGGGGTAGAGTACAGCAGATTGGTGTACAGTAGAGTTGTGTAGAGTGAAGTGGGGTAGAGTGAAGGGGTAGAGTATATTGAGGTAGAGTACAGTGGTGGACAGTAGAGTGGCATAGATCACATGGAGTCGAACGAAGGTGGTAGTTACAATGGGTAGAATACAGTGGTGTAGAGTAAAGTAGCCCAGAGTGAAGTAGGGTAGAGTGAAGTGAGCGACGGTTAAGCATGGTACAGCAGAATGGAGTAGAATGAAGGGGGTAGAGTGAAGTAGGGTAGACTAGAACAGTGTAGAGTACAGTGGCATTGAGTGCAGCAGTGCAGAGTACAACATAGTGGCATAGAGTGAATTAGAGTAGAGTGGAGAGGCATGGAGTGCAGTCGTGTACAGTGACTTGGAGTGGTGTGGAGCACAGTGGCACAGAGTAGAGAGGTGCAGAGTGAAGTGGGGTAAAGTAAGGGTGGGTAGAGTGAAGTATGGTAGAGTAGAGTGGCATAGAATGGTGTACAATAGAGTGGCGTAGAGTGAAGTGAGGTAGCATAGAGTGGTGTAGATTAGTGTGGCATATAGTATAGTGGTGTACAGTGAAGTGGGGTTGATATCAGTGGGGTAGAATGAAGTGGGCTACAATAGAGTCGCATTGAGTAGAGTTGGGTACAAAAGAGTGGCATAGAGTGAAGTTGGGTAGAGATTGAAGTGGGGTAGAGCACAGAATGTGTACAAGGTAGTAGTGTGGATTAGAGTGGCATAGAGTGCAGTTTCCTAGAGTAGAGCGGTGCAAAGTAGAGTAGAATGGCGTAGATTGAAGTGGCATCAAGTAGAGTGCAATTGTATAGAGTGTAGTGACAGAAAGTGCAATGCCACAGATTACAATGTTGGAAATGTGAGTGGTGCAGAGTGAAGTAGCATACAGTGCAATGGAATAGAGTGCAGTGGCATACAGCAGATTAGTACAGAGTACAACAGAGTGGCATATAGTGAAGTGGTGTAGAGTGGTGCAGACTAGAGTAGATTGGTGTACAGTACACTGGCGTACAGTGCAGGTGCATAGAGTGGTGCGCAGTGGGGTACAGTGGAGTACAGTAAAGTTGAGTGGAGTGATGTAGAGAGAAGTGGAGTAGAGTGGCTTGGAATGGCCTACAATAGGGTGGCATAGAGTACAGTGTCATACAGAGGAGTGACATACAGTAGAGTGGCATACAGCAGAGTGGCACACAGTGAAGCAGGGTAGAGTGAAGTGGATGGAATGAGTTGGGGTAGAGCACAGTGGCCTAGAGTGAAGTTGGGTGGAGTGAATGCAGGTAGGGTGAAGTGGGGTAGAGTGGTGTACAGTAGAGTTGCATAGAGTGAAGCGGAGTAGAACAGAGTGGTGTAAATTAGAGTGGCAAACAGTACAGTGCCAATGGTTTATTTAAGTGGTAAGAATTAAGATTAAGAATTAAGAAGAGAACATTAGAGTGCCATTGAATAGAGTTGAGTACAAAAGAGTGGCATAGAGTGAAGTTGGGTACTGTGAAGTGGGGTAGAGCACAGTGGTGTACAATCTAGTGGAGCAGATTATAGTGGCATAGTGTGAAGTTCCCTAGTGCAAAGTAGAGTAGAGTGGCGTAGAGTCCAGTGGCACAAGTAGAGTGCAATTGTGCAGAGTGCAGTGACGTTGAGTGCAGTGGCATAGAGTATTGTAGTGCAAAGATGATTGGTGTACAGCAGAGTGGCATACAGTGCAGTATCATAGAGTGGTGCAGACTAGAGTGGAGTAGCATACAGTACACTACTGTACAGTGCAGTGGCATACAGTGGTGTGCAGTGAAGTACAGTTGAGCACAGTAAAGTGGAGTGGCTTGGAGTGGCATAGAGTAGAGTTGCATAGAGTGAAGTGTCATACAGTACAGTGGTGTGCAGTAGAGTGGCCCACACTGAAGCAGGGTAGAGTGAAGTCAGATAGAATGAAGCAGGGTAGAGTACAATGGCGTAGAGTAGAGTGGCCTAGAGTGAAGAGGGGTAGAGTGAAGGCAGGTAGAGTGAAGTGGGGTAAACCAGAGAGGCGCAAAGTAAAGTGGCATACATTAGAGTGACGTAGAGTGAAATGGGATAGAGTAGAGTTGCATAGAGTAGATTGGTGTAGCGTATAACGGCTTATAGTAAAGTGGGTTTGATTTAAGTGGTGTAGAATGAAGTGAGCAACAGTAGAGTGGCGTAGAATAGAGTTGGGTACAATAGAGTGGCATAAAGTGAAGTGGAGTACTGTGAAGTTCAACAGAGTGAAGTGGGGTCGAGTGAGGTTGGGTAAAGTAAGATGGCAGAAAGTAGAGTTGCGTAAAGTGCAGTGGTGTAGAGTTTAGTGGAGTGGAGTACAGTGGCTTGGAGTGGCTTAGAGTAGAGTAGCATACAGTAGAGTGGCGTAGATTAGAGTAGCATAGATTAGAGTGGCGTAGAGTGAAGTGGGATACTGTGAAGTGGGGCAGAGTGAAGTGGGGTAGAGTGAAATGGGGTAGAGTAGAGTGGTGTAGAGCACAGTGGTGCAGAGTAACATGCAGTGGCGTAAAGTGGAGTAGAGTAAAGAGGAGTAAAATGGGTAGAGTGGAGTTGGGTACTGTGACTTGGAGTAGCATAGAGTAGAGGGGCATACAGTAGAGTGTTGAGGAGTACAGTGGCGTACAGTAGAGTGGCATAGAGTTAAATGGGAGAGAGTGAGGGTGGGTAGAGTGAATTGGGGTAGAGTAGAGTGCCCTAGAGTAGAGTGGTGTCCATTAAAGTGGCATAGAGTGATGTTGGGTAGAGTACGGTGGTGTATATTAGAGTGGCATACAGTATCGTGATGTAGAGTAAAGTGGGGTTCATTTAACTGGTGTAGAATGAAGTGGGCAAAAGTAGAGCGGCATAAAGTAGAGTTGGATACAAAAGAGTAATGTAGAGTGAAGTGGGGAAGATCGAAGGGGGAAGAGTGAAGTGGGGTATATTGTGGTGGCATAGATTAGAGTGGGGTAGAGTGAAGTAAGGAAGAGTGAAATGGAGTTGTGTAGAGTGACTACACTACATTGGCGACCAGTGCAGTAGCTTATAGTAGAGTAGTGCACAGTAGAGTACACTGGTGTATACTGCAGTGGCTTACAGTAGAGTGATGCAGAGTAGAGTTCCGTGGTGTACAATGAAGTGAGGTACAGAGAAGTGAAGTAAGCTGAAGCTGGGTAAAGTAGAGCACCATAGAATAGAGAGGTGTACAATACAGTGGCATAGAGTGCAGACGTGCAGAATACAGTGCAGTGGTTTAAAGTGAATTGGCGTAGAGTGGAGAAGAGTACAGTGGGGTAAAGTGCCACAGAATGCAGTGGAGGACAGTGGGGTAGAGTGAAGTAGAGTGGTGTGAAGTAAGCTATAGTTGAGTGATGTAGAGTGGATTGTGATATAGAAGAGCAGCATAGAATGAAGTGGGGTACAGTATAGTGGTGCAGAGTAGAGTACAGTGGCATACAGTAGAGTGGTGCCAGAGTAGAATATATTGGACTAGAATGACATAGAATGGAGTGGGGTAGAGTCCTTTGAGTGGCCTACAGTTGAGTGGTGTAGAGTAAAGTGGGGTAGAGTGAAGTGGGTTAGAGTAGACTGGCGTAGAGAAACAGTATTGTAGAGCAAAGTTGCATGGAGTGTAGTGGTGCGTAGTAGAGAGCAGTGGCACAGAATGGATTAAAGTAGAGTGGTGTATAGTGGCATAGAATGGAGTGGAGTAGATTGGCTTGGAGTGGCTTAGAGCGCAGTGGTGTACAGCAGAGTAGTTCAGAGTGGATTAGAGTAGTATAAAGTGCATTTGCATAGTGTCAAGTGGTGGGACTAGGGTAGAGTGGCATACAGTGCAGTGGTGTGGCAAGCAGTGGCATACAGTGGTGTGGAGTGGCATACGGTAGAGTGGAGTAGAATGGAGTAGAGTGGCATAAAGTTGAGTGAATTGGCTTGGAGTAGTGTAGAGCAGAGTGGCATAAAGTAGAGTGGTAGACAGTGAAGCCGGGTAGGGTAGAGTAACGCAGAGTAGGGTAGTGTAGAGTAGAGAGGCACTATGTGCAGTGGGGTGTGGTAGAGTGGCACTATGTGGAGTAGAGCAGCATAGCATACAATAGAGTGACATACACTGCAGTGGCATAGAGTGCTGTGGCCTGGGGTAGGGAGGTGTAAAGTAGAGTTGAGTGACATGGAGTGCTGTGGCCTACAGTGCAGTGCACTGGCTTAGACTGCAGTGGCATATACTATAAAGTGGTGCAGAGTAGAGTAGCACAGAGTGCAGTAGCATGGAGTGCAGTGCTGTACACTGCAGTGGAATGAAGGGCAGTGGCATACAGTTCTGTGGTGTAGAGTACAGTGGGGTACAGTGCAGCACACAGAGTGCAGTGGTATAGAGTGCAGTGGAGTACAGTACAGTGGCACAGAGTACAGTTCTGTGGAATGCAATGGAATACCATGCAGTGGCGTACAGTGCACTTCCGCAGAGTGCAGTAGCGTACAGTGCAGTAGCATATAGTGCACTGGCTTACAGTGCAGCATATATGTAGAACTTATTTTATTTCTGTATGTACCGTTGTGATATTTAGATAGTTTCACAGTAGTTCAGTGTTACCCTGTACATTTTCTGAAAACATATAGAAACACTTTTTCCTACGTCTACTGACTTTAGTAAAGTGTCTCTTGTGTTTATATATATTTAAAAAACCCTGGTAAGCCAGATCGCCCCTCGAAACTCAGAACAAATATTAAGGGCCTGATTTAGATCTCAGTGAAGGGGTTACTCCATTGCAACGGTGATGGATATCCTGTCCACCGAAATCTAAATACCATAGTTAACAATGGTATTTAGATTTCAGCGCATGTGATATCCATTACCATTGCAACGGAGTAACCTTTCCGCTGAGATCTAAATCAGGTCCTAACCATGGTAAAAACAATATGTCAACTTTTTTTATTTTTTAGGGGCTGTCATCAGCCAATAATATTGTGTTTTTTCATTGCCATGTACTGCGGTATGCCGCAAAATTACTGCAGTACACCACTGCCCAATATATCACTAAGATTATCTGCCTTATAACTTTAAAGCTACTGGCACAATTTACACATATTACCAAAAAGGATCATTTACCCATTATTATGTATATTCCTGACTATTTTAATTAAAATCCACTCAGTCATTTTCCTGCTATGTCTGTGTAAAAAGTCTATGAAAAATGCATTGGTGGAAAAAGTTTGGGACTCTCTTTTTTGTTTGCTGCCTCTAAACTTTGCCTTGAATGTAGAAAAAGGAATAGGTCTGTAAAGTTTCATTGAGATTCATCAAACAGTGGCAACGTTATTAGCAAGTAAAAATCAGTGGATTTCCTATTTCTGGTAATCCTAACTCTGACTACAGAGTGATTACCACCATTCTGAAATAGAAATATATATATCCATATAGATCAATAAAGGGCCTTTAGGTTAGCCATCTTCTGCCATTGGTCTGAGTGTTATTTACACTCTAATTCTATCCATGATAGCGTACTGCATAAAGGCATGGGGTAATGGTTCAGATCACATCAATGATAGGCTGTATTGTCCTGTGAATGACAGCAGTTTCTGATCACATGCATATCCATCTAAAAATTTGCATATTTTATCAGTTTTCTTCTTTTATAGTTCACCTTTCATTTCTTTGCTTTTTTGTTTTACCTTTTCTTACAAGAATACTACAGCTCTCTAGGCAGTGCTAATGGGTCGCTTGCTTGCTTGCCACTCATTTAATCTGCACTAAGCCTCATCCCACGTGGCCACTTTTCTCAAACTAGGTGACCACTATGGAATTATGTTGTCCACAGTGTACTTAACCATTGCGTGATGGCTAACATATTTGTTGTAAATATGGTAGCAATGCTGGCACTTTAAAATAATGACACGTGAATACTACCACTGCAAGACAGACAGTTGCTGCTATATTTATTTTTGATATTTCAAGCATTATGTTTAGACTGAAGCATGTTTTCTGTTTCTACTTGTATTCTTATAATCTATCTTGCATATGTTGTGGAATGTGTGTGTGTTTTATTCTGGTTATGTCAGAAAATGAATGCAAGACTGGGTCAGTGAATGGATAAATGAAGGCATGAGTGCAAAGATGAATGACAGCAGGCATGTATGATCACTTATTAAGTGTCTGAAACCATCAATAACACAAAAGGAACTCTCCTTCATAATAAGAAAAAAATCTTAGGGGGCATCAAAAATTAATACAAAGAAACTCATGTAGCAGACAGAAGAATACAACTTTATATATGTCTTTTGTTTTACGAAATAAGCACCAGAAAGCAATAATTAAAAGCATATTTGTTATGTACATCCATCCTGTCATAATCAAGTTGTGGAAAACATTCAGATCTCACAGTCAAGACATTTCACATGCTTATCTTCTTCAGGGCTTTGGTGGGAATCTTGGGCCAGATGTATCATTCTTAACAATAGCGATTACCTAATTGCGATGTTTTGCAAATCGCAATTAAGTAATCACTATTGGAATATATGAAACTCCAGGAGTTTCATACTGCGATCCGCAAGGGCTCGCAAATGGACCTACCTCATTAATATTCATGAGCTAGGTCGCAATGTGCGAGCCATTGCGAATGGCTACAATCACAGGGATTGTAAAAATCCACTGCCTGCTCTTAAAAAACGTTTTTGCATGCATTCACAAAGGGGAAGGGGTCCCTTTGAAATTGGTGGTAACTGCAATTGTTTTGCGACCGCATTCACGGTCACAAAACAATCATACATACCTCTGCAATTCGGTATTGGGAAGTGATCCCCTTGACACACCCCTTCCTAATACCGAATCGGTATGTAGACGCAATTCCAATTTACGATTTGGTAACAAGTTACCGAATCGCAAAGTGGACTTGTTACATACCAAAATACAATCTCAAAAATGTTTGATACATCTGGCCCTAAATTCTTAAATGCAATCAAATTAATTTTCCACATATTTAAGACTAAGTTAATTCACTATACAGTATATATCTTTGGTCCTAACACTGTGGAAAGCTTGTGAGTGGGATTAGGTGCAGGTCAACATCTTGTAAGAAAATGTTTGCAAAAACTTTAAATTTTGGTAGTCACTCTTTTGAAGTATTTCTTCATTCAAAAGTTGTTTCTGCAAATTATATTCACCTATGCCACCGACCTTATCGGTGAGGATCAGCTCATCCTTATCCAGTAGTCAGCACAACTTGTTCGTCTTCCATGGAAGGTCAAAGTAGCAGGTTTACTCTAGAGTTCTAGGAGTGTTTCCAACATTAGGGAAAACAACTTCCCCATTTTTTCTAGTTAGACACCTCTCCACTGATGCATCAGAGCTTCTTCGAAAATCAAAGAAGCCAATATTGATTTATAACGTAGGTTACGCTGGAGGGAAAACTGGATATCAGGTTAAAATTATAATCTCAGTCAACCAAAGAGAGCATTTTCACAGGTTTTCTTGTCACGGTAGGGAACAAAGAGTTGAGGCTACAGATTTGTTTTGGGCCGCCCACAAACCAGACACATTTAGAAAAGGTCAGCTTACCCACAGGCAGAAGGTCGAGCAGAGGTGCATGCAGAAATACCTTTCTGGTCCCTAGTCTGGCCAAAAAATGTTTTACAGGCCGAATCTATATGGGGCTGGACAATGAGGCCTGTGAGGTACAATCCCAGTACATGCTCAAAAGAAAGGAACTCTGGAATGGTCTTACCTTTTGCAGAGTACTGCCATCTTGTGAGGTATGCAAGAAGAACTCGCTGATGACATCTTTCATTCGCACTCAATCATCATGCACAATACATGAAAGTCCAAATGCACAAAGGAAGAAAGCCCATGAATGACTGGACTGAAGGGACTACACTCAGAGGTGTTTAGCAGACTCCTCTCCCTCTCTTTAGTAGAAATTCAAATGCCATAATGTCAGTGTCCTCAAAGCTTGATGGGAGGACAGTTGTTACCTCTGCCTGGTAAACAGGGTTACTCCAAGTCTGGAAGAATCTTTTGAACTGCTGGTAAAAATACAAAAATGCATAAGACACATTAAGCAGACTCACTGACACAATGCTACAGGAGGAAACACATGGTTGGCCAGGACGCTGAGGAAAAGATCAGGGGCCAGATGTAGGAAAAAATCAAATTGCGACTTGCAATTTGCGAGTCTGTGCGACTCGCAAATTGCAAGTCGCAATTTGACATGCAGAAAGGTGTCTCAGACACCTTCTGCAACTCGCAATGGGGTCGCAAAGACCCACCTCATAAATATTTATGAGGTGGGTCGCAGTTTGCGACCCCATTGCGAGTATAGGCACTCGCTAACATGGAGGCCTGCTGACGTCAGCAGGCCTCCATGTTAGCGACCTGCCTTTTAAATAAAGTTTTTTTTTATTTTTTAAGTGCAGCCCGTTTTCCTCACAGGAAAACCAGCTGCATTTCAAAAACATCCGAAACCTTTTGTTTCGTTTTTTTCAGGGCAGGGATTGGTCCCTTGGACCACTCCCTGCCCTGAAAAAATAATTTGGGGTCCATTCACAAAGGGGAAGGGGTCCCATGGGGACCCCTTCCCGTTTGCGAGTGGGTTACCATCCACTTCAAGTGGATGGTAACTGCGACTCTGGAGTTGCATACCACTCCGACTCGCAAATAGGAAGGGAACACCCCTTCCTATTTGCGAGTCGCAAATGCATATTGCGAGTCGGTAACGACTCGCAATATGCATTTGTGCATTGCAAACCCACGTTTGCGAGTCTCAAACGGCGATTTTCGCCGTTTGCGACTCGCAAAAGGGTTGCTACATCTGGCCCCAGATGTTAGTTGGGCTTTTGTCCTCTCATGAAGATGACGTATGTGTCTAGCACACCATTTGAAGCAATCAAGTTTGGTACAACTATGAGACTAGCTAAACCGGTGCAAAGGTTGGGAGGTAGGGCAGAAGTAACCTAAGCCTATCTTGTCCTCCTGAACCTTAATGTTGTCAAGATCTAACAGATCTCAGATATTTTGTCATGTCACTAAAGGATGCGCATGGCAAGTACAGGAAGAGTGCTAGGTTTGTAAATTATGCATGATTACATCTGTGGACATGGAAGTGCACTTAGATTGTACTTATAACTGTAGTAATGCCAAATCGTCCTTGCTGCTCTTAAAATGGCATAGTCCAGTAAAATACCCTTCCCACAGTCCTCACTGTGAAATGCCTAGCACATGATAAGGGCTTCAAGTGCACTACTGTACCCCTAAAATCAATAGCAGGACACGGGTGTGTTGAGACAATGTTAACCTCAATTTCAAGATGCAAAGTTTGTCAGAAACAAGGTATAAAACTGCATTTCAAAATACAGTCAAATAAATGAAGGACTGCCTCAAAAAGTGAGTTCTAGAGCGGAATTTGGAAATCCATGAAAGTTTATTACATTATTCAAAAGCACAATACAGAAATAATAGAATGTAGAAGCAACTGATTTCATAGAAGCCAATTGCCATCAATTCCATCAATGTAGAGAATACAAACTAGTGACAAAAATCAGAATGGTAAATCCCAAGCGTGCAGCAGAATCAGTAAAACATTGGGCAGCATCTCTAATAGAGACGCAAAAAGATCTGGCTCACAACAAAATTGAGGGGATTATATAGCAGTTTGCTCCACAGAGGAGCATTAGAACTGCAAACTCGGATAAGCAACTTTTTAAAAAAAGTTTTGCAACATAGATAGCAATACCACATCAACCATTACTGGTCATTATTATAAAAACTTAAAGACAGCAAATATCACAGTTATCGATAAAAGGATAACAGCGGTACTTCGATGAGGGTACACGTAGCCATAAATTAGGACGAGTAACTGAGCCCAATATGTTCCCACCATGTGCTCCAGATTTTTGCATGGTTTTTTGTGCAGCCCCTGGCTTCATACACTGTTTTGTCCTGCTGTTTGGATAGCGAGGGCAGAGTGGAAGATTTCCACCTGCAGATGGTCTCCTTTAGCAACCACAGTGAGCACTCCAGTCAGTGCTTTGTCCTCGTTCCTGCCTCCTATTCCATCAATGATTCCTAGAAGGATGGGTTTGGGGGAGAGCTCCACCTCCCATCCCACCATCGCCGACAGTGTCTCGGTAACTCTACTCTAGTATTTCACAATTGGGGAACTTGTCCAGACCATATAGTAAAAGCCCACTGGAGTGTATGGGCACCTAAAACATGTTGGAATAGGGAGGAGGCGTGCCTTGTTAAGAGTCAAGGAGTAAGATGAGTATAATGGAGAAAGTATTTTTTTACCAGTTGCAATTTATAGGAGATTGTGATGATGCGGGCCATTTTGGGATCTAACCAATCATCATCATCCAGTTGACCCAACCATTCATCCCATTGGATCCATAGCCATGTGTATGTGTCAGGGGCATGAGTGGTTAGGGAGCAGTACATTTGGGAGATTCCACCTTTCATTAGCACGCCCATCAGGAACTTAGCTCCCAGGGGACTGAACCCAGGGAGTGTTGACCCCTCAACACGTGCCGTAGTTGGAGATATTTTGGAATTGTGGGGTTGCTGAGGCATAAGTCGATTTGAGGTCTTGGGAAGAAAAAATCTGTGTGCCAGACCATATGTCTCCCAGCAGCAAAATGCCTATTGCGTCCCATTGAGTAAACCCTTCCAGGCCAAACGTTTTGTGTAGCCATTAACCTCTCAATATGGGGGTTTGGAGAGTGAGCTGAGAGTCCCAATCTGTGTAATAGAGTGCAGGATGCCAATTAAGGAAAATTATGTGGGTCACTTTGTGTAAACCGTTGGGTATGTAGCCACCATAAAGCATTCTCAGTATGCCCTCAAAGCTCAGCAAAACACATTTCACTTGATAGGTATGATCTGACGAACCCCCATTAAACCAATCAATAAAAACCAAGATTTGGGATGCTAAAAATAGAGGTAGTGATTGGCCATTCTCAAACCCCTGTCAAATTGTGCCTGCTGACATTTAGTGAGAGCTAGTCTCAGTCTAGATTTATGCCAGAGAAAGTACCTCATTAGGGAGTCCATTTCCCTGAACCACTGCCGGGTCACAGTTTGATTCTGGAAGAGATATAAAAACCATGGCAATATCATCATTTTGTAGAGAGCAATCCTTCTCATCACATTCAGAGGAAGAGTTTGCCGTCTTTTAAGCTCTGCTATCACTTTCTGGACTAACAGGGTAAAATTAAGATTCCATGCTGTTTCAGGGTGGAGGACAGCGTGAATCTCAAAGTGCCACACGCAACTGATTGTTTGCCATGTCTCAAACTCTTAGTAGGGGAACGAATACGGATTTAGCATGATTGACCCATAGGCCAGAGGCCTCCGTGTAAAGGTGAGGAGTTGAAGGCAGTGTGGGCCGGTTACTGCAAGGTTCGCCATGAACAACGCAATGTAGTGCAATAAGATCATCATTGCCCGTGTCCCACGTCCAACCCTGCACCTGTGCAGCGCACCTAATGAGCCACGCCAGGGGCTCAATGGAAAGGACGAAAAGGAGTTGGGACAAGGGACAACGCTGTAAATGGGGAACAGGTCAGAGACTATGCCATTGATTTGCACCTGCGCAGTTGGGTTGGAGTAGAGCAGTTTAATGTAACTATAAAAGAAGGACCCCATTCTGACTTCTGCAGCACTTGTGACTGGTAGGTCCAGTCCATCATGTCGAATGCCTTTTCAAAATCTATTAGTAGTAAGGCTATGGGTGGTGAAAGGAGGTGTTGATGTACTAACATAACATGGGGTCGTTTGATACAGTGCCCCGTGGTTCTGGATGGCATGAAGCAACATTGGCCTGGGTGGATAAGATTGGTAAGGACCATTTTCAACCGATTGGTAAATATTGTGGGAAAAAGTTTAATCTCGACATGGATGAGCGCAATGGGCCTTGGGATGACTACAATAGTGGCCATATCAAGTTCTGGTGGGAAATGGCCTTTCCTGATGGCTTCCTTATAAAGCACAAGCAGGTGTGGGGAGAACGGATCTCTATATTTGGTGGCAATATCTTCAGTCATGATGGGCTGCTCTAAGTCATGTCGGTCAGCATGCAAGTCACTAGGTAATGGGATGTCATTTAAAAGTGGGGAGATCTGTTCTGCTTGCAGTCATGGAACTGCTGCGTAGAAGCCGCGGTCATAGGTCGCATATGCCTGGACTATGCCTGGGGTGGATTGAAGGGGAGGACCCTCAGAGTCAAACACCTCAGGGATTACTCTGGTGGCTAGGGGTCTAGTAGATAGCCAGGATACAGGACTTAGAGATATTATTACGCAATTGGTTAGAACAATGCCTAATCTCTGATGCAGAATACAAATATATTTTCAATGCTTATGCTAAGGCACCATGCATATACATACTTCCTAAAATCCACAAACACAAGACAGAACCACCTGGAAGACCTATTATATCAGGTCTAGATTCGCCCACTGAAACACTATCGAAATACATTGACAGCTTTTTACAACCGTTTGTCAAGAACCTTCCATCGTATCTACAAGACACACGTGATGTTCTGGCAAAGTTAGAAGACATCGCATGGTCGCCAGAAATGACGTGGGTAACTCTAGATGTTAGCTCCCTCTACACCTGCATACCTAAGAATAGGGGCCTGGAAGACATCTGTCATTTTTTGGCAAATAGATCGGCCTCAACTTGGAGCACACTGACATGATAGTAGACATGATTCGATTTATACTCGAGAACAACGTTTTCATCCATGAAGGGAAATGGTATAGACAGGCACAAGGAGTGGTGATCGGCTCACGCTTCTCACCCTCCTATGCAAATTTGTACATGGGACTTTTCGAAAAAGTACATCTGTGGATGAATGGTCCTTCCGATTTGACGGAGCATATATTCTTTTGGGGAAGGTACATTGATGATGTACTCATGATTTGGACTGGTGATGAATCACAGTTGGTTAGGTTTATTCATCATATCAATAACAATGATTTCAATATCAAAATGACATATGAACACAGTAAAGATCGGATCAACTTCCTAGATCTGGAAATATTTGTAGAAAATAATTGTGTACATTCTAATTTACATCGCAAATTGACTGCTTGCAATGCATTGTTACATGCCAACAGTTCTCATCCGACTGCACAAATTAATGCCATTCCCTTTAGGGAAATGGTTAGAGTAAAGAGAAACTGCAGCAACAACAGGCTCTGTGAGGCAGAATTGAACAAACTAGAGAATAGGTTTATTCAGAGAGGCTACTCTAGACAAATCTTGAAGAATGCAAGAAAAAAACTTAATAAATTGTCAAGATCATCACTCTTAATAAATAAGGGAAAAAAGAACATCATATCCAAAAGATCAATATCATTTTGCACTTCATTTAGCCAAAACAGCCAGGATATCTATAAGATTTTGTTCAAACATTGGCATGTTTTACATACTGATAATACTCTAAAACATATGTTATCCGACAAGCCACACATGGTACATAAAAAGGTACCACCATTAGGGATTTAGGGCCTGATTACAACTTTGGAGGACGGTGTGAAACCGTCCCAAAAGTGGCGGATATACCACCTACCGTATTACGAGTCCATTATTTCCTATGGAACTCGTAATACGGTAGGTGGTATATCTGTCACTTTTGGGACGGTTTAACACCGTCCTCCAAAGTTGTAATCAGGCCCTTAATATGTAAGAGCTTTTTACCACCACTTAAGGACAAATCATTAACCTGGTTACCTGAAAAACCTAGGGGTTTCTTCAATTGTAGCAGATGCAACATATGCCATTTGGCTCTACACAAGACTTTCACTTTCCATTTCAATGGCAGTAAAACATACAAGATCCAAGACTTTATTAACTGTAATACTAGATATGTGATTTATGTTTTGATATGTGAATGTACAAAGATCTATGTAGGGAGTACTATTTGACCTCTGAAGGAGAGGATCCAAGAACATATGCCTTGAGAAATAATGATGGATTTTCTCCATTAGTACGGCATGTGATGAAGGAACACTCCACATTGGTGATCCCTATGTTAAAATACATGGGCATCAGTCAGACAAGAGCACATCCGAGAGGGGGTAATCGTGAGTTAGAACTTAGAAGAAATGAGTCAAAATGGATACTTAGATTGAAGAGTATACAACTGGGCATGAATTTAGACCATGAAATGCACCATTTCTTATGATTACATATGTTCTCACAGAAAGTTGTGTCATTACGGAAGGTTTATGCTCTTTAACAGTACTCAATGTTGTTATTATGTCAGTTTAGCAAGGGTTGAGGAAGATAACCACACGATCAAGCATGGCACACTAAAATCTTGCATGACACATGGTCACACCTACTAACTAACACATTTGCAATATGACTTGCTTAGATACTAACATCATTTTACACTAAGTTTACTGGTGGGAATGGCCACATTTGTTAGACGGATAAAAGAAGTTTCTTGGGTACAATCCAAGTGAATGTACCAAACAAGAATAGCCAAGCATCCACAGTCACTGATTTTAGTGGACTATGATCCAGACAAACTAGGGGGTGGCTTGGATATTGTTGACACCGATTGATGAATTAGGGAGAGGATATACTCATAATGGAGTTTAGTAGAGCTCATATCGTGTCATATGTTGTGGATATGTGTATTCCGTTTTTGGCTCATTTGTTGCAGCTTTGGTTCTCATTTTCTTGCAGACAACCATTTCAAGATGGTATTTTGAACTACATACATGGTCTCTTGAAAAGTTTGTTTGCACATGGATTAACAATCTGCCATGGATTGAAATCAGACTGTTTCTGGCAGAGAATTATTGCCAGTTGGTGTTTTTAAACGACATATGAGATTTTGTATAAAGCTTGTTTGGATGTGGATCAACAACCTGCCATTTATTGAAATTAGATCGACTCTGGCAGGTAACCATTCTAAGATGGTGTCTTACATAACAAATGGGTTTTTGTGAAAAGGTTGTTTTGATGTGATTTGATAATCTGCCTTCTATGGAAACCAGATCGATCACTCTCTCCCAAACGGGATAGGGTGTTTTCCGTACTTTGGAGATAAACACATTTCAAATGCATTGCGAGTTCACTCAAAATGGCGCCCGGAGTTGGATGTAGTCTGCACGGATGGGAGCAGGCGTGGACTTTAACATCAGATTGTCCTTGCCAATAATGCGGACACCGGACGGCAGCAGTGAGGGAGGTATGTGGACCTTATTGGGATGTTTTTAACTGGTGATTGGGCCATGTTCCAATTGGTCACTCTTTGTAATCGGCACTTATGACAGGGTCAATACACAATTTAAAGATGGCGGGAAACTTAGTGCTACGGTGAGATAGCGTTTAGGGTGAGACAACAAACAAGCGTTTTAACAATGAGTCCTACTTCCATTCCGATAAACTATATAAAGTTGTACTCTATAGGTAGTCGGTTTCGCGCTGTGTACATGGAAGGACGTTTTTCTGCGAGGAGGTCGCTACTTACAAGGTAGGAGTGGAAGTTCCAATAGTTAAAGAGATGGGGCTTTTTTCATCATGGATATGCACATTGAATGTTAGACACGCTTTATAATTGGTATTTTGGAGACTTTTGAAACTAGTGAGGAGTTTCATATTTTACTGACTTTTGTTGTATGGTAATGTATCAACAACACTGCCGATAATGCTACTATACCTTTGTATTTCTATATTTGTTTCAGACTATACAGTGTCTGAGTTTGGGAGCAATCTACGAGAACTTTAGGACGCTTTGGTCACGCCAATTGAGCTTATTTCATTCGGAATTCTTCCATTGGAGTCAAATCAGTACAGGTTGGTTGAACCCCTGGCAGACATTTTTAGTCTAACACTGTGGGTGTTTTGATTGGATATGGGACACTGCCTTTTTATTTTATTTTACAGGTGGACAGTGCCCCTGCACCCCATTGGACGAATGTAGCCTGAGCAGTGTACATTAAATATAGGAGGACAAGGTACAGAACTGTGGCACTGAGGTGTCAACTAGGATATAATTATAGACGATATTAGTTACTCAAGGATTTTTCTTTTCCACTCCCTTTGGTGATATGATCAGTACTAACTAGCATGGAAACAACATACCTGATGCTCACCTGTATGGTAACTAAAATTGCACATCACTTTTTCAAATTATAATATTAGAGACATCACTGGTCAGGATATAGTGGACTGGTTCTCATACATTTGCAGGTCACATAGACTGAATTTTATGATTACAAGACTTTGGTGTAATGGTTCTTTGTTCACAATGTTCATAGTTTTAGGAACTTGACACGCATGCAGTGGTTTTTATGAAGATGGGTGTTGTTGTATGTTTTTAGATTATAATAGATATTTATTGGATGAGTAATGGGACAACAAGTTATAACAAGAGCTTGTATAATTTGTTTTGTCAGCCTTAATAAAGTCCCTCAAGGGACGAAACACGTGTCGGCTGAATCTGATTCGGAGTTTACAATTAAGTTCTTGTATTGGATGACAGAACCTTCATTGCCTCAAGTCAAACACATTGGATAGTGCACACTCGCTCTATGGACCAATTGGACCTGTGTGCGTGGACTCTGAGTCTTTGGAGAATAATTGTTTGTCATTTAATTAGATGATTTGTGTTAGATTTGTGTCATTTATACTTGTAATGTAATAGTATTGTGATATATATGTTGTTCTGTTTCTAGTCATTTTTATGTACACATTTGTGTTATACTATTATTTTTGGTTTTGTATTAAATTCTTGATTTCAGTAATGTAGTCTTGAAGCCATTACACATAATTGATATTTACTTGTGTTATATTACATCCATTCTTAGAAGTTTTTAGTAGAATCAAAGGATCCATGGACTTAGCTATTACATTTAATTAACTGTTTTTCAGTGTGCTCCATTCTTATTCCCGCTATAGTCTGTTGGCGCAAGTTCTCTTGCCCCGCAATACATGTTTGACAACAGGCATGTTTAGAATGTATTGAGCACCATCATCACACTCTATATCATAGGAAAGTGAGGCCTCCTGTTAGGGTTTTCTGTTGTCGTTTATTTTGTATAATGAAATAGGTTTCATAAACCGGCCAGCACTTCCTAAATAGAGACCCAACTACTTATTCATTGAGGACTAACTTACATAACACAGCACATTCTTTGAACATGGATCAGTTTAATGATGATAGAGAACAGATTTTCTCTACAATGTTCTCAGGACAAATAGAACCAGTCTCGAGTACAGAGATTAGGAACAAACAATCAGAGGGAATGAAAAAGAAATATATGAGATTAGAAAAACTGCGTAAACAGGAACTATCCCGCTGGTGGGACGCTACAGTTTAAAAAACAATACATTAATGACAAAAAAGTTCCTCGAGGGCTTAGAATTGTAATTTTCCCTTCCTTCGATGATTTCTCACCCCAACATCTACTGGAATGGGAACAATTGTTGTTTGTAGCATCAAAGGGCATGAATACCATACCGATTCAACATGCCGAACAATAAAGAGAAAATTTACTGAGGGAAATACAAGATTTGGAAGTAGAGATATGCAATTTGAATCTTCCAGAAGTAAAGGAAAAAAATGGCAAGATATTAAAAGAAGTTCTAGACAAACATCAAGCATACATCAAGGATAAAAAGATTATTAAAATAAGGAGAGATGAGAGAGACTATAAGGAAGGACGTATTTATACCTTTGCTAAAAGGTTCGATGGTATCTCAACTAAATCTATAGCAAATGAGACAAATATGAACAGACAAATCTCAGAAAGTGAGTCGGAGGTTTCAATAACATCTGCAGATCAGGAAAGGGAAATACAAAGTGACAGTTCCAGTCTAACCTCAGATACAAATTCTAGTGTCCCTTCTGTTTTTTTACGGGAGGCCAAGAGGTACAGACTAGGCAACAGGAGAAAATTTCCCCAAACTGTACAATCGAATCCAAAAGAACACGGAGGGGCAAAAGAAAGAGGAGTGGTAGGGGCAAACAACTCAATGGGTGTGCAAACCAGAGCATCCAAGAACAGATATCCGAAAACTTAAGAATTAACACAATCTCATGATAGACGTACTGAGGTCAACGATGTATACAATGACGATATTTCAATTGTTAATTTGTCTAACCATGTTCTATCCAGTGAGCAAATAAAAATATTGAGAAAAGGTTTGGGATTTTGTCCTGCAAGTCATTGCAACATGACCCAGGTACATATTGATCTGTACAAATTTTCAAGGCAATTGAAGTTGAAAAAATATTTTGTAGAAAAAGATAAGAATACATATCTAGGGGGATCAGAAATATCACCTAGCACATACACTATAAAATACATTGAGGACATTCAGATTTTACTCTCACTCAACAATATGGATAATGAGATTGAGGACACACAACAAGTTTTAAGTGATCTGAACATTACACAGGACTTGTCACTGAACAAGGGATTTAAATCGAAATCTATTTTCACACCTGTGCTATCTAGTGACAATGTTATAGATACCTTTCAGAGGTTAGTTGTGGAGGATCTAAATAAACTTGAAAAAAAGATTGATGAGGGTAGATCGCATATTTCATTTAACATAAGCAAGAATGAAAGACTGGCCTTGAAAATTCTGAGTGACAACCGGGACATAGTAATAAAGGAAGCAGACAAGGGTGGCAATATAGTCATTCTTAACAGATTGGACTATATCAATGAAATCAACCGACAATTGACAGACAAAACCTCATATATAGAACTGAGGGATAATCCCTTGTCTAAAATTGTGCAGGACTTAGAGATATTATTACGCAATTGGTTAGAACAATGCCTAATCTCTGATGGAGAATACAAATATATTTCCAATGCTTATCCTAATGCACCATGCATATACATACTTCCTAAAATACACAAACACAAGACAGCACCACCTGGAAGACCATTTATATCAGGTCTAGATTCGCCCACTGAAACACTATTGAAATACATTGACAGCTTTTTACAACCTTTTGTCAAGAACCTTCCATCGTATCTACAAGACACACGTGATGTTCTGGCAAAGTTAGAAGACATCGCATGGTCGCCAGAAATGATATGGGTAACTCTAGATGTTAGCTCCCTCTACACCTGCATACCTAAGAATAGGGGCCTGGAAGCCATCTGTCATTTTTTGGCAAATAGATCGGCCTCATACTTGGAGCACACTGACATGATAGTAGACATGATTCGATTTATACTCGAGAACAACGTTTTCATCCATGAAGGGAAATGGTATAGACAGGCACAAGGAGTGGTGATGGGCTCACGCTTCTCGCCCTCCTATGCAAATTTGTACATGGGACTTTTCGAAAAAGTACATCTGTGGATGAATGGTCCTTCCGATTTGACTGAGCATATATTCTTTTGGGGAAGGTACATTGATGATGTACTCATGATTTGGACTGGTGATGAATCACAGTTGGTTAGCTTTATTCATCATATCAATAACAATGATTTCAATATCAAAATGACATATGAACACAGTAAAGATCGGATCAACTTCCTAGATCTGGAAATATTTGTAGAAAATAATTGTGTACATTCTAATTTACATCGCAAATTGACTGCTTGCAAAGCATTGTTACATGCCAACAGTTCTCATCCGACTGCACAAATTAATTCCATTCCCTTTGGGGAAATGGTTAGAGTAAAGAGAAACTGCAGCAACTACAGGCTCTGTGAGGCAGAATTGAACAAACTAGAGAATAGGTTTATTCAGAGAGGCTACTCTAGACAAATCTTGAAGAATGCAAGAAAAAAACTTAATAAATTGTCAAGATCATCACTCTTAATAAATAAGGGAAAAAAGAACATCATATCCAAAAGATCAATATCATTTTGCACTTCTTTTAGCCAAAACAGCCAGGATATCTATAAGATTTTGTTCAAACATTGGAATGTTTTACATACTGATAATACTCTAAAACATATGTTACCCAACAAGCCACACATGGTACATAAAAAAGGTACCACCATTAGGGATTTAATATGTAAGAACTTTTTACCACCACTTAAGGACAAATCATTAACCTGGTTACCTGAAAAACCTAGGGGTTTCTTCAATTGTAGCAGATGCAACATATGCCATTTGGCTCTACACAAGACTCCCACTTTCCAGTTCAATGGCAGTAAAACATACAAGATCCAAGACTTTATTAACTGTAATGCTAGATATGTGGTTTATGTTTTGATATGTGAATGTACAAAGATCTATGTAGGGAGTACTATTTGACCTCTGAAGGAGAGGATCCAAGAACATGTACGGGCCTTGAGAAATAATGATGCATTTTCTCCATTAGTACGGCATGTGATGAAGGAACACTCCACATTTGAGATCCCTATGTTAAAATACATGGGCATCAGTCAGACAAGAGCACATCCGAGAGGGGGTAATCGTGAGTTAGAACTTAGAAGAAATGAGTCAAAATGGATACTTAGATTGAAGAGTATACAACTGGGTATGAATTTAGACCATGAAATGCACCATTTCTTATGATTACATATGTTCTCATAGAAAGTTGTGTCATTACGGAAGGTTTATGCTCTTTAACAGTACTCAATGTTGTTATATGTCAGTTTAGCAAGGGTTGAGGAAGATAACCACACGATCAAGCATGGCACACTAAAATCTTGCATGACACATGGTCACACCTACTATCTAACACATTTGCAATATGACTTGCTTAAATACTAACATCATTTTACCCTAAGTTTACTGGTGGGAATGGCCACATTTGTTAGGCGGATAAAATAATTTTCTTGGGTACAATCCAAGTGAATGTACCAAACAAGAATAGCCAAGCATCCACAGTCACTGATTTTAGTGGACTATGATCCAGACAAACCAGGGGGTGGCTTGGATATTGTTGACACCGATTGATGAATTAGGGAGAGGATATACTCATAATGGAGTTTAGTAGAGCTCATATCGTGTCATATGTTGTGGATATGTGTATTCAGTTTTTGGCTCATTTGTTGCAGCTTTGGTTCTCATTTTCTTGCAGACAACCATTTCAAGATGGTATTTTGAACTACATACATGGTCTCTTGAAAAGTTTGTTTGGACATGGATTAATAATCTGCCATTGATTGAAATCAGACTGTTTCTGGCAGAGAATTATTGCCAGTTGGTGTTTTTAAACGACATATGAGATTTTGTATAAAGCTTGTTTGGATGTGGATCAACAACCTGCCATTTATTGAAATTAGATCGACTCTGGCAGGTAACCATTCTAAGATGGTGTCTTACATAACAAATGGGTTTTTGTGAAAAGGTTGTTTTGATGTGATTTGATAATCTGCCTTCTATGGAAACCAGATCGATCTCTCTCTCCCAAACGGGATAGGGTGTTTTCCGTACTTTGGAGATAAACACATTTTCAAATGCATTGCGAGTTCACTCAAGATGGCGCCCGGAATTGGATGTAGTCTGCGCGTATGGGCGCAGGCGCGGACTTTAACATCAGATTGTCCTTGCCAATAATGTGGACACCGGACGGCAGCAGTGAGTAAGGTATATGGACCTTATTGGGATGTTTTAAACTGGAGATTGGGCCATGTTCCAATTGGTCGCTCTTTGTAATCGGCACTTTTGACAGGGTCAATACACAATTTAAAGATGGCGGGCAACTTAGTGCTACGGTGAGATAGCGTTTAGGGTGAGACAACAAACAAGCGTTTTAACAATGAGTCCTACTTCCATTCCGATAAACTATTTAAAGTTGTACTCTATAGGTAGTCGGTTTCGCGCTGTGTACATGGAAGGATGTTTTTCTGTGAGGAGGTCGCTACTTACAAGGTAGGAGTGGAAGTTCCAATAGTTAAAGGGATGGGGCTTTTTTCATCATGGATATGCACATTGAATGTTAGACATGCTTTATAATTGGTATTTTGCAGACTTTTGAAACTAGGGGAGTTTCATATTTCACTGACTTTTGTTGTATGGTAATGTATCAACAACACTGCCGATAATGCTACCATACCTTTGTATTTCTATATTTGTTTCAGACTATACAGTGTCTGAGTTTGGGAGCAATCTCTGAGAACTTTAGTTCGCTTTGGTCACGCCAACTGAGCTTATTTCATTCAAAATTCTTCCATTGGAGTCAAATCAGTACAGGTTGGTTGAACCCCTGGCAGACATTTTTAGTCTAACACTGTGGGTGTTTTGATTGGATATGGGACACTGCCTTTTTATTTTATTTTACAGGTGGACAGTGCCCCTGCACCCCATTGGACGAATGTAGTCTCAGCAGGGTACATTAAATATAGGAGGACAAGGTACAGAACTGTGGCACTGTGGCAACTAGGATATAATTATAGATGATATTAGTTACTCAAGGATTTTTATTTTCCACTCCCTTTGGTGATATGATCAGTACTAGCTAGCATAGAAACAACATACCTGATGCTCACCTGTATGGTAACTAAAATTGCACATCACTTTTTCAAATTATAATATTAGAGACATCACTGGTCAGGATATAGTGGACTGGTTCTCATACATTTGCAGGTCACATAGACTGAATTTTATGATTACGAGACCTTGGTGTAATGGTTCTTTGTTCACAATGTTCATAGTTTTAGGAACTTGACACGCATGCAGTGGTTTTTATGAAGATGGGTGTTGTTGTATGTTTTTAGATTATAATATATATTTTTTGAATGAGTAATGGGACAACAAGTTATAACAAGAGCTTGTATAATTTGTTTTGTCAGCCTTGATGAGGTCCCTCAAGGGACGAAACACGTGTCGGCTGAATCTGGTTCGGAGTTTGCAATTAAGTTCTTGTATTGGATGACAGAACCTTCATTGCCTCAGGTCAAACACATTGGGTAGTGCACACTCGCTCTATGGACCAATTGGACCTGTGTGTGGACTCTGAGTCTTTGGAGAATAATTGTTTGTCATTTAATTAGATGATTTGTGTTAGATTTGTGTCATTTATACTTGTAATGTAATAGTATTGTGATATATATGTTGTTCTGTTTCTAGTCATTTTTATGTACACATTTGTGTTATACTGTTATTTTTGGTTTTGTATTAAATTCGTGATTTCAGTAATGTAGTCTTGAATCCATTACACATAATTGCTATTTACTTGTGTTATATTACATCCATTCTTAGAAGTTTTTAGTAGAATCAAAGGATCCATGGACTTAGCTATTACATTTAATTAACTGTTTTTCAGTGTGCTCCATTCTTATTCCCGCTATAGTCTGTTGGCGCAAGTTCTCTTGCCCCGCAATACATGTTTGACAACAGGCATGTTTAGAATGTATTGAGCACCATCATCACACTCTATATCATAGGAAAGTGAGGCCTCCTGTTAGGGTTTTCTGTTGTCGTTTATTTTGTATAATGAAATAGATTTCATAAACCGGCCAGCACTTCCTAAATAGAGACCCAAGTACTTATTCATTGAGGACTAACTTACATAACACAGCACATTCTTTGAACATGGATCAGTTTAATGATGATAGAGAACAGATTTTCTCTACAATGTTCTCAGGACAAATAGAACCAGTCTCAAGTACAGAGATTAGGAACAAACAATCAGAGGGAATGAAAAAGAAATACATGAGATTAGAAAAACTGCGTAAACAGGAACTATCCCGCTGGTGGGACGCTACAGTTTAAAAAAAATACATTAATGACAAAAAAGTTCCCAGAGGGCTTAGAATTGTAATTTTCCCTTCCTTTGATGATTTATCACCCCAACATCTACTGGAATGGGAACAATTGCTGTTTGAAGCATCAAAGGGCATGATGACCATACTGATTCAACATGCCGAACAAAAAAGAGAAAATTTACTGAGGGAAATACATGATTTGGAAGTAGAGATATGCAATTTGAATCTTCCAGAAGTAAAGGAAAAAAATGACAAGATATTAAAAGAAGTTCTAGACAAACATCAAGCATACATCAAGGATAAAAAGATGATTAAAATAAGAAGAGATGAGAGAGACTATAAGGAAGGACGCATTTATACCTTTGCTAAAAGGTTCAATGGTATCTCAACTAAATCTATAGCAAATGAGACAAATATGAACAGACAAATCTCAGAAAGTGAGTCGGAGGTTTCAATAACATCTGCAGATCAGGAAAGGGAAATACAAAGTGACAGTTCCGGTCTAACCTCAGATACAAATTTTAGTGTCCCTTCTGGTTTTTTACGGGAGGCCAAGAGGTACAGACTAGGGAACAGGAGAAAATTTCCCCAAACTGTGCAATCAAATCCAAAAGAACACGGAGAGGCAAAAGAATGAGGAGTGGTAGGGGCAAACAACTCAATGGGTGTGCAAACCAGAGCATCCAAGAACAGATATCCGAAAACTTAGAATTAACACACTCTCATGATAGACGTACTGAGGTCAACGATGTATACAATTACGATATTTCAATTGTTAATTTGTCTAACTATCTTCTATCCAGTGAGCAAATAAAAATATTGAGAAAAGGTTTGGGATTTTGTCCTGCAAGACATTGCAACATGACCCAGGTACATATTGATCTGTACAAATTTTCAAGGCAATTGAAGTTGAAAAAATTTTTTGCAGAAAAAGATAAGAATACATATCTAGGGGGATCAGAAATATCACCTAGCACATACTGTACACTATAAAAGACATTGAGGACATTCAGATTTTACTCTCACTCAACAATATGGATAATGAGATTGAGGACACACAACAAGTTTTAAGTGATCTGAACATTACACAGGACTTGTCACTGAACAGTGGATTTAAACCGAAATCTATTTTCACACCGGTGCTGTCTAGTGACAATATTATAGATACCTTTCAGAGGTTAGTTGTGGAGAATCTAAACAAACTTGAAAAAAAGATTGATGAGGGTAGATCGCATATTTCATTTAACATAAGCAAGAATGAAAGACTGGCCTTGAAAATTCTGAGTGACAACCGGGACTTAGTAATAAAGGAAGCAGACAAGGGTGGCAATATAGTCATTCTTAACAGATTGGACTATATCAATGAAATCAACCGACAATTGACAGACAAAACCTCATATATAGAACTGAGGGATAATCCCTTGTCTAAAATTGTGCAGGATTTAGAGATATTATTACGCAATTGGTTAGAACAATGCCTAATCTCTGATGCAGAATACAAATATATTTTCAATGCTTATCCTAAGGCACCATGCATATACATACTTCCTAAAATCCACAAACACAAGACAGCACCACCTGGAAGACCTATTATATCAGGTCTAGATTCGCCCACTGAAACACTATCGAAATACATTGACAGCTTTTTACAACCGTTTGTCAAGAACCTTCCATCGTATCTACAAGACACACGTGATGTTCTGGCAAAGTTAGAAGACATCGCATGGTCGCCAGAAATGACGTGGGTAACTCTAGATGTTAGCTCCCTCTACACCTGCATACCTAAGAATAGGGGCCTGGAAGCCATCTGTCATTTTTTGGCAAATAGATCGGCCTCATACTTGGAGCACACTGACATGATAGTAGACATGATTCGATTTATACTCGAGAACAACGTTTTCATCCATGAAGGGAAATGGTATAGACAGGCACAAGGAGTTGCGATGGGCTCACACTTCTCGCCCTCCTATGCAAATTTTTACATGGGACTTTTCGAAAAAGTACATCTGTGGATGAATGGTCCTTCCGATTTGACGGAGCATATATTCTTTTGGGGAAGGTACATTGATGATGTACTCATGATTTGGACTGGTGATGATTCACAGTTGGTTAGGTTTATTCATCATATCAATAACAATGATTTCAATATCAAAATGACATATGAACACAGTAAAGATCGGATCAACTTCCTAGATCTGGAAATATTTGTAGAAAATAATTGTGTACATTCTAATTTACATCGCAAATTGACTGCTGGCAATGCATTGTTACATGCCAACAGTTCTCATCCGACTGCACAAATTAATGCCATTCCCTTTGGGGAAATGGTTAGAGTAAAGAGAAACTGCAGCAACAACAGGCTCTGTGAGGCAGAATTGAACAAACTAGAGAATAGGTTTATTCAGAGAGGCTACTCTAGACAAATCTTGAAGAATGCAAGAAACAAACTTAATAAATTGTCAAGATCATCACTCTTAATAAATAAGGGAAAAAAGAACATCATGTCCAAAAGATCAATATCATTTTGCACTTCTTTTAGCCAAAATAGCCAGGATATCTATAATATTTTGTTCAAACATTGGAATGTTTTACATACTGATAATACTCTAAAACATATGTTATCTGACAAGCCACACATGGTACATAAAAAAGGTACCACCATTAGGGATTTAATATGTAAGAGCTTTTTACCACCACTTAAAGACAAATCATTAACCTGGTTACCTGAAAAACCTTGGGGTTTCTTCAATTGTAGCAGATGCAACATATGCCATTTGGCTCTACACAAGACTTTCACTTTCCATTTCAATGGCAGTAAAACATACAAGATCCAAGACTTTATTAACTGTAATACTAGATATGTGGTTTATGTTTTGATATGTGAATGTACAAAGATCTATGCAGGGAGTACTATTCGACCTCTGAAGGAGAGGATCCAAGAACATGTACGGGCCTTGAGAAATAATGATGAATTTTCTCCATTAGTACGGCATGTGATGAAGGAACACTCCACATTGGAGACCCCTATGTTAAAATACATGGGCATCAGTCAGACAAGAGCACATCCGAGAGGGGGTAATCGTGAGTTAGAACGTAGAAGAAATGAGTCAAAATGGATACTTAGATTGAAGAGTATACAACTGGGCATGAATTTAGACCATGAAATGCACCATTTCTTATGATTACATATGTTCTCACAGAAAGTTGTGTCATTACGGAAGGTTTATGCTCTTTAACAGTACTCAATGTTGTTATTATGTCAGTTTAGCAAGGGTTGAGGAAGATAACCACACGATCAAGCATGGCACACTAAAATCTTGCATGACACATGGTCACACCTACTAACTAACACATTTGCAATATGACTTGCTTAGATACTAACATACTTTTACACTAAGTTTACTGGTGGGAATGGCCACATTTGTTAGATGGATAAAAGAAGTTTCTTGGGTACAACCCAAGTGAATGTACCAGACAAGAATAGCCAAGCATCCACAGTCACTGATTTTAGTGGACTATGATCCAGACAAACCAGGGGGTGTCTTGGATATTGTTGACACCGATTGATGAATTAGGGAGAGGATATACTCATATTGGAGTTTAGTAGAGCTCATATCGTGTCATATGTTGTGGATATTTGTATTCAGTTTTTGGCTCATTTGTTGCAGCTTTGGTTCTCATTTTCTTGCAGACAACCATTTCAAGATGGTATTTTGAACTACATACATGGTCTCTTGAAAAGTTTGTTTGGACATGGATTAACAATCTGCCATTGATTGAATTCAGACTGTTTCTGGCAGAGAATTATTGCCAGTTGGTGTTTTTAAACGACATATGAGATTTTGTATAAAGCTTGTTTGGATGTGGATCAACAACCTGCCATTTATTGAAATTAGATCGACTCTGGCAGGTAACCATTCTAAGATGGTGTCTTACATAACAAATGGGTTTTTGTGAAAAGGTTGTTTTGATGTGATTTGATAATCTGCCTTCTATGGAAACCAGATCGATCACTCTCTCCCAAACGGGATAGGGTGTTTTCCGTACTTTGGAGATAAACAAATTTTCAAATGCATTGCGAGTTCACTCAAGATGGTGCCCGGAATTGGATGTAGTCTGCGCGTATGGGCGCAGGCGCGGACTTTAACATCAGATTGTCCTTGCCAATAATGCGGACACCGGACGGCAGCAGTGAGGGAGGTATGTGGACCTTATTGGGATGTTTTAAACTGGTGATTGGGCCATGTTCCAATTGGTCGCTCTTTGTAATCGGCACTTATGACAGGGTCAATACACAATTTAAAGATGGCGGGCAACTTAGTGCTACGGTGAGATAGCGTTTAGGGTGAGACAACAAACAAGCGATTTAACAATGAGTCCTACTTCCATTCCGATAAACTATATAAAGTTGTACTCTATAGGTAGTCGATTTCGCGCTATGTACATGGAAGGACGTTTTTCTGCGAGGAGGTCGCTACTTACAAGGTAGGAGTGGAAGTTCCAATAGTTAAAGGGATGGGGCTTTTTTCATCTTGTATATGCACATTGAATGTTAGACACGCTTTATAATTGGTATTTTGGAGACTTTTGAAACTAGTGGGGAGTTTCATATTTCACTGACTTTTGTTGTATGGTAATGTATCAACAACACTGCCGATAATGCTACCATACCTTTGTATTTCTATATTTGTTTCAGACTATACAGTGTCTGAGTTTGGGAGCAATCTCTGAGAACTTTAGTTCGCTTTGGTCACGCCAATTGAGCTTATTTCATTCAAAATTCCTCCATTGGAGTCAAATCAGTACAGGTTGGTTGAACCCCTGGCAGACATTTTTAGTCTAACACTGTGGGTGTCTTGATTGGATATGGGTCACTGCCTTTTTATTTTATTTTACAGGTGGACAGTGCCCCTGCACCCCATTGGACGAATGTAGCCTGAGCAGTGTACATTAAATATAGGAGGACAAGGTACAGAACTGTGGCACTAAGGTGTCAACTAGGAGATAATTATAGATGATATTAGTTACTCAAGGATTTTTCTTTTCCACTCCCTTTGGTGATATGATCAGTTCTAACTAGCATGGAAACAACATACCTGATGCTCACCTGTATGGTAACTAAAATTGCACATCACTTTTTCAAATTATAATATTAGAGACATCACTGGTCAGGATATAGTGGACTGGTTCTCATACATTTGCAGGTCACATACACTGAATTTTATGATTACGAGACTTTGGTGTAATGGTTCTTTGTTCACAATGTTCATAGTTTTAGGAACTTGACACGCATGCAGTGGTTTTTATGAAGATGGGTGTTGTATGTTTTTAGATTATAATAGATATTTATTGAATGAGTAATGGGACAACAAGTTATAACAAGAGCTTGTATAATTTGTTTTGTCAGCCTCGATAAAGTCCCTCAAGGGACGAAACACGTGTCGGCTGAATCAGGTTCGGAGTTTGCAATTAAGTTCTTGTATTGGATGACAGAACCTTCATTGCCTCAAGTCAAACACATTGGATAGTGCACACTCGCTCTATGAACCAATTGGACCTGTGTGCGTGGACTCTGAGTGTTTGGAGAATAATTGTTTGTCATTTAATTGGATGATTTGTGTTAGATTTGTGTCATTTATACTTGTAATGTAATAGTATTGTGATATATATGTTGTTCTGTTTCTAGTCATTTTTATGTACACATTTGTGTTTTTTTGGTTTTGTATTAAATTTGTGATTTCAGTAATGTAGTCTTGAAGCCATTACACATAATTGATATTTACTTGTGTTATATTACATCCATTCTTAGAAGTTTTTAGTAGATTCAAAGGATCCATGGACTTAGCTATTACATTTAATTAACTGTTTTTCAGTGTGCTCCATTCTTATTCCCGCTATAGTCTGTTGGCGGAAGTTCTCTTGCCCCGCAATACATGTTTGACAACAGGCATGTTTAGAATGTATTAAGCACCATCATCACACTCTATATCATAGGAAAGTGAGGCCTCCTGTTAGGGTTTTCTGTTGTCGTTTATTTTGTTTAATGAAATAGGTTTCATAAACCGGCCAGCACTTCCTAAATAGAGACTCAAGTACTTATTCATTGAGGACTAACTTACATAACACAGCACATTCTTGAACATGGATCAGTTTAATGATGATAGAGAACAGATTTTCTCTACAATGTTCTCAGGACATATAGAACCAGTCTCGAGTACAGAGATTAGGAACAAACAATCAGAGGGAATGAAAAAGAAATATATGAGATTAGAAAAACTGCGTAAACAGGAACTATCCCGCTGGTGGAACGCTACAGTTTAAAAAAAATACATTAATGACAAAAAAGTTCCCCGAGGGCTTAGAATTGTAATTTTCCCTTCCTTTGATGATTTATCACCCCAACATCTACTGGAATGGGAACAATTGCTGTTTGAAGCATCAAAGGGCATGATGACCATACTGATTCAACATGCCGAACAATAAAGAGAAAATTTACTGAGGGAAATACAGGGTTTGGAAGTAGAGATATGCAATTTAAATCTTCCAGAAGTAAAGGAAAAAAATGACAGGATATTAAAAGAAGTTCTAGACAAACATCAAGCATACATCAAGGATAAAAAGATGATTAAAATAAGGAGAGATGAGAGTGACTATAAGGAAGGACGCATTTATACCTTTGCTAAAAGGTTCGATGGTATCTCAACTAAATCTATAGCAAATGAGACAAATATGAACAGACAAATCTCAGAAAGTGAGTCGGAGGTTTCAATAACATCTGCAGATCAGGAAAGGGAAATACAAAGTGACAGTTCCAGTCTAACCTCAGATACAAATTCTAGTGTCCCTTCTGGTTTTTTACGGTAGGCCAAGAGGTACAGACTAGGCAACAGGAGAAAATTTCCCCAAACTGTGCAATCAAATCCAAAAGAACACGGAGAGGCAAAAGAAAGAGGAGTGGTAGGGGCAAACAACTCAATGGGTGTGCAAACCAGAGCATCCAAGAACAGAAATCCGAAAACTTAGAATTAACACACTCTCATGATAGACGTACTGAGGTCAACGATGTATACAATGACGATATTTCAATTGCCAATTTGTCTAACCATGTTCTAGCCAGTGAGCAAATAAAAATATTGAGAAAAGGTTTGGGATTTTGTCCTGCAAGTCATTGCAACATGACCCAGGTACATATTGATCTGTACAAACTTTCAAGGCAATTGAAGTTGAAAAAATATTTTGCAGAAAAAGATAAGAATACATATCTAGGGGGATCAGAAATATCACCTAGCACATACACTATAAAAGACATTGAGGACATTCAGATTTTACTCTCACTCAACAATATGGATAATGAGATTGAGGACACACAACAAGTTTTAAGTGATCTGAACATTACACAGGACTTGTCACTGAACAGTGGATTTAAACCGAAATCTATTTTCACACCGGTGCTGTCTAGTGACAATGTTATAGATACCTTTCGGAGGTTAGTTGTGGAGGATCTAAACAAACTTGAAAAAAAGATTGATGAGGGTAGATCGCATATATCATTTAACATGGCCTTGAAAATTCGGAGTGACAACCGGGACATAGTAATAAAGGAAGCAGACAAGGGTGGCAATATAGTCATTCTTAACAGATTGGACTATATCAATGAAATCAACCGACAATTGACAGACAAAACCTCATATATAGAACTGAGGGATAATCCCTTGTCTAAAATTGTGCAGGATTTAGAGATATTATTACGCAATTGGTTAGAACAAAGCCTAATCTCTGATGCAGAATACAAATATATTTTCAATGCTTATCCTAAGGCACCATGCATATACATACTTCCTAAAATCCACAAACACAAGACAGCACCACCTGGAAGACCTATTATATCAGGTCTAGATTCACCCACTGAAACACTATCGAAATACATTGACAGCTTTTTACAACCGTTTGTCAAGAACCTTCCATCTTATCTACAAGACACACGCGATGTTCTGGCAAAGTTAGAAGACATCGCATGGTCACCAGAAATGACGTGGGTAACTCTAGATGTTAGCTCCCTCTACACCTGCATACCTAAGAATAGGGGCCTGGAAGCCATCTGTCATTTTTTGGCAAATAGATCGACCTCATACTTGGAGCACACTGACATGATAGTAGACATGATTCGATTTATACTCGAGAACAAAGTTTTCAGCCATGAAGGGAAATGGTATAGACAGGCACAAGGAGTGGCGATGGGCTCACACTTCTCGCCCTCCTATGCAAATTTGTACATGGGACTTTTCGAAAAAGTACATCTGTGGATGAATGGTCCTTCCCATTTGACGGAGCATATATTCTTTTGGGGAAGGTACATTGATGATGTACTCATGATTTGGACTGGTGATGAATCACAGTTGGTTAGGTTTATTCATCATATCAATAACAATGATTTCAATATCAAAATGACATATGAACACAGTAAAGATCGGATCAACTTCCTAGACCTGGAAATATTTGTAGAAAATAATTGTGTACATTCTAATTTACATCGCAAATTGACTGCTTGCAATGCATTGTTACATGCCAACAGTTCTCATCCGACTGCACAAATTAATGCCATTCCCTTTGGGGAAATGGTTAGAGTAAAGAGAAACTGCAGCAACAACAGGCTCTGTGAGGCAGAATTGAACAAACTAGAGAATAGGTTTATTCAGAGAGGCTACTCTAGACAAATCTTGAAGAATGCAAGAAAAAAACGTAATAAATTGTCAAGATCATCACTCTTAATAAATAAGGGAAAAAAGAACATCATGTCCAAAAGATCAATATCATTTTGCACTTCTATTAGCCAAAACAGCCAGGATATCTATAAGATTTTGTTCAAACATTGGAATGTTTTACATACTGATAATACTCTAAAACATATGTTATCCGACAAGCCACACATGGTACATAAAAAAGGTACCACCATTAGGGATTTAATATGTAAGAGCTTTTTACCACCACTTAAAGACAAATCATTAACCTGGTTACCTGAAAAGCTAGGGGTTTCTTCAATTGTAGCAGATGCAACATATGCCATTTGGCTCTACACAAGACTTTCACTTTCCATTTCAATGGCAGTAAAACATACAAGATCCAAGACTTTATTAACTGTAATACTAGATATGTGGTTTATGTTTTGATATGTGAATGTACAAAGATCTATGTAGGGAGTACTATTCGACCTCTGAAGGAGAGGATCCAAGAACATGTACGGGCCTTGAGAAATAATGATGCATTTTCTCCATTAGTACGGCATGTGATGAAAGAACACTCCACATTGGAGATCCCTATGTTAAAATACATGGGCATCAGTCAGACAAGAGCACATCCGAGAAGGGGTAATCGTGAGTTAGAACTTAGAAGAAATGAGTCAAAATGGATACTTAGATTGAAGAGTATACAACTGGGCATGAATTTAGACCATGAAATACACCATTTCTTATGATTACATATGTTCTCACAGAAAGTTGTGTCATTACGGAAGGTTTATGCTCTTTAACAGTACTCAATGTTGTTATTATGTCAGTTTAGCAAGGGTTGAGGAAGATAACCACACGATCCAGCATGGCACACTAAAATCTTGCATGACACATGGTCACACCTACTAACTAACACATTTGCAATATGACTTGCTTAGATACTAACATCATTTTACACTAAGTTTACTGGTGGGAATGGCCACATTTGTTAGACGGATAAAAGAAGTTTCTTGGGTACAATCCAAGTGAATGTACCAAACAAGAATAGCCAAGCATCCACAGTCACTGATTTTAGTGGACTATGATCCAGACAAACCAGGGGGTGGCTTGGATATTGTTGACACCGATTGATGAATTAGGGAGAGGATGTACTCATAATGGAGTTTAGTAGAGCTCATATCGTGTCATATGTTGTGGATATGTGTATTCAGTTTTTGGCTCATTTGTTGCTGCTTTGGTTCTCATTTTCTTGCAGACAACCATTTCAAGATGGTATTTTGAACTACATACATGGTCTCTTGAAAAGTTTGTTTGGACATGGATTAACAATTTGCCATTGATTGAAAACAGACTGTTTCTGGCAGAGAATTATTGCCAGTTGGTGTTTTTAAACGACATATGAGATTTTGTATAAAGCTTGTTTGGATGTGGATCAACAACCTGCCATTTATTGAAATTAGATCGACTCTGGCAGGTAACCATTCTAAGATGGTGTCATACATAACAAATGGGTTTTTGTGAAAAGGTTGTTTTGATGTGATTTGATAATCTGCCTTCTATGGAAACCAGATCGATCACTCTCTCCCAAACGGGATAGGGTGTTTACCGTACTTTGGAGATAAACACATTTTCAAATGCATTGCGAGTTCACTCAAGATGGCGCCCGGAATTTGATGTAGTCTGCGCGTATGGGCGCAGGCGCGGACTTTAACATTAGATTGTCCTTGCTAATAATGCGGACACCGGACGGCAGCAGTGAGGGAGGTATGTGGACCTTATTGGGATGTTTTAAACTGGTGATTGGGCCATGTTCCAATTGGTCGCTCTTTGTAATCGGCACTTATGACAGGGTCAATACACAATTTAAAGATGGCGGGTAACTTAGTGCTACGGTGAGATAGCGTTTAGGGTGAGACAACAAACAAGCGTTTTAACAATGAGTCCTACTTCCATTCCGATAAACTATATAAAGTTGTACTCTGTAGGTAGTCGGTTTTACGCTGTGTACATGGAAGGACGTTTTTCTGCAAGGAGGTCGCTACTTACAAGGTAGGAGTGGAAGTTCCAATAGTTAAAGGGATGGGGCTTTTTTCATCATGGATATGCACATTGAATGTTAGACACGCTTTATAATTGGTATTTTGGAGACTTTTGAAACTAGTGGGGAGTTTCATATTTCACTGACTTTTGTTGTATGGTAATGTATTAACAACACTGCCGATAATGCTACCTTACCTTTGTATTTCTATATTTGTTTCAGACTATACAGTGTCTGAGTTTGGGAGCAATCTCTGAGAACTTTAGGACGCTTTGGTCACGCCAATTGAGCTTATTTCATTGGGAATTCTTCCTTTGGAGTCAAATCAGTACAGGTTGGTTGAACCCCTGGCAGACATTTTTAGTCTAAAACTGTGGGTGTTTTGATTGGATATGGGACACTGCCTTTTTATTTTATTTTACACGTGTCGGCTGAATCTGGTTCGGAGTTTACAATTAAGTTCTTGTATTGGATGACAGAACCTTCATTGCCTCAAGTCAAACACATTGGATAGTGCACACTCGCTCTATGGACCAATTGGACCTGTGTGCGTGGACTCTGAGTCTTTGGAGAATAATTGTTTGTCATTTAATTAGATGATTTGTGTTAGATTTGTGTCATTTATACTTGTAATGTAATAGTATTGTGATATATATGTTGTTCTGTTTCTAGTCATTTTTATGTACACATTTGTGTTATTTTTGGTTTTGTATTAAATTCGTGATTTCAGTAATGTAGTCTTGAAGCCATTACTCATAATTGATATTTACTTGTGTTATATTACATCCATTCTTAGAAGTTTTTAGTAGAATCAAAGGATCCATGGACTTAGCTATTACATTTAATTAACTGTTTTTCAGTGTGCTCCATTCTTATTCCCACTATAGTCTGTTGGCGCAAGTTCTCTTGCCCCGAAATACATGTTTGACAACAGGCATGTTTAGAATGTATTGAGCACCATCATCACACTCTATATCATAGGAAAGTGAGGCCTCCTGTTAGGGTTTTCTGTTGTCGTTCATTAAGTGACAACTGTCAAATTTCTGCTACGGCACAAGACAGCTGCTGTGAGGCTTCCCCTTGGGGTTCGTCTGGAAGCTTCTCCTCCAGCCAGAGAGCTTCAGCCTCCAGTCGTATCATACATTGGAGCATTTCCTTCTCTTTCAATCTAAGATTAATTTTGGCATACCACCCAATGGTAGCTTTACAGGCTGCCACAGAGTGCGGGCATACTCCATGGTGCCTTGATTAGTTTGAAAGTACGCTTTAGGTTCTGCAGCAAGAGCTCTGGAATATGCTTCATCTCTGAGATGCCATTCATTAAGATGCCACATTGGGCGTAGGGCAGTTTTTTTTTAGACTAGGTTGTGTAGCACAAGGGAGTAGTCCAAGATTCCTATGGGATGGATCTGTATCTCTGAAATGGGTAAGCAGGCAGCGGCTGGCATAAGTATAAAGTCAATGTGCGCGTGCGAGTGGTGGCACTCTGATATGTGTGTGTATATTTCCGATGTCAGGGATGCCATAGTCACCATTCATCACACAGCCATGGGTGTTCACTCAACTGGAGAGTTGACAGGCTTTTGCACATCTGTGTCTGGACGGTGCCCCTGTGGAGCCAGTTCCAAGGTCTGGGACTGCACTGTGGTGCCACCCGGAAGGGCCAGGATAGTATCCATGAGAGTGTGCAGAAAGGACTCAGTCACCAATGGGGGGGGCATAGACACCTACCAAGTTTAGGCCTTTTCCCTCCACCCTGCCCTAAAGAACAAGGAATCAGCCCTGGGCATCGGGAGAATACGATTGATCACATTGGGAAAGGAGCAGTGATGGAGTATTGTCACCCCCTCGAGAGCCTTTCGCAAACCCAGCATGAAATACTCTGTTGTAACCTTTGACGGAGCAGAAAGGGGCAGTGGGCCCCTTAGAAGTGTGCTTCTTAAAGCATAAAAATTGCAGGTAGGAAGCAGTGGACGTAGCTCAGGACAGGGGACCACTTAATGTGGTCTAATTGCCTATTAAAGGTCCATGATAATATTTGATAATCTGTGAAGGTCAGTATTGTAAAAGTATGGCAGTTCAGAGGATGGGTGCCTCAAATGAGGCCCTGTGGCATGTGGTTACATGGCAGGTTAGCGAACGCAAAACAATGTACCGAAACAGTATATATGTACAACAAAACAGGCAACAAACAACCCCCCAACAACCCCCATCCAGAAGGATCTGTCACCTTTAGAACTACAACAAAACCCCAAAACATCACATGTGTAAAACGTTGAGTGGTGGAGCCCGTCTTTGTAGCCAGATCTCAGAGTAGCTGAAGGCTAAGAGCGAAGTCTTCATAAGCTTGTTCCCCATGCCAACAGTCTGCTGATTGGCCATTGATCAATGTGACAATGTATCTCACCCGGTTATATCTCGGAACCACGGCTGCCTAAACCACCCGTGGTTCAACAACGAGGTCGGAACAACAACCTCGTTCTAATCACTAATGCCTTACCACGAATGCGTTTACAACGATTTTACTGTTGTAAACGCATTCCTGGTAAAGGCATTAGCAATCAGCATGCATGACCCAGCATGCTTCCACCCCTGCCCCCACCCCACCCCTTAAACCTAAACCCTGACCCCCTCCCCCCTCTAAACCCTAATCACCCCCAGCCCCCACCCCACCCCAAAAACAAAAAATCCTGAGTCCCCACCCTGCCCCTAAAACCTAAACCCTGCCCCCCCTAAACCCTAATCACCCAAGCACCCCCAAAAACATCCCCAGTCCCAGCCCAACATACCTCCTCCTTCACCGCGTCCACTCCAACTCCCTTCTGTACCTTAACCACGCATGTACGTTGTTCAGACATGTGTGGTTAAGGTACCAAAACCAGGAAGTCGTGGAAAACGAAAGCGTTGTTTCCCTTTCCTTTTTTCACAACCTCGTGGTTCTGGACTTGTTCTTCCGGGTGTTTCTCATCTCACCCTCTACGTCATTAAACTGTGAAGGGGAAGCATCTCCAGGAACCGCGGCAGATGGAAGAAACTAGAGGGGTATGAGGTAAGTTTATGTTGCCTGCACTGGGGCTATTGATTGCAGATCAGAGGCGCCCAGTCCCGGCAAAGGGGATCTCTCCGTAAAGTGTTGGCCTTTACAAGATTGGGTCTGGGTCCTTTGTTTTGATTTACCCGGCGCATGTTTCTGCAACAAAAGTGGTCTCTCCAATGCCCAGGGGGATTGGGACAGGTGATGGTTCTGCTTTTCTTTCGTGAGCCATTCCCAGGCGGCTTCCTGCATGATGAAGAAAATCACTTTAAATCGTGCAGGGAACAGGAGTATGTAGCACAAGTCCATGGCCTTCAGTGTTTGTTAAACTTGGGCATATGTCCTCCGCTTGGCCTGCACCACCCTTGTATAATCCGAGAGCACCATTATCTTAGAATTTTCATAGTGCAAGTTTTTAAGTTGGCGGGCGTCGTGAAGGATAGAGTCTCTGTCTCAAAAGTTGAGAAGGTGAGCAATCATAAGCCTATGTGGGGCCCCTGGAGCAGGCTTGAGTGTCAGAGCTCTACGTGCCCACTCCACTACAAACCAAGTGGAAAGTTTGTCTGCTGCCATCCACTATCAGAGCCACTTCTCCAGAAATTTGGTGGGGTTCGACATCTCTGCTCCTTCAGGAGAGCCAACTAGTCAAACATTATTGCGTCAGGATAATTTTTCAACATTTTCTACCCAGTTCCGTAGTTCCACAGCTATTTAAATCAGAGACTTCATGTATTTATCAATGCACGTTTGGAAGGGGTGGGGTTGAGGAGTCTTTTTTTCCCCATGGTTGTGACGGCTGGAGAAGTCCGGAAGGTTCCACTCAGGTGGCCAGCCCACCTGTTGTATTTGAAGTTGGCAGCATGAGCAGCCACATCCACACAATCAACAGGGCCAGTAGCAGTTGTGTAGACTCACCCAGGTGCTCGTACAGCACCACAAAACCAGGTCCAGTAGCAGTGCAAACTCGTTATAAAGGCTCTGCCGCATAGGCAATCTCCTGTCTCTGTCTCCATCTTTCACAGTGGCATTATTGCCATCAACCCAGTGTCTCACTGTTGGTTCTCCACAGAGCATCACAGTCTATACGCCGTGAGCAGTAGAAGGGAGGGAGATCGGTAAGGGGAGTAAGGAAGCAGCTCAGGAGGGCCCTAGCAGCAGTCAATCAGTAATTCTCAGGGTTCCACAGGGCAATGGATGCTAGTCGCAGGTCACACACCTTTGCGTCCCTCCTGTCAGCTTCTCAGCCACTGAGGGCTCCGGCCACTGCATGTCAGGCAGATGCTGTGGTATCTTCTGTGCTTCACTGTGCTGCTGGTCCCGCCCCAGGGCCCACAGCATCTCTCCCCTCACCTCGTATGATGGGCCCGTCATCAGCCCTGGGTGAATCTATTGCTGCATCCCTCTGTAGCCTGCCAGAGCACTGGGAAATTATAATCATCCCTGCAGCTCCTTTTTTAGTGTTGGCCCTCTCTCCTGGCCGCGCTGGCACCTCCAGACCCCCCAGAACTGACTGTAGGTTCCATGCCACCCGACCTTAGCGCTCTTGTATGCTGCTGGAGGGCCGGATTAGCAAATTGAGAAGGCCTCACCACAGTGCAGGGCCTCAGCATAACTGGCACCAACTTTGGCCCTGTGGAGAAGGTCCACTCACAGAAGGACACCAGATAGCCTTCAACACTTCACGAAGGCTGCCATTTTGACAGTGGCTGGACCTCCCTCATGTTCACTCCGCAGCCCAGGAATTCCAGGGAGAGGCTGAGTCACGAGCGGCTCGGCAAAGACAGGCAGCACAGCAGTGGCTGCAGCAGCAGTGGGGAGCCAACAGTGGAACTCTGGAGGTGGCTGATGGTGACGGTTGATGGAGGGATCCTGAGCACTCTCTGAGAGTGAATGCCATCTTGACACCCAAAGCCACACCCACCCAAATTACACCATTTTAAAATGGCACATAACCCTTCCACTTTGGCACTAGTCCATTACATGATTATTGATTCAGCCCCTCTGACCTAATGTCATTCCGAGTTGTCAGAAAAAACTTGTTACATAAACAATAGTGGAACTGTGGACTGAGCTTCCTGTTTATTTGAGGAAAATACCCTCTCTACTTCAATTTAGGAAAGCTCTAAAAATGTGAATCCTTTGCATCTATTAGTTTGCATTATGCCTGTTTTCTTTAGAAGAAGTAACTTTGTTATGATCCTCCATTTCAGTCACTCCAGGCTCTGCTTGTAGCCATGTTTTTGTTGGGAATCTTTTGTTTTAGTGCCAGGACATTCTTCAGGGTACAAGATATTTGTTGCATTCTATAAAACTAATAACATAACAGTGAACCATTGTGAATGAATTCAATATCCTGTACGAGCTGAAGATCCTATGAAAAATGTAACAGTAAACCATTTAGCAGGCTTTTTTTTCGAGAAGAGTTCCATTTGGAGATAAACAAAAAATATCTTGCTGAGGTCAGTCGCGGCTCTCGGGGGTTACAAGGAGCAGTGCACAGCGGGGCGATATTATCAATTTAAAACTAATAATTAAAAAAACGTTCCTGACCGCCGCACCACCACTCCTCCATCCTCTTAGCAGGCACAGGCTCCCAGCCTGCCCTACAGCCAATCCTGACGCTGCTCAGAGAAGTGTTAGGATTGGCTGAAGCACCCAGCCAGGGCGCAGCTAGGCCGATTGGGAGCCTGTGCCTTTTCTCTCCAGCCCGGCAACACAGTGCCGGGCTGGAGAGAGCCCAGTGCGCTTGTATGTTTCACCGGCACCGTGCACTCCCCTCGTCCCTGTCAACCCCTATGGCCCGCCCCTTTATTATCCTTTTTTTGTTAAAGATTTGCTGCTGCTGGCGGGGGGGTGCTCCTCCACCATAGCGGAGTAGCCGCTGCTGGCTGAGCTATGTGCAACAAAGTTATAAACAAAGAACGAACATAATGCTATTGCATCCATTTTGAATAAGCTGATGTTGAGGACTAACTGAGGTCTAGTTAGCATAAGCCAGGAAAACACACTTTAACATTTCATAGAAAATTTGTTCTATCCGCAACAGTTTTACTCTGTCAGTGTACACTTGAAAATGTGCGTGTCGATTATCTTCTCAAAACGCCATTATTAATGCTTATTTCATTTAAATGATAAACGTGTCATCACCACAGTCCTCGCTGTGAAATGCCTAGCACCTGATCAGGGCTTCCTCGACAGTACATTCTGCCCTTTGGCAGGATATGTTGTTCTCATTTCTACAAATGGTGTTACTGTGTTTGGTGTGCTGCCAGGGTTCATGGAGTGACAAGCAAAGTACAGATAGTGGCACTGGCACTCTACCCTCTGCCCCCCTCTCTCTTCGAGCCTTCACCTTCCAAGCACATACAGCCAGACGTTTCCAACTTCAGTCACTGTTTACATTCAGGGGCGTAGCTTCGGGGGTGCTTGGTGTGCTACACCCCCAAATGAATGCATTCTTAGTATGAGAATTCCCAGCAAATAGCCAAAAAGTGATGGAATGAATGCTTGGAAATGGTTTACCCACTGGTAATTGTTCGGGTGGCATTGCAACCCATTGTTTCTTTCCCCACTGTGTAGCTCTAGACTGAGGACCATGTAAATCAAACGAGTACTGACTCTGTTCCTCATGGAAACAGTCCATCCCTATCTTGGGTTATTCCAACCTTCGTCCCTGAACCATACTGTAAATTAATTTGGGGAATTTCAGATTCGCCCCTTCCTGCCGATTCTCACTGATTAAGCTACGCCCATGCTTACATTATTAGTTTTTTGCTAGCCATTGTGTTTCCTGAATATGTCCTCTGGTAGGTATAGAGCCCACAGCCTTTTCGGCTTCTGTCATGTCACTAAACATCTAGCGTTTAATTCCAGTGGTATTCATTTGAGCATGTTTGTGCAGTACAAACATCTCCGTTGGCAGTAGCTGCTTTGGGGCCCCGTTACCATGCAAGTGTGTTGTGCATGGGCATATAACTGTTTGCAAAGCCTTCCATGTGACTCTCTGATTGTGACCTGAGTGTTAGAGCAACTTTACACGATGCCAGAATCTCCTGTGCAAAGATGGCAATCTCCTAGTTGCCAACTGTATTATTCTCCTGGTCTTCCTGCGTACAGTTACCAGTTGGTAGCTGTTTCTGGATGCTGGTATTCCTAGACATGTCCTCTGCTGAAGATGTGGACCCCACTAATTGCTTGCCTAAAAATATTTCAAGTAGCGACTGGCATGCACTATGTGTGGAGGTGCTAAGTGGTAGCCCTAAGTGAAAGCAATAATGGAAAGTCAAAGGCGGCTGCTGTTTATTGGAATCAATGTTGCTGCAGGAGGTCACAGCTCAAGGTGGTCTTTGGGCTTCCGTGAGTGATTCCATTGGCTAACCATGCCATTGGTGCATTCAGATGCAGCCATTTTATGGGTACTGATCTTTCATGGGAGAGGCTGCAGATGATGCAAACTATTTGATTGCACGGGATTGCAAGCATTGTGGCAGTAGCTCAGGTTGGAAAGAGCATTAGACTTTGGGTTGTGTTGGGTGTGGAATGGCTGCAACTGTATTCTCTGTTTCTGGGATGGACCCTTCTGATTAAGCCATGACATGTGGTTGCAAGTTTGTGCAGCACTGGCACTTTGTGTGGAGGAAATCTAGTTCACCTGTTGAGATTGTGTTCTGATAAAGCACCCTGTGTGTGCAACCTGTTCTGGCCCGTGCCACTCCTTGGGTGGTGTAGTGTCATCTAATAAAATGGATAGGTTCTGAGGTATTGCATTGCTGGATGTGGTAGCTAATACTTTCTTGTGGCAAAAAACATCTTGCTTTCATGTTACTGAGGCCTCAGTGGTCGATGTGTATGGTTGTAGATTTTTGCTGTGTTTTCCCTTACAAACCAGGGTGCATTATGGTGATCAAAAACTAGAGGTGAGGTGGTATCAGAACATATAGTGGTGTGATCCAGTTGACAGGTTGCTACTCCCAACCGCAGACCAGTGTGGAGCACTAAATGGGCTTGCATCCATCTTTACTTTTTTGTTCTGGTCAGTGCTGATTGTGTGAAAAAGTGTGTATTGTTTTATTTTAATGTTATCATGGTCTTGACTGTTTGGCCATGGGACCTATGTGACTTACTGCTGGTGTAGTGTTGCTTCGCATCATTTTAGTATCTTATTTCGGTAAACCTCATTTGTAAGCCAGTACATTGCATTTTGTGCTTTGTAGTTCAATGTAATTCCTTTCTGGGTGGTTCTGGTCATGTTGTTCCACCTTCCCATACATGGTGTAGTATGGATGGTTGTGCTGTTTGGTTATGTATTGTGTTTGTGGATGTATCATGGATATGTTGTCACTTGCACTTTGTAGTGTTGTTAACACCTTCTTGTGCCCTTCATATAGACCTTGTAATCTGGCTTTTTGCTCAGTTGCTAAAGAGCAGTTTTGGGACTTCCATTTAGGAAGGATTGATGCAGTTACCTAATGATCACTGGTGTAAAGTTTTGTCTTACTCAGCTAGGCCCTTAGTTGCTTCACATGGCACTGGTGGTGACGGTAGTGGAAACATTACAATGTTCTGAGGTTATAAAGTAAACTTTTTGAAAACTAAACTTTAAAGGGAGGCTAAAAGTTGTAGTTTCTGTATTCACGCCTACGAGCCAGATGGTAATTCTACATTTACTGGATGGGCGATGTTTAACCAGACTAATCACAATCTTCTTTAAAAAATGACATATATATTGCCCTTCACATTACATGTCAGCAAACGGTTTTAAGTTTAAAAGGCTGAACATATCCATGGCACAAAATGAAGAACCTCTGTGGTAAACTAACCGAAAGCGCACGCCTATGCCAGATTTTAGGATTTCAAGGCATACAATGCAAAATATCCGGAGCACACCAGAAATGGTAAGACTTCTAACACCCTTAATGAAAAGTTAAGTACATGTGTAGGCTGCGCAACCAGAGGATATCTGGGCCTCTCAATCCCCGTGCTGTATTGTATACAACTTTTGTGGACCACTTGGGCTCTGGGCTACTGTGTGGCCTAGTACTAGAATACCTCAAGGTTAGAACTAACCTATGTGTTTGGTGACTGGAGTCTCCTGACTGCTGGTTGGGTAACTTATGCGTTTTAAAGATGAAGTGGGTGAGTTCTTGGATGCTAAAGGGGCTGATTCAGAAACCAGTGAAGTGGGAAATGACATAAATGCACTGTATTGCATAGATACAGCACATTCCTACCCTTTCCCTTTGACGCAGGGCAGCACAGCAAGGTGACTTTCTGCACTGCCTTGTGTTAAAAGCCCATAAATGTGGGCCATAATTTCCACAAGGAATGAGGGTTTTGCCATTGCCAAGGATGGCAACTGCATGGACACGGTTTGAGAACCATTGCTTAATGTTATCAATAGACACCAATACAGCCTAATGGGTCAAGGCTTTGATTTGTTTTTCGTGTGTCACTCAATTATGTGCAACTAAAGCTGTTCATTGATAATTTTCCACTTGCAGTTCTTGCATAGGTCTTGATGCCAAATGCTGTGCAGTGGAATGCCCTAGAAATTCGCCAGGTGCGTGGTTTGCAAAATCAATCTCTTTGAGCTGACTGTCTGCCACCTTCCTTGTGAACACATGACTTAGCCGATCACTGTATCATATTACTCTATGTTCAGTCTATTTGGTTTTGGTATAGCTCTTTTGGTATGGCCTCCTGTCATTTCGGTTTGATTGGACTAGGTTTTCAGCAAGCCAAATCCTGATTGCATGTTCCGTGTAGCACCAGCAGGCATCAACAATGACATCTTATGAATTCTGCTAAAGATCTTCAAATGGTTGCCTCAGAACACCAGAGGGACAGTCACTCAAGCAAGCATCAGGAGCAAGCTGGACTATGGCAACACTCTCTTACTGCTGGAATCTCCACACAACTCCTACACAGATGCTAAAACATCCATAACACCACCACATGACTCATATTCAAACTTCCACGTCACAACTGCTTCACACCGAACCTCAGAAAGCTTTACTGATTCTCCATTCACAAGCGCAGTCCATTCAACATTCTCCTGCACACATACAAAGCCCTACACAGCAAAGGAGTAAAATATCCGAACAGCCGCATACACTTTCACTAATCTACCAGACATCTACGGTCTGTCTCACCGCAGTGACACACACTCTTCGCATCTGCAAAAGCAAAACTGGAGGTCGCTCAATCTCTTACATCACACCCAATATATCTAACACCCTCTCTCAACACATCAGAGCCTCCTCTTCACTTCCTCAGTTCTGCAAGAAGCTGAAGACCTGGCTGTTTGTATAAGCACCTTGGGACCACATATCTACACACCTGCACAAGCGCCTGGATATCCTCTTGGGTGATTAGGGGGCTATACAAATCAAGATAACATAAAATAACATATCATAACAATGGGTTTCAGAGTACTGGTTAGTAATGTTGATATGGGTGTTATGTCGACACTGTGCAGTTTGCTTGTTGGAGAGTGACACCTTGCCACAAATGTGTTTGGTGTACGTGCAGCTAAGATTTGAGGTTCTGTTAATTGTAATTTAGAGAGAGTCATCACCATCTGTATCATAGCATTGTTTACAGATTAGTATGTGTTGAAGGGGGGGTGTAATGCAGCCACTGTAGCCCCTGCGGCCCAGCACCCCGAGCCCATCAGGCCCCACCAATCATCCCCCATTCAGCCAAAGAGGCCAATAAATATCTCTGAGATATTGAAGAATCAGTCAGGACCTTCTTGGAATTCTGTTGGGGGGCATTATTTTGTGTACGCCACTGGCCTGAAATGCTCATCCACTAAGGGCATGTACATAGCACTATCCTAGCAAGATAGACAATAGAGTGCTGTTTATGTACACAAAAAGAGGCTAATATCAATATGTACCAGGGCACAAGTCGGGGGTACACATGGGTGGACAGCATCCACCCACTATTTTTACAGAGTGGATGCCGTCCACCCTGCCAGGAAGTTGGGCCGCACTATAAGATATGCTGATCTCATCTTGGTGTCACTTTCAAACACAAAAATGTGAAGGTGAGGCGGCTTTCTTATTTCAGACTCCAGCTGGGCGCATAACAAAGGCCGAATTTGAGGGGTCATCAGCCCTTTTTTTGATTAGGTATCTTGGCTGGGAAGGAGCTCGATTCTCACACCTAGATGCAAATGCAGTGGAGGAACGGGGAAGGTACACAACTTGTTAGCACTTCACACATACTTCACACATACATAAGATATGCAGGCACTGTAAGAATATCATATGTGTTGGTCTTTCCCAGTATTTACACAAAATAAATTATATTTAAATAGCGCTTACTACTCATGACGAGGCATTGAAATGACAATTTAAATACCATTATTTTTTGTTTTATATAGCACCACTCATTCAAATGCAGGGTGTCTGTTGGACCTGGCCCTTTTTACAGGGTTACCCCCAAACTTTTTGCCTTCTTCCTAATATTTTTTCTGACCTGTTTTTGTTGGCTTTAGGACTCCGGGCACTTTACCACTGCTAACCAGTGCAAAAGTGCATGTGCTCTCTGTCTAAATTATATTGGTGATTGGTTTCTCCATAATTGGCATATTTGATTTACTAGTAAGACCCTAGTATAGTGCCCCAGGTGTGCCCAGGGCATGTAAATCAAATGCTACTAGTGGGCCTGCAGCACTGATTGTGCCACCCACATGAGTGGTCTTGAAACCATGTCTCAGGCCTGCCATTGCAGCACTTGTATACGCAGTTTTAAACTGCCATGTCAATCTGGCAACTGCTCTCACTTTCCAGACCCTACCGTTCCTGTAATTACCTGTAAGCCACCCCTAAGGTAGGCCCAAGACAGCTTTGTGACCAGGGTGCAGTGTATTTAAAAGGTATGTCATGTAATGGTGTGTTTTACATGTCCTGATAGTGAAATACTACTAATTTTGTTTTTTCACTGTTGCAAGGCTTATCTCTCCCATAGATAACATGGGGATTGCCTTGAAATATCTTTTAAGTGTAATTTTCCATTGTGAGCAGATAGAGATATGGAGATAGGGGTCTCTGAACTCACAATTTGAAAATACATATTTTGGTGAAGTTTGTTTTTTAATTGTAAGTTTGAAAATGCCACTTTTAGAAACTGGGCATTTTCTTGCTTAAACATGTTGTGCCTCTGCCTGTTTGCTGAATACATGTGTGAGTCAGGATGCCATTTGGGCTGTTTGTGCATTCACTGTAGACAGTCACACAAAGGGATCTGAGGTGTGCCCTGCATATCTTGATGGCCTACCACCAGACTGACGGGTCTTCCTGAGCTAGATTGGTGGGAGGCGCTGACACTTGCACCTGAATAGGGCTGTGCCTACCCTTATACAAAGCAGTCTCCAGCTCCCTGGAGTGTGCCTGGGGCCAGGGAATGGAAAGGCAGGGCAGTGTGCACTACAAAGACTTCTCTTTGAAGTTTGCCTACTTCAAAGACAGAAATGGGTATAAGTACTGGACCTCTGATACCGCAGAGTTGGAACATATCTGGACTGAGGATATTCTGCCAGGATGAAGAGCTGGATACTGTAGGAGGGACTGCAACTCTGCCTGTTGGTTTGTTGTACTGGCCTGCTGCTTGCTGCGTCTGTCCTGGAAGTGAAAGGACTGGACTTTGCTTTCCACTTCCTGCTTTCCAAGGTTCTCCAAGGGTTTGAGTTGAGCGTGCCTCCTTTTAAGTAGTCTCATTGACATCAAAGACTTCATAAGCCAGCACCTGGGCTCCTCTGCTGAGAGCCCTGTCCTGTTAAGGGGTGCCAAATCCAGTTATAGGCCCTTGAAGGAGGTTTTTGAAGCTACAAGGAGAAAATCCATGCATCGACTCACAGCGCCATTTTGAACCAACGCATCGCTGTAAGGATTCAACGCATCACCACTGCTCGTACCGGAGCGTGGTCCCCACTTGACGCAATTAACATGGTTCTCAACACAGGCCCCAACTTTCCTTCGGAGCACATCAGAAGAACCACCGCTGCGTGAGTTTCGAGCACTGCATCACCATGGTCCATGAAACATGGCACTGACTCCGATGTAGCGCCCGCTCCATTGCTGTGATATCGACATATCATGGCTTGACTTTCACTGCATCATCAAAGCATCGTCCCTAGGTGCCATGTTCTTAATCGACACCGCACCACAGTAAAGAAGCAATGCTTTGTGCTGCAAACGACACATCACCTCCCCTGTCGCACTAAGGAACCCACACATCACCTCCCCTGCCTAGCAATAAGGACGAATCACCTTTCCTTCAACAGTAACGAAAAAACGCATCTCTGGCTCTTTCTACACCTCAACTCTCCTGCGGCCTGCGCTGTCTTTGTTTTTTGGCATATCTCAGGTACTTTGCGTCAGTCAGCGCTTCATTGATACTCAAGGAACTACAAATACGTTTCATCTTTTAAAAGTGATATCTTTCTTGTTGTACTCAGATAAATTTTGGCTATTTTCCTAAACTTATGCGGAGTACTTTTGTTGTGTTTTCACTGTGTTGCTGTGTGTGTGTACAAATACCTTACACATGGCCTGTGAGATAAGCCTGACTGCTCGTGCCAAGCTACCAAGGGGGTGAGCAGGGTTTATCTTAGCTATGTGGCTCAGCTTACCCTGACTAGAGTGAGGGTCCCTACTTACACAGGGTACAAACCACTACCAACTAGAAACCATATTTCTAACAGTGTCACAGCACTTTACCTCAAATTTACATATTATGTATACAATAATTCATGTAAGTTTGTAAATCAATGGACTGAATATGTTACATAAAACAGTGGGGGTTACAAGGTCACACAACATCCTTCATAGCTCATTGTGCTATATTAGAAGGATTCCAATTCAACTGCAAGTAACATGAGGATCTCTGTGTTTAAAGCAGTAACCTACTTACCAATCTACATAAAATAAAATTTGTCATCCTGCATGTTACATGATGTGCTTTGCAGGAGACACATTTGTCCACCATGCTACTTTGAGTCAACATGGGTACTAGACAAAACACAGATCTTTCCAGTAAGTGCATTAACCTCCAGAGTTATCTTAGCATTATTATTCACTCAGGTTGACTGTGAACACACAGATCTCTGCAGCAGATGGCTTCATCCCATAAGATATTTCTAATATTCAGGCTTTGCAACCAATTAAGCAGAACAGATTAACTGTCAGAGTTCTCCTTGTTGCCAATTACTTTGCAGCAGAGTTTAAAAAAAACAAATGAATAAATTGAGGCCCAGATTTTGTGTTAGGGTTGCGACACTAATCTGGCATAACCGTGATGCAAAATCTGTTTTAGGATTTACAGTGCCACACAAATCCCATTTGTGTGGTTTGTAAAAAAAAAAAAAACTAACGCAAGGCAGCACATTGCACTGCCTTGCGTTACCGTGAGTCAGTTAGGCATTACATGGGTGAGTCATAGGCATTCCAGTACATCCACTCATGAATTTTGTGTTTAAATAATATACACAATCTTCTTAAGGCAGGCACACAAACTTTCCAGGGATCAGTTCTCGAGTTCCACTCCCTTGTAAAAGGACCGAGGTTATTCCCTATTTATGTGAGGTGACATTCCAGATAGGCCCCACTAGTGAGTTCATGTCATAGAAGTTCCATAATGCCTCTGCGCTGTAGTGTGTCAGTCAGAGCAAGTCCAGTATTGGCAGGCCAGTATTCAGTCTTACCCTCTCTCGCTGGAGTGGCAGTTCAGAGTTTCCTGGCATGCGTCTGCAGCCCAGCAGTGAGAAAAGACTGGATGCTATGGTAGAGCCAGCAGGCATCCACACTCTCCTCCGCCTATGTGGTAAGCCTCCTAGAATCCGGTGGCAGGTCTTGTGTCCTCGTGGATTGTTGGGTAGCTGAATCACTGCTGTTCCTCTGCAAGTAATGGATTGATTATTCTTCAGAGCTGCACACTGCTCCAGGGCACCAGCCTTCTCACTTCACCATGGCCCCCCTCCTGGCATATGGGGGTTGTGACAGCACACACAGGAAATCGCCCCCTTCAGGTCACAGCATGGCACAGAGTGACAGCCCTCTTCTTGATAGAGCAATACACCAGGGCAACAGCCCTCAGTCATCACCGCAGCCCCCACATGGCATATGGAGGTCATGGGCAGCACACAGGTTTTTTGCATTTACTTTGTGCAATTCAGCCACTAAATTGATATCTCTTTATTTCTCCTATTTCACATCAGAGATCAACATTTTGGTAATTAATTCCTGGCACATTAGGTTAGAGTGTGGTTGGCAGGCAGAAGACACATGAAACTCTAGTGTCAAATGCATCCTATATGTGGCCTAGATTGTTATTAGTATATTACAAGAAGGAGGGAGTTAGATGTGATACAGGGTTCACTCACATTCACAAAAAACTTACGATACAAAAACAACAGAAGGGAACACATATATTACTTAGATTATCTCTCCATACTAGCCCAAGGGGATCACCCTTTGGTATGAAAAAGACTCTCACCCACTGGAATACCAAGGGGCATGCTTCATCATAGAGTCCTTGTCTAGATACCAAGTGTATCTGGACAAGCTGAACCTTGGTAGCCAAGGGAGCTCTTTGGTTATTGGGTGGGCTCCTAGATCTAAGCCAACATGTTTTAGCCATCACACCAATGCCTCACTGGGCCAGCTGGCTTTCGTCAGGACCTCACAAGGATCCCCTTAGTATCCTATTTATTTGCATTCAAATGTGAAACTTCCATACACCATACTCATACATGCCATACACAATCAATTTGGTCCCTATGTTCGAATTTTTAGTGTCCTTTTTAGAGCTCCATGGGAGTAAGTAGCAGGTGGACCTTGTAGTCAAACTTTCATCAAAGTCTGTTCCAGTCCGTGCACCTATTTGGTTCCTCCTTCCCCTGCATCCTAGAGTCAAGAGTTTTATCATACATGGTGCAACAGTACAGCCTTTAAAATCAAACACAAGAAAGAGATTTGCTTAGGATTCCAAACTTTGGTCAAGCCATAAAAGCCGGGATTGATCACAGGTTTTCTGCTTTCACATTGTTCATTTCAGCCATTTGATAGACATTTCTTTGTTTCTTCTATTTCTCCTGTTTCACTGGTAGACTGGGTTATTTCAGAGTTATGCTGTGTATGATATGATAGATCGTATGTGCTTACTTGGTGCTGACTCCTTCAGGGTGAGGCTACTGTTAATAGACAATCCCTCAGGTCAGTGTTACTGTAGATAAGTAGGTCAAGCAGGCCATCTCCAGTGGACCATGTTGGCAGTGTAACATGGCTACGATATGCAAAGTTCTTATTAGCAAGCAATGTCTAGTGTAGATTCTAATTACTGGCCATGGTTTGCGGTGCCTCTCGCTGTTTCTACATCTTCCCACTTGGGGTAGTTTTTCAATGCAAACTAGTAATATTTCCTTCTGAAGGGCAATATTTTACTGAAAGTGCTAGTTGGGACTGAAATTGCATGTGCCTTTTTCTTATGAGAATTGCCTGTGTCACTATATCCTACTCATCCTTGGATTCTGTGCAGCTTACACGTATTTTGATGTGGAGCTGATATCTCTTATTTTGAAATGTATGGTCCATTCTTGATTTGAGCATTCTGGTAGTAGTGATGGCAATGTGAACTGTCAGGCTGCACTGGTGAATGTGAGGGTGGTTTAGATATAATTGTGCCAACAATAAGAACATGAGAGATGTCTGTTGCTAAATGTGAAGGCGACATTTTGGGGGGCAGTGTGTAATATGTAAAACCATAAATACAGAGCACAAAGTTTTTCAAAGGGGCTAAGCTGAATGTCCAGGTTGCCATAACCCTTTTCTTTCACTACCTTACAATTGCTTATTATTGCAGGTTATTTTTTCATGCCCTTTCTGCCTTTAGCATTGTTTTCTTATCTCTCTTTCTCCTTTCTTCCCTTTCTGTCTTTCTATTTGGTTTGGGTCATGGTCTGTTGGTGAAAAATTATCCCCAATATCCTAAAGTGAGTGCGGGTGGGTAAAGCTGATTACAAATACTTCGTGTAGGAGAGAGGTCTCCCCTCTGGAGAGAGCAGGCTGCTACAGCAATCACATCTACATGGAAAAGTGCTGCATACGGAATATTATGCCTGATGGAGTAGGCTGGCGGTGGAGATAATTTGTTTAATCCTTGGGCAAAGGAAGTTTTATGCTGACAAAAGGCAATATTATTTTTATCTGCAGCGCACAAAAGTGTGTCTTCTGCCTAAATCAGGAGGGCTTAAATGTATAATTGTAATGCGCTCAAATGTACGCATGATAGATCTGACAAACATATATCTGTAGTCTTAAAATGTGATGTCACTTCTTGTGATGCCACATCCTGTAAAGCTTGTGATGCCACTTCCTGTAATGTAAATTCCTGTAATGCCATAAGCAATGTTACGTGCCACGATGTCACTTGCATACTGCCTAACTAGGTTAGTCCCTCCACTTCTTTCTTTTAGGACTTGAGCCCTGATACGCACAGTAATCCAGCCGGTGTCAAGAGCAGAATCTGTACATCCTTTTAAAGGAACTGAATCTGTGTTTTTCTCGTTGCCAGTGAGGCGCCAATTTTAAGTATGGATTTGCACTTCAATCCCCTCTCAGGTATATGTAGTTTTTTAAAGGGAGAAGACTGCCAGCCATACAAGTCCTTGCCTTGCCTCGTGTGTAGTTAGATTGGCACCCTGCACGTGTAAGGGAGAAATGTGAAACTTGTGGCATGCTATTACCGACAAACAAACCTGATGAAGCTCGCCTCAGAAGAGCCTCACTGGTCTCACTAGAGAAATTTTAAGGGGTGGGCAAAGTGGGTAATTGCCCAGGGTCCCCACTTCCCAAAGGGCCTCTTGGGAATGTGAATTTAAAAAATAAAAGTCAGCTAAGGGCCTCTTGTTGGGTTGCATTTGTAGAAGGTGCCAGAATGATACTTTGTAGTAAGCCCTAGTACAGCAGGAAAACAAAAAAAGTGCTCCTATTTGTTAGTAGCTGTTTAAAAGTACAACATTTTTAACAAATTAAAAAATGTTTAGAGGCATATTTATACTCCATATGCGCTAAATTTGCATCTTTCTTTATGCAAATTCAGCGCATATTTATATTTCGACGTTAGACCAGTCTAATGTCAAAATTTTGGAGTTTGCACCATTTTTTAGATGCTTGAACGAGATGCAAGGTAGGCATTCCCATCTAAAAAATGGTGCTAGACCCACAGCCCCATATTTATCCCCCCTGTGCTACAATGACGCACGGGTGGGAGGAGGGGCTAAATAATGGTGCAAAGCTTGCTTTGCACCATTATTTAACACCTGGGTTAGACCAGGCGTTAAGGGACCTGTGGGCTCATTTCCATGGTTAAACACTATGGAATGGGTCCACAAGTGCCCTCCTCAAGCCCCAGGAACACCCTGACCCACACTAGAGGGACACCGGAGGATGGGGGACCCCATCCCAGGTAATTAGGGTATGTATAGATAAGTATTTTTTTTTATTAAAGTGCCATCTGGGGCCCAACTTGAGGCCCCCTGCATGGCACAGGGTGCAATGGACATGCCCAGGGGACACTGGTCCCCTGTGCTGGCCTTTGGGGTGGCGGGCATGACTCCTGTCTTTTTTAAGACAGGAATCATGTGGTATGGATGGTTTTGCTTCAGAAAATGACTCTAGGCTGGTTAGAGTCATCTTTTTTTACTCTAACAAGCCTAACGTAATTTTTTGTTACAAAATCCCCTTCTCCTATATCACCAGCCCCACCTGGATAACGTCTTTTTTTTACGCTAGCCCACCCTTTGCACCGGCTTGCGTCATTCTTAAATATGGCACCCGGCTAGTGTTCAGGAATGGTGCAAGCCGGTACTAAACTTTTTCAAGCAAAACTCAGTTAGTGCAGTTTTGCACCAAAATATGCCCCTTAGTGTTTGGGATAATGTGAAGCTAGAGGGTGGGTTGCTATTGGTGTGATGTAGGTAGGGTGCGGGGGTAGTGAAGTAACTGGATAACACCAAATTTGCAGAAAGGCATCTACAATTTTCGGAAACGCAGTGGGTTGACTTCAAGTGGCCCTGGGATCCACTACGCCCATGAGGAGGTCCCCCATCTAGTTAACAGTCGGTGATTTGCACTAGTATTCTGACCGACCTGAGAGCCAACTCTCTTTGTCAACATATGCTGCATGTTGGCATTGCCTCCCATGCAACTCTGGAAGGACCTCTACACCTGGGAAAGATACCACTGTTGAGCGAATTAATTTTGACCATTTCTATTGTGGGATTCAAGATTAGAAATGCTTTGTAAAACAATGTCCAATTTTAAATTCCAATGGTCTTTGCTAGGCGCTTTTTCCTAAATGTGTGTACAATTTCGCTCGTCACCCTCTGCAAACCGTCAATATTGGTTTGATCACAATCACACAGGTAACAGACACGAAGGAAGAGACCCCCTAATGGAGGGGCTACAACTGCGAATATTAAGTGACACCCCGGATATGGCGGCGGTGGTCACCAGTGTAGACTTCTGGTGTTCGTGAAGATTGATTAATGACGGAGCCAGTAGTGAGGGAAAGCATAGCAAAACAACACGAGAGACTTCATTTGATGAGAGACGGGGGGCACCCGTTCAACTGGCTGGAAAGCTCGTTGGCTGTTCTCCAATGAAATTCTAAAAATAGCCATCAGAAAAAAAATCTTAGCTTGTATACGTTTTCCCGCACATAGCTGTCCGCATGAAGTTTGTGCAGTCGAGTGCAGAGCAGGGTCTGTAAAACCCTAGATCCGAGAATTTCCCCAGGAATGGTGCTTAAGTAGGCACAGGGGATTTCGTCAGCTGGGAGGGGGGACATATGATCCGGTGGACCCCCACAGGAATTCCCTTAGTAGCTGAAATGGAAGAGGACAAGCTGAATTGTCAAATTCATCACTCATGTTAAAAAGGTCTTAAATTAGGGGGTGGCGGAAACCTGCTGAAGTGTTGTTGCCTGTCAGGACACACGAGAATCATTTAAAGCACCCGCACTGCTGGTCAGATCCACAATTGTAACAGATTTTATGTGGGGTCTCTGTCCTGCATGTTAGCCCTTCTTGATGATCTTTTCATTATGAAGTGTTAGAGTCTGGAGAGGGTTTCAGTTGCCATGGTGCACTGGGAACTCAAAGCCCACACTATTTTGGTCATTCGCCACCGCCCCAACCTCCAATGTCACTAGCAGCTGCAGCACATTAACTCACTGTTTCATTGGTGGACAACTGCTAGTGTATGTGCGTACACGTGGAAACGATTGTGTGCACATGCATGACGGAGCATGTTCATACATCCGTGTGTCCATATCTGGGCATGGGTGACAGTGCTTGTACCCTATTACATACATTGTGCTCCTAATATCGCTAAACAACCCTCACAGCGCAATACCTGCACTATTGCCACATACATTCTAACTGGGGAAAAGCCTTCTATGCGCTGCGAATGTCATTGTGTCCATCTTGCTTTTTTTACCATCCCTTCCTCCTATTCACTTCCCATCTTCCTGACCCTCCATTCTTCTCCTTGGCACTTTGTAGCAGCCATTTAATAATATGTAGCGCCTTACAAGTCGCCAATAAATACAGTTCCCTATACAGTTTTTCCTCACATTAATAAGCACTGATTTTAAGTGTAGATAAATCCTTATATTAGCTCAGCTCCCAATACACAGACACATCAATACGACAACACCAGTTACCTTATTCAGCCACACAACAAATGATGAACCCTAATCATACGCTGTCCTCCACAAATCCACAAACCCCCGGCAACCATCACTACTGTTAGACCTGGCATCCTTGGGGTGATTCTCCCCTTGCATTTTGCATCCCATCCTCCTGTTTTGCTGACCTAATTGTTGCTGGCTTTAGGACTCTAAACACCTTATCACCGCTAACCAATGCTAAAGTGTATGTGTTCTCTCCTTAAAACATGGTAGAATTAACTTAAAACCAATTGGCATATTTTATTTACTCATAAGACCCTAGTAATATGATACTACATGAACCAAGGGTCTGTAAATTAAATGGCACTAGTGGACCTGAAACACTGATTGTGCCACTCACTTAAGCAGCTCTTTAAACATGTCTCAAGTCTGCCACTGCAGTCTGTGTGTGTGCAGTTTTAAAGGAATCCTTTTGCCAGGACCAAACCATTATTTTTAAATACATACCAGTCATCCTAGGGTAGGTTCTGGACAGCCCAGAGGGCAGGCTGCAGTTTATTTAAAAAGGTGGACAGGTATCAGTTGTACATGTCTTGGTAATAAAAAAACACTTAAATTCATTTTTCACCACAGCAAGGACTTCCTTTCCCACAGGATAACTTTGGGGCTACCTTATTACACTTAATAAGATGTAAATTCCAAATGGAAACAGGTCAACAATTCATGTTTGGTGTCTTGGAATTTGTAATGAAAAATCCTCTCTCATGGGAAAGCTGGATTTTGAATTACAATTTTGAAAATGTCACTTGTGTATTCCTTCTCAACAACCACACAAGATAGAAAGCTTAATAATGCCTGGATGGGCCCTCACTGGCAGGATGGGAGGGCGGAGCTGGACACAGCCCAACTTAAACGTGAATAGGCTGTGTCCTGCCTCTACACAAAGGGCTGCATACCCCCTGTAATTAGTGTGGAGGCAGGGCAGACAAGGCAGAAAACCTGTGCACTTCAAATGAAAACCTCTAGAAGCTTCCCCCTGTTCAAAGGAAGACCCCGGTATAAATGTTGGGCCCCAGGCGCCAACTCTGCAGTACACATCTGGACCTGTGAACTCTCCCAGAAAGAAGGACTGCTTTGCTGCTGAAAGGACTTCCAATCTGCTAGACTGCTGCTCTGAGGACTACTGCCCTGCTGTGTTGACCTTCTGCCCTCTTGCTAGAGTGAGAAGGACTGGACCTGGTTGCATTGGACCCAGGACCCCAGATTAACTCGAAGGGCTAGTTTACTGACCTCCTGACTAGAACCTCAGGGACTGAAGGCTCCAACTACCTCAAACCCAGCCCCTGGACTCTGCCATCTGTAAGTTCTACCCTGTCAAGTGGTGCCACTCCAGTCCTGGACCAATGCAGGAGGGCCTGAGGGTGCTCTTCTGGCCCATTTATGGATCCAGCAGAACCAATGCAAGCCCAAGCAGAACCAACACATTCCCTCTGCTTTGAGGATTCTCCAAACGCAAGCACTTCGTACCGAGTTCAGAGCCTGCATCAGAACTGCCGCTGTGCAAGGCCTTCCCGATGCAGGCACTCACCTTACAAATCCCTCGTCAATGGCAGCCTTGACTACAATGCAGGTTCTGGCATCACAGCCTTGCAGTTCCTCAGAGATGATGCATCACCTTGGCTGCGCGGCGAACCATCGGTGTCAGCCTTTGCATCGCAAGCCCTCAGTGATGGGATCCCTGACTATGACGCAGGACCTGGCATCACAGCTTTGCATCACCTTGGCTGTGCGCACCATCCTCGGCACGAGATCTTGCAACACTCCACAATGCGGAATTACGGTACTCTTGTTCAGCAGGTCTAACTAGGTCCCTGTAGCCGGCCCATGCTCCGTCACAGTCAGCCTCAACTTGTGACTTTGTCCCAGTCTAGCACAACCAGATATCCACAGCTGGCACTTTGCGGTTTTTGGTACTATTTTCACCTAAATCTTTAAACCTGCATCTCTTCAATTCCACTGATTGGATTTTTGTCATTTTGGTCTTGTTCTGTTTATGAAAATCTATTCTATTTTTCTAAACTGGTGTGGGATCCCTTTGTGATGTATTTTTACTTTATTACTTTTTGAAGTGTTGCATAAGTACTTTAGCAACACAAAAGGATGTTGAACAATGCAAAATCTCACCCCCAGACACAGATCTGGGTTTAATCCATCGTTCTTTTGCCCACCATGCCACCCCATTTTGGACCCAGCCATATGCAAATCAGTCTTGAACCTGTTTCTCATGGGAACAGTCCAGCCCGAACTGCCAGGCCAGGTCCTCCATGGACCGGAAACAAGCATCCTGGGACCGGTTTCAGGGTATCACCCTTCATCAGCCAGGCTAGCTTGAATCCAGTGGCACACAAAAGAGAGGAGGGTAGTCATAAATTGAAATGGATTTGTAGGTCTGGCTTAATTGTACAACTGTCACCTGAGCTTTTAACATACACAGATATTATTCTACAGTTCCATGCTTGCATACAAATACATATCCATTCCCATGCTTTCTGCTTGCAATGCTTCATATTACCATACAACATTCTTTTAAAGCCAGACTATAATTGCATTGCCAATGCTTGTTACTTTATTTGATAAAGTTTTGTTGCCATCTTGATAATTTCTGGGTCCTTTAACTTAGTAGTTTGCAGGAACTTTCCTCTGCTTAGATCTCTGATACTGGAAATCAGTTGATGCTATGGACAAATAATTGGGGCTGTGTCTTGGGAAGGGAATGGAACTGATGCACACACGCACATACAAAATCTGTCTCTCTCTTCAGTTCATTTTTTTCAAAATTTTGTTGGCTCACGTCTTAACTTTCACAGTATCGTCTTCTCTCTCACTCATGCCGCAGTCACCGACATAGTAAGTCCAGTGCTTAATTTGTGCTTGCTGTTTCCGGTGCTGACCACCGGCACTTATTTTTGAGGGCCGGGGCTTATTCTTCTGCCTCAAGCATTTATTGCGAGCAAAAGACACATTTGGGAAAGACGGAGGAAGAGAAAAAAGAAAAAGCGTCACAATGGGAGAAAGCAGAAAGCTGCAGGAGCGAACTGAAGGGGCAGGGAGTGGCTGTAAATGGATTGAAGAGGCCTGAGGTGGCTACAGGATTGCGCTGCTTCAGTATTCCGTTCTCGCACATTTAATTGCAGCAGCCGCGTGTTTCAGAGGAAAGCTCTGAGCACCGGCACGTTTGTATTTACAAATTAAGCACTGAGTAAATCATGTGAATTTATCTCAGTCTCTCTTGTTAATTCCCCTCCAACACTCTCCGGTCCCAATGCAGACTCCCACCTGATTCCATGCTTGCACGCTTCAACCTGGTCCACCATGATCTGGTGAAACCACAACTATTCGGACAGGAGTGAGGAAGGGACATCAGAGGAGGAAGAGCACTGCAGGAAACTCACACTTGTTGACAGCCTGCCCCAGTGGCTTCTGGAACTCTTCTTTAAACCCCAGGCAGCAGGTGGACAACAACTGGATCCCCTTTCTTGGGAGAGCTCCTCTCTGGGCTGGTGGGGATCCTGAGTCCAGTTGAGTGGTAGAAACAATATTCCACTATCTCTTTTTTACGCTCCTACTATATAAGCGGTCTTGTTAGTTGATGGAAGGATTTACTGCAAGCATGGCAATCTTGGGTTTTGCTAGTTAGTAGCTAGCTTTATTTTCTTTAACAACAATTGACACCTTATCAATTGACAGTTGATTTTATTTGCCTCTCGCGACTTATGCTGACAATATCTTCGCTCTAAGCATATTGTTACCTTTGGTGTTTTTCATACATTTGTGCCTCTATGAATCTCTCTATGCACATGGGTGTATTTCTGTGTCTAGTCACTGTGCACGGCTGTATTTATGTGGGTTGCACGTGTGCACAGGAGCCACCTGACTGCCGTTTCTTCAGTGGGTGCATGTGACTCCTGTTGCACACTTTCGGGTACATACACTAAACAAAATGCAAACTTATGGGCTGAGTAAATGCTTGTTGGAAATGGCGGCGGGGAATGGCCTGGCGTCTGCCGCTGGGGCAACGGGCATGATCTCACTCCCAGCAAGTTTAATTTGTTTTCCAGGCGGTTCACCGCGTCGCTTACTGAATCCAGAGATGTGAAGTGAGAAGGAACGCAGCGTGCGAACAGTGAATTTCGAGTCGAGCAGAGATGCTCGCCAACTAGCCTGCGAGGTCGGGTGTCTGGCAGATTTAGACGACTGCGGACTTGTGGTCTCAAGCAGAACATGATACATTCTGAATGAACGCATCAGCCCGTCGGTTTGCTAATAGAACTAGCTAACGAGGGCACTTTCACGTCTCCTTTAGCAACACTGAAGTTTTAGAGACTTGGACATCTGTAAACGAAGAGCTCCTGAAAATTGCGCATCTGACGAGAGCCAATCAGAGACTGACCAGCTGGTTTTCTCACGCATCTCTGCCAGTCAGACCCAAGACCCTCCTTCCAAAACCACCCCCATCACCCAGCCCGCCCTGCCGGAGCTGCCAGGCATGCCAAATTAGGGTTGTCCTGGAGTGTGAATGCATATAATATATTTTTTAGAAACAGTGATTACTTTTTAAAAAGAATTAGCATCTTATTTGAACCCATGGCCTTCTCTACACACAAATACATTTTGCTGTGTGTATGTAAACGTGCATACGTACATACATACAAGAAAAATTGTTTCAAAATCTGTATTACAAAGGGTGGAAGGCATATATATTAATTCTGTCCCATAGTTCTGTGAATTTCCACGAGTCCTATGATTGATTTATGGGTTCCATCCAGCCTGATGCCTAGTGCCCCTCTCATCAGCTGGTCTGTAGGCATGCAGGTGCATTGAACAAGGAAAGCATCAACAGTCTTAGCTTACCTTTTTTGCACTGCCCTTTGTTCAGTTATCATCTGCCTTAGAGAAAAGACCCTGAATACTTTCAGTGAGAGCTCACATTCAGCTTAACATTTCAAATAGCACCTTAAAAACCTCTCACTGAATAAAAAGCAGCCAAGAGCCAATTAAATAATCTATAATCCCCAAACCAATTTCACTTGACTGAGCATTTTTCATAAAAAGAACAAACATAATTTAATAATGTCACTATATGTTGTTACAGTTTTACAATAACACGAAAACCAAACATACCAGATACAACAGTCAGAGATATAAAAGCTTTCTACCTTGTTCTGACACAGGTGGCCAAAGAAAAGGATGACAACACAACCCACAAATAATTCATGATTGAATTACACGTAGGTGACCAACAGATTTCACTTAAGGAACAAAATAAAGATTCTCTGGCGATTTCAGACCTGCTAGGTCACTCTGCTCGGGGCCGGTACAACAATCAACAATAGTCTCCAATGTAAATGATCTTCTACCCTATATTTTTTTCATACCTTTCACAAGTAAAATTTATTTGCCCCGGTCTATTCCTTCCTGGTCAATTGCCAGTCAATAACATATGGTACCTCTGGGCTTACCCATTTAATGGCTGCTCTTTTGTGGCCCAACGCTCAGGGTAGACTGGACGGCGTCCTATTCTTTTCGCTGCTCATCTTTAAGAGAGATACGCTCAGCAGACCAGCCTTGAGGGTCAGCTGGCTGGGTAGTAAACACATTTCACATGGATCAATCTAGAAATAATTTGTTGGTATGCGAAAGGCCTCTGCAATACAAATAAAAGGATAAACGTATTTCACATCTACACTGGGGTAAGTCATCACCAATTTGCAATTGAAAATGTTCTCCTGTTTTTTTTCTTCTACTAGGAAAATATTTTTCTATGGCGAAACCCCTTCTCCTACACTGCCACAAAGCATGGAAGTGTTTTAGTCCCCTTTCAAGATTGGAAAGAGATGTACTCCATACCCTTTTCAGGACCAAGGGTGAGACGTACAAAGCTTTTTTAGCAGTCACAAACGGTCCAATTCGCATAATAGGGCCACTTGCAACAACTCAAAAGTATTTTTGAATATACCAAGCCCAAATTTGTGATTCAGTAACCTATTACCGAATCGCAAATGGGGTTTGTGAGTCGGTATTAGGAAGGGGTGGGTTGTCCCTTCCTAATACCGAATACCAATGGTGTGAGTGAATGTTTTGCGACCGAAACGCAGTCGCAAAACAATCTCATTTTACCACCAACTTCAAGTTGTTGGTAACCCATTTGCAAATGGGAAGGGGTCCCATACAGCAGAGACGTTTTAAGGCATATGCAAAGCGGGCAATTGCCCAGGGCCCCCACACTCCAAGGACCCCCTGAAAAAGTGAGTGTGGAAAGTCTTCCCATGTACAGTTCCACTCCTTCAACTGTGTTGCCCTGTCCACAGCTGAGAGCTCAAAAGCTTTATTTGGACACTTACATTAAAAGGCCCATCTTTCAAAGACAGTAAAAATCTAATCTGAATGTAAAAGAGTTCTGTTTTTAGAAAATTGCAATAGTGTTAGCTCTAAGAATTACAAATCAAAATAGTTTAATCTGTACTCATTCATGTTTTCTTTGGGCACTCTTTGGATGGCAGGCAACAGGGAGTTTGAGCTTTCGGTCCTCATTTCTGAATGCTTAATTAAATTATGTTTGCCATCTTTAGGGCTTGAATTAGCCAAAAATATGCAATAAATTCAAATATGTTCCAAACAAGGGAGCCCCAAAACGCTTGTGTCCCAGGGCCCCCAAAATGCTTCAGACGTCTCAGCCCAAGGGATCCCTTCTCCTCTGAGAATGGTAGGAAAAATATTTTTTAAGAGCAGGCAGTGGTTTTTATTTCTGAAACATTCCATTTTCCTTTAAGGAAAACAGACTGCATTTTTAGAAAATGCTTTACTGAAAAAGTAATCACAAGACATGGTGGTCTGCTAACCCCATCAGGCCACCGTTCTGGTGATTTTTGTCATTCCCAATGGGTCGCAAACCGAGAGCTACCTCATGAATATTAATGAGGTAGCTTTATTTGCGACCCACTGTGAATCGCAAAATGTGTCAAAGATGCATTAGTACTGGGGTGTTTGTGATGACTAAATCACGAATTGCAAAACTTTCCTATTGGGTAATCGCAAAGCCAAACCTATGTATATCTAGTTCCAGATCTGTGGCTATTTCCAGAATGAGAAACGATCACAGAAGGTTGCAGTCAAAAATACCGACTAGGAACTATCAGTATACCTTAATATCTTAGCCGAAATAATGAGGACAAAAATATCGAAAAGCAAGTTCATATAGTGAAGTTTCGATTTACTATTCTTAGCTGTCAATATTTTTGTGCTTGACAATTGAGGCTCGAAGGATTTAAAGTCCGTCAGGGCGATGGGATACTTTACTTCATCACCCTCATGGAAATCCCATCCCTCAAGTTTAGAGATGTCTGCAAACCCCACAGACATCTCTGCACAGTGACAGGACCACTATTATGGCTGTTCCTATCAATGTATAAGAATTTGTCAGGCAGTGTCATCAGCAATGATAGCTGACTGTCACACTTTTCAAAAGTTTTTTGTTTTAAAAAAAAAATCAATGTAGGAAGAATTTATCAGGCAGGGACATTAGTAATGACAGCAGACTGCCACACTTTTCAAAAGTTTTTTGTTTTTAAAAAACACCTTCCAAAATGATTGCGAAACACCCCAAAATAATGACCTCCACACCCTGGGAGTTTGCTCCCAGGGATTTTGTGTCATTGTTGATTTGTCTCCTGTCCCTCACTGCCAGGATTTTCCTGATGGTTACAGATGAGACAAAAAAGGCATTACACTGTTCACCCTAATTAGTGCAGTCGGTTTAATGTCCTTCCTCCGAGGGCCCCTACTCCAGTGGGCCATCAGAAGAAGTATTGCATCTACAGCGCCAAATGGTGCTCTGCTGACAGAGAAATCATGGTCCACCCGCCTCTAAATGAGGAAGGTAGGCTGAGGTTTTGATGAATACCTGTTGCAACTGTGAATATTATATTATTTATGACCACAAAGTTTATTCCTGGGAAGGGGATTTTGTAGTAAAATACTCCTGACTCACAAAAGACTCTGTAAACACTGACATCAGAATAAAGGCACTGAACTCAGCACGTGTTATGGATCTCTCCCCACCACCTACATCTTGCAGTGCATCTCCTAAATCCTTGGAAAGAGACCTGAGCCCCTGCTGGAGGGGTCATAAATCCTTCCAAGTTATTTTGGAGCTGTGACCTAAGGGGAGGATGGCAGAGAACCTTTTCTCTTCTTAGTGTTGTAGATTTATGGGAGGTTATTGCTAGTCCGGACCAGTTTATGAGAGAGCAAAGATCGCGTAGGAAAGCCATAGGATATTTTCAATTGGAAAAAATGATAGGTCACCTAGAGAATCCCTAGTTGCTGCTATCATGTGAGCCATTACCCTCACGGGAGTTGATACCCGTTTTCTAAAGGAGCACTTACAGGACACCTGTAAGAATATCCTACAGGAATTATTCCAAAGACATTTACTCCTCTCTTAAATATGTCTTTATTTTCCTGTGCTGTAAGCAACCCATAGGAATGTACTAGGAATAATAGGAATCACCAGGAAAAGCTTTACACTATGTTCTGTCATATAGTAAGGCATTATAATAAAGAGAACAGCTACTCAAAAGGATGGCGTTATGCAGCGGTGCCACCAGCATCAGTCTTTCATAATCACAGATTTATCAATCATATGCATTTTAATTTGTAATTGGGCAACACAGAGTGAATACATTTGGAGTTTTACTAGCTATGTCCTGCAATATGCCAAAAAAAAACCTATCTCATGTAATACAAGACCCCGCAGGCAGTCCCTGATTTCATCCCTATAACGATCAGTCGCGGATTAACCATTTTCACGCTCTGCAGCCAGAGCCCACAGCTGTGCGTCCCATTAAAGGCAAACGCTGTGAGCAACATTGTGAACCACATAGTGTGAACTAACAAAGGTTGAAGTTACTCATGATTTGGAAGCAATTACAAAGATTTTTGTAAAAAGTTAAAAGTGCTCAAGCGTTTACTGTGCATGATTCACTAAACCACCAAGTATCATATATACATGTGCAATTTGAGCTGTGCATCTTGACTTGAATGCGTGACACTCACGCGTGCCCAAACTGTGATTGGGAGGCAAAATGTGGGAAGAGCAAAAGATAGAATATACACGAGAATAGGAAAGAGTGGCCGAGTTAAGGCAATGCAGGCTAAATGAGCCCCCACTTAAGAGCCAATGCCATCTAGAAATAGGCTGATTCACACAACAGGGGTACATTAATAGCGTGTGTTTATGTTGATGGTCAGTTGGCCTCGTCCCAACCTGGTGTAGGTCTGTCATTAACCTTGCCCAAGGAAAAACTAAATACTTAAATATTACTAAAGAACACTTCTTCAACAGTGGTTTTGAACGCTATTAACCATGGGAACGTTCTCTGCTCTGCACTTCGGACAAGGGCTGTGAGATATTTTTGTGCAAGTCACTTTCATTTTAACGTGTATTTTATGGCAAGTGCAATTTTGCATGGTGTTCTCGGAAATGTTTATATTTGTACTCCAGTTGCATTTCGCCATCAGGAACAAATGCGATCTGCCTCTTATTTCAACGTTTGCGTGAAATATCATGTTGAATGCATAAAACTCGCGATACCGGTGGAGAGTGGCACCAAATGTGGGCACATCACATGAAGACAACTTGAAAGGGCGATGAGCATGGATATTACATTTATGGAGCTTGGCTCAACAGTACAGAGGCGTCTTCCGCGTATCTTCGAGCTCACTTCCCTCGCTGCTGTTTTCTCATACACAAAGGGCAAGTTTGGCTCTGGCAGAAACGCTGAGAAGTATGATTCTCCAGTTGCCAGCCGGTCTGGCCAGACCCCTGCCCTCCAGCTGCCCTTTGCACCAGCCTCCTCTTCCCTGCCCTCTTGGCACTGTCTGTCCATCACCAGTCTGCTATTTTTATCCTTTTTTGTAGCCCGCCGTTCTACACAAGTATTAATCTTGCTGAACAAATTAACTGACAGGCCACGCCCATTAGTCAGGCTCGTTAACATTTTCAGCATATCGAGGGCACCAATTCTGGATGCCATCAGCATCTTGGGTGAAAAATGAATCCCATGTCTGAGTCTCAAGCCAGCGTCGCATAATAACCATATTAAAGTTACCTTGCTCTAAAGTTTACTGTGGCATTGCACTGCTTTGTAATTTACGGTGGTATTGCATTTGTAATTTACTGCGGTATTGCATTAGTTTGTAATTTACTGTGGTAATGCATCACTTTGTAATTTACTGTGGTGTTGCTTTTCAATTTATTGTGGCATTGCACTGCTTTGTAATTTACTGTGGTAATGCACTGCTTTGTAACATACTGTGGTTTTGAACTCGTAATTTATGGTGGTATTCCATTGCTTGTATTTATACTGTAGTGCTACGCTGCTTTGTAACTTACTGTGGCATTGCATTACTTTGTAATTTACTGTGGTAATGAACTCGTAATTTGCTGTAGTATTGCATTACCTTGAAATTTACTGTGGCATTTCATTGCTTTGCAATGTACTGTGGTACTGAATTCGTTTTTTACTGTGGTATTGCATTGCTTGTATTTATACTATAGTGCTACACTGCTTTGTAATTTAATGTGGTATTGCATTGCTTGTATTTATACTGTGGTGCTACACTGCTTTGTAATTTACTGTGGTATTATATTAGTTTGTAATTTATTGCGGCAATGCACTGCTTTGTAATCTACTCACGAGTGCAGACCAACATTAAAGGTCTAACCTGCACAGAGTTTGCACAAGTCATTGTGCCCTATTGCTCCACCATACCCAAACTAGTAGCATATCCTGCTATTCGTTCAGCCAACAATAGCTGAGACCAGTCCTGACATCACAGCTGTACTGGTATCACAGTTTATGACGTCGGAGAAGCACAATTAGCGAGTAACAGTTCTTCAATGAAATACCAGTACCCACCTGACTTCTTCATTGAGGCTGATTCTGCTCAGCAGATGGAATGTAAGAGGAGGGAGCCATTTCAAGTTGATTTTAAAACTGGAGAGGATGGTATAGGGGAGCCAGGAGCATGTGTAAACACAGCTGTTCTTCAACTGTTCTCTGTGACAGGAGCCTTGATGAGAAGCACCGAGATGATGAACTGTTTTTAGGTTTACATTTGGTGGTCCTTCATGTTGTTTTTTTTGTATTTTTTTAATAATACTCACTGTCCCATTAGACTGGAAAAAAGAGAGAAAGGTACTTTCACTACGGAGAAACAACGATGCTAAAGCAAGTGTCACAACATGGTCTTATGGTCTCTTGTATAATAAAGTATATTTAATTCGATAATGTCAGGTTGTATGAAGTTGCCTCAGGGTTTCGTGGCTTCAGGGCTGCGTTCTGTATTCCCTGTGATGTCATAGAATTCTCTGGCAGCTTCATACAACCTAATAAACTGCCTTTCTACTACATACAATGTTTAGCCAGTTCTTGTCCCCCCAAGATGTGCCCGATGCCCCCTTCACTGTTATCTTTTCACCACTGCTGGAGTCCATTTGATCCATGACTAGGCTATTAACTTCAACTTAATGCAGAAGAAATCTAACACCAAAACATTTTCTTACTTAGATCTGATCACTTATCTAATTTCGTTTGCAAATATCAAATGTATTCTCTTGAGATAAAAATAGTGCGAGATGATTAGTAGGGCAGGCTCATCTGACACCATTCCCAGGCTGTGACGCTGGCATCAGATCTCTAAATGGATCAGAGCTAAGGTATATAAAGGCAGCAGCAGAACCGAGGGTGGCACACAGCACCCGCTCCACTGCCAGTCAGATCACCTCTTCGTCCGCTCCAGAAGATACCAAAGGTAAGGCGCAGCGACCACTCTGAGCTGAGGTGGCCCGGCCTGTCCACTGCTTAGAGCTGCAACACATTATTTAACACATCCACTAGAATTTACATTAAAATATGTTTTTTTTAGTTTACATTATGCTAAATAACGGCTTCTTATGAAAACATTAGAACTATACAGTGGAAATTGATATATGCAATGTAGTGATGTTAGTATACCTAGGGGAACACCCCCCCCACACACAAACACACAGCATCCTTTTGCAATGTACAAAAGTTCAGATAGGCTACAAAGTAAAGATGTCATGTACAACTAACTGTGTTTTAGTTTATTAGAATATCAATTGACTGATGACAAAAACATTTTCATGTTAACCTATGCAGTAAGTGTGTAATATGCATTTACATGAACTATGCTAAAACATACAATTTGCAACCCAGTGCATATAAAAAATACATTCAATGGTTCCAATAGCATTTAAATGAACTGTCATCATCTTCAGTTTGCTTAATGGTAGCACACATCCTTGAATTCAATATTCAGTTTATAACACCAGTAGCATTTCAGCTTAACTATGTAAAAGCTTTACAGTTCAACAAGTATTAAATTAACATTTATATATGCACTTGTAATTTTGCATACAGTTTACGGAATTGGGCGACCTTTTATATTAAGAGTATATACATGAATTAATAATAGTGTGTTATGATAAAGTATAAAACTGCATATAAAGAATACAACTATGAATATATAGAACATTCAAGGTCCATCTATACAACAAACACTGCATACTATACAACTGAGGTAAGCTAAAATATACAATATATAGTTATGTACTACACACTCTATGCTTACAGTGAGGACTTTTTATGCAACATGTGGTGTGCATGCTAAAACATGCAATCCGCAAATATACTTCTAAATATATATGATGCAAACAGTAGATCCAACAATTATTCAGATAAACAACACATGAAAAGGTAAATCTGCTGTTGAATTTCATTTCTAATTTGCAATATGATACTGTACTTATGTACATCGGGCATCCATTAAACAATACCAAAACTCTTTTTTGTCCTAAATGCATTATACGCATTTCACTTGTCACATACGGTGTGTTATTAAATATACAAAATTCTGTTTTATGCTTTTATATATCGAGTTTGTATAACATGATTAAAATCACATCTATGTATGGAACGCATAACACACGTTTCTTAGGAGGGTAGAACATGCATAATACACCATGAGTACAAAATGTTTCACTGTGAAAGTAACATAAGTTGATTTTTAAGGCATACTTTATATGAATTTCAAGTAAAGTATATTATAAATACAGTGCATAACTTAAAATATAAAATAGGCACTTGTGGCTCGACACATGAACTAAAAATAAAACAACTGAAGAATGTGCCTTAATCTTTGCCATATACACTTTCTCAAAGGCTTGTAACTGTATAAGAAAACTGAGTCCAAGCCCTTGCAACCCATCCACGAATACCCATCACCTTTTCCAGTAATCTCAGGTGGTGGAGGAAGTCCCTCGGGTCTCTGAACTTCTTCAAGTCGCCTGTCTGTCCTTCTGCATTTATTAGGACCTGCACTAGTTCAGTGACCCTGCACCACCGCACCAAGTCTTTGGCCCTGTGCACTAGGCCGTGCTTACTGTTAGTACTACTATACAGACATCTTCTGTAGTCATCACAGAGCCTGCCAGAGGACAGTGCAAGGACCTTCTTTTAAGAGACTGTTTGTGTTTTCTATTTATTTTTTAGCTCAACCATGTACATCACCGATATTTTATCCGCCAAAGACATTGAAGCTGCGCTGTGTAGTGTAAAAGGTAATGCTTGGAGCCTCTATGTTGTTAAATTGGGTGTTTTCTAATTATTACACACAAAAGAGACTACAGAAAATTAAATACATAAGTAAGGTAAATATTTTTGATATATCTCAACGTACAATTTTTCTCTGTTACCTTGAATCTTTTGCATTTTGAATTATAATTTTTGATTTTGCCATAGGGAAAAACTGATATAACAAGCATAAACATTGTACCACTTACAAATGGTGCTCATTGCTGCCATTTGATACCATATTAGCATTTGGGTATGAAATGATTTCATCACACACATTCCCCATCTCTACATTCTACTCTGGACTATTTGTACTGAACAAATCAGTGAAGGGAAAGGATTGAGAGAAGTTGCCTGAAATTGAGTATTTCCGGAATTTTTATTTTCGGTGGACCACAATGAGGACCCAGATAAAAAAAAATGATCCCCAACCATAGATATTACATTCACCACTTCCTCAGGAAATAAAAGAGAAAGTGCAAGAGGAGAAAGTGATGATGGGGCTTTCAGGTATGCAAGATGAGAGTCTGGAGAAGGAAAGGGACTGCCGATGGGGTAGGTGTGAATCTTCTTCATCTTGCTGGAGAGACCCCGGTGGGGGCTTAATTTGTGTATCTAAAAAATAAATAAATAGGGAAATCATCTCGAGGACATCACCAGCAGGGGAAAAGTTAGGGTAAGTTCCCTGCGATGAGTTCACCTAGAATTGGGTTTTTAGACACTTGCAACCTGAAATCAATTGACGGCATCTATTGGTATCAGCTGTAATTTCTACTTCACTAATAGAATTTCCTAATGATTTTAAGCTTGACATTGTTAGTCCAAATCATTAAACCCATGTAGTGCATCCGATTGAATTGAAATAATTTGCTGATGACCAAACTAAATATCCAGCATGGATGTGTGCCATATTCTGACTGTCCTTCCCTTACATACTATCCAGACTAAGCATTCTAGCGCTGTCTTTTTACTGTCCCATTGTAAGCGTGAGCCTGCAAATCCCACCAATACTAGAAAGTCAGGATTCATTGAAGTTGCTTCTGAAGTCATGTCATTTTGGGCATCAACAGAGATCCTGGATTGTCTATTGCCATGTGTGGACAGTTCAACTGGTCCTGTTCATTCACTGCATTGTGGTGCTTGTTGTTTGGGATTTCTCATTATAAAAGTAATACAATAAGTACCGGAAAGCAAAGAAAATCAAAAGGCCTGCTTACTAGTTGTGTGGGATGGTATCCCGCACACAGTTATGAATTAAATGGGTGCACTTGAGTTTCTGCTTCCCAATTCCACCATCTGTGAGCAGGTGAAACATCTGTGTGGAAACAGACCAGGAACGTGGGAGACACATGCAACGAGGGACCCCTAATCCTTGAATTCTAGGCCTGAAAACTTTTAATTGCACTGTACAAGAGTTGGAATACTGGTCGGAAACATCAATTCTGTGCACAGTAGTCCCATGCATTCTGTACAATGTAATACGTAACATCCTTTGAGAGCTACTCAAACCTAACATAGGGGCAAGCCATTTTGCATTAAGGAATATCAAGTTTTCCAATTTATCAACCAGACCCATGTCATCAACTGCACCATTATTTGGCCCTGGCTTTTTAGTCAACAGTACCTTGCATGTTCGTGCTTGTAGATTTATTTTTGCCACTAAACATATAGTCCTAGAAGGTTTTTTCAAGTACAGTGCAACTTACAAAACGGGATGGAAATGGAAAGTTACTTTTGATGACAGGTCCAATTTATGTACAGTAACCAAGTACTGCATAAAATAGCAAGTATTGTGCATAGAATGTGGGACCTTATACTGCATCATTTTTGCATGAATGATATTTATAAAAAAGGTCCAAAGTAAAATTGAATACTTTGAGAATAATCCTTCTAGCTCCCTCGCCTTTGATTCTGTCAGTGATGAGGACATAGAAATGTGAGGAAAGTTCTGACAGTAACAAGGTTTCTCTCTGTTTTCTGAAGCTGCTGAGTCCTTCAACTACAAACACTTCTTCTCCGTAGTTGGTTTGTGCGGCAAGTCTCCTGCCGAGGTCAAGCAGGTCTTCGACATCATAGACCAGGACAAGAGTGGATTTGTTGAACAGGGTGAACTGAGGTGAGTTACGATCTGTCTGCCATCTGTAAAGATGTGTTTGTTTTCTGGTGGGGCCGGAATGGCCTGGCATAACCATGAGACAGCACTTGCTGTTTCTGAAACAGTGAACAAAGGCACAGAAGACACATTCATTTGTGTAATTTTCTTGGTTCAGTCTGCTTGAGCACCTAGTTGTCCTGATGGTTTTTTCTACACTTTATAGATATTTGACAGGATAGAATTGGTTATTGTCAAAGGTCTAGAGTAGCCAATAGTCAGACATGTATTTGGGGGTATAACTGCTTTGTGGAGATAAGATAAATAAAAGGGTGTGATCAGTGATTCATTTGAGCTGGTTGTTGCAGTTGCGGTCTACAGGCAATCTTTTTTGGTGACTGGACTTATTTTTTAGTCATTGGATTTTGGTCCCAAACAAGAATTCAAAATGCAGAAAAGTTGGGAGGGGGAGAAAAAGAAAGAGAATGACTGACAGTGATATAGGGAGATCGCAGGGATGAAAAAGAACCTGCAAGAGTGAGACAGAGGGGCAGGGACTATCTGGTTGCGAATGAAAACTGGCATGGGTGGAATAAAGACTAGACAGCCTTGGTATTCGGCAACTCCAACATTGAGCAGTGTCAGCTACAGGTTTCGGATGAAATGTTTGGGCACCAGCACTTATTCTTTTACAAATGAAGCATTGGGTGGGAAGGTGAACAGTGATAAGTGGGCTTTCTCTAGTGTTTAACTTATTATTTGAAATACGTCATAACTTTAACACCTAAAACAAGCTTTGGCAAAGCCATACATTCTGGCCTGCACTGTCAGCCTTTTGGCTTTGTGAATACTTGTTTTATTTTGTCATGGTGTTTGCTACACTTTTTTGCTGGTGCACCTGTCTGGATCTCGTCAATCTAAAAATAACTTTGGCTAAAAGCAAAAATATATTTTCTATCTCAAAACACACACATTGGTTTAGTAGTCCCTGGCAACTCCTTTGAGTGTGGCTGTGCTCATTGTGAAAGGACAAAAAGTCATCACTCACAGTGAAGTTAGCCAATGGCTGAAATGGGCTCATTGCTACAAGGAGTATGCTGTAGTGGGAGGAAGAAATGAAGCCGAAGTCTTTCTGAAAGACCATAAAAACTATACTAAACATATAATCTTAGTAAAGCCAAAAGGTCTTGCCTAACACCAGATTCAAACTTGGAAGTCATGCTATTTTTTAAGAAGTCCAGTTGCTTTCAAGCTTCAACTTTTAGGTGTAAATGTTTTACCTAAGAAATATAAAAGGAAATAGTTAAGTGAGGTGACAGGCGGTGCCTAATTTGAGCCGATGGTTTCCAGTGGGGGCCTGGCACTTATTTTTGAGGGCCTGCACTTATTTTTTTGCATCAAGCTTTTACTGCGCAAAAAGCACTGATGGGAAATACGGAGGAAGATAAAGGCAGGAACGCGTCACAAAGGGAGAAAGCAGAAAGCTGTAAGAGTGTGCAAGAGGGGCGGGGAGCGGCTGCAAATGGATTAAAGAAGCTTCAGGATTGCCATGCCTCAGTATTTTGTGCTAGCACACTACAATTGAGCAGCCACGTGTTTCAAAAGAGGTCTTTGGGCACTGACGCGTTTTAATCTACAAATTAAGGACTGGTGACAGGCTGATCCCTTCAGCCTTATTTATGGCTAGGAACTAAATGCAACGCAGTGCCAATCGGGCTTGTAAAACTCCCAGTCTCGGTACAAGAGTGGAAGAAGGGGATGAGATAGAATTTCAAATATAAAAAACAGGTCTTTATAAAGTGTAGGAATGTTCACGAGGCATTCCTCGCCAGAAGGGGTACTTTAAGCACGTTTGTATTTTAAGCATGCTGAATTTCCTCTTTAAAAGGTTGGCATTTTTTTGGCTATTCCCGTTATTAAAAGTGTCCCAATTGCTCCAAGCTTGCTTTGAACCTGATCGGATAGCTCTTCGGGTCCGTGTATCTGTTGCAGAAATCTGCGTGATGTGCAAGTCAGTGGCCCACACAAGCCAATGTGTGGGAAGAACTGAGAGTAAGATTTTGCAGTAGAAAGTGTGAAGATAATTTTGCAGGTTGACTTACATTGAAGTGGGGGAAGTGTCACAGTTTTACCCTGGTAGTGTAGTCCACTAGTTTGGCGATCCTGGTGCACCTTTCTTTCTATAACACGCAAATCACAAAGTCAATCCTGACTGCTACTGCGGTTGACAATATCAGCACATCTGAGTTATGCTATAGTAAGACATCACTGATAGGTCACTGAATCACTTTCTTAAAGCCAGGCAGGACACTGACTAGAAAGGATAAAATACACATATGCCTCGCTAGTGTCTAGAAGCAAATGAGTTTTTACAGTGTACTTATGAATTACTATTTCTGCTAAATGGCTGTGTGCTTTCCTGCTTCCAGGCTCTTCCTGCAGAACTTCTGCTCCTCCGCCAGAGCTCTGAGCGATAGTGAGACCCAGGCTTTCCTTTGCGCAGGTGACTCTGATGGTGATGGGAAGATCGGCGTTGATGGTAAAATACCCTTATTTGCAATATTTATCTCCCCTTTCTGCCCTCAAAGCATTTTAGGTGGAGCGTGCAAGCGCTTTGACCTGTTGTAAGTATTATGGGATTTTAACCACGCCCATCACTTTCACTCGTTCATGGACTTGCCTTTCAAGAATCCTTTGTTACCACTGGTAAATGTTTTACGTTTTTTACAGGGAGGTTTTCTTACTGCCTTGCAGACTGACCCTATTACCTAGATAGTTGCAAAATTGCCGATATGTTTGACTGTGAGCAACCTTCTTTTTCCTTTTTTCTCTCCTTCGCGCTCATGTTCATGTCGGTCATGGCACTTTTTGAATTGGCTCGCTTATGTCAACTAATGTTTTACTTTTCATTTTCAAATGATGTGGCAAGAAAAGTCCAGTTTGGAAATTATAACACCAATAGCTATAACTGGAGCAAATGTGAGACCTATTACCTTGTAAATGCTTGTTAAGGATATCCTGCCAGGCAATGGCCTATGTTTGCACATGATAGTCATGCCAGGAGCATGTATGACTTAACTTTGACTTGAACCATGATGATTTCTTGCTTGCCAGTCTCAAACATGTCACCATATATGGTGGGTCACATAGAAAGATGACTTGTTGTTTCAAACTCTGTTTATTAGAATTTATAAATTTACATTTTCAATATGAAGTATATATTATTACACCACCAAAAGGCATAAGAAAGCATTGGTGTTAGCGATACATTATGAACAGCAATATTAGAAGAGCAAAGAGCAAAGAAGTCCGCTGAATGCCTCAATGGCGAAGCCAGCAGTGCAGCTGCAATTATGGAAAGCAACATAAAATGATGGCCAATACGTTTTGCAGGTTTGCGGGGGTGACGGGGACAACGAAGGAAAAGGAAAATCAGAACACTACAACAAGGTATATTTACCAACTCTGTTCAGGTCAGCATGATACAAAAGCACAGAATATGAGGTGTCAAGGAGAGCCGGTGGTCCGGGACTAGGCTGAGCTATTTCTAAGGTGTAATGTAGTGGAAATGTTTACAGGGCCTCAACAACATCAATAATAGGTAAACAATTCCAGCATCTTTAGCCTCCGTGGGTTAAAGCAGGTAAACTCTGTTCAGGAAAGATAGGCTAAAAGAGGGTGTCAGATTTTGCAAAACCTTGCTTCTATACCACACAATTTATGGCTAAGCTGTTTTAATGCCATAGTTTGCCAAAGGCAGGTGAGCCAATATGGTAAGGAGGGTGGGGTGGGCTGTTACCAGGCAAGGGTAATCAGTTGTCGCTCTGCATGGAGGACGTGGTTTATGAGTATCCAATCTACTGCAGTCATAGATACCAGGTCCAGGGGTTGTATACCCAATATAACTGTGAGGGAGGTGGCGGGGAGGGGGTAATCCAGAACATCTTTAATGTGACTAAGAATGTCCTTCCAGAACATCTTTATGGGAGGGTATGTCCACCTGGTATGACTATAGTCATCCACAGCCTACGTACATATCCAGCAAAGTGAGGAGGTGCCCAGGTAAATGGTTGATAAATGGGAAGGGGTGTAGTGCCACCGGTACATGAGCTTATAGACCGTTTTTCCTGCAGGAAGAGGCTACAGTATGTTTTAGGAATATTGCGCCGTAGGGTGTTCCATTGTTTGGGTGTGATGTCTTCTACCATGTCCCCAGGCCATGGCTATTGGTAGGAGTGATCAGGTATATATGTAGAGTGTTGAGCAGTGCGGTAAGTGTTAGAGATAAGCCCCTTCATCCTACTAGTGGTCTGAACCAGTGTCTCAAACGGGGTGTAGGGATGCATGACCGCAGGATGTATAAGGATGTATCCCCCAGTGAAGCAGCTGCAAATATTCCAGTCAGACCCCATCTGAGAGGTTGAATGCCTCCTGACATTGCTCAAAGGTCATTAAATCAGTTCCCCGACAAAGGTAACTCAGGGTCCTACAGTCTTTATCAGTCCATGCCCGGAAAGCTTGGGGGGACAATGCAGGTCGAAAGGCTGGGTTGCAGGAGATCGGGGTGTTTGGGGAAAAAGAAGGTGGTTAGTCCGTGTGATGTATCCAACTTATCCCATATTTCAAGAATGTTTTAGTCGGTGTTGTCACGCATGCGCTACAGGGGCGAGCATGTTTGGGAGCCAGGTGAAGTCCCACAATGGCATACAAGCAACTTGCTCTGTCCATGTGGAACCAATGGGATTCACTTATATGAGCCATCCAGGCAGAGCTAAAGCGCAGGTGCACTCCTCAACAATATTCTAACAGATTTGGGCACTCCAGGCCTTCCCTGTCTCTAGGCTGCATCAAAAGGGTAGTGGATGCTAGAGATTTCTTCCCACCCCAGATGAATGACCGTAGCTCATGCTGTAGACGTTGCTTATCATCCAGAGGTATGGGGGTGGGAAGGTTTTGGAGTAGATACAAGACCCTGGCAGGGATATTCATTTTAACCAAAAAAACAAAAGTAGCCAATAGACTAGTACAAATGTATACAGCAAGTAATAGTCTATGAATCTGCTCTTATTAGAACAAGAGCCCTTACTCACCAATTTGTGACATGCTTCATCATCGGACTTTTGCTCCTCGTCAGGCCGGCACTGCAATGCCCCTCGAGGGGCCCCTCAGGCATTGTAGTGCCGGTCTGACGAGGAGCAAAAGCCTGATGATGAAGCATGTCACCATTTGGTGAGTGAGGGCTCTTGTTCTAATAAGAGCAGACTCATAGACTCTATTACTTACTGTATACATTTGTACTAGTCTATTGGCTGGAACTGTGTACTTTTGTTTTTTTGGTATTATGATGGGAGCACCGTACACAGGACCAACTTTTCTCTAAACACTCCCGACATATTAGCCCTTCTTTGTTTGTATTCGATATTCATTTTAACAACATTAACTCTACCCAGTCATGAGATATCTAAATGTTTCCAGTGTCTAAGGTCCTCGGTAAGCACACGATGCGGGGGCAACCAATTGGTTGCTGACCAGGTGGTCAACGTGAGTGTTATGGTGAGGCCTAGATATTTTAGTGTAGGAGACCATTTAAAGGGTGCTAGTTGTTGCAACTTGGATACGTCAGTGGTTGGAATGGTTAGGTTCAAAATACTGGATTTTGTCATGCTGACTTTGAAACCGGAGACCATGTCAAAAACATTCAGGTAGGTCACTACTGCCGGGCGTGAGGTGTCAGGGTGTGTCAGAGTGAGTAGGAGATCATCAGCAAAAAGATTGACCTTATGCATGAGGCCTTCGAAAGGTATCCCCATGATCTCCTGAGTGCATCACATCCTTATTGCCAGAGGCTCTAGCACCACAGCAAATAACAGTGGTCACAGAGGACAATCCTGTCTGGTTCTTCTGCCTATGGTAGTGGGGTCAGTAGCATGAGAAAGATAACTTGTAACACATGGTGGACAACAGGCGGACATACACAATCACAGAGCATCTATGGATAAGAGGGGAACATACAAGCAGACAGATTCTGAAGACTTGGGTTTCATTTTTATGTTAAATTCCAGTGTCCCCCCTAAATATTTAGAACGGAACATTTTGGAACCTCCCCATGATCACCGTGGGGCGCACTCAGGCCACTATTTTGTAACTATTGTCACTGTTTTTGCCTATCTGACCTTATGTACAAATGTTATGAAATTGTAACTGGAATGTTAGCTGTAATGTTCAAGAAACTGATCTGGTGACAAATGATAATTGAACAATATATGAAATGCCTAGTTACCCCTTTGTGGTTTGAGAGAATAAAAGCTTGTGTGTGAGTTTCGCAAATTGGACTCCTTAGACTTGACCTCTCAAACCTGTGCCCTGTGGCACGTAAATAAAATCTTTTCTTTTATCTTTCCTGATGAGGTCAGGTCTTTGATTTTTCCTTCATTAGAAGGGTCTCTCCTTCTCCCAGTTTTACCCACTCCTTTTTGTTATATTTTTTATTGAGTTTTTGGGTTACATGAAATTTACAGGTTAAATAACACGCTATTACCCCTAAATAAATAAATAAATAAATGCGGAGTTACAGCAGACTCAGAAAACATATTTTTTAGCCTTTTCTTCATTCTAGTATCTTGATTTGTTCTTGAGTAGTGCACACCTGTAACATAGGGTAAAGCTTCCTGGACCTTTAGGTTGATTCGTTGGTGCCATCTGAAGTCGTTTACAGGTAGCTGTCGAGTTTGACTCAGGGGAATTGACTTAATTTACATTTAAGAGCAGGGAGCAGAGCATTTTGGGGGGGAGGGGGGGCGGGGGGGCAGTGCTTCATTTGTTAAATATTGAGTGCTGGGGCCCAAACTATCGCTCAGACGATTCTGCCTGTGCCGAAAAGGGATGTGGCTTGGTAGTCTTAATATCCCCTCATGAAATTTTGATCCCTCATTGGACACTCCCTGCCCCTCAAACTCTCTCCTGCATGGTTTCTTTTGGTCCCTGCTTTCTCTCCTTGCCATTCCTTTTTCGGTATTTTTCTTTCTGTTTCTTTCCCCCTGTTGTATTTTTTATTGTCATACTCTGGGTCAATGTATAAACAAGAAAAATAAGTGCCTGTGCCCAGAAATAAGTGCCAGTGTGCAGCACCGGCAACCACCGGCTCAAATTCAGCACTGGGAAACAACTAAAACTAGGCCAGTTTTGGCTTTAAAAAATAGGATTCTCCAGCATGACTGTGTGTTGGCATTATGGATATAATCATGTGATATGCCCTCCGCCCTTATCTTATCTTCTTCCTCTCTTTCCGACCAACCAGGTTAACGGTCTGCCTCTTTTTCTCTTCTCAGAGTTCCAAGCCCTCGTGAAGTCATCAGCATAAACCCATCCAGAGCAGCGGTTCATCATGGACAGCCTTTTTCATTTCCCCCCGACAGGCACTTCACCCACAGTCGGCACATATTTGTACATTTTTATACTGTCTCCGGCATTGGTTCAATGCCCGGAAGTGAACTCCTGTTACCGGGACTGTTGCTAGATTTCACTGTTTACAGGTATTCTGCTCAAACGCTGTCACGTCTTAACAACTTTATTTGGAAGGCGAGCAGTGATATCGACCAATTACAATGTTGAGGTTGTGAATGGAACAAGAAAAATAAAGAGCAAGGAAACCTTGACAACGTGCTAAGTCGCTTTTATTTTCTGCTTCATTTTGGGGCGGGAATGTCTGAATCGCTTCCGGCCTATTCTAGGGTTCAACTACTCGCTGATATCCTGTTCACTGCCTGATGCCGCCATCAGACAAGAAAGTTATATATTTGTCAGCAGCACTGGAACAAAGGGGTGGGGCAGGTGCTGCAGCATCCCCAGACCTAGAGGCATTTAAGAAAGGGAATGGAAAATATAATATTTCTTTTCACAGGTTTCGAAGTTTGTTCAAATGCAGGGAAATGGCAGTGGTGATTGATGTGAGCCCAGAAAACAACTTTGAACAAACCACTGCACATTTCCTTGTTATGTTGATTTGTTGTGTGAGCTCATCAGCTGTGAGGACATGCAGCAACCAGAGCAGGAGTAAGCTGAGAGTTCCTTTCATTGCGATTGGATGCACTGAGGGAGTTTGTTCCAAGTTTTGGGTGCAATGTAAGAGAAAGGGAGCCCTCCTCCTGTGCTTTTGTGAATGCTGGTGGTTTGTGCCAGTGAGACTAAGGCAGAGCATAGGTGTTCTGGCTGGTGGAAATGTATTTGGCTGTTCAGGTAAGAAGATCTGGTGTTGTTCAAGGCTTTGTATGTGTTCATGAAAAGTCTGAACAGGCTGAGTTTGTGAATGGGGAGCTAGTGGAGCTCTTTGAGGTGAGATGAGACATTATTCAGCGTGGGAAGCTGAGGGTGAGCCTCGCTGCGGCCTTCTGGATGGTCTGAAGCCTCTCTTTGAGCTGCTTGGAAGTTCTGGTGTAGAAGTGTTGCCATAGTCGAGTCTGCTGTTGATAAGTGATTGTGTGATGGTTCACCTGGTGTTCTATGGCAGCTACTGAAGGTCTTTCAGTTCATGCATAGGATGTGGAAGCAGTCCATGCTTTATGCATTAACTTGTACTGTAATGTTGAGCTTATTGTCCTGGGTGATCCCCAGCTTTCTGGCATGGTTGGTTGGTGTTGGTCATAGCTCGGTTGGTGGTTGGGTGGCTTTCCCATGGCAAGGTCTTGTTTACGAAGACAAGTACTTCTGTCTGGTCAACGTTAAATTGCAGGGAGTTGGCTCTCTCATTTCTGCTACCAAAGTCATGCAGTTGGTGAAATTGGTTCTGGTCTGTTAGTGTTGTTTGACAGGGAGAGGATGAGTTAGGTGTCATCAGTGTAGGAGGCAAGAGATGTCATGCACCTGTTAAGAAAGGTGGGGCTGAGGGGGAGTCCCCGAGGGACTCCGCAGATCAGGTTCTTGGACTCCAATGTGAGCGGTGGCAGTATGATTTTTGGGTTCATCCCGTGTGGAATGAGGAGATCTATTTTAGACTGGGTCCTTGGATGCTGATCTCGTGGAGTCGTCAAATGAGTGTGCTGTGGGAGAATGTGCTGAATACTGCAGAGAGGTCCAGCAGGATGAGAGCCACTGTCTCTCCTCCATCTAGGATGGTCCAGATGTCGCCTATATGAAAGTTTATATTGTGGCTTCAAAGAGATGGCTTTCCAGCTTTTGACACTTTTGTAATGGGGTGCTCTGGAGGAGGAAATGGCGGAGCATTGAAAAGCACCAATGTGAAAAATAACTCCAGTTTTTTAGTTTAAAATGAATAAGGGAGGGTAGTTTGGGCATTTCACGAAGAAGTATGATGAGAAAAAAAGAATTCACATTTATTAGCTTACACAACTTGATTTATTAATGCTGTAAATTTAAATTATTCCTTTTTAATATAAAAAATGAAAAAAGGTATCCAAATATTTAGGAGTACTGCACCATAAGGCACCTAAGAACCATATTTTTACACAAATAACTTGGACTGCCATCTCAACCACTTCCTTCCCTTCTAAAAATGCATAAGTCACAATTCAAAATGTTTTTGTTCATTTGTTGCCCTCGCTTATTCAGTAACACCGGGAGTTTTTCTTATCCCCATAATTTAAGTGAGCTGATGCCACTGCCTAGCACTCCAGTCAGAAAATTCTTCCAGCACAACTAGCATTTGTGACATTGCAAAATAAAGTATTATCCAAGATCTGTAGGTTTATTCCAGATGTGCATGGTGTGATGTTTTTGACATATCAGTCTATAAAACGATTATGTGTAGATGCATTAGAAGATGATACTTTTCAGTTGAATGACATTTAACCAAAACGGCTGGTAGAAAAACAAAAATTCCGTGGATTATGGAGCACACATTTTTATGGCTTGCATTCCTGCACCAACCATTGTGCTAGTGACTAGGGGGCATATGTACGAACACATTTTCCCATAGACATAGAATGGGTAAAACCCTTTGCTGCATCTGGCCTAGATGCATTCAGCATGCCATGTTAGAAAAAAATGAACAGCGTGTATTCTGGGTGTAGTATGGCTTGCATTCTAACAGAGTGCGAGCACCTTACAACCTTCATTTCAAGGATTCCATCCTGGGCTGCCTATATGATTGACTTGTGAAGCTTCATCATTGATATGTTAGTGAGGTGAAGTGTTTGGTGGGTGCGGCCTTTGGTGTTTCCAAATCCATTGGGTGCTGTCCGACTTATTTAATATGAACCTTGCCTGCGGTGAGATAACCTATGAGTAATCATGATAGCCAACTACCAGCCTACCTCGATTGTGTTGAGTAGATGTTAGTCGAGCTCCGCATGTGCAGGTGATTCCAAGTGATGGGCATCGTTTAGAGCTAATTTTCCATCCTTAGACTTTGAACCAGAGAAAGACAAAAAAGGGAGAGAGAAGGAGAGAAAAAGAAAGGAAAACCGTGACAAAGGAAGAAGCAAAGATGAAAAAGAGCCTGCAAGAGTGAGACACAGAGACAGGGAGCATGCTGTGGTGGAAGAAAGATCTTTGAGGTGGAATCAAGACTATGGAGCCTTGGTATTCAGTAAACCCAGTATCGGCTATACCGAGACAGCAGCTTATGAAAAACCTTTGGGTCCTGGTGCTTTTTTCCCTAAATTAATTAATGAAGTTAGAAGTTACTTCTGATGTGTTCTTCTATAGATTTTTGTGTGGTGTGTCAAGAAACTGTATGCTTTTCTGAACCTTTTATTGCACAAATATAAGATATATCTATTAAGTGTCTTTGAATGTGTGCTCTTCTGTGTAATAAGTGTATTGGTTGTTGTTTGTGTTGTTTCTTAGTTGGTAGTAGTGCTGTTATCACGGTGAATTAACCACAAGAAAGAAACGGTGTTAGTTACACTGCAGATTATAAAAGGAGAAGGCAAGGTAAGCTTAACCCAAGCTACAAATCCCCTGTCTGCTCTCTGGCTCTTTTTTCAAACGAATATTCTATCTCTGTACTTCTGGAAAGAGCACAGTGCTAGAAGGAATGGTGTGTTGGAGTAAGTGCACTTGCTGACTGAATTTCTGCTGTGCCTAGAGGGTATTGGGTTAGCACCGGGCTACGAGCCAATGCTGGCAACAGTCACCGTTTCTTGTGAGAGCCTAATATCTTGCACCCTTTCTAGGCACAAGTTAAAGAGGCACCTGTTTGGAGACCTAAAATTGAACAAGTTGCTTCACGTCCCACCCGCATGTTGGTCTCCTAGCAAGCACTCTGGAGCCTTCAGCATTTAGGGTCATGTGTAGGTAGCCTTTTTCCAGTCCAAACGGGTTGAGTCGCAGAATCGGCCTATTTGCCCCTGGAAAAAAGAAATTTGGGATGTAGAAACCCCAAATGGCAATCCGGTAACTTGTTACCGAATTGCAATTTAGGTTTGCGATTCTGTAATGGGAAGGGGCGTGTTGAGGCCATCCCTTCCTAATACTGAATCTGAAAGGTATGTACGCATGTTTTGCGACCAAAATGCAGTCGTAAAACATTCACAATATACCGCCAATGAAAAGTTGGTGGTAACCCATTGAAAATGAGAAAGGGTCCCCAGAGGACCTTTTCCCTTTGTGAATGGACCACAACCTACTCTGAAACGTTTCATTTTTTTCTTTTTTAATGCATCCTGTTTTCCTTTTTAAGGAAAACGGGATGCATTAAAAAAAATGTTTTATTGAAAAGCAATCACAGACATTAGGCCACCATCCCTGTGATTTTTTGCGATTCCCAATGACTCGCAAATTGTGACCTACCTCATTAATATTCATGAGGCAGGTCTATTTGTGACCCACTGGGAATCACAAAAGAAACTAAATGGAGTTTCATAGAATTGGAATTGCGATTTCCTAATTGCGATTCACATGGAATTGCAATTAGGAAATCGCAATTTCTAATGTACGTACATGTGGTCCTTAAAGTATTAGGCTGGTTACCACAAGACCAATGCAAAGGACAACTAGTTTAAAACCACAAGTTGTTAACATTTAGAGTGGGAGGCTCTTACAATAGGAGTCTTCTGAAAAATCTAGTAACAAAATACAACAATGGGCCAAGGAGGAAAATAGAAACAATGCAGACCATCAGCAACAATCACTCTGTCAATAACAGAACTACAAGCAGATCACACGCATAAATCATGTTCAATGTTTTCAACCAAAGGAAAAGTTAAAATAGAGGTGAAGCATGAAAGCAGAGTACTTTACATGTATATCAGAGAGGCTCCAATTCAATGTTCATAAAAGATTGAGGACCTGATTCACAAAGGTGAACTTACACTTTTGTGTAAGTTTACTATATTTTTGGTGTTCACAAACTATCAGTTTAATGGTAATGTACCACTGCGGAGAGTTCACAGTCCAAACAGACAACTCTGAACATAAAAATATAAGACAGGCCTATCTATTTATGTGTGGAGTCTCCACATTAAAGTGACTTCTATCTTGATCCAAAGCAGTAGCTGCTAATTGTACACCCTGAACGTACAATACATCTATGTTGAACGCACATCAGGAGGTAAAAATTCAAAGTCCAATGTAATGGAACTGGATTCACAGGCATAACCGAGGCCTCATCACACTATATAGATCAGTAAATCAATAATAGCTAGGATGAAGAAACAAGAATGTGAGAGCAACACAGCCACAACCTTGCATAATACTTACAAAGAAATATAGCGAGCCTGTTACATTTTTAAGGAGCGCTTGGTAATGATAAACGTATTGCTCATAAGAGATCAGGGACAAGTCCCCTTAGGGGCAGACCATCTTACAGGACCATTCTCTTATACATATGTTAATGGGAAGAGTGTGGCACATGACCAGCTGGGGACCTCATTTTTAGTATGATGAAAGCTCGCCTACTGATCCTGACCTTCTGCCTGGTTGCTTAGTAACAGAATCTGGATGCACACTTCCCCCAACCCATACTGATGGGTAGTCATTCCAACAGAACTATCTGATACATCATAGTCACTGGTGTTGAAAGCTGGTGCTAAGTCAACATACATGGGATATAACCAAGGAAGTGGTGGACATTCAAATTGCGACTACTGAAGAATTTAAATGAGGTTTTAGGACAACAATGGGCTGGCTCAGTGGAATCTTCCGATGCTTTGTGTGTGCCGTGGCCAGCTAGAAAAAGGCTGGGTGAATGGGCCCCAGTGGTTTTAAGGTTATTAGAAGACCTTGTGATCACGCTTATGCCAGCCCATTAGTTTGTGATGTGGATAAACTGTCTCAACATGCCTGCTATTGTACATATGGGGTTCCCCTGTATCACACAGTGATCTCCACCCACACAAGATCTCCTAGGGCAACCAACTTCATCCTGGGGAAGAACGTCCATAGTAAACTTCTTGCCTATAAAAGTTTTTATCCTAAAAATGCATAGGTCACTTTAGGTGGAAGGTACTCAAGAGAAAGATGGTCCTCTTTAAACCTGCATCTATTTCCCTACCCCTCTTTTCTGCTCAGTTGTTGTAATGGGTAGCACAGTCATATTGATTTATTCAATTGTTTATTTATCTGTTTATATTTGCAGTTTTATATAGCATGCACATGCATAATATCCTATTGATCCCCTTGTCCTGTCCCAAACTCCATTACAACCCCACAACATACCTCAAAAACGTCTTCCTTCTTCCTAACTCCATTAGTGTTAGAGTCAACTTATCATTTTGCTTCTGTGTTTTCTGAAGATCTGTTCTACCTTCAGCAGTGATCATCTGGTTCCTTACAGTTGCTTTCTAGATAGGGATCCACAGGGCCATCAGTTATGACAATGTCCCTACCTGCTGCAACACAGACTTGGTTCCTTTACAAGCTCACTCATTGCGCAATGGTTTAGTGGAACAATGAATCAGCAGGCAGCATCAGCATTTTGGAGCACTGATGTAGTAGCCCACTGTCATTTAGTGAGCCAGTTTTCTGTTGAAATGGGCAATAAATGTGCATACCGTTTTACTGGAGAAAACTATATAGTGCACAAACAATAAAGTTAGGAAATCAGGTTTCAGGAAATATTTATCCGTTACAGATCACCAAGTAAAGTGCCTTGATTTGTTTTGATCCCATTAAAATCTTCGTTTCCATCAAATCTCAGAATTACACAAAAATGAGCTTCATTTGTGCAAACATAATTGTTGATATATTAAGAAATATGTGTATGTTTCATATAAAATATT